>NW_023416308.1:18523357-19171857 GCF_014176215.1 Rousettus aegyptiacus | reverse complement strand
CCAGTTGTACCAGGAGTCAGGAAAAATTTCAGTGGTAGGAGCAGGGATCATATGGAATGTGGACGTCAAGAGATGAAGCCGGTTGAAGGAGGTTTGGGTATTCTTACCTGTGGTTTGTTTTGCCTCTGATACTCAACAGAAGGGGGCTTTTATCCCAATCCCCATCTCATGTCTGACTGTTGAATTAGATGCCTGGCTTCAAGACCGCCAATACTCCTGACATCCATTGGGAACAGGAAACTCATTTCTACCACCCTGTGGGCCTGTGACTATGTTAGCTTTTATGACAGAAGAGAATTAAGGTTGGATATGGAATTAAGCTTGCAAATCCACTGACTTTAAAATGGAGAGGTTATCCTGGATTATATAAGTGAGCCAAATGTAACCTCAAGAATCTCAAAAGTAGAAGAGAGAAAACAAGAAAGATGGCAGATTGAGAACTCAGCCTGACATTCCTGGCTTTGAAGGTGGAAGAAGGGACCATGAGGCAAAGAATGAGGCAGCCTCTGGAAGCTGTAAAAGGCAGGGTAACTGATTCTCTGCTAGAGTCTCCAGATGGAAGAGAGTACCACTCATACCTTCATTTCAGCCCAGTGAGACCCTTTTCAGTCTTCTGACTTCCATGACTATAATATAATAAGCTTGTGTTGCTTTAAGCTACACACACACACACACACACACACACACACACACACACACACACACACATCTGTCATAGCAGCAAAAGGAACCCAATACAAGTCCCTGCTTCTTCACTGAGAAATGGGTTTAATAATCATGCCTATTTTGTAGTGTGTTGAAAATTGAGTTAATGTACATGAAGCATTTAGCACAGCTCCTGGCCAACAACACGTGTTCTTTTCTATTAAAGCAGCAGGTGGAATAAGTCCCAGGCCTACTGGCCTAGCCCTCTGTTTGGCCACTTTAATGTGGGACTAGAAGAAAGAATCCTAGGCTAGGAACCAGGCAGCCTGGGTTCAAGTCCTGATTCTGCCTTTTATTAATGGACAGATGATCTTAGACTTATTCTTACCCTGATCTGGGCTTCAGTTTTCCAGCCGATGTGATGGGTATGGGGGGAGATGACCCATAGCATTCTACCTACTACCTACTATGACCTTTCTGTGGAAATTCAGAGAGTGTGTGTTTGGGGAGGGGGGTTTGTAGTTCATCCAAGGCCTTCAGTGTTTTTCTATAAATGTGGCACCATGCATGATCTTGCAAAGAGACATTCTCAGGCCTCAGAACTGATAATGGTCACCCTGATGCACGTGCATCTTTCACCAGGGACCATGACCTGCATTCTTGAGCAGTGGGCTAGGATCAAAGGAGTGCCCAGAGGCCACAGGCCACATTGACTAGTCTCTGGCTGATGTCCAGTCCATATACTTGGGCACATCATTGCTTATCTAAACTCACAAAGAAAATCAGTAGCTAAACACATAAATATTGGTTCCTCAGCTGAGTTGATCCCTGAGGCCTCCTGGTGAGTGAAAAGACTTGGGTTTTGCAGTCAAACCAAGATGAGTTTAAAAGAAGCCTGGGCCCCTTGTTTGTGAGCAAGTTGCTTATCCTTCATGAGCCTTCAATTACCCACCTGACAAAATGGGATAAGAATAGGAGCATTACATAACAACAGAGCCAGACTCATAAAACCATTACGAGAAATAAAATGTTCATTTAAATAAAACAGTATAATCTCTATGACTTGCAGAAGGCAGGAGGAAGTGTGAGAAGTATTAGCCTTAAAAGCATGGAGGTGACGACAATAGAAAACTTCCCACAGGAGGTTTATACCTAAGCTGAACTTTTACAGGGGGTTATGAATGTAAAAAGCTTAGCACAATACCTGATGTGAATTATGTTTTTAGAAAGAAAAAGGAAGAGAAGATGAAATAGAGTTTGCAGAGGTTAGTGGGGGACTGAGGACCCTTCCCAGCCACTTACCAAGTCTGGTCTACCTCATTCCTGAAACTTCTCTTTCTGCTTTTCACTCCTGCCCCATTGCTGCACACACGCTTGAGCTTGGCCCCTTGCCTTGAATCTTACTGCGGGGCACCCAGCAGGCATAGACATGACAGGAAAGGGAGAGAGGCAGAGCTGGAAAAAGGGACTAAAAGAAGATTGATGCCGGCGTTGTTGTTATGGAAACGGCAGGATGGGCTTGAGGCCCCACTGCCAGGAGCAGCTCCTCTAGCTCATCCCATATTCTAGAACCAGTGAGGAGAGGCAAGATGCTTGGATAGGGGCCCTAAGAACACTGGTGGGGCCTCAGAGGGGCAGCCAGTGAGAGGGAAGGCTCCAGAACCCCAGATGCTCCTCTGATAGCATTTGCTGACTAATGGGCTCTTAGAGAAGATCTGTTTAAACTTCAGAATTGATGGGGAAACTGAATACTAGGGAGGAGAGTGATGGGGACACGTATTTCTTGAGCACCTACTATGTGCCTCGTACTTTTAGTGGGCTTCTAATTACTTGTCTCTTGTTTCTACCACACTACGTGATCTGGGAGGACAGAGAGGCATCTTAGATAAGGGCTAGGCCTCAGAGAGATCTGGGTTCAAATGCTTGCTCTGCTCCATACCAGGTGGGTGGAAGTATGTGTGATCTCCTCTCTACTAGCCTCAATTTCCTCATCTGAAAAATGGATAAAGTTTATGTCGTATAATATTATCTGCCTCATAAAGTGGTTGATATTTTTAAACAACAATTTCTGACGTGCCTGGTAAAGCATAAATGCTCAAGAAATACCACATAATAATATTACCATAATAATAATTAATAAGAAGAATAATACATGTCTATGCATAGAAAATAAATTCTTTACTTTTCTCATTAAAAACAAATGAACCCAAAACCCCACAATATTTGTGTAGCTGCAGAAGGGACAGGATCTAGTTTACTTCATGAAACATCTGGTTTTGCCTCTTTGCCTGCCTTACATTTATATCTACACTTTTCTGCCTCTTAGAAAGCAGAGCTCTATCAGCTAATGGGAGCACATAGGTCAGCAGTTAGGAGACACGGGTTAATAATAATAACAGTTCTCATTTCCTGAGAACTTACACTGCCAGGCTCCCTGCCGAACATTTGACATGAATTCTTCACAATAACTCTTGAAGTTAGGTGCTCTTATTATCTCATTTTGTAAGAGAGGGAACCGAGGCTCAGAGAGGTTACATACATCATCCAAGGTCACACAGCTTGTAAGTGGCAGAGATGAGACCTCAGTCACCTGTGGAGTTTATTACTGAGGATGAAAGAGAGCGGATGAGTATCGGCGTCACTGACCTTGGTCCTGAAACATCAGTGTCTAGCTTGGCTGAACCACTCTTTAGAATCCTTGTTCATCTGTGCTTCTTGCCCTGCTTCTCCAAGGACTCTGACAGGTGAGAGCAGAGGCAATAGGGAAAGGGCACAGGACGGAGAACACAGGGGGACAGTGAGAGAGAGAGTCAGAGTCTACTGGAAGGACAGAACTCCCAAAAGATTGCTAAGGAGAAACAAAAGTGACTTGATTTGACATATATTATGAATAACAAAGTTGTTGGGAAAGTGCTTTTTGGACTGTTGACCCCCTCATTCTTTGCCATGCTAGTGGCCAGTAATCTGTTTTCTCTCTCTCTCAAATGGGGTCTCAGATCCCTAACTCACAGATTTGTGTTGGAGAGTCAAGAATAGTGAAAACCAAAGTATGGCAATACTGATAGCCATTCTTCTGGTCTTACCAGTAGTCCCTGCCCATATTTGCTTGGGCCTGGGCTAGTTACTGACAACCCTGTCCCTGATCTAGAATGTGAGTTTCCTGGATAGAACTTGTACATCTCAGCCACCCAAGTTCATTTGTAATGCGGTCTTTCTCTGCTTTAAAGCTCCAAGCTGCTGAGGAGAGTTAGGAACCACATCTCTGCATTAAAAGTGCCTGGAGTAAGGATCGTGTTCCAATGGCAGCATGTAAATGCCTCTTTCAAGAGAGGAAATTGCTTTGAAGTTACTATTTCCCTGGCTTTGATAATAATCTGCTTAATGTCTTGTGTCAAACTAATTACAGCATAATTACCTTTTTTAATAACAGGTACTTTTAATTGGTGCAAGGTTAAACAATTCTGTTGTAAAAATCAGTTGTTTTACATTCATGGCTATAGTTTACAAAGAAGTGGGACAACCTGGTAATATTAAACACTTCATAGAGCTGGGATGGGGTGTGAATGATGCTACTGCCATGCCTCCAATCCATGACGTTGGACCTCTTTTCTGGCAAAGCTTCACCTGCTCACATACAGAACTTCTTGTACCAAACTCTTGGAAGAGGAGAAGGTTGTTTCAGGCTACATGCATTCGCATACATCATCTTGCTTCATTCTTGTGTGTACCTGCTCGAAAGCATGTGAAAGAAGTATTGTTCCCTTTATTATGCAGATGAATAAGTTGAGGTTCAGAGAGGTTAAGCAACCTGCTCTAAGTCACAGTGTCAAATGATGGAATCAGACTTTGACTCATGCCCCTTGCTTCCAAATCTAGAGTTTGAAAGGTAGTCTAATTGGGTGGTTAAGAGCTGGGGGATGGTTCTGGAAACCAAACTATTCAGGCTTGACCCCAGCTCTATAGCATAATGCTATGTGACCAAATGCAATTTCTTTCCCTTTCTGGGCCTCAGTTTTCTTATCTGTGTAAGTGAGAAGTAATAATAGTATCTACCTCATGGACCTCATGAGATAGTCTAAAATAATATAGGCTAAGTATCTAACATAGTAGGTACCCATACACTGGTAATTCCTTCTATTCCTTCTGAGTATTCTTCTGAGCATTGCTCCCCTGCTTTTCTTCTCCTGAATTCTTTCCTTGTAGAACCCAAGTACCCCATAAATGTATTTCCTCATGTCTTGGCTGAAAAAGTGCACACACTCATCTCATTACTGCAGCTTTTTGCATTTCATTAAAAATCCCGACAGGCCATTTTATAATAATTTATTAGCTCAGAGTCAATTTTTATTAATTACAATCATTAATTTATCAGTGTTCCCGTCATCTGAAGTTTGGAAAGAAATGAAAGGCGAGAAGTGCAGAGAGAAAAATGAAGAAAGTAGGAGCTGTGGGGACCAGGATCCAGTAAGGCAGGGTGGGGGTGGAAGGGGTTTGTAGGCTCAATGGACTGGGAGGCAGCATCTTACAGGCAAGGCCTGGGGGAGGGATAGCATCTGACACTGGAGATTAGGGGGCTGGCCATCAACGATGCTTCCTTCTTTAATGCAGAGACAAAAGAAGTGCAAGGGTGACATGTAGCACCTTCGGGGCTAATCCATCCACCTTCTGGCTGTATGTCACCCTCCAACTTTAGCCCCTACCCTGCCCTGCCTTTCTCACTCCACTGGGATATTACTTTTTCCAGCTGATGTCTGCCTCTCCAGGTTGTAAGCTTCTTGGTCATCACTTGATCTCCAGAACCTAGCAAAGAACTCAACAGGCACTTGTTGAATGGATGAATAAATGAATCATCTACCCACCTTCTGCCCATTTTATGAAGGTGGAAGCTGAAACCCAGAGATTCACACAGGGTCACACAGCTATTTGTTGGTCAAGTCAGACCCAGGAATGAAAGCAGATGGACCTTTTAACCAGTGGCCTTTCCATAACTTACATGTCTCCCCTTTTGTGTTTTGGCTTTTCTTCCAGACCAGCCTTTGGAGTCTGTCCTTTTCATCAGGAAAAGTGAAACAAAAAGCAAAAGCTTGAATTGAGGACAAAGATGAGGCTATCCCCTCAGGGAGGGGCCGAGTTTGTTTCTGTCTGGTTCCTAGTCTGGTGTCAAGGAATCTCAACTGTGACACCGACGTTGTGGCTCAATGCTTGTTCTTCTCTGGGAAAGGAGCCTCTCAGCTGGCTTCATCATAGCATCACTGGGGGAACTGGGGAAACACTCGAGTGGAGCTGTGATCTGAACTGCGAATTCTGAGACCATCTGAAGTATGGGAACCACTTGGTCCTCACTGAAAAGTCAGCTTTATGGCGTCCTAGATCCATGTGGCAATGCTCGTCTCCCAACCTTTCCCCTTTATGCTCTTAAAAAGCAGGATAGGGTCTAGAGGCAGCATTCTTCCCACTCCTGTGTCCCAATTCTAGTTCGCCACCATGAAAGAACATCCTGTTTAAGAGCTGGGGCCCTGAGGGGTCACAAAGACCTCAGTTTGACTCTCATCCCAGGGCAGGTGCCTTTGCCTTGCTGTACCTCAGTTTCCTCCTCTACAAATGAACCCAATAATAGTGCTCACCTCTGTGGGTTATCGTGAAGATGGATAGTCAGTGCATATATTTCAGCCTGGAGGAAGATGGTGGTGGGCATGGAAAGCTTCCTTTAGGAGGTCGTACAAGGCAGGGTCTTGATAGATGAGTAGGAATTAGTCAGGGATACTGTTGGGGATGAGCTGGAAGACATTCCAGGCAGAGGTGATGCCATATGCAAAGGCACGTAGGTGGGAAACAGCATGTTGTATGCCGGGAACCCCAAGCATCTCTCATCCGACTATATACCAGGCCCAACCCTGCTTAGCTTCCGAGATCAGATGAGATCGGGCACGTTCAGGGTGGTACGGCTGTAGTCCTAAGCATCTTGATATGTACTAAGTGTAAACCTCATGGCAGAGTGTTGGAGGGATGGCAGGGGCCAGATCTTACCAAAAACTTACAGGCTGAAGAAAGGTGAATGACTTTTGTTATGAGGGCAGTAGGTGCTATGGGAGAGTGAAGCAGAAGAATAGCATGATCAGATTTAAATTATAAAATTCAAGTATATCAGATGGATTTGAAGGGGAAATGTGGACATGGCCAGTGAGGAAGCTGCAACAGCCCTCCCAGGCGAGAGTTGATGGTGACTTGGCCAGAGTGCAGGGAGGGGTGATGGCTATGGGGAGAACTTGGACTCAAGAGTTATTAAGAATGCGGACATACGAATATGCCCACTTGCAAATGGCGCTGGAAGTGTTTACGGGGAAGGAGCAACATGAGAGCTGTGTGAACAAGGCCCTAACAGAGCGGAGTGGTTTCAATGTCACTGCCTTTGGTGTGGAGAAGACAGGGTTTAATTTCCAACTAAGCCACTTTTGAGCTAGATAGGCTTGAGCAACCATTCCTTTAATTCAGCTCTAGTTTCCTCATTTGTAAGCTCTAACAGTGATGCCTCTGTTGTTGGTTCATTGTGAAGATTAAACTATTTATATTAAATGACATGTACACTAGACAGTGATACAGCCAACCTATATCTAATTTCTATATCATCTTCGTTAGCATGGTGCCTGAGAATGTAAAATCCCCACCATGACTTTGCAGGGAATGGTGGGCTGAGGTGCATAGAATTGAGTAGACCTTCTCTGCAGGGATTTTGACTTTAAATTACCACCCTCCATCTTTTACCCTGATGCTCCTCATCTGGTCCACATTGTCACTCATTCTAGTTCATACACCCTCTAATTCACAGTCTGGCCATTCATATGTATTTGTATCTTTAGAAAGTGTATGGTGCATGTGCTCTTGTAAATGACAGAAATACTTTTAGGTTCTCTTTCTGGCTCTTACTCTTCTTTCTTGGCATCGTTTTTGGGGTCTGCCCATGCTGCTGCATATAGATCTGACTCATTTTTTCTGAAAGTTGCAGAGTATTTCCTGGTTTGCCTCACACCATGTATGGCTCATCTGGTTCTCAAGGGAAGGAACATTGCAACTTGGTGTCAGCATGACAAAAATGCAGTGAGCACCTTTGTGCATATCTTCTGTGGCCCTGAGAAAGGATTTCTTCAGGTTATTTTACCAAGGATGAGTTTGCCGAGCTCTTGGGTACCTGCACACTTAGTTCCACTAAGTGGTCAGACTGTTCTCTTACAGCTTAATCTTTCAGCTAGGCATGAGAATTCCTTTCACCACATTTTCACCAAAACATAATACTATCTCTCTCTTTGACTTGTTGGCAGTCAACTGGGGATAATGTGCTACTTCATGGTTATTTGAATGTTTATGTCACTCATTACTGGTAATTTGGAATACATCTTTAAAAGCTTATTGGTAATTTTCTTTCATTTTTGTGAATTATTTATTAATATATTTTGTTTATTTCATTTTGCGTTTTCTAGATAGCTGTTCTTTGCAAATATCTTGCTTTGCTCCTTTAGCCCTGTGTTAGCTTTGTCTCTGGTGTCCACGGGACAGATCTCTTTAATTTGGTGTAATAAATTCCATTCTTCACTGCTGTCATAATTTCGACTATTTAGATGTTTTCAAGAATTCCTACCCTCTCCCATTGAAAGTCATAAAAATATGCTCCTTTGTTTTCTTCTATTTGCTTTCTAGTTTCGCTTTTCATGTTTAAGTATTTACTCTATCTGGATATATATTTTTTATATGGTGTGAGGTAGGAATCAGCTTTGTGTTTACCTCACATAGTGATTCAATTTTTCCAATAATATTTACTCAATAATTCATCATTTCCCCACAGTTTGTGATGTCATCTATCTATTATCTATCTATCTATCTATCTATCTATCTATCTATCTATCTATCTATCTACCTATCATCTAATTTATTTCTGTGCCCTTCATTTTACTCCATTTGTATTTTAAAATAATACACTATTAACATGATTTTAATCAACAACAACAAAAGTGGAGCATCTCAACAGGGTTACAGAAAATCAAGTCTGCAAAAGGACTTTAGAAATTACTTCATCTGATCACATCGTATCACACATGGGGCAATTAGGAACCGAGGGTGGAAGCTCCATGTTCAAGGACAGAGAAATGAGATTCTTGTCTCCTGACCCCACCCTCATCAAGCACTCCCGAATATGTGTTCCATTTCGCGACACCTGAGGGTGTTTGGAAGTGAGTGCCTTTAAGGGACAAACATATTCCAAGCCTTAATGTTAGACTAAATACCAAATACCTTAACATTTAAAAAAATGACATTTATTATACCGAGTTGTAAACAGAGAAAAAATTACAATAGAACCCAATGTAGATCTTACATAAACGGCACCCATTCGGTGTAATGACTCTGAGAATGTCAGTGCTAACAAGCACATAATTGGCACTGGGGAGATAATTTTTGCCACCTTATGCAAAGGGGAAACTGTTCTGCATAATGATTTTTACCTAGGAATATTCTTTATTCAACAGGCCCATTTACATAACCTTCCCAACTTTCTCAAGCTAACACAAAATGCTCTGGAGACATTGCCAAGTCTCCTCCAGAAGACGTCTGCTTCTTCTTCTTTTTTAGTTTTTATCCCCCAGCTTTATTGAGATATAATTGACATATAACATTGTGTATGTTTAAGATGTCTGCTTCTTGAAAAAAAATTTCCATCTCTCAAGTGTGCATTGTGTGCCAGGCACCGTACTCCTCGCCTTGTGTGCATTATTTACATTTGCAGACAAGCATCTGGGGTTGGACACTTTCTGAGGACTGAATTCTTTTCTGTCCTGTTCATTACCATAGCCTCAATATTTAGCACAGGGTTCCGGATGCAGGATTGCTCAATATTGTTGGATGAATATGTGAGTGGATGCCATGACTATTTTATGAGTTTTTATTACTATAAATTGAACTTTCTTGTTTAAGGTCAAAATATCAGTAAACAGTCAACTGGGACATTTGAACACAGGCCAGCCTGACTCTGGATATATTTATTTTACAAGCATATCTCATCCTCCATTCAGAGAGTAGAGTGCCTAGTCTTATGCTCTCCCTTATGGTAGTCATGAACCACAAGTGGCTCTTTAAATTTAAATTAATTAAAATTAAATAAAATTAAAAACTCAGTTCTTTAGTCTTAAGAGCCACACATGGGCTACTATATTTGGCAGAATAGCACTAACACATTTTCATCATTGCAGGAAATTCTATTGGATAGTAGCATGTTTATACCTACTCTTTTGAGTATCAACTATGTGTTGGGCTGTGTCTTAGACCTGGGTATACCAACTGTTAGTACTTACTAGTATTTGAGCTCCAATATCACACAAACTTAAATTCAATTCTAACCCTAGTTTGGGCCTTGGTTTTAGGTATGAGTTAACCATTCAGAGTCTGTTTTTTTTTTTTTTCTGTAAAATAGAGATAATAATAGGACTTAAATCATAAGGTGGTTGTGAAGATTAAAAATGGGGAAACATGGAAACCATGTAGTACATTCTCTGGCTGTGAAGCTTAAAGATAATGACCCCATCCTACAAGGAGGAAACTGACATTCATATTAGTGATGGGACTTGTCAAGGTTCTCATGCCAGTCTCCTGGGACTTGAGCCATTGTCTACCTGGTGTTAAAATGTCGGAGCTTTTGAAGCTTTGCCTTCTACAGGATGGGGAAGATTGCAGTGGCCAGAGTTGGAGGTAGTCTAGAGACCACAAGGAGAGGCTAAAGGGATGAGAGATATGTCAATGGCAGCCTGGTTCTCCTAACTACTTCTAATTATCCAAAGAAATCACTGTTCTGAATAAAAGTTAAAAAAAATATTTTTTAAAAAAGAAAAGTTTAACCAAACTAAAAACAACTTTTATTTTCTATAAGAGAAAACTAAGCTTGGTAAGGGGAAATGAGTGCTCTAGGATGACCTACCTACTTACCACAGTAAAATCTCAGATCTATTAACTCCCAGTTCAAAGCCCCACCCCCTAGCCTTTTTGTGTGTGTGTGTGTGTGTGTGTCTTTCAGTGATGGCTAACAAATAATGAGATTTGGGAAACTTTGCTTATTGATCAAGGCTCTTTCAGTGACAAATGTCAGGAATCCAAATGAAAAACTGCCTTCATCTAGAAAGAGAATGTACTGGTTTATATTTAAAAAGGGTGAAAGCTTCAGGGATGGCTGGTTCTAGGTGCTCAACAATTCCAGTTTCTTCATCTCTTGGCTCTGATTTTCTCTGAGTTGATTCTATTCCTGGGGAAAGAATTTTTCTGTGGCAGTAAGATGACCACCAGGAGCTGCCACTTCATTTAAACTATTTGTTCCTGCCCCTCCTCCCTGACTTCTAGAAAGTCTCTTTCCTAAAAATTTCAGCAAGTCACAGAACTGCTCTCATTGGATGACATGGTTCAAGTGTCCTCTCAAGCAATCGCTGTGATCTTGTGCTCATTGAATGGAGTGTGTCATGTGCCCATTCCTAAACCAATCACGGCGACCAGAGGGATAGGACTCACTTCTGGAGCTAGGAAGAGGGATTAGTGAGATTAGAACCTCATAAACTGAGAATGGAGGAAGAGTGGGTTCTCAAAGATATATAAGCAGCCTATTCCCAGAAGACAGGGGAACGGATGTTGGCAGGGAAGGAATAAAAGGCGTTTACTGTACATTGTCCATGTACTATAATTTCCCTGACCACTTGCCGGACAGTGCCTGAGTTTCTACCATTGTGGTCTTAGACAACAAGAATGTATCTATCTATCTATCTATCTATCTATCTATCTATCTATCTATCATCTATCTCTCTATCCATCCATCCATCCATCCATCCATCCATTTATTTATTTATTTATTTATTTATTTAAATTTTTATTATGATGACATTGGTTAATGAAATCCAGTTTCAGGCATACAATTCATCAGTAAGGCATATATGTGTGTGTGTGTGTGTGTGTGTATATATATATATATATATATATATACACATTGCATTGTGTGTTCACCACCCATAAACAACAAGAATTTAAAGGGTAGTAAAAGGAGAACATTCATGAGTCCTTTGCACTCATGATTATTAGGGAGGATTCCGGGTAGCTGGACTGTCTTGAGCCAAGATGGGTGTGGATGGAGAGAGAGATTCCATCAATGGTCAGCCACCAACAACAATAGCAACGAAGGCATCTCAGCTGTGCTCAGGGATGAAGCTTCAAGTTTCTATCAGGTTCCTCAACAGAAATCAGGAGCTCCCTTTAGGAGATGTTAACAACTGTAAAGGCTTCCTGGAGTTGGTAAAGACTGGGCTTTGAAGCACAAGTAGATTGGACCAAGGAGAATGCAGCTGGGGTGAAGAATATTAACTATAAGATACAATGGACAATCTAGCAAGGTGTAGAGAAGAAAGATTAGAGATTCTAGGCATTTTATTTTCATGTATTCCCCTCCTCCACCTTCTCTTCATCCTTCCACCTAGGACCATAACTAACCTATTTAGCACATTTGTGCAAGTTAGCAAAAGGCTCTTCCTCTGTGTAGAACCTACTCCTGTCTAAGATATTTAGCTTTGAAGTACCATGTGAGTTGAATTTCAGCCCCTGCTTCTTCTCCTTTTTTAGTTTTTATCCCCATTGGCTGAACATCCTTGAACAAGCAATAAGTTGGACAACTGTCCCCAATAGTCCTCTTTTTTCTGTCTCTCCTTTCTTTTGCTTCTTTCCTTTTCTCCTTCCTCACCCTCTGAGTTCTTCTTATGCATGTCATACAAACCTGACCTCTTTCATCTTCGGCCATCTAGCTGTCTCTCCCCTGCATTATCCTGGACCATCTCTGTAGTCATTGTCATTGCTGAGAACACTTGACCTCCTTTTCCTTCCTCTGAGGCCCCCACCTCTGAGGCTGTCAGAGGGCTCTATCACTGATCAAATCCACCTCTGATTCCTCCCTGGCTGAAGGGCTTTAACTCACAGGTCCAGGGCCCTCTTTTGACAGGCTCGATTTGGCTCCCTGAACTTCTGGGCCTCCCATCTAGCCCCCTGCACATTGCTCGCATGAGTTGCTTTATGGATATAATAAATATTACTTCCTTAATATGATTTCACTTAGGTTCCCAGTGACTCACTCAAGCAAATCTTCCATTTAACACATGACTTTCTCTTCAGAGGGAGCAGAGAAAATATTGTTATTGGAATAGACATAGCCGTGAGGGGCCGGAGGGTGGGGGAGCATGCCTAACTAACCTCAAAGTTTGCTGCTGTCCACAGGCCTGGCCCTGGCAAGACCTCAGCCTCCAAAGGAGCTGGAGTCAACTACGTGCTGGAATATTTCAATAAGTGCTCCAGCCATGTCCAGTAGGGGCAGCCATAAAAAGCCTTCAAGAGTCCCATGTTGCCTAGTGCCATCTTGTGTGTCACTGCCACTGCTTGCTGTATGGAACGGAACCAAGTCCCTTCTATCATTCACCTTGATGGGGGGATAGGACCACGCTTACCAGCTACAGTCGGTTTGTCAGAGGCACACATATAACCCTTACTTTGAACATATTTTTTAAAAATTACAATTTAAATGTAGATTTATCTTATTCAGTGCTGAAAATGTGAATGAGCGGGCCTGCCAAACTGGAAAATAACGTGCAGTCTGTCAGCGACCCCTTCTCGTTGAGTGAGATATAGCAACCCAGCTCTACCTATTATACTACCTTTGTGGGGCAGAAGAAATCAACTCTTATTGTTTACATGCATCCAGTATTTAACGAATCCTCACAGTCGTTTTTAAACATTAGGTTTATTTTGGTACGATTTATCTGTAGTAAAATTTACCTCTTTTAAATGTACAGTTTGACTTTTTCTGTCTGGCTTATTTCGCTTAGCATGATTATCTCGAGGTCCATCCATGTTGTTGCAAATTGCAGGATTTCATCTCTTCTTATGGATGAGTAATATTCCATTGTGTATATGTACCACAGCTTCTTTATCCAATCATCTATTGTAGGACACTTCGGTTTCTTCCATGTTTTGGTCACTTACATGTGAGACATAAACCTAAAAGCAACAAATGAACAGGACAAACAAACAGAGACTCATGGTTACCAGAGGGAAGGGGTGAGGGGGAAGGTAGACCAGGTAAAGGCGGTCAAATATGTGGTGACAGAAAGAAATCTAACTATTGGAGGTGAACACACAGTGTAAATTTATATATGACTTACAGTTAAAGTGTACAGCTGAAACTTATTGGATTTTGTTAGCCAATGTCACCATAAAAAATAAATTAATTAATTTCAAATAAATAAATAAATAAATAAATAAATAAATAAATAAATGTTCAGTTTGATGAGCTCTAAAAAATATATACAGTGTAACTGCCAATGCTATTAAGATATGGAACATTTTTATCTCCTCCCCAAATTCCCTTATGCTATGTTACAGTCCATCACCTACTCTCAGTTTTTGTTAAGGACTGATTAGATTTCTGTTCCCCTAGCTTTGTTTTTGCCAGAATGTCATGTAATGGAATCACATAGCAGGTAGCATTTTCTTTTTGGCTTCTTTCATTTTATATAATGCTTTTGTGATTCTTCTACATTGTTGAATATATCAATAGTTCATTCCTTTTCATTGCAGAGTAGTATTCCATTGCATGGCTACATCATAGTTTGTTTATTGGTTCTTCTGTTGATACTGCCTTCACCTTTTGAAGATACATTGCCCTCACTTTGGGAGTAGAAAACTGAGGCACAAAAAATAAAGTATACAATGTCAAGTGGCTAAAAAGGGGCCGTCACAGACCTTATCCCAAACCCCAGGAGTGGTTGTGACATCTGCCGTTCTTGTTTCTCTCATTTAGCTGAATAACTTCATTTGATCAAGATTACACTTCTTCCACAAAACTTCATTTTCTCCTTATTATTTCTCAATAAATACCTGATAAATAAATAGGTAAGGATTGCCAGGGCTGGGAAGGGATCTGTCCTTCAGTGTCTGAGGGCTGTGCTAGAGGGAGTGAACTAGACATCATTTCATGTGTTCATAGAAGTGTATGAACACTTTTGCAGAAGGTACCTGGGTACAGAATTCCCACTTTGGAATGGAAGATCAAGTTATACATAACTTAATTTTTCTTATTTCTTGAATTTCTCATTAGAAGAGGTATTTTTTGAAGGAGAAAAGCCTGAGGACAAATTCTGTTCTGCCGTAACACTTTCCCCAAACCTCAACTTTCTCATCTATGCAATAGACATGTTCAGTCTCCCTCTGAGCTAGGAAGAGGATCATTTGAGGTGACATGTAAAGGCCTCAGCACAGCACTAAATGTACTGCTGATTCCCATCCCATGACTCCTCCACTAAGCTGAATAAGGACAGTAAACTTCTTTCCACTTCGGCTCCTCTGCATGAGTGGCTCTTTCCTCCATGCCCTCAGCTTCCTGGGAACTTGGAGGGTGTTGGGAATCTGTTCACAAACCCTGCCTGTCTCCCACACATGGCTCCAACTGGCAGATGCATTACAGATCAACATACTGTGCATTAATTCTTCCAAGGCATTTACATTGGCTGGGGCCCATATTTCACGGCCAGAGAATGGCTCCATTCCTGTCTTATCACAACCACCTGGGCTTGTCAGCGTGGTGCATGCCCTACCTAATCCCTCTTCCTGGTCTCCCCGTACTCCCCACAAACCCCCCTGCTGGGCTGGCTCTCAGATTCCATCCATCTTGCCAACTATATTGGTCTAGTACCAGCTGAGCAGGACTCAGCCTTACATCTCTCCTATCTCCCACCTCCCTCTCAAGCCTTTTACAAAGTAGAGCTTCCCCTTGTTTCCGGACACTGTGCCCCAAATAGACTGTTGTATCACGAGGACATGCAAAAGGGGAAACCAAGCTCAAAGAGATGACGTGAATGGCTCAGGGCAGCACAGCAAGCAAACAGTTGCCAACAGTTTGCCACATCTTCTGTGCAGGCAACTTTACTGTACTCTACTGTTAAGTCTTACAGAAATCCCACAAGACAGACTCTTCACTCGTCCCCAATTTTCTTGTGAAGACACTGATGCTCAGAGAGGTTAAGTCACTTGCCCAAGAACACACAATTGGTATGTGCTGGAGCTGGGAGTTATACCCTGGTAATCTGGTGCCAGAGTGCAGGTTCTCGGCATTCATACTGCACTATGTTTGGATGGACAGTCTGCGCAAGATACTCTGCTGGACACTGCAACAATGACTGAAACTTGTAGCTTGCTCTCAAGAGACAACAATAAAGTAGAGTTGAAGGTATAAATGCAGGAAAGACATAGCTAACCAAGCCCTAGGGGAATAATGTCTGGAACAAATAAGAGCACCATTTGATTTGAAATTTGGCTTCCTTCCTCTGTGCACTTTGGCCTCTGAACTTTTATCTCATCCCTCAATCTTTTTTTGTGTCCCTGTTTATCAGTTTTCCACTGCATAGCCTGGATCAGGAGCTTAACAATAGTTGTATTAATAAATCAATAAAAAATGACAGTATTGAAAGAAAAGAATGAAAGGAGAACACAGAGGAAGAATGAAGGGAGGAAGTTGGTTCTAGTCTCATAGAAATCTTGAAAGAGACAACTTTGGCTTTTGCCAGAAGTCTCTGGAGGTGTGATGATGGGCTAGGTTTTTGCTGTGTGTGGATCTAAAAGGATAGACAGTGTTGGGAGACAGAAGACTGTCCAAGGTCAGCTTCAGGGTGGGGAGGAATGCCTCTGCATTGCCTCTACTCTAACTTTTAGTTTCTTCATTTGTCAAAATGAAACCCAGACTCTGGCATCCCAGAGTTTCTGTGAGGTTCTGATGAGGGAATGGACAGCCTTGGAAAACAACAACCACACTAAATCACAGGAAATAGAGAGTCTAAAGTCTCCAGTTCATGTCCTGAAAACATTGTGCCTACCTGGACACCGGGGACAACAACTGCTGAGTCCAAATGCCTGACTGTGAGTCAATGACCAGATATCTTTTAGTTTGGACAATGGTCCTGCAAAACAGAGCACAGCATGGCATGGGGGAAGACCATGGGGTTCAGGAAACCCCGGTTCTATCTTAGACTGGCCCTGGACTCCACTCGTGACCTCATATAAGCCATTCCCTTGAAGACCCCCTTCCTGGACCCTCACTGTGCCCAGAATGGAATCTAAAACCCTTGCTAGACCCCTCCCATCCCCTTGGCCTAATCTGCTACCCCATTTCATCTCCACTCATGAAGCTCTATGCTGATTTCCTTTTTGCTTCTCCCTCATTGAGTTTGTTCTCACCTCATGGCCTTTGTACTTGCAGTTTCCCCTTCCTGGAATGTCCTTCCCCAAATATTTAAATGGCTCCCTCCTTTGCTTCCTTCGAGCCTGCTCCAGTGTCATCAGGATACCATCCTTGACCACTTGACGAGAGAAGCACATATTCCAATCTAAGTTTTCCGGCTTGTTTGTTTACTCATTTCCCTCTGTCTCCCCACCAAGATGAAGACCACATTTTCTTCATTCTCAGCTGTGCCCCCAAGGCCTAGAAGAGTTGGCACTTGATTAACTATATAGTAGATTAATTAATTAATGAGGTTTCTCCTACTCTTGGCTTCAGGCTTCCCCTCTGCAAAATCAGAAAAGAAGACTCAGAGCATTGGATGGGGTCCTCATACGTTTTCCCTGTCATCCCATAAGGAAGGTGTACAATGGGCAGTGATGGGTCTTGGGTGGCCCAGGGTCTCCTGACGAATGAGGCCGATCCCAGCGACGCAGCCATTATTGATCCGAGCAGGTTGTCAGAGAAGGGGAAGTTGTAATTGCTGCTGTAGTTTCATTGTAACCACCAGCCCCGAAGGGAAATTAAACTTTGCAGCTAATGGGGCTATATGATCCTTCAACCTTTGATGTATTGAATCCAGCATGGTCCCTGGAATACTGAGTGGCTGCTCAGAGCATCATTTTTAAGCTGAAGCTGCCTCAAAGCTGATATTCTTTTTCTGCCTGGGGAGGGGGTAGAGCTGGAAGATTCCTTTATTCTTTCATTTCATCAGTTTCTCTAAGAGGCTTAGAACATCTCTAAGAATCAAATCATGAGGTGTTTGAGCTCAAAGAAACCTCAGGGCACACACGCCTACCTCCAGCCTTACCCCCTCTAATCTACCCTCTGCACAGCAGCCAGACAAGCTCATATGGGCCTCATCAGACTATATCACATCCCTGCTTAAAAACCACTAATTCGGTATCATTGACTAAAACTGGACCAGTAGTTTCCACTGCCCCTAGGAGCTGGCAAAATGCAGACTCTTGGGCCCCACCTCTGACCTGCAGATTCAGGAACCTGATTCCTGTGCACAGAAAAATTTGAGAAGCATTGGACCACATGATAAATTCTAAACTAATTTTAATGGTATGTAAGCAATTTCGATCTGAAGAGGTAATGCTTATTAAGAACCTAGGAGGGTTTGGACTTACACAGACTTTGGGTTAAATCCTGCTTTGACTATGTGGCTTTGTACAATTTCTTTTCCTGTTTTGAATCTCACAGGGTTGTTGTAAAAATCAAATAAGTTTTTACATGCAAAGTGCTTTGAAGAGTGCATTTTACACAGTAAACACTCGACAAATAGCAATTCCCTTAAGCTCTTACCAAAAGCCTGTGTAGAGATCCTTCTTCATTTATACTAAAGTGTAAATGACTAGTACGGTCAACTGATAATCAACATATTAGTGATTTTTACACAGGCTCATTTTTGGGGGGAGGGGGAAGGAAATGAGACTTAGAGAAGTGAAGCAAATGATTAGAAAGGAGTAGAGAGGGGTTTTGAGCACAAGATTATCTGACTCAAGACTAGGTGTTTAAGTTAAATTAATTTATGCTCAGCATACTTTTTAAACTAATTGCCTAGCCAGGTAGACTTGCAGATGGCAAAACATAGTCCCAGAAAGAGAAAGTGGCATCTGAGATTCCCAGATCACAGATTGTAGGGCTAGGACCCAAACTAACTTGGAGTAGCCCATTCAGCCAGAATTTATAGTGCTATATGCTGCACAGGGCACCATTCTAGGCTGTGGGGATGCCACAGTGGCTAAGACAGGCTCAGTTCCAGCCTGCAAGAGCTCAGAGGAAAGAGCAGTGCTCTCTCTGATATGCCGCAAGGTATAAACTTTTGTACCTAGCTCTAGCCTGCACCAGTTCAATACAGGAAGCCAACCTGACGCGAACTGCAATGTGGTTAGAATCTTAATTAATGGCTTACTTTAAGATCCTAAGGTTCGTTGGGGTTCTTTTCTTCAGTGTTTTTTCTTTTTTCTTTTTTTTTTTTTTAAGACAACAGAATTCTTACTAGATTAAAAAATAAATAAATAAACAAGGCCTTCCTTTTCTTTCTTCATCCCTCCACACACCTCCGCCCAGTCCCTGCATACCATATCTCCTGGGCTTGCATCCAAGTTAAATAGGAGATAGGACATATTTTATCCCGGCACCATTTCTCATCCAGTCATGGACTTACAGGAAATTACCATTTCTCCCCAGCTGGATTTCTCCCCTTGTCTTGTCTCTTGGGAGATGGACTATGGGTGAGTCCTTCATGGAAACTCCAGTGATCAAACTGGGGAGCTGATTTCTCTGGGGCTGGTGTCTGCTAAGGTGTAAGGTCCTAGAAATGGGGATTTAAGTGAGATTAAGAGAAACTATAGAAATTCACATGACATTTGGCCAGGAGGCAGGACCACTGGATTTGCATTCTTGTTCTGCCATGCTCTTTTTAATAATCTTGGTCAAGTCATGTAATATCCTTGGGTCTCTGTATCCTTACCTGTGAAATGATGTTCATCGACTAAACACATTGCATATGTGATGACTCCTAGGTCTCCATTTACAATTTCTTGTGCTAAGATATAAAAACATCCTGTATGGGCACATGATTTATAGATAATACTCATTACAGAAGCTCAGGTGAGGAAGCAAGTGTGGTGGGCTGCAAAGATCAAGGAAGTCTCCAGGAGGAGAAGAAAACCGAACTGCTCACCATCTCTCCTCACCCACTCAGATTCCATTTGAGGACCTGCGACATGCCTAGCCTTGTGTGTTGGACATTCTATATCCCACCACATTCTCTCCAGAGAGGCATCTCAGTGCACCATGAGCAGGAGCAGTCTCAAGTAAAACCCTTTTCTAGCCATTGGTAATGAGATGACTTTCTGGTGGTTGACATCTGTAGACATCCTCACACCAATTGTATTCATTTCTTATTGCTGTTGTAACAAATTACCACAAACTTAGTGGCTTAAAACAACATGCATTTAATTATCTTACCATTTTGGAAGTCAGAAGTCTAAAATGGAGATGTTGGCAGGGCTGCGTTCCTTCTGGATGCTGCAGGGGAGATGAGATCTCATTTCTTGACTTTTCAGCTTCTAGAGGTGTCTTGCATTCCTTGGTTCACAGCTCTTCCTTTGAATGAGTCCATCCTCTGCTTCTATCATCACGTCTTCCACTACTCACTCTCAGCTTCTTGCTTCCTTATAAAGACCTTTGTGATTATAGAATAATCTTCCCATCTCAAGATTCGGAACTTAATCATATCTGTAAAGTCTCTTTTGCCATGTAAGGTAACGTATTCATAGGTTCTGGGCGTTAAGATATGGGCATCTTTATGGAGATGGAAACTCCCTAAATGGTAATTTATTTGGTTACCACACCAACCCTTGCTCATGGTACTTCTCATCTTTTGGAAACAGAGATTCAGAGAGGGAAGTCATTGCCACAGAACATCCATCATAAATGACCGGATTGGAGCTTGTACCTGGGACTGTCCTTGCTTCTGGTACACTGAGATGCCTCTCTGGAGAGCATCTGCTGGTGCAGTGAGATAGGAACTGGAGAATACCATGGATAAAGGTTAGATGAAGGACTCCAGAAGAGTTAGGCTTTGCTTGCTTGTTTGTTTTTGCTGTTGAACATTTTTTTTTCAGTACTTAGCACAATGCCTGGTACGTAGTATGTGCTTAATAAATATTTGATGAATGAATCAACATAAAGAAGAATGTGTGAGGCATTTTACCAAAGGAAAGCAGTGACAGAGAAAATGGAGAATATAGTCAAGGTGTTGGATTGTGAAAGGCCTTAAATCCCAGAACAAAGAGGCGAAAAGTCACTATGAAGACAGCTGTGAGCCAGTGGTGATATCTGACATAAATGTGTTATTCCAAGGAGGTGGGTCTGGCATTGTCATACAAGGAGGACTGGAAGGGAGAGAGGTCGAAGTCTGGAGAAAAGTTGGGTGGCCACAGGAGCAATCCAGCATTCTGTCAAGTCTCTGAATTCTTGAAATAGTCAAGAAAATAAAAACAAAGGCAGTAGGATGAGATGTGAAATTGCATTGGAAAAAAGGAGATATAACTCGATCACTGATTAGAATAAACATAGCTATAAAACAGAATACCTACTATACATTATAAACAAGACTAGGCACTTTTCATAAATAATTTCATCAACACTCACAAAATCCTATTAAAAGTGACCATTTTGTGGATAATGCAACAGAAACTCTGAGAGGTGAGACAAATCACCGTTACGGGAGCAGCTAGGAAGTGGCAGAGCCAGTATTTGAATTCTTGTCCTTCCATAGCCAAACTGGCATTTTCTCTGTGGCATTGTGTGTCTGGGGCATGTGCTGAGGATGCTAGCATGAGGATACACAATAGACCCACTCTGAGCATATAAAAGGTATATGAGAGCCTAAATTGATGACAACTGAGGTGGGGATTCTGGTTTGGGATAGGGCGCAATGAAATGTTTGATATGGCCTTACTAAGTTTGAGAATCCCAGGATGGTCCAGCAGAGTTGACCACCCCAAGTTGGGAATCTGGATCTGGAACTTTGGATAGAAGCTGTATTTGGAGATGAAAATTTGGGAGTTGTAGCAGACACTTTAGGTACTCCCAACCCATATCTCCAGAGATTTATTTTTGTAGGGCTGTCTGGGCTGACTTCCAGCAGGTTAAGGGTGTTGCTATTGGCTGGCACCTGCTTTTCTTGCATGCAAGCAATGTAGAAATGATTTAGAATTAACACTCTCCAGGAGCTATCCTCAACCAATGATTGGAGGGAGTTGGTGAATAAATGGTCCTAGCCTCCTGGCTCCATAAGTGGGACAACTCTGAGGAGCATGTTCTGTATATATACCGCTTCTCAGTATTCTCTGGTGGGATTAAGCTCTAGTTATACACAGTGTTATCCGGCTTGATTTTGTACCTTTGGTTAGCTGTCTTCCCTTCCCTGTTTCACTTCGGCATGCTCCTTCCCATTGTTTTTCAGGACCATCGAATAAACTACTTATACTTAAACTTTTGACTCATAGTCCTTGCTTATTGTGGAACTAAAACTAAAATAGGATTCCTCCCTTATTTTAGGGAACCAGACCATGAAGCTAGGGGCAGGAGGTATAAAATAAGCAAGTCAAGGAGTGAGAAGCAAATCTTAAGGATATATTTAATGCATGGGATTAGAAAGGGACCTTAGAGGTAAGGAGGAAACAGAAAAAGACAGAATTCTGGAAGCCGGGAAGGATAGCGGCTTAGGTGTGTTGGTCAGTAGTGGCAAGGCTATCGAAGAAGTTAAGGATGAGAACTGGAATAGGCTTTAAGATATAATAATTTTATCATTAATGATTATTTGCAGAGCCATTGTGATATGATGAGATCAGAACTAGATTTCCAGAAGTCAAAGAGGGTGGAGCAAAGTATAAGTAAGTATAATTACTTTTTGACAAGTATTTATCAAGTGCTTTTTATGTGTGGTACACCTTCACATTTACACCATTGGATCTTTATTGCATTCCTAAAAATTAAGGCATGATACTCATTTTATGGATGAGAAAATGGAGTTTATAGTGATTAGTATGACAAGCTAGAACATTAGTCTTGGAAGAAAGGAAACACATGATGGAGATTGAGGGAGAATTGGGGTACAGAATTACTATTTTTCAAGCACCTACTTTGTACAAGACCTGAAAATTACTAATTGAGTAATCTTGTGTCTACTACTTAACTTCTGTGTGCCTCGCTTTCTTTACCTAAAAAAAAAAAAATAAGGAAATTTATGGTGTATATGGAATTTCTATGAGGATCTAATTATTATGTATAAAACATTTAGAATAGCACATAGTAAATGATAAACATTTAATAAGTTAGTAATTGTTATTTTTTATTATCAATGTTAATATTATTACTACTACAGTAGCTGTGGCCTATATTTACATTATTTCCAATTTCTATAGCACCTAAAAGTTGGCACCATCTCCAGTTTATAGATGACATAAAGGGATCTCAGAACTTTGTCCCAGATCACAGAATTAGAAAGAATTAAATATGTATTTGAATCTTTTTCTACCTGATTCCAATGCCCATTTTTCCTATCACATCAGGCTCAAGCAGAGTTTTCCAAGTTAAAAGTGACTTGTGCTAGTTTGAAGGGAGAAGAGAAGGAAGAAATTGAAGATAGAATAGAGTAAGTGGAGAACAGGTGGTCTACTATTTTGTAGGAGAGGGGAACAAAAAGCCAGATTAATAGATTTACAGCTAGGAAAGAAGGAAGAAGGGGAAGGTGAATTTAACATTTTGGCAATAGAACATTATGGATGAGAATCTTCCCCTCCAGGGCTCGTGCTGCCCTGAGAAAGTTCCATTTCATGTTTTTAGGCTGTGAGCACAGAAGAAAGGAAGAGGGGATGGCTAAGGAGAAGTAAAATCTGGCCTGGTCATGATGGACATCATGGCCAATAATGAAGAGAGAAAAAAGTTATGCAGGATCCCACAAGGACCAGGGGGAATGGCTCGATCTATACTGGGATAGGTTTGCTGTGTCCTGCTCCTAGGTCAAGAGTCACAAGTCTTACTGGCTCAAAGATCAAAGAAGACCACCAAAGACAATGCGGCATAATAGAAACATGAAGGACTTTGAGTCAGAAAATCTGAGTTTGAAGCCAGATGCTGTCAATTTCTGGCTGTGTCTAGTCAAATACTTTTTCTGAGCCTCATCTATAAAATGGGGTTACTAGTACCTTCTTCACAGGGCAATTGGCCAAATTAAATGAGACATTTTTAGATGTATGCTTGGAATGTAGAAAATACCAGTAGTAGATATCAACAATGATATAGTCATGATTTGATATTTCCTCAATCTCTAATGCAAGCTAAGTTGATGTCTTCCTCTGCACCTTGCTTTCCCCCATGGAGAGACTGACAGATCTAGTACTATTTTCTCCACATCTGTCTTTCTTGGACCTGGGTGTGGACTAAGACTGGCTTAAGATTTAGAAAGACTGGATCCCAAGGAAGACAGATTGTCGATGGTCCATCTTTCCTTGAAAGATGATCAGATGTTCCAGATCCTATGGGGACAGGGGTAACTCAGAAGAAGCCTAGTCAAGCATTTTGTAGGAAATTCTTACCTTAGATCGAGCTCAGAAAACAGGTCTTGATGGAGGATAAACACAGAGTTAAGATGCAAATGGCTCCAACATTCTCTCCTTCCACTCTATTCCCCAAAGGATTTTTCCTTTCCCTGAACTCTTTGAGCTTGTTGGTGCCACACAATTAGGCACTTAATTGCTTTCTAATTGATATGCGCCTTAGTCTGTCTCACCACATAAATTCGAAAGCTCCTTGAGGGCAGAGAAGGATCTTCTTATAAGACACCCCCGGCCTCTCTCTGAACACCCTATGAAACATCTGAGATATGTAAATAGGGGAGGGGAGAATAGTTAGCCTATTGGTCATCAATGGCCTCTATAAACCTCAGTTTTCCCATCTGCCAAATATGAGTCACTAGGATTCCTTCAATTTTTCTGTAATTTCTTAAGTTTTCTAGTCTTGTTTATCCCTTATATGGTGGTGAGGGAGGTGAGAAGGAGAGAGAAAGCAGCTCATTAGACTTCTAAAATGCATTCCCCTGGCTTAGTCCAACGTCAGATGTTTAGGCAGGAAATAGAAATTTAGGGAGAGAGAGAGAGAGAGAGAGAGAAGAGAATTGTTTCTCTCCAGTTGTAGCAGGCACTCAGCAAAACAAACAAGTCTAACGGAATGCTTTGGCGATTATACAGACAAACAAATCACTTTCCCAAAGTGCTTCTTGGGGGAATTACGGCTCCTGGAAATGAAACACAAACAGATTATTAAAAAAGAGCTCCCTGTTGGGAGAGAAACAGTATTTACAAGAGAAGATGTGCCTAGCCGGACCTCTAATTGCCGTTCATTATCTCATATTGATTTAATTAGCTGCTGCACTCAGGTCTGAATTGCCTGCTGCCCGCAGCAGGGGACTGGCAGAGAGAGGGGGTTCAGATTGACCGAGCAGCCTCCTGCCATCTCTCACCCTCCTCCTCCTTTTCCCCTTGAAACATGGGGGTCAGCTCACAGGGTGTTATTGCAATGGCAAAGTGGCGGCTGGTGGCTGGAGGTAGCCAGCCACATCCAAGGCCTTGCAGGCTCCTCTGTCTTGTGTGTGCCTCAACTGGGGTGGCTGTAAGGAGCTAATTAACTGCAGTAATTAGAGAGAGTGTCTTCATAATGTGGAAGTAGAGTGGATTGGTGAAAGCATGGGGAGATATATGGCCCCGGCTGGCAGTGGTAATGGGGGAGAAGCAGGCAGGGGGAAGATTAGGTGACTCCCAGAGTGGCCTCTGGCCTCTGTAGGGTGAATTTTTTACCCCCTTTTCCAGGATCATCACTCCCATGTCAGGCTATTCAGCCATTTGTGGCCTCTCCACTCCTCTGTGACCCAGCCACTTCAATTGAGCAGAGATTTCCAGATGAAGAAGAAAGATTATTAGCCTTTTTCTCTAGTGGGCGTCTGGGACCAATTGTTTTGAAGATTTGGGGTTTATAATTGCATGTGATTAATGGAGGAGTTGGCAATCAGGCTTAAAAGGTTGCTAATTGCTCCTTTAACATAATTGTGTCCAAGAGCAGTGTGTGTATAGGCTTGGCATGTGGAATGCACCCTGTGGGCATTAAATGGTATCTGTGCCTTTCCTCTCTCCCTCCATCCATTCAGCAAACCTTGACTGAGAGTCCATGAAGCTTCTGGAGTCCTGGGTGCTGGGGACACCTTTATGCATGGCAAAGAGCCTTGACTCTCAAGGGGCTTGGCTTGCTGTCTGGTGGGCTTGGTGGGTTTGGGAACGCTGAAGCATGGTGGTTTTTTTAATCTAGTTTATTTGTAAAAAGGCAACTGAACCAACCCTTATTAGAACCAATACTTATTAGAGAATTTCTAAGAGCTTGCTGCATTTCCCAGAGAGAGGATGAGGAGTAACAGTGAATTTGGTATGAACATACACTTGGAACTGCTAAACAGGACAACTATGTGTAAGAGCAGTACAGCCAAGAGCCAGAAAGAAAGCAAACATGGTCCTGACAGACTGAAAAAAGATATTCCAAATCAATGAATTAAGTTTCTGCACTGCCAGGAGAAATCCTCAGGTCTAATAACTTCATACTTATACACAATTATAACAAGCCTAGTAATCTGATTTTCCTTGTTAGAGCAGGCAAAAAGCAGTAATATATATATATTACATATTATACGATATGCCTCATCTGACAGAAAAGGAAATTGAGGCTTATAGTAGTTGAGGCTTAGTAAAGGTTGCATAATCTGTAAATTAAACTTTTGTCTTCTAATCTTATATTTTTTGCATCAAACTCATGGCAGATCCCCAAAGGTCAGATACAAAAATCTCTTTAGAGTTCATTGTATCAAGGAGTGGCAAATAGATTTTATCTTGCTCACAAATTTGGCATTTCTTAGTAATGGCTGCTTGGAATATTGCACTGGGAAGGCATTCTAAATGTTTATCTGGTTGCAGTGGGGGAAAAAAAACAATCAACAATCAATTAGTAATGTCTGCTTTGGCTCAAGAAGCAATGGAGTGGTATAGCTATCACAGATTTGTCATTTTTGATAAAATAGGATCTCCTTATCTTTCAGGTATGGAATCAGAGTCTCTAAGAATGGGAATGACTTGCCCAATGCCCTTAAGAGTCACTTGAGGAAGAATTTATTTATGCACATCCATAGTTCTAGTACTTTAAAAAAATAAAAACCATGGCTTGGGCTCTTGAGGAGCCTACATATTACTGAGAGGAACCAGACATAAATAATATGTGCAAAGAGAGTTCAGCAAAATAGTGAGGGGAGGGCTTCACAGAAGAGGAGGATCCTGGAAGACTGGACTAATTTGGGCAGCTGAAAAGATTGAAGGAGGATAGGTCAGGTAGGATTACAGCAAGGTCAAAGACAAAGAGTTAGGGAAGAGATACATGCATGAGAATTAGAGAAGAATGGAGGCTTGGCTAGAGTGAAGGCTGTGAGTCAGGAAGCTGTAGGAGACAAAGCTTAGAATCCCATTAAGAAAGATCTTTCATTGTTTCTGGTTCCATGGTAATAATCATAGTGACTTGTACACAATAGATGCTCAATAGGCACAAAGTTCATCTTCAGTCCTTGTTTTAGTGCCATTGATTCACTCAGCAAACGTTTAGTGGGTGCTTTCCATATGCCAGATCCAGGACACAGTGCTGGGCATACGCTGACAAATCAAAACGACTTGGTGGCTGTTCCCATGGTCCTTACCATCTGGCAGGAGAGGCTGCATGGCCAGATGAAAGAGTTCTGGGCTGGGAATCAGGAAACCTGGGCTCTGGGTTGAGGCAGACACAACTTTGCATTGTTAATCGGAGAAAACGACTGGCCAAATCTGAGTCTGTTTTCTCCTCCATAAAACAGTGAATAAACACAAGAAACAACAATTGAGTATACAGATGAAGACACTGAGGACCAAAGAGACAAAGGAATTTGCTCAAGGTCTTAGAGCTGGTGAGTATTAGAATATGAGTTCAGGTTTCCTGGAATACCAGTGAGGAGGTCTTGGCAATGGGAACAAAAGACCTCCAAGGTCTTCCAATCACACATAGAATACATTCAAAGGCTCACCCTGGCATTCCTGCAGGATAGGCCCCTGACTAACACTTCCTTATCCCCCCCCACCCACTGCCCACCTCAGTCTCTGGGCTTTGAGAGTCCTTCTACTCCCCTAAGATCTAAGCTCGTTTCCACCTTAGGATCTTCACAAATGATTCTTCCACCTTCCACCTATCTGGCTTCTTCTTATGCTTTGAGTCTCATTATAAGAGCCACCTCTTCTGAGAAGCCTTCTCTGATTACCTGGCCACTGCAGAAGCTCTTTGCTTTCTGTCAGCGCTCTCTTTGCTCCCTGAAGCACCTACAGTAAGTGTCTGTTGACTAATTGGTTATCTTTTTTATTTTCCTCTGCTAGTTTGAGGGCAGAGATCCTGTCTACTTTTTCCTCATTTCGTTCCCATTGCCAAGCCTACCACTTGGCTCATACTTATAAATATGTGTAGAATGAATGAGTGAACAAAAATATGGTCCTATGAATTAAAGTTGCCAGAAACTGATTTGGCTGGACTTTCTCAGAATTGGTGGTCAAGACCTCCTCACTGGTATTCCAGGAAACCTGAACTCATATTCTAACACTCACCAGCTCTAAGACCTTGAGCAAATTCCTTTGTCTCTTTGATCCTCAGTGTCTTCATCTGTAAAATGGTGTAATCGGTGTACCCACTGTAAAGTGTTTTTTTAGGGGCAATATGAGAAAAAAGCACCAAACTCAAAATCTGATGCTCAGAGCTCCCCAGAGTTAGTCTATTTACCATGATTTTTCTCAGTGTCTCCAAATAGCAGAGTGGACTGCTTAGAGTGGCACAAGGAGGAATGGAAAGGAAGGGGTGGGTATGGTAGCAGATGGAGAGACTCGACCACTGAATTGCAGGGCAAGAGATTGGACCAGGCCTTCGAGCACCATCCTGACTGGCACATCAGAGCCTCTCTCTGGTCCCAGGCTATAAAGAAATCAGCCCGATGGAACTCTGATTTAATTAGCTCAGTGATATTGCCCTATCGATCACTAATTTAAAGTCTGCGAACTAAAGGGATCAGGTGCGCCCATCACCCTTCACTTATTGAAAGGAAAAGTGGACATTGACTTGTTTATTTAAGCCCAGCTGAGGAGCCCCCCCTCAAAGACTCCCTCCCTATCCTTCTAGCACATATCTTTGAGTTTGGATAAATCTCTCTCTTCTTCATGCTCATCAGCAATCCCCGGGCTTTCAAGGCCCTCTCCCAATGGTCTCTTTTCCAACTGGATTAACTTTAATATTGTTTTGATGTGTAAAAGTGTTTGCTTTATCACTGATGCTAAATGTCCTAATTGTTTCTATCATCTTGGGTAATACCTCATTAATTTAGAGTCTACCCAACTCTTTCATGGCTGCCATAGCCTTGGGGTTCTTTTCTGCAGCTGGATGATGCTGGACCTGGAGGCAACCCAGCCACCTTAGGACTCTTCTCTCTCTTACCCTCCATCTGTTTTTTGGTTTGTCTCCATCCCTTCCCTTTTCCACTCTTTCTCTTCTGTATCCTCCCCTCGTTTTCTCTCTCTCTCTGTCTTTCTCTCTTAATCTCTCTGCTTCTGTCTTTCTTACCCTTTCTCCCTCCTTGCATCTCTCTCACTGAGCCTCTCTTTTCCTGGAAAGAGAACTCACACTAGCTTAAACATGAGAACCTAGCAGGGAAATGGAATGTGCCATTGCAACTCAGAGGGGCCCGCTGGGATCTAGGCTCACTCTGAGTGTCCCAACCATCGCCTACCTGTAATACTTATTTCCTCAATCTTCCCATATATAAAATGGGGCTTGATCAAGATGATTTCCCGGTTACTTCCTGCCAACATTCCACAATTCTAAATGTCTCCAAACTTTCCAATGGGGTCACCATAACTGGAGGAAACTTTCTTAGACATATCAAGATAACTGTTTTGTCAGATTCTCATTCGTGTTTCAAGCCTAAGGATGACATAGGCAGAAGGATCTCAGTGTTTGCATCTGTAAAACCAGGAGGGAAGTGTTGAATTAAGCTTCAGGTTTTGTGCTCTTATGAATTACACACTAAGTGTAATGGAGCTGGCATTTCTGCAGCTCTTCCTGACCAGCATGCTGATGGGACTGGGATTAGTCACACTTAATTTGAAAAACCAATGCTCATCAATTGGACCCATCTGCCAGCAGCCTGGTTAACTTCTCTCCAGGTCAATGGTTCCATTGAATCTTATAGGGATAACCACAAGCACCCAAGATTTGGGTTTTCTCTCTGGCATCTCCTCATTGAGACATAGTTTGACAAAATAAGAAGGTCTGTATTTATTTCTGTTAAAGTGGAGCAATTGGTGAGCAGGATCTAATTAGGAATTTATGAGCACTCTAGCTTGGCAGTCCTGCTACTGACACCAGGACCGTGATTGCACAAGCTATGTTGAGAATAGGAGTAGAGTGAAGGGAGATCTACATGGTGTTCAGGGGAATTCACTGTACTTACTTTCTGAGTTCAGGTATCTGGCTTAAGGGATCTTAGAGAAGGGTCTCCTGGCCATCTATTATCTGTGGGCAAACCGGAAACCCATGCCTCCCGAGTGCTATGGAGTCACTAGTTGTCACCTTGGGCAAGATATAAAAGGTAGCATTAGGCATTAGACTACATACTCCAGGAGGAAAGGAGCCATGTGTGTTGCTAATTTTGCTCACTGTTATCCCTCCAGTGCAAACACAGGGCTTCATTCACAGTCAATGCTAAATAAATATTTGCGACTTGCCCTAAAGCCATGAAGCTGAAATGTGGTGAACGTAGGATTTAAACCTAGACAACCATAGAGCACAACATCTGATACATTCTTCCTTGTCCCTCATGTATCACATGCTGTTGTCATTGTCATCTATTGGACCATGAGCTGCTTAAGAAGCTTTTATTTTATCTGTATGTTTCCAATTTCCAATGTAGTACAGGAGCTACAGTAGGTGCTCAATAAACTCTCATCATATTAAATTGGATAAGATCTCAGTGAGCCAGAGCAACCTTTCTGCAGCTGGAGAGACAAGTTTTAGACTGAAAGCTGGAACTAGTATATTCCCTAGGGCCCAGCCTGGAGCCTGGCATGTAGTCAAAGCTTAATATTTGTAAGCTAAACCAAATGTCTCTATCCAGCCCCATTCAACCCTACAGAATGAACCACATTGCAGGAGGGACATTTATGAATATTGTCATTTAAGATACAGTACCTAAGGGCTAATCATACTTAAGACATACTCTAAGTATCCTCATTTTTAGATGAGTGAACTGATACTCAGAGGGGTTGTCTTAGATTGGCTTTCTAGGAAGCAGATTCTGAGATGGAAAATTGCATGTGGAAAATTTATTGGGGAGTGCTCTTGGGGGGTACACCTAGAAGGAAGAAAGGGAGGATGAAGGAAGGAAGGAAGGAAGGAAGGAAGGAAGGAAGGAAGGAAGGAAGGAAGGAAGGAAGGAAGGAAAAATTTGTGGACACAGACATTAATGTACCATGCAGTTGCTACTGAGACCTCAGCTGATGATACAGAGAGCTCTGGGACTGGAATAAACCTTCAGTCACGGTATGGGACTGTGCCCACAACAGCTAGTCACTAGGAATAGATTTGACCTTGGGCAAGGCAGTTTGTACCACCGAGAGCATCTCAGTGAGGGATGCAGCTATGAGTCATCAGCAGCTGGGGGTGGGGGAAGTACGTCAGCCTTGAAGAGGGTGTCTCTACAGGCAAAGCATTACAGTAACTCCAGGGATAGTGATTTGCTTTGTCATTCTGCTTGTAAGTGGCAGACCTGAAATTTGAGTCTTGGTTTCTGAAACTTGGGTATCCATCCTTCTACTCCATCAATGGACTTACCTGTGCTACCCATACAAAGCACATCTGCCCCATCACAAAAAAAGAGCACAACCCACTGCTTTGGAAGATTAGAGAAGAGGGGAATGGCTGGCAGACATCTCTGCCAATCGCAATGACATTAGCAACAAAAGGACGAAGGCAAGTAAATACTGACCCATGATCAGAATAAGGGGCATTATCTCAATTTCATAAGCAGAGTTAGAACTTAGACTCTCAAGACTCTTATCACAGTGCTTGAACTAACAATTATTGTAGGTCTACTATGTGCCAGGCACACGGTGCTAATGCCGTTGCCTTCCTTTCCTCCTCTTCCTCCTCCTCCTCCTCCTCCTCCTCCTCCTTCCCCTTTCATGCTCATTTTCTTCTCTCCCCTGCTCCTTCTTCTTTGTTATCCCTTTTCTCATTTAGTCATGCCACAAACCTGAGAGGTAGCAATTTTGTATGTCCAATATGTATACAGATGGGGACACTGAATCTCTGAGAGTTGAGTGGCTTGTCTTAGGTCACACTGATGGTGAGTGGAGAATATGGAAGAAAGGAAGACCTCAAAATAACCTTCTCTAGTCATAGATTTGAAATTAAGAGTTGAGTTTTGAAGCTTTAAGTTAAACTTCCAATAAACTAAGAAATCCTGTGGATTTTCAGATATTCGCGATTCAGCTCTGGGGGAATCCATAAAAGTCCCATAGTCACAAACTGGATTTCTGTGGACACAGTCGTTATTCCCCAGACCTAATTCCAGCCAACTACAATCAGTCTCCCATTGAGGGAGAGCAATGGGTGGGAAGTTCTAATATCTGCTCACAGTGGGGTTGCAAAACATTGTGAGAGGTGCTCTAAAGTGTGATACATCTTTCTTTGTGACCAAGATTCATTTTTCTTCTATTTTCATCTTTTCCCCCAAGCATGGGGGATTTTTAGCTAATGGGTAGGGTGAGGGAATTAGTGGATGAAGAATTACTAAGAAGAACTTGATTAGATATCAAGGGTGGGAGGATTCTTGATAAAGTAGTTTATCAGGATTTTTTGCTAAACATGGGCTTGGTAGGCCAAGGATAGCAGGCCAAGGATGTGATCTAGTTGAGAATAGGGCTCAGAGGAGTTTGACAAAAAATTGGTCAAAGAGAGAGTTCTTTTCAGACAGAGGTCCAAATTCATAGATACATAAACTGAGGCTCAGAGGAAATCTCGGGCTAGAAAGTGGTGGAACTGGTTCCAATCAAGTCTGTAACATTTGCCCTGTGATCCTTTCACAATCTTTGATGCCCCTCTGCAGAGAAGAGGCATCCTGGAAGACTTTTGAGAGGTGGTGATTTTTAAGCTAGATCCAAACTCACAAAGGGTATCCCCATGTCTTCACTGGAGACTCTTTCCTGCTTCACTATCACCCATTTATTCCATCATTATTCTTTAGGTAGGGTGCTAGAAGATGGGGATACAAAAGAATATTAGGCAAACAGGGGCAGAGAGATGAATAAACAAGTAAATACACCATAAATGTGTAAGCGATAGGAACCAGGAAGGATAAGAACAGATTGCTACAAGACAAAGAAAAACTGGGCTGGGAGGAGGGATTTATTCTAAAAATTCTCATGTAGATGATTTCTCTTTCTGAGCCTCCTGGAAAAAGTCTTGTTTTGTGGAATATTCTTTTATTTTTTTAATTTATTTTAAAATAATTTTTAAATATTCTGATTATTATTAACATACAATACTATATTAGTTTCAGGTGTACACCATGATGATTAGACAGTTACATTTCTTATGAAGTTATCGTCCTCATGTACCCATCTGACACCATACATAGTTATTGCAGTATTATTGACTGTATATTCCTTATGCTACACTTTACATCACCATGGCTATTTTGTAACTACCAATTTACACTTCTTCATCCTTTCCCCCTATTCAACCCTCAGTGCTCCTCCATCTGTCAACCATCAAAATATTCTCTGCATCTATGAGTTTGTTTCTATTTTGTTTGTTTGTTTATTTTCTTCTTTAGATTCCACATGTAAGTGAAATCATATGGCATGTGTCTTTCTCTGCCTGACTTACTCCACTCAGCACAGTACCCTTTAAGTCCATCCTTCTTGTTGCAGATGGCAAGATCTCATTCTTTTTTATGGATTAGTAATATTCCATTATGTATATGTACTACCTCTTCTTCATTTATTCATCTACTGATAGACATCCAGGTTGCCTCTATATCTTGGCTATTGTAAATAATACTGCAATAAACATATTGCAGTATTACATGTCCCTTTGAAGTAGTGTTTTGGGTTTGTTCCGATAAATAGCCAGAAGTTGTATTATCGGGTCCTTCTTTTTCGCTTGTTATATTCTTTTACTTTCAGTCTGTGTGTTCTTTAATCTGAGGTGAGTCTCTTATAGGCAGCATATGTAAGGGTCTTGTTTTCTTATTCATTCAACCACCCTATCTTTTGATTGGAACATTTAATTCATTTAAAGTAATTGTTGCTAGATATGCAGTTATTGCTATTTTATTATTCATATTTAAAAATCCCTTCTTCTTCTTCTTCTTCTTCTTCTTCTTCTTCTCCTTCCTCTTCCTCCTCCTCCTTCTTAAAGAAGTGCCTGTAAGATTTCTTGTAATACTGGTTTGGTGTAAATGACCTCCTTTAGTTTTTTCTTTTCTGGGAAGCTCTTTATCTGTCCTTCAATTCTAAATGATAGCTTTGCTGGGTAGAGTAATCTTGGTGGTGGGTCCTTGCTTTTCATCACTTTGAATATTTTGTGCCGTTCTCTTCTGGCCTGCAAAGTTTCTGTTGCAAAATTAGCTGACGGTTTTATGGGAGCACGCTTGTAGATAACTAAATGCTTTTCTCTTGCCATTTTTAAGATTCTCTATTTGTTTTTAATCTTTGGCATTTTAATGATGATGTACCTTGATGTGGACCTTTTTGAGTTAATCTTTTTGGTACTCTCTGTGCTTCCTGAACTTGTATTCTACATCCTTCGTCAAGTTAAGGAAGTTTTCCATCATTATTTATTCAGATAGGTTGTCAATTCTTTGCTATTTTCTCCTTCTGGTATACCTACAATGCAAATGTTAGCAGGCTTGATGTTGTCCCAGGGTCCCCTTAAACTATCTTCAGTTTTTGGATTCTTTTTTTTCTCTTGTTGCTGTTCTGATTCAGTGTGTTCTGGTATTTTCCCTTCTAAATCACTGATTCATTCCTCTGCTTCATTTAATCTACTGTCAATTCTCTCTAACATATTCTTCATTTTAGTTACTATATTATTCATTTGACTTTTTTTATGTTTTCTGTCTCCATTTTTATATTTTCTGTCTCTTTGTCGAAGTTGTCACTGAGTTCATCACTCTTCCCTTACTTTCGTTGAGCATCCTTATAACCAGTGTTTTGAACTCTGGTAGATTGCTCATCTCTATTTTGTTTAATTCTTTTTCTGGAGCTTTGCTCTGTTCTTTCGTTTGGGAAATGTTTCTTTGTCTTCCCATTTTGGCTGCCTTCCTGTGTTTGTTTCTATGTATTATGTAGGGTTCCTATGTCTCCCAGGCTTTGCAGAGTGACATTATGTAGTAGGTATTATGTGAGGCTAAGTGGCTCAATCTTCCCTGGTCACCTGAGCCAGGTGCTCCAGGTGCACAACAGTACCCTCCTATTGTACTTGAGCCTTGGTTGCTATATTCTCATCAATGGGAGGGATTGATCTTTGAGCTGATTTGTTGTGAGGACTGGAGGATGAGGGGTTGACCCTATGGAGTAAGATTGGCTTCGGCAGAGCTCTAGTGCCTGCCTAGACTCCCCTTTGGGTATGTCACCCTCAGATGCAGCCACAGGTGGTGCTCTGGTGAGGTCTGAAGCTGGCCACCAGATGTGCCAGACCCCTCTAGGCCAAGTTCAGGCAAAGCCTGTGCCTTGCCCAAGGCCTGTGCCTTGCCCAAGGCCACCTGGCAAAAGTCATCAAGCAATGTGCAGATGGCTGCCACCCGTGCTGGGCTTGGAAGTGCCTCAAGAAACCAGGCCATGAACTGAGAATGGCTGTTGTTCAGGGTTTGCAAATCTTTGAGTGATTTTAGGAACATCCATAGCATGAGCCCAAACAGGTCCTTTGTATTAAAAGGTACTGGAAGTGACTTGAATGGGTCCACAAGTTGGGTGGGATCGCAGGGAATCACCAGAGTGGGGCAACCAGTATTAGCCAGGTTGATGGGGACTCAGACAGGGTGATTGCCTACATCTACATGCCAGGAAGCAGAAGGCTCAACAACAAAACAGTGGATTCTGTCAGTATGTCTGTCTGGGAGAAAACTGCTCCTCCCAGCCTCACCCTGAAGCCAGATAATTCAGTTCTTCCCCATATGTCCTTGGCACTTTTCAAGCTACTGCCCCAGCGCTGGAGCTCAGAACGAGTGAGTCCGTCATTGAATAAATCCACACATGGGCCCTTTTAGTGGAATGTCTGTGACTCTAGTCATCCTCTGTCTCACTCAGCTACAATCTTCACTAGTTTTCACAGCTAGAAGTTATAAGGGCCTCTTTTCCCAGCACTGGAACCCTGGGCTGGGAAGCCTAGTGTGGGGCCAGGACTTCTTGCTCTTCTGAGGGGACCTCTGCAGATGAGACAGACTTTCCAATTTTTAACTGCCACACACGGGTGTGGGACAAGCCTATTCTGCTTCTCAAGAATATTCTTAAGTGAGAATTGAAGATACTTTTTTTTTTAATCAAAAGTGAGCTGTCACACCCTCTGAGGAGCTTCACACACCTTCTGGCTATAGTATTGACAATAATCACTACCAAATGCTATTACTTGCTATGGGCTATCAATTTTATTATATTCATTCCTTGAGTGTTTACAGTCACCCTATATGGCAGGTATGACTATTGGTTCTACTGTACAGATGCAGAAACTGAGGTTCAGAGCTGTGATTAAAGCCCGGTCTTGAATACAGTGTCCATGCTCTGGTCCACTATATTCACTGTTGCCCAGTATGGAGGGCCAATTACTTCTCTCTCTTCTAGCAGGGGGTGGCTGATGATTACCCCAAATAAGGTGTGTGTGTATGTGTGTGCGTGCGTTCGTGTGTTTGTGTGTGTGTGTGTGTGTGTGTGTGTTATTGGTAACGATGTCAGCAGATCATGAGATCCAGAGTCCTCAGTATTCCAGGAATATTGCTAAATATTTTTTTCATGCTCATCCTAGTAAGGCAATAATTTAGGAGGGCTTGTCTTTGGAGAAGACTGACTTAACTTCTACTGGCTCCAAGATTTTATTGGGCAATCATCTATTCCAGGTCTGTGAGCTACCCTATAGCTCAGGAGAAGGAAGTACCTGTGTATTTCATGCAACTTTTCTTTACTAATCTATCCATGCCCTAAATATCCAAGAATTTCAAGAAAGAGACTGAATTGCATGGTGGTTACAATCTGGAAGCCTTGAGTCAACAAGCCTGGGTATTCTCCCTCCTCTGGCTACTCTAGCTCTATGACCCTGGTAACTTCCCTCATCTAACACTTCAGTTCCCTTCTAGATTTAATGGGGTTAATACTTCTTAAATGAATGCTAAATGAAGCAGCACAAACATAGCACCAAAGATGTACTCCATTCTTTATTTCCCTCACCACCACTGGAGTGAGGCAAATGGAGTTATTTTAATTTGTGTCTTGTGAGTGTGGGATATTTGGCTCCAAAGCCAAAGCCACATTCACCAGCTTTAAACACAGTCTTTTTCTTTACCCCCAAGAGAGGCTGTTTGACTACAAGCCAATGGTTTGTTGATTTAAGAACTCTGCGTGCCTGTCACCTCCAAGGCACTACACATTCTGAAAAGTTCCTCCCAGTCCAGCTATTAATCACCCTCTGTAATTAAATAACACAACAACCTGTAATTAGTGTATTGATTTGTTGTTTTAATTGTTTACTCCTGGACTCTCCCTCTAGCCTGTGAGCTTCATGAGGGCAAGGATTATGTTCATTTTCATTCATAGATGGGTCCCTGTTGCCTGCCTCAGTGTTTGGCATATAGAAGATCCTCAATAAATATTAGTCAAATAAAAGAATGAGTGGATTCAAGAGCTCATGACCAATTTCCCCCCAGGTACTGCTCTAAATGTGGGACAGGGATTGGAAGTTAGCAAGGAAACTCAGTCATAATAATGATTCTTTGCATCTGGCCTGTGCTTCATAGCTTAGATAACACTTACTATTGATGAGTGCTGATGATAAAACTGATGATAATGATAATGATGAGGATGAGGATGAAGATAATGATGATTATGATGGAGATAGTGGTGATTATGGTGATGATGATGGTGGTAGTGTTGATGATGATACCATTTTTTAAACCTTTATTATCTTTCAGGTAGCATACCTGCATTGTCTCAGATGATTGTCATAATAATTACATGTATTATTTTAATTATTTTACATATAAAAGAATAAGACTCAAAGTATTTACCTAAAGTCATCCAACAGGTAAAGGGTAGAGTCGAGACTTGGACTCAGGACTGTCTAACTTTGCTCTCACCCATGAAATTCTTATACTTTTTTTTTTTTGGCCATGACCTCAACTAATACCTTCAATTTAGTAATAACCAGGTAGTCATTATTATCAATCCCGGTGCTGAAAGAGCTTCAGAGAGGGAAAAGACCTGGCTAAGATCACACAGCCCAGGAGGGACAGAGCTGGGACTGAAATTTCCAATACGAAACATTTTGTCTGTATGACGAGGCTCAGAGATTTGGAGCAGAAGGGAACATGAAGGCAAAGTACTTAGATCATAATTCCATCATTGCCTCTTACCAGCTCATGAACTTGAGTGTAGCACTGTATCTCACTACAACTCATGTAAAATGGGAGTGATGAGGTTTACCCTTTGGGGCTGGGATGAGGGTTACTGAAATCATAGGCATGGAAGTGATTTGTACACCACAGAGGTCTGCGTTGTTAGATACTGTCAGTTCCAGTGCCTTGATAACTCAAGGTCTCCATGCGTTTGAAATTTCTGTGTGGTCAGTTTCACAGTTTAAATGAATCCCCTCTAAGTCTTTTTGACTCTGACATTCAGTGGCTCCCAAGTAGCAGCATAAAATGTTCTCTTCACACACAGAATAAAGACGCGATGTCTAAAAGCTGGAATTTACTGTTGGTAAGATTGATAAGAAAAGGTCCCGTACTCAGTAAGTTCTAGTCACATGGCCCTTCTTTCCGTCCAGTAAGTGTTCCATTTTCAGTCCCACCCCAGGGCCTTTGCGCTGAATGTTTCCTCTTCCTGGAACTTGCTTTCTCTTCTACTTGCTGGGGTGTCAGCTCAGACGTCACCTCCATAGATAGGTCTTTCCGCCCACCACATCTAAAGAAGTGTCACCGACCCCATCTCCCATCATCACTCTGCACTGTTCTATTGCTTTTTCAGTGTTTACCAAATAAGCTGGAATTACCTTGTTGGTTTTTTAATTCTCTGCCTCCAGCTTGAAAACATATGCCCCACCAAAGCTGGGCTGTGTCTGTCTTGATTATCGGGATATCTCCAAATGATTGAATAAGTGATTGGCAAAATAGGCATTTAATAAATATGAGTGAAATGGAGCACTGAATAAATGAATTCTATCCCATGTTACTTGGGGATGCTGTGTGTGGACTGAATACTGAACCTCTCATTCTCAGAAAGGAGATGCCATAGCCCATTTCCAGTCCCCTGAGTCACTGCATGTCATGCCAGATAAATGGTCATAATTGTGGGAAGGCAGGAGACTTTATTTCTCGGCTGAAGCTGACACCAGTGCCTCTTGCTAAATGCGAGCAAGGAAACTGTGTCCAAACTTGGAAGGGCCAGGAGGAGGTGGGCATCCCAGACCATGCTCTTTCTGGAAAAACAGTATAGTTTCCTTATTTCTCTCTACGTGTGAAATCTGCTGTCACCCTTTTGTAAAGATGTCTGAGAAAGTGTAAAACCACATTTCTCGGATCTGGGGATGCAATAGTTTGTGCAATTATAACCCAACACATCACAGAAGTCAGATTGGCGCTTGCTGCCTGCATAATTCATCTCTCATTTTCCTTTCAGGGCCTAAGACCTTTTATATCTGGTAGACAAAAAAATTAAGTTTACATTGCTTGATTAAAAATTCAGAAGTTTAAGGGCATGAAAAAAGGAGGATGTGAGTTGTGTCATTATTAAATAGACAGAGATAAATAAAGCATTGGAAGAGGAAACATAAAAAAGGGGAAGACAATGAGAAAAAAATAAACATTGCTGGTAACGTCATTTTTCAGACTTAAGAATGTCAGTAGAAACTTCATTAATTTTTCTCTAATGGTCAAGTTTCAGGGACTATGGCAGGATAGGATGTAAAAGGCTTTGGAGTGCAGAGGTTATTCTAATCTTTCCTCTCTCCCTCCCTCTTTCCCTCCCTCCCTCCCTCCCTCCCTCCCTCTTTCCTTTTCTCCTTCCCTCTATTCCTCTTTTCTTCCTTCCTTCCTTCCTTCCTTCCTTCCTTCCTTCCTTCCTTCCTTCCTTCCTTCCTTCCTTCCCTCTTTCCTTCTTTCCCTCCCTTTCTTCTTCTCATCATCCCTCCCTTCCTTCCTTTTTCTCTTCCAAAATTTTATATAAGCCCCTACTCTTTACAAGCCATACTGCAAAGCCCTAGGCATATGAAGTGAATAAACTAGAGTTCTATAATACTGAGGAAAAGAAAATTACAGCCAAAATTAACCAATGATGTGATGATGGAAGGAGAGGGAGCTGTGAGCCCAGAAGGGGGACCTGGTCCAGCCAAGAAGTGGTCAGGGGAGCTTATAAGAGAAAGTAATGCTTGAGTTGGTTATTAAAGGAGGCATAGGTATTAGTCAAGTGATGGACAGGAGACAGAGTGGGGTATGATATTCCATGTAGGAGTGAACAACATGTGCAAAGGCTCAGAGGCATGATGGAGCATGGCATGTTTCTAAAGGGCGCAGATTAGATGGATGGCAGTGTATTGAGAGTGAGGCAGGGCTCAGGTCATTGAGGTCCCTGTAAATTCAGTGAAAAAGCTTGTCCTTGGCTCTTACGAGATTGAAAGTTCCTTGAGGAAAGGAATTATTTTATTTTCCTACCTGCTAGATTTCACTTCCTAGTACATTGTTTGTCACAAAACAGGACCCAGTAAGCATTTGGTGACTGACTTTATGATTCTAGAAGTCATTAGGGAGCCATTGAAGAATCTCGAGCACAGAAGCAATATGATCATGTTTGTACTCTAGGAAGACCCTTCTGGAGGGACGACGAGTGAACAATGGCTTGGAGGAGAACAGGAGGAGCTGGCTAGAACTGCAGGCTTGGAGATTGTGGTCAAAGCTGTTAATGGTCCTTAACTCTCCAATTTCCTATTCTTCCTTTGGTAATAGGCGAGCAGAGCATAGGGCTGCCGAGCTAGTGACTACATTTCCCAGCCTCCTTTGCAATTGGGTGGTCATGTGACTACATTTCAGCCAAAGAAATGTGAGTGGATGTGAAGGGTGCACTTTTCATGCTACCTCCTTAGAAGGAAGCTGCTTTCCCTATTGTCCTCTTTTTTCCTCGTCTTGAATGTAGTCATGATCATGGGAAGACAGACTCAACTATGATGACGTGGATCACACTCTAAGGCAGGGATTGGCAACGTCTGCCTGTGATTCAATACTGGCTGGCCATATGTGTTTGCGAATAAAGTTTGATTGGGACACAGCACACTTACGTATTTGCCTATTGTCTGTGGCTGAATTCTTGCTACTATAACAGAGAGGAGTACTTGTGGCTAAGATTCACATGCCATTCAAAGCCTACAATATTTACTATCTGACCCTTTATAGAAAGTTTGCTAATCCCTGTTCTAGAAAAGGGCAAAACATCAATATGGAAGGAACCTCGCTCCCTACATGGCTTCATGAAGCATAAACATCTACCCACTTCAGCAGCCCATTCATATCAAAAGTGATAGAGGAAAGAAAAATGAACTCTCTGGTTTTAGACACTGGCTTTGGGTTCTCTTTGTATGGTGGCAGTTCAGCTGATAACCTATTTAATACAAAGATTGAGTAAGAGTTAGTTGCATTGGGGAAGATGTAAAATGGCAGTGGCGTGAACCAGGCAGAAGTGGTGAGGAGAGAATGCACAGAGTCCAAAGACATGGGACTCAGGTGGGCAAATCTAGTACCTGATTCGATTAAAATGTGAGGGAGGAATTATAAATGACTCCCATGCCAGTGATGGTGAATGCAGGGGATGGGAGAGCAGATAGGCAGATAGGTAGAAGATACTGAGTGTGGTTTTGCTGTATGGTGTTTGAGGTATCTGTGGGTCTCAGTGAGATTGGGAGGCAGTCAACAATTGGGGGAGGGTCTGGAATAGTGACATACCATATATGAATAAGATACACTGTGCATAAATAAGATAGACCTTACCCCCTTGGTAATTTAATGCTAGCACAAAAATTTGTCTGAGTTAGAAAAGACTTTTGGTATCACCCAGCCTGTATCCTCGCTTTAACCCTAGAGAACCTGAGGCTCAAAAGCAGACTCTTCCATGGTCACACAGAAGGTTGTTGGAAAAGACCAGCATCCTTGACTCTGGTTTCAGTGCTTGGGCTATTCCTTCTTCTCAGTTATCCACATTTCATGACCTCTACCAGGCACAGGGATAAAACAGAAAACAAAACACACATGGCTACTGCTGAGTAAAAGATGGCACATCAGTTGTAAGAGGCATAGGATTTCAGAGATGTTGAAACATGGTGGATGTACTTTTAGAAGGATGAGCTCTGGTGATGGAAATGGCAGTCATTTCCTGAGTGCATGTGTTGGTCTGGGTCTGTGAGAAGTGCTCTTTGTGGATAATCACAGTCGATCTTCACAACAAAGAGATAGATAACACTACTAGCCCACTTTGCAGATAAGGAAAATTAAGGTTCAATGGTACTCATCTCTAGTCAATGGTCACACAACCAAAAAAATGGCCAGAGTTGTGAATTCATTAATTCACTTATTTCTCCAACAAATACTTATTGAAAACAAACTAAATGACAGATGCCCTTCTAGCATTTAGGATAATAGCAGGGAAGAAAATTTATCAAGTTACAGTTCTCTTAAGGGATTAAATAGATAGATAATAGATAGTAGATAGATAGATAGATAGATAGATAGATAGATAGATAGATAGATAGAATGTCAGATGGTATCAAGTTCTATAAAGAACAACAATGAAAAATAGGAGAAGGAATTAGAGAATAAAGGGAATAATGTTATTTTATAGAGAATGGTTTGGGGGAAGGAGTCCTTGATAAAATGACTTTGAGCAGAGATTTGGATCAAGTGAGGAAGAGGTAAGTCACCTGGACATCAGGGAAGATATTTCAAATAATGGGAATAGCTAGTGCAGGGCCCTGAAATGAGATGGAAACTTAGGTCTATCTGTATTTAACACTCTCTTTCCCACTATGCTACATTTGTTCAATTTGACATGCACTTTCTGGAGTACTTACTATGTAGTGGTATGTATCAGAGGGTGGAAAAGATAATGGGGTCTACAAACCCAACCCCTGTCCCTAAGAGGGTTCGTAAACATGCAAGGGAGACAGACTCACACTGAGCACAGACTAATGGCCTCAGGCAGATATAGAAAGTGTACTATAAAATAGGATGCTTGTCTGGTCAGGGAAGGACTTGCCTTGGACTTCAAAGGTAGGTGGAATTTCTTTAAACTTCTTGTTTTAGTAGTATAAATATACCATACAAGTGCCTGGCTTGATAAATTTTCACAAGAATGCTCCTGGTGTAACCAGAAGCCTGATCAAGAAACAAAACATGACCAGCTTCCCAGAAGTTCCTTCAGAAACTCCTTGCAGGCACTCCCAAGTAACTCCTGATCTACCTCCTAACAGCATAGGTTAATTTTGTCTGCTTTTATATACAGTAGGTCCTTTTTTTATGTCTGGCTTCTTTTGCTTAAGATTATGTTTGTGAAATTCATCCATGTTGTGTGTAATTGTATCTCATTTACTCCCATTACTATGCAGAATCCCAATGTGTGAATACACCATGAATTTTTTTGTGTGTGCCTGTTCTGCTGTTTCTGGAGACTTAAGTTGTTTCCATTTTTGGCCATCACTGGTGGTGCTGCTATGACATTCTACTACATGTCTTTTGGTGAACATATGTGCGCATTTCTGTTGGGTACGATCTAAGAGTAAACTCGCTGGGTCAAGGGGTGTGCATATGTTGAGCTTTAGTAGACACTGCCAAATGGGTTTCCAAAATGGTTGCACCAATTAACACTTCCACTGGAAACATATGAGCTTTTGAGCAGTGTATCCTTGCTAACACTCGGTATCTTCTGTCATTTTAATTTAGCTTCATTTCTTTTTGTTTTCATTTCTGTAAGGGCGAGGTGACATTACGTTGTGGTTTTAATTTGCATTGCCTTGATGACTATGCAATGGGCATGATTTTCATATGTTGATTTCCCAATGGCTCATCCTTTTTTGGTGAAGTCCTTGCTCAAGCCATTTGCCTAATTTTCTCCATATGGGTTGTTTGCGCTTTCCTTGTTGGTTAGAAGGTGCTCTTTATATATTCTAGATATGAGTCTACCTATTAAAAAAATTTCATTTACTTTAATTAGTTTCAAGTATGCAGTTCATTGGTTAGACATCTATGTAGTTCATAAAACCATCCCCCCAAGTGCTCTCTCCCTCCCTTGACCCTCCATCTAGCCAACGTATTAATGCTAACTATATTCCCTATGCTGCACTCCCATCCCTGTAACTATTCATCAGCTATTAATTTGTACTTCTTTAACCCTTCTCCATATTCTCCAAGCCCCTCAACCACCCTCTCCTCTGTCCATTACCAAATTGTCCACTATATTTGTGAGTCTGTTTTTGATTAGTTTATTCTTTTCATTACTTAGATTTCACATATAAGTGGAATTATATAGTGTTTTTATTTCTCTGTCTGACTTAAATATCTTCTAGGTCCATCAAAGCAATATCTTTTTCCATCCCCTTCCTTTTCATATGTAGGAGTCTTGTTTTTTAAAATCTTTTCAGCCACTCTCTTTTGGTTGGAGCACTAAATTCTTTTCCATTTAAGATACTTATTGATACTTATTGATAAGATACTTATTATAGTTGTTACTATTCTTTATTTCTGTTTTTAATACATGTTATTTCTTCTTAAAGAAGTCTCTCCAACATTTCCTATAATACAGACTTCCCTAACCTGGTGAAGGAAATGGACATAAAACCCCAGGAAGCTCAGAGAATTTAAAAAAATCTAAGATTCAAAGAGGCCCACACCAAGACACATAATAATTAAAATGCCCAAGGTTAAATACAAAGAAAGAATATTAAAAGCAGCAAGAGAAAAACTGATAGTTACTTATAAGGGAAACTCCATAAGACTGGAAGCTGATTTCTCGAAACTATGCAGGATGGAGGGATTTGGCAAGAAATTTTCGACAGGATGAAGACCCAGGATCTACAACCCAGAATAATTTATCGAGCAAAGCTATCATTTAGAGTTGAAGGACAGATAAAGAGCTTTCCAAATAAAAATAAGCCAAAGGAGTGTATCATTTTTGTTGTTGTTGGTTCAAAGGTGTTCTTTATATATTCTAGTTGTGAGTCCTTCATTGAATATACTCTTGAGATCTCTTCCACTTTGTGCATGTGTGGGTTCCCTTCTCACTCTCTGAATGACGACATTTGATAGACAGATGTTCGTACATTTAATGTAGAAAGTATTATTTATTTATTTTTCTTACAGCAGGATAGAATTTTCTCAAGCATATTTGAATACAGAAAGTAATGTTTTCTGGTAGAGGGAGGGTTTTTAGGAGAAGTAGAGATGTAGGAACATCAGGGTCTCAGAGGAAACAAGCACGTCAGTTATGAGCTGACACTTAAGGTGTATATAAGTCTGGGGAGGTGGGGTGAGGCTGGAGGAGATGTTGGGAGCTGGTTGAGGGCACTTTCTAATGCCATGCTGTGGAGTTTGGACTTTCTTCCTGAAGTCTACAGAGGGCTGAAGTTTTGAGCAAGGGCTTCCAAGACCAGAGCAGGTGTTAGAAATGTTAATCCAACATTGAGGATCTGAATGCAGGTAATGGGGCGAGGTGAAGCACAGGGGACACAGGGATGGACAGACTTGAGGAAGCTGCATAGACAAGGCTTGCCATTGCTTCTCCCTGGTTGGAGGTAGATGGAAGATGGGGCTTGAGGATACATTCATGGATGATATCTTCACAGACAATGGTATAGCCCTTTCAGTCCCTGACAGTCTATATTAAAACTTGGAGAAAAAGTAGATGATTCACAGTGTCACAGACCAATCCTTTGTCTCTCAGCCCTCTGAGAGCCTCAGAAGAAATAGTGCAAACCTATTTGTTCTACATTGGGGAAAAACCCTGGTACTCTGAGGTGGAAGGCAGGGCAGAGACCTGGGAAGAATTGGGGAGCATGGACAAGAGACCTGGATTACAGGCTTGACTTTACCTCAGCTCACTGCTATGTGTCTTTAGGGAAGTCTCCTTCCCTCTCTGGGCCTCAGTTTTCTTATCCACAGAAAGGGTTGTGAGGTTCAGATGAGCTCATGGACACTAAATAATTTATGGCTAATACTTCACAAGTGTGTGTATAAAGCATAACTGGGTCACCCACCTCCCAGGAACTGGTGAGTCAGAGAACTTTGCTTTTACCCTGCTAACAATTACCCCAGAAGTGGTCTGTCTAAGGGACCAATATTGTGGGACCTTATCCAGAATCAAAGGCATTCATTCCTTGCATTTCTTTACTCACTAAGTTATCGAGACTTGGCTACCAATGCCAACCTCCTCTCTCTCAAATACAAACACCTTATATCTTAGATATAGACATTGAAATTATGTATTTTCATTGGTGAAGTATTGTTTAGTCCCTCTAAAAATGCTTCAGGTAACTGACAAAATAATAACAGCATCTCTTTAGTACATTCTCAGAGTAGAACACCACACCGAGTACTATGATAGGAGATGCACTTGGAATGTAGGAAAAGAGGGTCCCATGACCAGAGGCACAGGTGAAAAATAGTATGGGGGTCTCAAAGAGCCTGTGATGGAAAGTTGTATGTGTCAATGTTAGGCTCTGGCACCCAGCTATTCAGTCAAACCCTAATCAGTTGCTGTAAAGATATTTTGTAGATGTGGCCAACATCCATCAGTTGGCCTTAGATAAACAAAGTTATTCTTGATAATGTGGGTGGGCCACATTCAACCAGTTGAAAGTCTTAAGAGTAAGACTGCAGTTTCTGAGGAAGAAGAAATTCTGCCTCGAGGCTGTGGCATCAGCTTCTGTCTGCTTCTAGACTGCTAAATTGCCCTAGAGATTTTGAACATGTCAGCTCCCACAATTGTATGAGCCAAGGCATTGAAATAAATCTCTTTATACGTCTCGATCAAGATGAAGATCTAGACCTAGGTTGGAATTTAGACCTTTATCTCTGTTCCTTATTGATCCTGTTTTTCTGGAGACCCCTGATGGATCCAGAGCCCTGAGTGAGAACCTAGGGCCAGAGTTGGTGGGAGCAGCAGAAAATGAAGATCAGCCTCTTCCATTATTTCCCTCTCAGCTCCGGCCACAAAGACCTTTCTAGTCAAGCATGTTCTAGCTACCAGATCTTGGCATTTGATGTTCATTTTGTCTGGAAAGCTCCTCCCCCAGGTACATGCATGCTTTGTATCTATACGTCACCATCCAGATCTCTGCTTATATACCACTTCCTGGAGGAGACTTGCCTGACTTTTCTAATCCTGCCATCACCCTTCTTTACTAAGAAAAATTAATTTTTCTTCCTGATGCTTATCACTATTAGCTATTTTGTATATTTCTTTCACTTACCTGTCTCACCTGCTGGAATATGAGCTCCCAGAGACTAGAGACTTATTCACTCCTGTCCTAGTCCCTAGCACAGTGCTTGGCGCGGAGAGGACACTCAGTGGGCTTCAAATTGTGATGGGCTGAGTACCGCGCCAAGTAATTATAAGGAATTGAAACCAGCTTCGCCCACCAATCTCCTCATGACAGCCATAGACTCCTGGAGAGACGCTGTGGGGGGAATTTGCTAAGAGACTCCAGTGAGAAACAGCTTGGAGGTACTTGACAATTTTCCCTTATCTCCAATAATCCACATTGCCTGGCCAAGTTGTTCATGAAGGAGGCCTGATGATGCATCACAAAAAAACAACTGCGGCCTCTCAATCACTCAGCAGATTTTGGAAGGAAAAACAGATATCAAAATCGAAAGTGCACAACAGTAATATATGATATCAGATCCGTCATTCTTTATAGCAACATGGACGATGGCGTTTGGGAAATAGCAGTTGCACCCAAAAGATAGACAGGCAGTTTTGACATGTCTTGCCAGAGAAGAATCACCCATCCCACCCTCGTCCCCCCACCCTCCCGGCCCGATCCCGAAGAATGACAGAATTACAAACAAATCAATCAGGCAGAGAAGAGAAGCAGCAGAGACTCAAGCTTGGGTGGCAAAAACAAGACAGAGTGCCAGGGTACTAGGTATTCGTGTATTCTCAATCATGGGCAAATGAATGTCTGCCCAGGAATCCACACTCGGTGGGCCCTGAGAGGACTCCCTTGCCGCCAGTCTGTCAACCAGTGATCTGTCCATGGTGCTGAATCACCACTACTTTGGGTTAATTAATTAGTGTTGGAGAAAAGTGGTCACAGTGACCACAGTTATCAGCCATTTGCTCCTATGGAAGAGTGAGTTTATTGTGAATTAACAAAGCTGGAATGGGGAATAAATATCCAGAAGTTACAAACACACGAGCCTACAAGGGCTGGTTGATAACATAAACAAGAAAAACAAGTTGTAATACAATAAAGAGTATCAAGGATTGTGGCTAACTAGAGGGCACATGCTCCACCTACAGAGGACAGCTGCCGCATGGTCCCAGCTATTTGAGGCTGTGTGTTCCCAATTGGCATTTATAAGAGGTTTTCAATCAAAATTTATAAGAGGAGCGCTAAACCTATTTTATGTGAAATCTGATTTTAAAACGTTGACAGCTAATTAAAAAAAATGTTCTAGACTAGGTACTCATTTAAATATGGGAGGATTGAGGCCCAGAGAGAGAAAGGAATTTGCTCAGTGCTTGACTTTCAGTTCAACTCTTTCTCCTTCCCTCCAGCCTATTTCCTGTTTGACAGAAAAGGCCTCTCCTCGCTGAGCCCTGGACCTAGGAAAGGCAGATGAAGGGACAGAATATGGGAGACAATATTTGAGCAAATAAGTCCTAAATTCTTAAAGAGCATAATTTAGCTACAATTATTTCAGTGCATTCCAACTCAGCCGAAGTGTCAGGCATCGAGAAGAGAGGCTGAGGAAAGGAGACAGCAGTGTTGGAAAGGCTGGGATGCCTTTGCAAAGATGTGTGCCCCTCTGGACCACCTTCAGGGTCCTAGGATGTCCCTTGGAGAGTACTCCTGGGCTCAGAGTGAGATGCTTCCTCTTTCCTTTTTATCTTAATTAAGCTTCATGAGAGCAGATCTTGTGACTCCTGATCTAAATCCTAGTACTAGCAAACACTCCTTGTAGGAGTTCTATGTATCAGACAAATCGGGCATAACATGGAGGAAAAACGACCGGGGTATAACCAATCTATCTAGAAGCCCCAGCTCCTTCTCAATCTCAGTCTCACCCTCCTCCCACTCTCTGGCCTGGGGCCCCTGAGACCTTGTCCCCCAAAACTGGATGAATCTTTCTCTCTCAACAATGCTGGGGACACAGTCTACATTAGGTGAATCAACAAGGCCATCTCAGAAGAGACCAAATAGGAAATAAGAGGCCCCATTGCCTAATGGGACTTATCAATTATGATCTAGGGCCATATTTCTTTGAGGGGTGATTGTTTCACGGAGTCTGACATCTCATATAGCTTTAAATTACTCACGACCGGGACGGCTTACAAGATAGCAGTAAAATCAGGAGAGGATTGGGCAATGTAATTATAGTATGGAAATGATGTTGATCACTCAAGCAGGGAGCAGACCTTGAATCGAAAACCCTGCTCTGTCTCCCCACCCCCTTCTTTCCACTGCCTCTGCTGAGAGCTGTAGAGCACACAACATCTGGGCAACATGGAGAGTAACCTCGCTCCTGCTCAGAAGCTGGAAATTGGCCAGGTCACAGCGTAGGATGTAATGAGAGAAGGGGGCTGGTGTGGACCAAAGGATCAGAACCAAGGACAGATCCCATAAGTCACAGTCAGAATCTAAAGGCCAGAGTGACAAGAGTTTGCAGGAGTTGTCAATTGCCGAAGTTTATGGAGGTGACAATTTTTAAAGCACTTAATATATGCCAAAATTATATTAGAATCTTGGATATTTCCTTCCTTCCTTCCTTCCTTCCTTCCTTCCTTCCTTCCTTCCTTCCTTCCTTCCTTCCTTCTCTCCATTTCCTGTGTATCATCTTCATGCCAGCTACTATGTAAAGCTTTGGGGAGGCAGAGATGAATTGTTTCAACTGTTCAATGAGCATATACTACATGCAAACATGTTGGAATCCAGAAAGAGAAAAACTTATTACTCACATCATTCATTCAAATACTTATTAATGATTGACTAGTTTGTAGGAATGCTAAGCTGCTTACAAACCCGTTCTATCTTCTCCCTGAGCACACAGTTAGGCTACATTTCCAACTTCCTTTGCAGTTAGGTGTGGCCACATGACTGAATTCTAGCCAATGGAATGTGAACAGAAGTGAGGTGGGTTCCTCCCTGAACTGGCCCATAAAATCTTCCTATAGGTGTTCTTCCATGCTCTCTCCTCCACCTGCCAGCTAGGCATCAACACCCAGAATGATCTTAGAAGACCAGTTGGTGAAACTGGCAAAGCTATTAGTATATTGTGTCTCTGGATGAACAAGTAGAACAAAGCCCCTCCCCCACCCTCTAATCCTCCACTGATCTGAGCCTGCATTGTACCAAGATACACCAGGCCATCATACCAAATGCATAAAAAGTGATTCAAGGAGAAGATATGTTTGCACATCTTGAGCTGCAAAAATTTGGAGTTTGTGGATTGTAGTAGTTAGCTAGACACTATACCAAGCATCGGGGACATAAACATTCATTCAAGCCTTTTCTTGGCATTCGCTATGGTCTAGGCAGCATACTGAGTGCCAAGAATGGGGAGCACAGTTAATTAATTCAAGTACTAGGCTCTGAGGTTGTGGAGATAAATGATAAATGACTAATGATTAATTATTATATCCACAAACATTTATTAGGTAACTAATATGTCCAGTCTTGGTGTTAAGCTTTGGGAACACAATGAATAATTCATTTAAACATGAATTAAGTTTCTATCATATGATGGGCACTGAGTTAGGCATTTGGGAATTAAAGATGAACAGGCCCTATTCTCAGGGGTTTCATCATTTGGTGGAAGAGCCAGGTCATGGTGGTGTAGTGCGAAAAGTACTAAAATAAAACTTTTTATGAGATTCCACAAAGACACAGTAAATGAACTCTGCTTGGGGTTAGTGGGAAAGGGGAGGGAGCAGGGAAAACTACACACAAGTAGGGATTTTATATCTGGGTTTTAGATGAGTATTAGATGCAGAGACTAGGTGGAAGGAAACTCAGGCAGAGGGAACAGCATGTGCAAAGTGGGTGTGTGCTGGGATCAGGAAGAAGTTTGGTGTGACGAGCTCAGGAGCACGCAGCAAGGACGGAATCGGGTGAGCAGTGCTACAGCCTGAATCTAGGGCAGATGCTCTTGTCCTTGTGCCTGCAGAGAGATTGGAGCCAGGAGGGGTCAGAGGCTAAAGATTAATTCCATTTTGGACCGAGGTGGGAGTAGACACTCTGTCTTATGCCACTCACTCCCACCTCCATGGGCAGGGACTGTTTGGTTCCTCCTTTTTAAATTATACACTTAGTGTGAATGCAACTGTAAGATGTTATCCCACTAATATTACCCCCCCCCATTTTATAATGAGCAAAATGATGATCAGAGAGGTAAACTATCCACTCAAATCACATAGCTGCCTGAACTCAGGGTTGGCATTTAATCTTCCAAGTGAGACCACATTCCCAAGGTGCCTGTGGCCCTCAGCAGAGTGGGAAATGGGTTTCCAGGCCCAATGATGTAGAAGCTCTGAAACTCTCTGGGGTTAACTGACTGTATTTGGCAAAGGACAAGGGGCTTCCCCTCCCAAAAGGTAATCAGAACTAGCTAAGCACTGAGCTTGTGTGTGTGTATGTGTGTGTGTGCGCGCGCATCTGCGCACGCATGTCTGTGTGTGAGTGGTGAGGGGCGTAAGGGCTGGGGGAGTCCTAGCTGAGCCAGGACGAGCCTGAGCTGTGCTGGGAAGGAATAAATCTCCCTGTGAGCCAACATTAATACAAGCTTGGCAGGTTCTGGGCAGGCCCCTGGTTGATTATGCCAATGGACAGCGGGGAGGGGAAGATTGAGCTGCTGGGGTGGCGTGAATGCATATTACACAGGGTAATGCCTTGAAAATATATAGCATCCAAGTAGGCAGACAGCTGAAGTTAGGCTGAAGGCGGGTGGTAAGGGGGCGGCATCTGTTTGCAATTACAATGACCAGAACCCACTGAACAAGGCTCCAGGAAAAGAGGCCTAGGGTGCTTACTTCAGGTGAGCCGCAGGAGTACCAATCATTCACTCACATATTTATTGAACACCTACTTGGTGCCAGGCACTGGAGGTGCAGGGTTGAAAGTCCAGACAGAGAGCTGCTCTCACTGAGCTCACAATCTGGTGAGGCGAAGAGAACTGAGGAGGCCATCATGCCAATTCCATAGAAAGTGCATTACGGAGAAGAACAGGGAGTAGCGAGGGTCTAAGAGGCTTAGGTAGAGGTCATGGAGGATTGCCTAGGAGAGGTGACATTTGAAATGAGAGCCGAATGATGAATTGGGGTTAACTTGGTAGAGTGTGCCTGTGTGTAGCAAGGGGCGGGGGAACAAAGAAGAAATGTATATGGAGATCCTAGGGCAGTAGAGTGTTTGGAACTAATGGACAACAGAAAGGAGGCCAGAGTGGCTGGTGCATGGAGAGTCAGGGCTCAGACAGGTCTGAGATTTAGGGAGAAGTCAGACCAAGCATGATCTTGTGGGCATGCAAATGACTGGATTCATCTTAGAGCAGTGGGGAGCCTAGAGTTTCTACAACAGGAGAGTTACTGAGCAAATTCTCTTTTCACGAGGTATGCCATTAAGTCCTGACTGCAACCTGGTGAGAGATATGTGGCCACGTTTCATTATCTGAGCCTGTTATACCCTAAAGACAGTAACTAATTGAATACAGATCCTCTGGACCAACGTTCTGGACTTGTTGCTAAAAAAGGTTTGGATTTTGAAATATTAATGGAGAATTCCCATCTCCAGATGTAGCTTTAGTGGGCATTTGACAAAGGTCAGAAAGCTCCGATCAGAATTTGTGAGCCATGGACAGTTACATCTTAGAGAAAGAGCCCAGTGTCACCATGACCTGCACAGGAGTCTGGCTTGGGAATGGCGAAGGGAGACGATCCGAGAATGCCAAGGGTCTGTGAAGAGCCAGATACCTTTACCAGACAGCATAGAAGGTGCCAGAATGGGCTGCTTGCCCCAGGGCTTGGGAAGCTGAGAAGCTGCCTTAAGTATCTGTCCACTGGGAATCAGGAGGGAAATAAAAAAAAAAGTGAAATAAAATGTAAGGTTCTCTCCCTCTGGAAACATCTTACCAGCTCAAGTTTGGAAAAAGTAATCCAATTCATCTGCCTTATCTTTGCAAGCTCGGACTTGGCCAAAATAACGGTAATAATAGAAACTAGCAGCACAATGTATTCATCTGGAAAATTAGTGGGAACCTATTTTGAGCCTAACCCTGACCTAGGCACTAGGAATAAGACAGAGAAGAAGGTAGAGATGGAGCCCATTCCCCTGGAGCTTACAGTTTTGTCCAGGGTAATATTAGCTATGCTTTGTTGAAAAATGGCCATGTATCACTGAAACAAGATGTGTCATATACACAACTCCTTCTCTGAACCTCACAGCCACTCTACCAGAAGTACTTGCAACAGACATTGCTGGTCCTGTTTGCCTGGCCAGTGTACACCGTCCCTGTGTACACTGATGAGTGTTGTCTGATGACAACTCACAGCTTCCCCCATTTTGGATACTCTCCCTAGAGCCGCATTGCTCAGAGATGCCTAGAGAGTTATGCACAGCCAGGGACAGTCTGCCATCAATGAGTAACTCTTTTAGGAGCTCCTTGGTTTCCTGTGTTGCAACATCACAGTGCCATTCACACTGCTGAGCTCCCATAGGAATAGGTGGAGACTAGACCTCAACTAAAACCACATCTTTCCTTGGCTTCCTCTCCTTCACTGGAGAGCTGGACTCTGCATGTTCGTACAGGGTTTTCTCTACAGCTCTCCTGTGATTAACCTCTTGCACAAGAGTGGTCATCTGGGCTTCCGGGATGGGACTAGGGTAAGGCAAGCATGACACTCAGGGCACCAAATTTAAGGAGGTGCTCATTCTCAGGGGCTAACCTTGCATTCACGTGAGCCAGAGAATGAGAGTTTCCTTACATTTTGCACCCTGGGCACCTGGATTGCTTCACACTCTTCATGTCCCTGTCTTAAGTTCTCTTCCAGGGAGCACATCTCCACACTATCTTTAATGCACCCAACCCATAGTTGGAGACATGATGCTGAACAGACTAACAAATGTATCCAAGATCCCATAGTTTATAAGTGGTAGAGCTCAGACTGTTTGAAATAAAAATTTATGCACACTTTTCTTGTATCTTATTATCTTCAGGACACTATGCCAGGACACTATCCAGGGAGCAGAGACTCAAAGGTGAGACAAGTTGAGAAAAGTATCAGATCCTCGGAAACACTTATAGTTTTATCTGGTGCAGCCCCTGCTTACCAGCATTTAAACAATTGCTATGAAAAATAAATAAATAGTTGTTATGACCATTTTAAGGACGAGACAAATGAGACCAAGGTGGTCAGAAGTCTGACCTAAGCCACGCTGAGGAGTTAACTCACTCTTCCAAAGCCCCCTGGCTGCTGAGGGATACAATTAGGACTTGAACGCTGAAAGTGTATTTGGCTTTGAAACTATGAGATGGTCTTGAAAGTTGAGTGAGACCTGAGAGACGACAGGTGTTGGGTGGTAGAGGCAGATGGTGCCACTAGTGGTTACCAGCATTATCCAAGAAGGGCAAACCTGGACCCTACCTGGGAAACAGAGAAATGGGGGCCTCCCTCCATATCTATAAGCCTGAGTGTGTGAGGGTATGTGTTGGGGCTGGGGTTTAGTCTCTACCTGGCACCCACACATGACTTCACAGCTGCTTCTGTGTTGCGTTCTGACACATTCAAGGCTCAAGAAAAACCAGCTCTCCTTTACTCTCTTTTTGATCTCATTGTCTGTCCCCGAAGCAGAGAAGTTGTGTTATCATAATAGCAGCTTAATTCATCCCCTTCTTTTCTATTTTAGCTTCCGAGTTGAAACGCCAGTTATGCCCATCATCCTGGAATTAGAAAAACTGAAATGCAAGAAAGAAGGAATCAAAATGTGTCACAGAGGAGCTGGTTGTGTATGAACTTGGGCCAATGATGGTCCAGCCAGGACTGCAGTTTCTTCCTGGTAAACTGGTGAGCGGACAGCTCTGCCCAACTCTATTCCCTTTGTCCACCCTCCTAGATTACCCTACTTCCCCAAATTACACTCTTCCAGATGTCAAGGGATGTGCATTCATGGTGCATCAAGGTTAAGAGGGAAATGAAAGATATTTATTATTCAGTTATACATCCCACTAACTGCAGCTACTTCAGTGTTGCTGCAAGGGTTTCTGTAAATGGGTTTCTCTGCGCCCAGCTTCCAGTCCATCCAGTCCAAACCCCCTATTGCTCCAGTCTTCAGTGCTCTGGGAATTGTTTCATTGGACACTTAATGTTAGGTCTAAATATCTCTTTTAAGGCACCATACATGGATGTGCCAAACTGATGCAAGAGAATAGCTCTAAAAGTACCCGATTAATTAGTCTTGGTCTTGCACCACTCACTCCAACCCTGATTCTCCATAGGTCCATGATAAAGAGGGCATGCTGCCCTGTATGAAGAGCTGTACGTCCCTGGCGCTGTCAGCTAGTCTGAGGACCAGGAGGCATATTTCTGTATGTTGCGCCTCCCTGGAAACCCAGCATCTATAAAATAAAAGCCGAGTCGTTTTTTTTTTTTTTTCATCTTGTAGAAAATGCCCTATTTAAAAAATGTGATTAACTTTAAAGCACCCAACCAGGACATGTTTGGAGGGAGGTCCGATTCCTCCATTTCTAATGTCCCCACTGACATAATGAAGACTATACTTCCGAAGCATAGTTATTCAAGTATCCAAATTAGATTTAGTAATGGATTCCTGGGAGTTCTGACCCTTAGTCCTCAATTTCACATATCAGAAATCCGAGCCTACCTAGAAACCTGATTATCTTAGGTCTGGATTGTGCATTACACAAATGTATCTAATTGCTTTAATTTTTTTTTTTATTAAAGTCCAGTTGGCATACAATATTGTATTAGTTTCAGGCGTACAACGCAGTGATTTGACATCTACATACCTTGTGATGTGATCACCACCATACGTCTCTTAACAAGCCGTGGAACGTTCTTACGATATCAATGACTTCATTCCCTGTGTTGTACACTAAACTTCCATGGCTTGGTTATTTTATAATTAGAAGTTTGTTCTTCTTATTCCCCTTCACCTCTTTCACCCATCCCCCAAGTCCCTTCCCTCGGTCAACCATCAGTTTGCTCTCTATGTCTATGAGTCTGTTTCTGTTTTATTGGTTCATTTGTTTTGTTTTCCGGCCACTCCATAGCTAGTCTCAGTGGATGTTTCCACCTTTGTGCCATTGCCCAGGCTGCTGTCCTTAATCCCACATTGGAAGACGTGGGATCTAATCAAAGTCCTAATCAAAAGTCGACAGTTAGTAAGAACTCCTGGGTTTTGATGATGGGATGCAATTAGAAGTTTCAAGAGCTGTGGCCTCCTGAGGAGGTAGCCTGGATAAGATTGTCATTCTCCACTTTTATTTTCCAATAATCCACATGAAGAATATAAGGCTTGCTGAGTGCTATTCAGGAAGCTGCTTCTCCTCTCTGAGCCTCAGCGATCCCCATCTGTTCAAATGGGTGGGTTGGATGGCTCAGAGTCAGTGATTCTCTGAGATGAGAATTATATGCCTCCTGCTGTGTCTTGCTTGGGTTTCACCGGGCAAAGGGTTTTGAAAGCATTTATCAGTTAATGCATCACTTGTTCATTAAAGATTCTTTCTGGACGTCCTCATAGCTTCTACGTTTTTAAGCATTCAACCCCCCGCCCCCACAGGTGCTGACAAATTGCTGCTTGAAGTTCATGGTCCCAGAGGCCTTCTTAAAAAGTCCAAGAATGCAGGCATGGCGAGGGGTGAGGAGGGGGTGTGGGAGGATTTTGGCTGGAAGCCATAGGCATCAGCAGCGGGAGGTGGACGCAGGGGGTAGGGTGTAGGCACCCCGAGATTGCTCAGGCAGCAAAGCGGTCAGTGGCATCTTGACTTTGAAAGCAATCCAAAACAAGGTCTGCGTTCTAGTCTCCAGTGATGTCACAGCTAATCATTAGCCTGGTAATTACACTGAAAGCCTTCTGCGATCTTATCCTCAACAGGGTCATTAATGCAAGGCAACCACACCAGTAAATGTCTCATTAGTCTTATTTTAGACTTATGTATTTTTCAGGACTACAGAATTTTAATAGTCTGCCTTCCCCCCCGACTCCCCCTTCTGTGACATTAATATCTATTCCACATGCCAGATAGTTCCAACTCTCCCCCTCACCGTTCTCTCTCCTCAGAGGCCCCAGAGGAGGGACCAGCAAAGAAGGCAGGTTGGAGTGGGGTGTCTGCAGGGGTGAGGTCTTTCCCTTCCTCAATGGCCCCAGCTCTCTTTCTGGCCTCAGTCTCTTTTCCGTGATGACAACCTTTTCCTGGATTTTCTGTCTTCTTCAGGAGATTTCAGTCTTTTCATTTTAACCCTCTAAACCTTTTTCCTCATTATTAAAGAAGCACATGCTCATTACAAAGACAGGAAGAAAAACTTACCATTAATCTCAGACCTCTAGGCAAAATGATCTCCTTCCCACCTCTTGTTCACCTCTGCTCACAATCCTGGTTTTCCCTTTGTCCCTGGAATAGGCTGAACTTCCCCCTCTCAGGGCATTTGAGAATTGCTGTTCCCTGCACCTAGAGTGCTTTCCTCTCTGGTCTATCCTTCAATGACTCTCACTCTCTTCTCCAGTGTGCAGCCTAAACACCACTTCCTCCTGGAAGCCTTCCCTGCCCTGTACCCATTCAAGTTTAAAGTTGTACCTCTGCCGTTCGATGCTATTGTCCATCTCCTACATCGCACATGTCACGATCATGAAGAGTTATCTATAGGGGGCATCAATTGATTGCATTCTCCCTGACAAAGCAGATCGCTCCATGTGGACAGGGAACACCCCTATGGGGTTCATTATTAACCCTGCAGTCCCAGTATTTATCTCACCAACAGTAGATACAAAAGGAACGTCAATGAGTACTTGCTGAATGGATGGATGAATGGGTGGTTGGTTGGCTAGCTGATGGGGTGAATGGTTAGATAGGTGGGGGGATGGATGGATGAATAGCTAGATTTATTTAAAAATACTTTTCTCTAATATTTCCTTGGCATTTTAGATACTATTGAAATAATACAATGAGTAATTTCCTTTCTGAATTTTTCATTCTGCTTTTCTCCAAATGTTAACAACTGTATTTTTTGATGTCTGCATAGTAGTCCATTGAGGTGATACTCCCTAATTTACTCAGTTAATTCCCTACCGGCACATATTTGGGAAGGCGGTATTTTCTGCAAGTTAAGCCTTTGGGCTCCAGCCCCAAGCACCAAGGTTCCTACACTGCCATGTCACCATTTCAGCAGTGTGACCATGCAGTTATGGACAAGTTTTATATAATCTCTATGTGCCTCAGTTTCCTCATTTGTAAAACAAGGGTGATAACTTAGGGGCACAATCCCTTATGGTCTTTTTTGCTGCTGGGGACCCAGAGACTAGTACAGTCACTGGTACATACATGAGTGGGGGTTTAATAAATATCTGTCGAATGAATGAATGACTATTTTTTTTTTTTTTTTTTTACCTCAAGAAAGAGCCGCTGCTCCAGAGAGGCCAGCTGCCAAGCCTCCCTCCATGGCTCCTTCCCTAGAGCCTATGATATTTAATTAATATGAGCCAAGCAGAGCCTGCTTTATGGTGCTGGCCCAGGGGCCACTCATAATCGAGAAACAGTAGGAGGCACCTGCGAATTGGTCTTGGCTAATGATGGATAGACCCAGGGGCTGGAGCTTCCATCCAGAGAGTACATGTGGAAGAAGGGAAAAGAGATGTCTGCCTCCCTGGCCTGTGATCTCAGAAGGTGGGGTGGCTCACCACGTGCCAGGTCCTGGTGAGTAATTTACAGGGAGCCTCAGAATAGCAGTTGTGTGCTGGTTTTTTTCTGCATTTTGACTTGTTGGGTACTCAGACTCAAGGGGCACTCCAGAGGGAAGTAAAATGGAAGGAAGGTCTTGCCAATTGTGGGGTGGAGTGCAGGGGGTGGGGCTCAGATGGGTGCAGTCTTCCATTCCTGCTTTTTGGTTCTGGGCAAGTTTGGGTATTCAGGAGGAGATCCACCTTGCTAACCCTAGTCTGGGGTCACCTCTTTTGCTCTTCCAGTTCCAGTGTCTTACCTCCTGAAGGTGCAGCCACCTCATTTCCGTCCAAAGGGGGAGAGGGCTCTATTTAGGGGAGATGCTGCTGTAATTTCTAGCTCCAGCAGGGGTGGGGGCTTCAGGATCTTGGGTGTCTCCATGCCTGTGTTGAACCATGTCTGAATGGCAAAGAGGAATGTGGGGTGTGTGTGTGTGTGTGTTTCATGTTATCATGGGACACATCACAGTCACCAAGGCCATGAAGAACAGAAATGGAATTCAGATTACAAGACTCCCAGAGGGTGGGGGTGATGGGATGGAGGTCCTGGGGAAGAAGGGAGGGCATTCGACTCCAGCCACAGTGTCAAAGGAGTGTAGAACTCTGATGACCAGGAAGTGCATGGAAAATGGCAATACTGCAGAGAACAGCACTTTAGTGTTTATAGGGCATTCTCGGATCTAGCATTGAGAGAAGGAAGAGTCGATTGATGTTCCTATTTGATGAACGTGTTAACTGCTGCTTGGAGAGCAGAAGCACTAGCTCAGGGCCCAGAGCTGGGCAAGGTCGACATTGAGATTCTAACCAGAGCTTCTTGGTCAATTCCCCGCCCAAGCCCCTGACTCCTTCCCCACCTCTTCTGAAATTGCAGTCTCTACAAAGAGCGCCTTGTCTCTCACACTCTTTCTATTTGTGGTAGAATACATATATCATAAAATTTACCATTTTAACCATTTTTAAGTGTATAGTTCAGTCGCATTAAATGAATTCACATTGTTGTGCAATCATCACCACCATCCGTCTTCTGGCTTTCATCTCCCCGAACTGAGACTCTGTACCATTAAACAATAACTTCTCATCTCCACTCCCCTAAACCTCCGGCAACCACCATTCTACCTACTGTCTCTGTGACTTTGACAACTGGAGGTAGCTCATGTAAGTGCAGTCCTACGGTATTTGTTCTTTTGTATCTGGCTTAATTTCACTAAGCATAATGTCCTCAGGTTTCATCCAGGTGGTGGCATGTATTGGAATTTAGAGCTGAGTGATATTCAATTGTGTGGATACACCACATTTTACTTATCTGTCCATTCATCTTTGGACACTTGAGTTGCTTCCACATTTTGGTGATTGTGAATAATGCTGCTCAGAACATGGGTGTGAAATATCCCTTCAAGACCTCGCATTTCACTCTTTTGGGTGTATACTCAGAAGTGGAATTGCTGGATCATATGGTACTTCTATTTTTAATTTTTTTGGAGAACTGCCATACTGTTTTACAGCAGCAGCCGAATCGTTTTGTATCCCATCGGTAATGCATCAGGGTTCTGATTTCTCTACCTCCTCCCTGACACCTATTTCCTGTTTTTTTTTTTTTTTTAAATAATAGCCATCCTAATGGTTGTGAGGTGTTATCTCACTGTTGTTCTGATTTGTCCTTTCCTATTGATTAGTGATGTTGAGCATCTTTTCACTTGCTTATTGGCAATTTGTATATATTTTTTCCATGTGATGCAGACAAGAGCTTAGGTGTTTTATTTGTTTGTTTGTTTGTTTGTTTATTTTTTGAATCCAAGAGTTCTGGGCATAGTCATATCTCCGCTTCTTAAATTTTTCACGGTGTGACTTCGGGCAAGTGGCCTCTACTCTCTGGGCTCCAGTTTCCCTGTTGATGGAATGGAGGAAATTATTCAGACCCACAGTGGCTGTTATGAGAATTCGAAGAGAGTTTAAGATTCTAGTTCTTAGCCCACAGGCAGCCCTTACCAATGCTAGTTCGTTTGTGTCCAATGATTCATCATCCTATATTGAATTTGAGAAGCTGGTGATCCAGAGTGGGGGCTTGGTATCTCTGCTAGCTGGCCTCAGTGAGCAATCACAGGCACAGACAAGCATTTGGGGAGGTGGCGACTCTGACTTATGTATTTGCTTTTTTGAACTATGGGCCCAAGACTTGCCCTAGTTCTGATCTTGCCACTCTGGAACTTTGTGCTTGTACCTCAGCACCCAGAATGTGGGGTTCTTTGAGGTTTGGAGGTCACACCCTGTTCATCTTTCTCCCTCATCCTAGGATGCCTACCATATAAAACGGAGACGAGCTATTTGTTCAGCAAACCCATTTTCCATTCCCTCTGGGCACACAGTTAGGCTGCATTTTCATCTGCCTCTCCTGCTTTGGGGTGGGACCCTTGAACTGTGTCTGGCTGACAGGATGAACCACCCCACATCGGCTGACACCCATCGTGACCTTACGAGTGCTTGCTGAAGGAGACAGAGCCTCCTTAACTCAGTCCTTAAATATCACCTATGTTCCTAGTCTGTTTCCATTCCATCTTGCTGCCAATTCAAATCCAGAGAGCAAGAAATAAACTTCTGTTCGGCGATGTCACTAAGACCTTGGGCTCTATATGTCACAACAGCTGACATTCTCCTGACTAATACCCTAGGGTCCCCAAGGTCAATGGAGTTCGGGACCTTGCACATCTGGTTTTCATCTGTGTCCCTACAGGGTTTGGCACATAGTAGGTGCTAATTAATTTTTATTGCATGAGTCAGTAAAGGTCGTGGCATCCAGTGGGTGCTCAGTAAATGTTTTCTCAGTGGCGAATTGGTGAGAACACTAATTGGTCACTGAGATGGCCAATCTATGGATAGATGTGTTAATGTTTCAGAAGAAGGAAAACCAGTCTCCTGGAGCTGGGATCCTGGTTGGACAACTTGGGAATATTTCAGAGTTGGTGCTCAGGGTGCTGGCCCCACACAAAGGGCTGCTCTAACAAAGTGCCACAAACTGGGTGGCTTAAACAACAGAAATTTGTCTTCTCATAGTTCTTGAAGTTAGAAGTTTAAGGTCAAGGTGTTAGCTGGGTTGGTTCCTTCTGAGGGCCGTGAGAGAGAATCTGTTCCGTGCCTCTCCTTCAGCTTCTGGTGGTTTTGCTGGCACTCTTTGGCATTCCTTGGCTGGTGGAAACATCACCCCTATCTTTATCCATGTGGTATTTTCCTTGGGGATGGTCATTGTGAGAGTGTTAGGTGTGGAGGGGATTTTCATTCTTATGCTGGCTACACAGACTTGCAGCTGAGGACCATTCCACTCTGACCCTGCCTCTGAGTCTCACTAAGGGGAAGCCACTGCTCAGTCACACTTTCCCTGATCCTCCCCCACCCTCCCACCCTCAACCAGGCAAAGTTCTCTAGCCCAGTGGGTGTAAATCCTAGCTCTGTCACTGCCTCCATGTGTGAATTTCAGCATGAGCACTTTCTGAGCTTTTGTGTCCTCCCTTGTCAATACGAATAATTAGGTCACTATCTGGTCAGTGAAGTTTCTGTAAGGTTGAAAAGACTATGCATTTCGTGATGACAATGGCAATGCCTATGTTATGACAAAATTTCCTGAAAGACTAGTTGGTCCCTAGAAGATTGGCATCTGCACAACGTGATATAGGCGAATCATTGTGAAACGTCAAGTTCCCCAATCACATCAGGGGCAGCCTTGGGACATCTGGGTCAGAGCCAAATCTGGCCCACTGCCTGTTTCTGTAAATAAAGTTTTATTGGAACACAGCCATGCCCATCTTCTTACCTGTTGGCTGGGGTTTCTTTCACAATACAGTAGTAGAGTTGAGTCACTGCAACAGAGACCACATGCCTGAAAAGCCTAAAATATTTATTACCCATCCCTTTACAGAAAGAATTTGCTGATACCTGACATAAAATAACATAGGCATTGGCGTTTATAAGACCGAAGTTCAAAACTCAAACCTTCACCTTTTCTTGCTGTGTAATGTCAGACATATTGTGTGAAATCACTATTCCTCCCTTGACAAATTGAACTTATAAACTTATGCCACAGGATAATTGGGACAATGAGGTGAGATGCTCATGTAAGTTGCTTTGCCATGTGTCCAAGAAGAACTTGAAGAACCTTTAGACCACAGGTTTTAGTTAGTGTGCCATGATCCCTGGTACACAATAGATGCTCAGTAAATGCTCATGCCAAATGCAGGCATTTCCCCATGATGTCCATTTAGGTAGGGATTGGCACCTCATCTCTGCCAACAGTGTCTGGAGTAATTGCAGGTCCACTGTAGGCAATTGATGAGGATGCTCCAGACCTTTGTGGCTCAAAGAGTAGTAGCCCCCAATTTAAAAACAGCCCTTCACTACCCTTTCCCCCGGGGGGTGCTTTTCAGTCCTGGTACTCCAACCCCACTCTCAGCCCCCATCGCACAGCATGCAAGTGATGGAAAGAAGTCAGTCAGAGGGAAAAAGACAGATTGAGTGCCTCTGTGGCCCTGGCATTTCCCTCCAGATCTCTGGATTTCCATATATTTGAAAACCTAATATAAACAACAGAGAAGAAATTTGCATTTCGGGCAGCAAGGAATGAAAAATTGAGGCGGAGTAATGTATTGCGGCTTGCGGAAGAGGGATGGCTGTGGTGAGACCAACCTCTTACGACAGGCCCAATAGGCCGGTGGCAAACTCATTTCCTGGCAGAATATAGGGTTCATCTGCTGGAACATTTAACAGGCATCAAAGAAAGATCACTTCCACCTTTCCTTGCCTCCTAGAAGCTGCTCTCTCGCCTCTCTTTTTGCCATTTTATTAAACCCCTTTATGCAGTTTTAATACAATATGTATGATCCACATGGAGACAAATAAATTCTTATGTACTTTTCAGGATTCAGAGTGTTCTAATGGTTATGTATGCTTTATTTATATTTTCTGAGAGACATTAAAAAGGCAATATGTAGAAATACGCAACCCAAACCGATGGTGATTTATGGTTATTCATGGGGCAATGGCAAAATGGGAAGTTATGAAGTTAATTTCTAGATGTGTGGAGATGGGTGGGGGGTGCCGTGGCCTGCAGTAGTGACAAGGGATGTATTAATTCTGGCACAGGCTGGATTTGGTGGCAACTTTGTTATAAAGATGCTCATAAGGCTGAGGTTTTTAAGGAAGTAATGTCGAGTCAATACTGTAGAGATGTTAGGGATGTTGGTGTTGCAGATGAGGAAGGGGGTGCCCAGAGAAGTTAAGTCAGTTTTTTAAAGTCACACAGCAAGCAAGTGGCAGAGTTTGGATTAAATGCCCTTCTGTGGCTCCTCCGTGGGTTGTTACAAAGCTGCTTAAGAATCCGTCGCAGATTTCATGACCTCCCTTGTGGTTGACAGGAAGACATGGGACAACTGTGAAGTTGGCAAACCAAGGCAAACCTATAACTTGTGGAACTTCCCTCCTTGGCCCTCCGCCAGTATATTGTGTCATGAAAGAGCAGAAATGGCATGTGAAACAACTCCACTGGAGTTGGAATTTACATGGGTGGCTCTGGGGATTTACTCATGGGTGACTGGGGACCTGGAAGCTGGCAGTGCCACCCACTTTATGGTCCAGCCAGGTGTGAATTTATATATGGCACTTGACTGGGACGTTGGCTTGCTGAGACCTGGAGGTGGGAGGGATGCAGAGCAATCATACTGATACAATCTCTAATTATTAGAATGTTAACACTCATTCTCTGCTAGACTATCCGACCACTGCCCTCCAAGGCTACTGTCCATTTTAGCTCTTAATTCTTGAATCAGTGATTTCAGGGAACACTTTTAGCCTAATGGTTAGAGCATAGGCTTTGGAGCCAGATTGCCTGGGTTCTAATCCCAGCCTCATCATTTATGAGTTCTTTGAACTTGGGTTAGCCCAAGTTTAACCTCTTCGGGGCCTCATTTCCCCACATACGTAAAGGGGATGATGGCACTTAGATTGTAGAAGTATTGGGAGCAAAGGATGATTCAGTTTGTGGCAAGAGTTTATCACGGCATCCTCGGCCTTAATAAAATATTGGCTTTTAGCGCAGCTGTTATTCCACATGTCTCATGTTGGGCAAGTCTTTACCCCTCTCTCGACCTCAGTTTTCCCATTTGTACAATAAGGAAACTTAAAAGAGATGATTTAAAATGATCTGGACTGTGTTTTGGATTTTAAGGGGACAATTCCTAAATCTGGCAACTCCAAAACTCATAATGCTTATGTAATGATGTTTACAAGGGGTCCTGTCTGGGTTTTGCCTCTATGTATCAAAAGCCATAAAAGCTTTTGTTTCCTTTGGCTCAGCAACTTTTACATCTGGAGCAACTCTTACTTCTGGAGCTTTTACCTTAGGGGAGTAATCATGGTGTGTGCAAAACAGTAACTACAAGCATTTCCGTTGTGATGTTTAAAATAAAGGGAACATTGGAAATGACCCAAATGGAAACAGTAGGGGGTAGGTTAAATAAATGGTGATGTACAGTGGAATGTCTGTGGCTAATTGAGCACTTACTGTGTGCCCAGCCTACGAGGGGCACTTGACACCATGCATCGCATTTAATCCCCAATCACCCTGTTAGATTGCAATTAGTTTCTCTAGTTTAGCCACAGGGGAACAGAGCTTAGAGAAAAGCAGGTCACCTAACCTGCACAGCTGGCAGATGGCAGAGCAGAGAGCCACCTGGCTGTCTGACACCAAAATTGTCCTCTGTTTACCTCACCACACTTCTTAGGTTAATGTCAGGAAGGTAGCTTAGAGGAAAAACTGCATATTGATGACAGGTATGCATGGACAGTCATCTATGGGATACAGGCCTTGAGATTGTGAGAACTCACTGCTATGAGGCCACCATCCATGACTTGATGAAAACCTTTATCATTGTGTGTTTATGAATTTGCCTGGGACTGCCTTGCTCTCTGGTTACTCTCCTGTGGGGGAAATCCAGCTTTTGTTTATTCCAAAGCCAATTTTTGAGCTCCAAGATTCTGGTGACTTGGGATCAGGTATATGTCCTTTCTGTACACTTTAACCATCTATCTGGACATCCACAAATTCAACCACCCAATCATCCCTTTACTCATCTATTCATTATTTATCCATCAATCTACCTATCCATCCACACATCTACCTACTCATCAACCTATCCATCCATCCATCCATCCATCCATCCATCCATCCATCCATCCATCCATCTATCCATCCAACCATCCATCCATCCATCCATTCATCCATCCATCCATCCATCCATCCATCCATACATACATCCTTCCAGCCATCCACCTGTAAACTTACATTAGTTTTCTGTTGCTTTTGTAACATATTATTATGAACTTAGTGACTTAAACAACACAAGTTTATTCTCTTACTGCTCTGGAGGTCAGAAGCCTGGAATCAGTATAACTGGGCTGAAGTCAAGGTGTTGGCAGGGCTGGTTTCTTCTGGAGGATCTGATAAAACAATTGGTTTCTTTGCTTTTTTCAGCTTCTAGCATCTGCCCGTATTCCTTGGCTTGTGGCCCCTTCTTCCATCCTTAACGAACATCACTCCAATCTCTGCTTCTGTCTTCATATCACTTTTGTCCTTCGACATTGACTCTCCTGTCTCTTATAACAAGTGTTGTGATTAAATTGGGCTTACCTGGGAAATTTGGAACACTCTCCCAAACTCAAGATTTTTAACTTAATCAAATCTACAAAATTCTTTTCCCTAGATAATGTGACACACACAGGTTTCAGGGATTAGGACAAGGATATATTTGAGGGAAAGTATTATTCAGTCAAGTACTCTATCCATCCATTCATCCACCCATCTATTTATCCATTCATTCTTTTGTTTATTCAACTATTTCATTGGTTCATTGATTAATTCATTTCCATTCATTCACTTATTCACTAAATTATCAATTAGTTATTGAATGTCTCATCCGTATCAGACACTGTGGTAAGCACCAGAGTAACAGAGATGAATAAATCATGCACAGTCTCTACCTTGAAGAAGAATCAATGAATAAGTAAGGAAATCACTGTGATCATTCATGGTCAATAAAGATTTATGTTATCATGCTTTATTTTCTCTTCATAGCATTTATCATGACCTGCTAATACACTGTTATGCTGGTAGTTAATAATGTGTCTTCCAACATGCTAGCTTATTTTGTTCTGTGACCACTGCATCTTGTTCTAGAAGAGCACCTGCTCAATACACACTTCTTCAGTCAAAGCATAAATGACTATATGGGGTGGAGTGAGGCTGATGTGATCTTGGCCTCACAAACTTATCGTGTCATGGGGATTTAGACAATGATCAAGTGATTAGAAATGTGATCTGAGTTTGAAGGAGATACACAGTGTAAAACAAGAGTAAAAAAGGGAATTTTACTCAATATGGAAGTTTCAAGAGGGCTTCTTGGAGGAAGAGATACTTCATTGGAGTCTTGAAGGAAGGGTCAGAGTTTGCCAGGCGAAGGGGCTGATGTAGAGCAGGGCCCAGGGAATAGCACGTGAGAGAAGTTTGAGTTGCAACGAGCCTTTAAAATAATTAAATTCTATAAATGGCCAGATCACTTTCCAGTTGGTAAAATACTTTACTACTTTACTATATCCTTTGATATTTACAGTGCATTCATGTGGCAAGGCAAGACAGCCATTTTCCTCTTGTATTTCTAGATATAGAAATTAAGTTCCCAGGAAAGTCACATGGCCAGGGAATGGCAGAATGAAGACTCATGTTTTGACTGCAGAACTGATTGGCCACATAGCCCTGCCACTCAGCATCATTGTCATTGGGCTGCAGTTGTATGTAACCCACAGAAAGTGGTGACTGTACCTCTCAAATTAGTTGAAATAAGCATTAAATACTTTGTGAATTAGTGAGTGAGCTGTGCTTGCAGGCGAGGTGATAAACACAGACTCTGGGGCCCAGTAAATGTGGTTCAAATCCCAGCTCCACCCGTTTCTCTCTTAATGCTCAGATATACTTATGGAGAAGATAGAATGGAGACCCAACACCTATGAGTAAGTCTTCAGTAGACAAAACATTTTCTTCAACAAATATCGGTGGAATCTTCTATATGCAGCCTCTGTACTATAAGTTGGGGATGTGACAATGACTAAGGCCAGATCTTATTATTGTTTATACACTGGTAGGCTCTCTCTAGAACACCTCTCTTCTTGATGGTTTCCATATGGATGAGACTATTGTATAACTTTGGGCAAATCATTGGACCACTCGCATTTCCAATGATCTCTCCAATTCAGACACTCAACATTGCCTCAGGGCATGGAATCCTGTGGCTTATGTGTCCACAAATCTCTAGATCTCTGGAGAAGGGGTAAGCTTTCTTATAACAAAATGGGTATGGGGTCTTCCTGCAGAAGCCTTTACTCCTACAAGGGCTGACTGTCCCAAAAGATAACCAAGAAGGAGGAATTGATTTGTGACAGTCCTAAAAGAGGGAATAAAGCTAGTTTGTAAGCAATATTCTCAGACACCTGAAAGCTCATTTCCAAGAAAGGCTTATAAGTGACCCACCCCTGAGATGGTATGTATTGCTGGAATCTGGGAAATTTGTGGCTGCCCCTCTGGCCAAGAGGAAGCCCTTCTCTGTCCAGGTTTGAGGGTCCATGCAGCATTTAGACATAAGCTACCATGGACCTCCCTGTGATTGCTATGGATCACTTACAAAACTGTGTTTAGACATCAACAAGTTGTTTTGGAGCAAGACTTTTCTTATGGAAATTCCAGTGGCTGGAAAAAAAGTTTCTAATAAACTCAGTAGTATAAAAAGAGGACTTTTATCTGAATTGTTCCATCTCCTTCTAACATCTAATGAATCCATCACGGATCCTGTCAGTTCCGTCTCTAGATACATTTATGTATCTCTCTCAAGTCTAATCACATATGGCTAGTTTTAGGGTTCTATTCTGATACAGGCCACCATCACCTCACCCCTTGGAGGCAACAAGATCCTGACTGGTCCCATACTAATTCCACTCCTGCCTTCACCTTACTGTTTTTTCCAATACCACACTAGAGCACTCTTCTAAAAAAACCTAAGTGGAATCCTGTCTTTCCCTGTTGAAATGCCTCAATGGCTTCCCATAGATGGGGTTCCAAATCCTGCCTAGACCCAAAAACCAGGTCAGCCCTTCACTGATTCTTCCCACATCATTCTATCCCTTCTCCTTACTCTCTGCTCCGGCACATGGGCCTTTTTAAATTTCCTTCAACATACCAAGCTTTTCCTGCTCCAGGATCCTCTCAAATGCTACTCATTCTGAGAGGGGATGCTCTCCTTTCCAACTTTCGGCTGTCACTCATATTTCAGATCTCGGCTTAACCATCACTCCATGAAGAGGCTCTCCCTAAGTACCTCCTCATGTATATCCCCTATCTCAGCATCCAGTTCACCAATCTCGTATTGGGTTTATCATAATTTAGGACTACTTTTTGTTTATTTTTTTATTTTCTGTCTTCCCCACTAGACCATAAGCCCCAGGAAGGCAGGGATCACATCAGTTCTGCTCACTGTTATCTTCCCAACTTCAATCTCCAAGTACTGGTAATACTGGAACAATAATGATGCAATAATCATTTGCATCACTACAGAGTGGGCTAATGTTCCCAGAATCCAGGTGGAATTGTGGATGTGGCAATGCCTCCACCGATGGGAGTGGTGGATGGGAATCAAGGAAGCCTAAGAAGACTTTCTGAGAGACAAGTGACCCTGTGACTTCCATTTGCCTGGGAAGCTCTGAGTTCAAGAAAGTGACTTCAGTCTGGGAGTTCTGAAAAGAGCCAGGCCATTGGAATAGACAGACCTGGGTCAGATTTGTATTTTTATTTATTTATTTATTTATTTATTTATTTATTTATTTATTTATTTATTTATTTTTATTTTTTTGCTTTCCAGAGAGCCCCTAGGCAAAGGGCTTCACATTGTGGAGCCTCTGTTTTCTCACATGCCTCTGTGGGGATTGTGGTGCTTACCTCTCATGCTAAGATTAAATGATGCAACTTCGAAAATGGGCCAGAGAACAATCTCAGTAGACACATCAGGGTCCACATCCTTGTGGTGATCCTCAAGATGACCCCGTATTTGATCCAGTAAACATGGTCAGCCATCTATAAGACTTTAAAGATCTCTTCCAACTCTAAGATGCTTGGAAATAATACCAATAAACTGATTTTAAAGGACCCCAAAGTCCAAACTAGAAGTCTAAAGAAGAGACAAAATTCAATGTGCCTTCTCAAGGTGGAAGAGGAATTTTGAATTCATCCATATTCTTTTTTGACTTGTCCCCTCTCCAAACTGTCCCCTATCAGCAGTAGAACCATCTACCCACCATGCCCTGCTGTGTAAGAAGCCCATGGCAGGAGGCAGTTCATCTCAGTGGTTAAGCATGCCAGTTCTGCCTCTTCAGAGCCGTGCGAGCACAGTGGGTCGAATAGCAGCTACTCTAAATCATATGTGTACTTGGAACCTCAGAATGTGGCCTTATTTGTAATAAAGGTCTGCATATGTAATGTAGGTAAGGATCTTAGATAAAATCATCCTAGATTACGGTGAGCCCTAAATTTAATGACACGTTCCTTAGAGGAGAAGAGTAGGGGAGAAGGCCTGTGAAGATGAATGTCATATGAAGATCAAGGTAGAGATTGAAGTGATGTGTCTACAAGCCAAGGATTGTCAGCAACCACCAGACGTTGGGATGAAGGCATGGAAAAGATTCTTCCTCAGAGCCACCAGAAGAAATGAACACTGCTGATACCTTGATTTCAAACTCCCACTCTCCAGAACTATGAGAGAATAAATTTCTGTTGATCTCCATCATTCAGTTTGTTGTAATTTTTTATGGCAGCCCAAAGACACTAATACAATGACTTTGGCCAACTCGATAAGATTTTTGAGCTTGTTTTCTCATCTGTAAAGTGAGTGTCCTTGTAGTCTCTATTTTCTAGAGCCATCGCAAACTTGGCTTAAAACTGACATGCAAACTACTTGGGACATTGCCTGGTACAGGGTTGACACTAGTACACTAGTACGGATGAGCCATTTTGGGGGCTTCTCCCCACTTAAGCTAAAGCAGCTTATTGCCCTTCCCTTTGTAAGAAGAGAGCTTCCTTAGAGAGAGTGGAGAAGAAGGTATGACTGTCCTTCCACGCAGCTATGCCAGTGCAAGGGGGCTCAACTCTCTCATTGTGTGTCCCAATACTGGTGCCTCTACTTCCAATTTGACGTCTCCCTCTATATCATTAACATTTCCTTAATCTTCTCTTGAATCATTCATTCACAAGGGAATAACATCTTTTTTTCAGGAACAATACCAGGGAGTCGTTTTTAAAACACAACCCTTGGCGACAAATGTTAAGCCTATTCTCTCTCTCTCTCTCTCTCTCTCTCTCTCTCTCTCTCTCTCTCTCTCTCCTCCCCCTCTCTCTCCCTCCTTCTCCATCCCTTCCTCCTGCCCTCCCTCTTTTCTTCCCCCTCCCTCTTTTTATTGGAATGGCTATCTTTCAAATGTTTAACAGATTTGTAAAAATAATTCCTCCGAGAGGAACTCATTTTATAGGAACACGCAGAGGAGAGCGTACAAACAGGGAGCAGCACCATAAATTGAACATTGCCAGCCCACGATGCGCCAGCACAGGGCGGGCTCAGAGTCATAATTTTCTCCTTGTCTCCTCCCCACCCGCCAATGCCCTGGCCCCTGCCCAACGCCATTCTATTTTCAGGAAGGCTCCCTTGACCTGTGGGTCCTTCAGCCACAACAGAGGTGGCGCCGGCTGGAATCCAGGCGTGAAATTATGAAAGAATGGGGCTGCTGCTGCCTCCAGTTGTGCACTGGCCTCAGATGTGAAATTGCCGTTTTTTTTCTCCCCCCCTCACACCGGCCTGTCGCATGCGGGGCGGAAAAGATTGTATTTATCACCTGTCAGGATCTGCCAGAACTGAGTTACGTGAGGCAGGACAGCATAAAATTATCATACACAAGCATGAAATTACAAAATCGCTCGGAACTGAACAACAAAATTATTTCATTTCGGAGGGAGGCCATTCCATTTTTTAACTCTGACACCTTGACTGCCAAACTTTGAATTGAAATTGAGTGTGAGGGCCATGGAATAGAGACAGCAATAACAAGAAGTAGCATGTAAACTAGCCATGCAGACACACTACATTAATGGCCCTCGAAACCTCCCACCAGAAATATGTAACTAAATAAATGTCACATGTCCCAGTTACTAAACTTGCCTTCCACAACTAGAAATGACTTAAGCCAATATTAGAGTCCTGGTCCCATACTTGAAGGTTTCCAGAAGGGACTGGGTCAGGGTTGGTTCTTCCAATCCACAGATTGATATCCTGATGAAATAGAAAGAATGCAGACCTCGGAGTCGTGGGTGATTAAGTTTGAATGTTGGTTCCGACATTAGTGAACTGTGTGACCTCAAGTGAGTTTCTTAACATCTCTGAGCCTCTTTCCTCATCTGTAACTTAAAGACAATCATAGGTTAAGGACAAAAAATTTCTCCATACGGGAATTACGTGAGTTGGGACAAGTGGGTAATTCACTCCTTTCTTTTCTCTTTTAAAGTTTTTGTGTCATTTTTACATTCTGTAGTGGAAGCATTTATTGAGTTAGCTTTTATTTAGCACGGAAGAGAAAACCGACAGTAATTTGTGTTTAGATATAAAATGAAGTTTGTTGGAATTACTGATTGTTGTTTCCAATTTTTTCCACCCTTCCATATACTCGTACACTTTTTCACATGACTTTGAAGCCCCTCCCACTGGAGGTGGGGTTTATTTCCTCATTCAATTAGGGTTGGCCATATGACTTATTTCAACTAATGGCTTGTGAGCAGATATGATGCAAGCAGAGGTTTTAAATATAGTGTGTGGTTTGTCTTGGCATCTCGCACTCCTTGCTTGAGATTGGGATGCCCCAGGGAGATGCCGGTGCACAGAGAAGAGAGACAGGTGGAGCAGCCTAGAGTCAAATCCAGCCAACTTCTACATCTGTTGTTAGCCACTGAGATTTTGGGGATTGTTTGTTACACAGCAAAAACTGACTCATAAAGTAGCTAGATTCTGATGCTTGCAAAGAGAGGGTTGCCTTCATGAATGCTCTACAGAAAATCTAAAATGCACGTAAGAGTCAGGGCAATTCATTACTGAATGAGGGCTGTTTTATGAATTACAGTATACCTAGAGTCTCTGTCTTTTGTACCTTAAATACAAGTGTTCCCCCATCAGTATGGGAGCTAGTCTAGGACTGTGAGTTTCTACTCCAGCAGACCCAACACTCTCTTGACATTACACAGATTTTATAACGCCCACTTTACCATCCTGAAATAAAATGCATGCATTTCATCTTCATACACACATAATTTCAAAAAAAATCAATATAATGTCCATACTGCAATATAAAGGAGGAATAAAATGAAAGCCATTCATAATAAAATAATACCTATTTCAATATGTAAATTATCGGGAAACCACTATATGGCAGGAGACACGATGAAGCAATCTGATGCTTGAACCTACTTATAATGAATAAGTTGAGATTCCAGGCAAATATTCAGCTGAACATTGTCAACATTTTTTTCCTCTGTACTGGACATCGTGAAACAAGAGCTGTATTAGTATATTCGTGTGTATGGTTGATATCGTCATGAGCGGGGCTGCCGTAAATGCCGACCGACACAGGTGCGTTGGTGCAGCAGCTCACGTTCCGTGAGCGGCTTCCAGGCCAAAGCCTGGATTTTTCAACATGGAAACCAGCTCTTGAGGGAATTTTGGGAAAAACCAAACGCTGTCTAGAGTTGTAGTCCCCGAAAATCCTACGTAAAGTAAATCATGTGCAAAAACGATTTTGCTGTCTTTAGGATGGAATTAAGTTCTAGGCTCAGATAATTATTAAGTAGGAATTTTTTCCTACATGAATATTCAGAAGGGCTTTCAAAATTCCCAAAGGGCATGGGGTTATTCTGAGTGCGGCACTGTCCTGAGCCTTAAATATCCAGTGTGGCGGATTTAGTCCTTCTCAGTTCTCGACCTTGGTACAGCTGACATTTTAAGCCTGATAGTTATTTACTGTGTTGGACTATCCTGTGTATGGTAGGCTGTTTAGATGCCAGAAACACCATCCCCCAAGTGGTGACAACTAAAAGTATCTCCAGATATTACCAAGTGTCCCCTGGCAGTGCAAAATAGCCCCCTGTTGAGAACCACTGGTTCAGGGTAATAGGAAATGTACCCCCATTGCCTTAGATTCTCTAAATTTCCCTCGGAGAATTTCCAATTCTCTAAAATTCCTTCGACTAATAAACATGTCCAGGAAGCCTTGTATTTCATTGTCATTTTATTCCAAGACCAGATATTGAGCACCTCCTATGTGCCAGGTGTCATGGATACAGTGATGAATGTGACAGTCCTTTAACTCAAGGAGTTCAAGTTGCTCAAGCCCCAGCATAGAAGTCACCTCTGGCTCCTCTGTGTGCCTCCTGCCCCCAATCCACACTCCCCAGCCCATTCTTCACTCCATCCATTCTAACCACAAATCTCATCTTGAATTTGTCCGCTTCTCTCCATTTCCATTTCCTCTTTCTAGTCCTACTTCTCTTCAATCTATTCTCCACCCTGTGGCTAGAGTAACCATGTGAAATAACAAATTCAGAAATTTGATTCGGTCACTCTCTTGCTTAGAACTCTGCACTGGCTTCCTACTGCACTTAGGAGAAAACAGAAACAAATTTGCCACCGTAGTCTACAAGGCTATGGCTCCCATCCTGCCTCTTCCCACTTTTGTCCACCCTAGGGTTTAAGAGCTGGGGCTGGATCATGGAAAGGAAGCCTTGAATGTCGAGCTAAAGAGTGATCAAAGCTCAGCTGGATGACCCCTAAGGAGCATCCGGTCCTCCAATGGCCATGTTCACCAGGGCTGGGTGTTCTTCTGAGGGCATCTTGTCCCCTGTGGGACTTAGATTATTCCAAGATCAAATCAGAGAGCAGAAGCACAAAGGAAAGAATGCAGAGCTTAAATGAAGTCCAAGGCAGCTTCTCCTGATTTCCTTTCTGCTGCTAGGCCATGAGCTTTAACATCTTATAACATTTTCTCAATGCCTTGCTTGGCAAATAGTATTATTCCCATTCTACAGATGGTGACACTGAGCCTCAGGGAAAGAAAGGTGATTGTCTGAGACCATGGAGGTAGTGTCAGAGCTGGGATTTGAACCAAATATTCTAAGGACTCAGCCAACCTAAGGACCACAGGAGTCTCATTAATGATTTCTTCAAGTCCATTCTGCTAGTCCTTCACTCCTCAGCAAAATGGCTTTAAAAAGTACAGATTTGAGCAGGTTAGTGCATATCTTACCCTTTCCACTGCTTTTACGGCAAACCTCATAGTGTGACTCATAAAGCTCCAGGAGATTTGCCCCTTGCTCACCTCTCCAAACCCATTTCTGTAACCTTTCCTTCTTTAGTCTCTGAGCTTCAGGCACATGAGCCATCTCTTGGCAGCTTGATCTTGCTTGCCACAGGAACTTTGTGTATGTAGTTCCCTTTGTCTACTTTAGATGCTTTTTACCTTTGCTCTCTCAAACCTCAGATTAATGTCTCCTTTGTGCAAGCCTTTTCTATCCCTCTTGATACCTCCCCTAGTCTGGTCCAGGTCCGATTGTTACACACTCATGCAACAATGCTCCTCTCCTATTTGCATGCTTAGATTTTATTCTAGTCTCCTTCACTAGGATGTAAACCCCATGAGGGCAACAACTCAGTTTATTTTGCTCATATTAAATTCCATCCATTAGCTTAGTGCATAGCACATAGTAAGTGCTCAAAAATGTTTGATCAGTGAATGAATGAATGTCTATGCTCTGTCTTCTGCATCCATCACCTACACATTTGGTCGGCATTGCCCTGAGGAAAATTATCCCCTCCTCCAGTTCTTTGGCTGGGCCCATGATAGCCTTTCAGGGGACCATAGTGTCATGAGTCCCAGAGCGAGTGGCTGTTTGCCTCCAGCCGCACTGGGCTGTGGGAGCCCATGGGGAGAACTGCAGGCTGCGGCAGGCAGTGATGCTGTCATTTGTGGAGTGCTTCCAGCTACAGGTACCAGTCACAGGCCATTGCCCCCAGCCTTCGCGACGTAAATCCTCCATTAACAATTTGTATATACTTCTGTTACACGTGTTATTTATCACTGCAAATAACTTCGCAGTGGGTTGGACCATGTGTTGTGTTCTCTCAGACACACATCTCAGGGAAAGGCATGGGCTGAGTCGATGAGAGGGTTTCTGCAGTCAGACTGTGCGGCCTCGGACAGATCCTATCCCGCTCTGTGTTTCAATTTTCTCATCTGTTCAATAGGGCCCGCCCGAAAAGGGGGTTGGAAGAATTTAGTGAATATAGACAAAGCACTCAGGTGAGGCTGGACACATTGTAAGTGCTGCTGCCAACACCATCACCATCACCATCATCACTATCATCATCATCATCATCATCCCACACCGGGGATCTAAGGAGTAACATTCCACCCCAGAAGGCTTTTAGCTTCAGAGAGGAAGGACTCATCTCTCACTCAGTACTGAATCCCAAGCGCACATCCTGGCACATAGTAGGAAATCGACCAGTATTTGTTAATTAAATTAGATGAGACAAAATTGGGCTCAGAATCAGCTACAGCACTTAGCCAGTTGCACAGAAGTGGCCAGACTCACCTATTCTTCTCCCTGAGCCTCGGCCTCCTTATTTATGGCATATGAAGGGGGGACAGCTTCCCAACACTGTCCTCCTAGATTTTGAAGGACCAAATGAGACAACAAATGTGAAGCACTTAGCTCAGGGCATGGCATGCAATGAGCATCTTATAAATGAAGGGTTTGAGTATTTCTTCAATCAATGGACTTCATTGAGTGCTGCTATGTCTCAGACTAGAAACTGAGGACATGTTAGTGACTAAAACCCTGCCCATAGGAACTCTCGCTCATTCCAGCGAGGTCTGAAAATCACGAAACATAACAAACCAATAATATAGAAGGTCAGGTGGTAAAGCTGCCTATTTAAAAAAAGAGCAAGGTGAGGGGATTGGAAGTGAAGTAAAGTAGGGTGATTGAAGGAGCACGCAATGAGAGAGATGCCATTTTAAGCAAAGACTCGAAGAAGACGAGGGTGTGATATTTCCCAGTATCAGTGGGAAAGGCATTTTAGGCCGAGGCGACAGCATGAGCAAAGGACCTGAGGCAGGCATGTGCCTGTTCATGAAAGAGCAAGAAAGTCAGTATGTCTGGGGCAGACTGAGTGGGAGATGAGGTCAGCGAGTTGACATGGGTCTGGATTATGCAGAACAGTGTCGGACAGCACGAGGACTTTGTCTTACTCTGTGGGAAGTGAGCCACGGTAGTGTTCTTGAGTAGAGGGGTGACATGATCGGACTTATAACATAGCCACTATGCAGAGACTGCACCAGAGAGGGGCAAAGGTCACAAGCAGGGAGCTTAGTTAGGAGGTCACTGTGATAACCCTGATGAGGGACCATGGAGGCTGAGTGACACCTTGGTACATCTGCCCCAGGGCTCCTAATTTTACCCCTCTCGGGGGAGAAGAGCAAAGAAGCCTTTATAGGACCAAGGCACTGGCAGGCAGCATTCAGTTTGGCTGTGGAAGCCATGCCCAATTGTATGATGGCCATTCCACTCTGGGTGACATCATCTTCCTCAGCTCCTCAGACCTACAGGACATAGACAGTCTCTCCTACCAGGTCCCAGATATGTTCATCTCACCCTGGCTGCCCTCACTGCCCTCTACCTGCCCTGCCAATCCCAGCCAGGCTCAGCAGCCTATGCACACCTGGCCCACAGCTGTCCTCAGGGGCTAGCAGCTGGCCTGGAGGAGCGTATCGACATGGGTCATTGTTTTTGGGCTTTCGATCAGTTCCTCCCCGTGTTAATCTCCAGAGCTGCTGGGACAAAGTATCACAAACTGGGTGGCTTAAAACAACAAAAATTTATTATCTTATAGTTCTAGAGGCTAGAAGCCTGAAATCGAGGTGTCATCAGGGTCATGCTCTCTCCCCATGCTCTGAGGAGGAATCCTTCCTTATCTCTTCCCAGCTTCTAGCATTGTAACAACCCTTGATGTTCCTTGGTTTGTAGCTGCATCACTCCAATCTCTGCCTGCATCTTCACGTGGCAGTCTCTTCTCTGTGCGTGTCCATGTTTCTGTATGTCTTCAAATTTCCTTCTCTTTACAAGGCACCAGTCCTTGGATTTAGGGCCTACCCTCATCCAGCACAACCTCATGTTAATTTGATGACATCTGCAAATGTCCTACTTTTAAAATAAGACTATATTCACAGGTACTGGAGGTTAGGACATCCACATACATATTTCTTTAGGGGGACAAAATTCAACTCAGGCTGCCTTCATCTCACAGCCCCTTTCTGGTCTCCCTGCCTCCAGCCTGTCCCATCCAGCCTCATGTTTGTAGTTAGAAATCTTTCTAAGCTATCTGAGAGAGCCACTTCCTTGCTTTACACTCATCCACAGCTTACCAGTACCCTCTCAATAAGGTCCAGACCCCTGAGCATGGAATTTAAGGCCCAGATGGTCTGATCTTTACATTCATTTCTCCTCCTTGTGTTTGACCCTTCTGTTTCAGCTCACTAGTTCTCAGCCCTGGCTGCCTATTAGAAACTGCCGGAGACTTTCACAAAATATTCATGCCTGGGTCACTAGTCTCATTCAGCAGGGGCTGTGGGGATAGAGGCTTCCAGGTGATTGCAATGAGTAGCCAAGGATGAGTTCTCACACTGGAACACTCAGAATGCCCTGGGGAGCTGGTTACTCACCTCCACCTCTTAATTTCTGATTCAGCAGGTCTGGGGAAGACCAGAGAATTTGAATTTCCTTCAAGTTCCCAGGTGATATTGCTGTTGCTGGTGTACCAGCTTTTCTCAATCTCTGCACAATTTATTGGTAGGCCTGCATGTCTTTGTGGTGGGGCCTGTCTTGTGCATTACAGAATGTTCAGCAGCATCTTTGGGTTCTACCATTAGATGTCAGTAGCATTCCCCCACACTGTGATAACCAAAAATCTCTCCAGACTTTGCTAAATGTCTCCTGGGGGACCAAAATTGTCCCTGTTGAGGCTCCATGAGCTATACTACTAGTAATTCTTATAAGTGCCTCAGGGCCTTTGCATATGCTGCTGCTTCCGCAGAAACCTTGCTTGCTAAATCTTTCCCTGATTACCTCTTTCTGTCCAGTCAGCATCTCAGCTTGGCCATCATCTCCCCTGAGAGCCCTTCTCTGACAGCCTCAGGGACCCAGCATGGCTTCTCTAACTCCTCGATTCTCCCCCAGCCTCTATGCTTACCCTCTCCCACTGTTTAGGTGAAAAGTCGATTGACAGCTGCTCAAACAGCAACCCAAAAGGGATTCTCAGAGCTGAGTAAAGTAGCTGTGTGCTTCGTGAGTGCTGGGGAATGTAAATTCACTGGGGCTAGACAAATTTGCAAAGGGCTCGGGAGGGAGTGGCATCAGAATTGCAAAGAATGGGTAGGAATTGGAAAAGACAAGAGGAATTGGGAGAATGCTGCCCTCGGGGAACCTCGATGCATTAGCATGAAGGCTGGAAAGCCAAGGTTGTTTTCTCATTGGTGGAATGTGGCCAGTAATTATGGGCCGCTTTAGAGAGTTGCTGGGAGTAGCTAATGAGGAAGTGTGTGTTACATGGCACATCTTGGAAGTGCCAGGGAGTGCCAGAGGAATGACAGTGGTGGGGGTGCGGGGAACCTTGACCCTTCCAGCACAGCTGGATGGGCAGGTTGGGGAGGAGGCTGGTGGGAGAGACCCAGAGAGCGGGGGTTGGACTTTCAGACAATGCAGGGGCATGGGAGTGGTGTGAGCAGGGCGGGGGATGTGGAATGCGGCATTTTGGGAAGACTCTTTATGAGGTAGTTAGAGGCAGGGAGCAGAGGGAGAAGGTGTTTCAGCTGGGGTTCTGGCAGGAGGCAGATGGAATCTCTCCACTGGCTAATTTGAAGAGTGTTATTGAAGGGAGTCTTTATAAATGTGGGGGGCAGGATGTAGGGACATCACAGAGGAGGGGGCAACACCCGAACATTAATGCTAGATAGAAGCTGTCCAGCATAGACTAGAAGGGTAGGCAGGGGGTGTTGTCTTTGTTCTGATGGTAAGTTCCTGAGGCCTTTTGCATGTTCTGCCCACAGGCCAGCACCTCACTGCCAGTCACTCAAGGCTACCTGGAGACCTCTCATTGCTGGAAGCTATGAGTGAGCCATGGACTGAAGTACAAGCAATTGTATGCATCCAAACCCTATGGCTCAGGAGTGCCCTCTCCCAGGTTGGAGAGCTCACAGTTGGAAGTGTGTGCCCTTCAGAGAAGGGCACCTGAAGACTGCCCTTGCACACTGGCTGCAGAGCTGTGATTTGATGCTCCTTTGCTATGTGACCTCCAGCAAGTGGCTTCACCTCTCTGAGCCTCAGTTTCATCATCTATACAATGGGGCTGACAATCTCCCTCACGTGGTAGTGTGAGACTTGTAGATAAAATATGCTAAAAGTTTTATATGTGGGAGAGACGCAGTTAAAGTAGACTACTATAGTTAACCACTAAGAGGTCATAAATCTTATCTTTATACTTTATAAGCAATAAAGGCGCAGGGTGCTTGCTCTAAGATCTAATCTCAGCTCCCGTGTGACTCTGGACATGCTAGCTAACCTCTCTCAGTTTTTTTCCCCTTATCTGTGAAATGGGGGTAATAATAGCATTTATCTGGAGGAAATAAATGCTCCATTTATTCAATTACTCAATGAGCATGAAAAATAATAGTGATGCCTCACATTTGTACAGTTTATTATCTGATCCGCATAACAGCCTTCTGAGATTAGGATTACTATTATCCTCATTTTACAGGTGAGGAAACTGAGACCCTGCAGGTAAAATGATTTGCTTTGGCTCATTCAACTTATAAGTGATGTAAGACACCAACTTGATGCTTTCAAGTTTGATTTGGAAGCCCTTTCAACTGTACTGTTACATCTATCCATCCATCCATCTACTCATCCACCCACTCATGTATTTATCCATTCATTTACCCATTTACCCATTATAAAGGGGTGATTGCAAAGTGAATAAAACATAGTTCATGTTATCAAAGTTCTCTCACTCTAGGTTTATGCCTTCCAATATGACAGACATGGCTACTTAAATCTAAGTGTAAATTAATTACAATTAAGTGGAATTTAAAATGTACACCAGTCCCATTTCGAGTGCTCCATGTGAAACTAGTGGCTCTCGTATTGAACAGCACAGATCTGCAACATTTCTATCCTCACAGAAAGCTGCTCTAGAGGCAGAAGAAGAATGGGACTCAAGGATGGAAACATAAGGTAGGTGTGAAAAGATCTATGAAATAAGTAAATAGCTATAAACACAGTTACCCATAAGGACAATAGCAGCAACTACATTCACTCATTGGTAAAGAACTTTCAAATTTGCAGCACCCAACTGTATCCATTTGATGTCTGAATACCTTGCTAAGTAGGCTTTTGAATCCTGTTTTACAGATGCGAAAACTGAGGCCCAGAGAGGAAAAGAGATCTTACGCAGGGGAAATCTGGGGCATTTTTTTTGCCACATATCCTTGGAGTTTGCAGAAGGGAGACATCAGAAGCCTGGATTGCCTTTTACTTTGATCAGGAAATTCCCGGCACCCAAACATACCCCCTAATGGGCATTTTGCCATTCTTTTAAAAATCCCTCAGCTCTGGCGAATCTGCTGTAGCCAGCCTTCTTGCTTCTGGCATCTCTCCTTTCAGTCCTTCCCTCACACCAGCCACCAGAGAGCTCTCCCTAAAAGGCAAAACTGGACCAGTCTTTCCCTGCCTACAACCTTCTGCGGTTCCTTTTTCCTTTTAGCGCAAAGTCCAAACTGCTTGCCAGGGTGTGGTGGGTCCTGCATGATCCAGTCCCTGCTGAACACCCAGCCTCGCCTGCTGCTAACTCTCCCCACCTCCACCCTCAGAGGGCTCCCTGCCCTTTTACACTTCTGGATCTCAGCATATGCTTTCCCCTCTGTGCCGACACTTTTGGCCCTTAACTGGATGATGGACTTCTAGATTTTCCCCACCACTGTTAAATGTGGAGATTGGTGCCTAGTTTTATATCTGTATGTGGTTGGAGGTGGGAAGGAGTGAGAGAGAGAGAGAGAGAGAGAGAGAGAGAGAGAGAGAGATCTGAAAGGATGTTTGCCAAAAAAATGTTAAAGTGATTATCCTTGGGGAGAAGAACTTTGGGGATTTTACTTTCAATTTTGTATTTTAAAATTATTATTTTTTTCGGTCCATTAACACATATAACTTTTCCAAAAAGCAGGTGACTATGATATGAACGTTCAGCGCTGACTCTCGTTGAGGACCCCCTGACTCAGAACTGCGCACACCTTCCCCTGAGGAGCAGGGGCGTGGCCAGCCACAAAAGCAGCCTCTCATCCGTCATGGTCTCCAGCGACCTGCACAGAGCCCGCCAGGACAGGCTAGGCCTTGTAAATGTCTGTTTAATGAACAGAGGAAGGAAACTCATTATAACACCATGTATCGTCCAGGTTAAATAACAGAAAGGATTATTATAACAATGATGCTGTGATGTACCCTCAATTAGCCACAGCCATGAGTGCTGGAATAGCTAATGCCACCAAATAAGGGAGCATCAAAAGACAATTGGACCTTCTCTGGGCATCTTTCACTTTGTTTGTATTTTAGTTGTTTGAGATTTTCAATGCATTCTTCCATTTTTTTTTTTTTCTTTTAAGGCCAGGGACACCGATATTTATCTAGATCATATTTGGTTGATATTCATAATTAAACCAGTTGGTTTCTTAACAAAAGTGATGACCCCACAGTGGGCAGCAGTTCTCAAAGAGTGGTCTCTGAACTTGCAACTTCAGCATTGCTGCCTAGAAACTTGTTAGGAATGTAAATTCTTAGGCTCCATCCAAGACTCCTGGCTCAGAAATTTTGAGGTGGGGCCCAGAAATTTATGTTTCAACAAGTCTTTTGGGCGATTCTGATGCATGCTCAAGTTGGAGAATCACTGGTCCAGAGATTAAGCCTATAGATTCTGATGCTTTGGCTCAAATTCTGGAAATGCCACTTTCTGGCTGTGTGTTCTTGTGGGAGTCCCCTTACTTCTCTCTGTTTCTGTGACTTCATCTGTAATATGAGGTATCAACAGTACACATCTCACAGGTTGTGAGACTGGGCTGAGATAATGTATGCAGTGCATTAGAATAGTGTCCACACTTAGTCCAAGCAAATGCTGCCTGTTACTATATTTCACAGAATAGAAGCTGCCTTTGATTGTCAAATTCATCCAGATTTCACATAGTAAATGTGGGGAGAAAAGCTTGTCTTAAAGCAGTGTTTCTTAAACTTCACTGTGCACACAAATCACGTGGGATGTTGTTGGTATGCAGATTCTAATTCATGGGGTTGGGACCAGAGGTTCTGCATTTCTAGCAAGCTCTCAGTTGGGAGGATGCTGTTTGCTCAGGGACCACGCATTGAGTGTGGATTGAGTCCAGTTTTGGGGCTCACACCGAGCTCACATGATGAGCCGGCAATGGTCATGGGCTAGTCTTGGATGAGGGTGATTGAGTGAGGTGTACGGTACTGTGCTCATTCATCTCTGGCCAAAATTATAGTATTTTTTGTTTGTTTGTTTGTTTGAATTGAGAACTGGAGACTTGGATTTGAGCCACCTCTGTGCCTGCTTGCCAATAGTTCAAGTCCCTTCCTATGTCTTCCCTCAGCATCTTGTCTGCCATGTAGACCACTCAATGCCCTTTTCCAAGGCAGGTGAGAAGAATTAAACATTCATTTTCTCAATGAATGAATTGACGACACACTTTTCCTTGGAATCATGGATTTACCAGAGTTTAAAAATAGAGAAATGACATGGGAATTTAAAAGAATCAGGAGAAGTCATTGCTGATGGAAGATGGCAGAATATTACTATTATTATTATCAATGTTCTTGGGGTGGGTAATAAGCCCCATGCTGAGGCTCTAGCACCAGCCCCAGTGATCATCAGCTCTCAGAGTCACACTGGACAGTTGACTCCTCCAGGGGACTCTCTCAGACCGTCCTCCTGGGTGGGCTCAGGACACCAAGGGCCATACAGACAGAGCCCCAAAGCCTCAAAACCTCATTACTACCATTATCCTTTTTGTAGCCACTTTCATATTTTGAGGCACTGCTCACTTCCGAGGGGAAGTGACAGGGCTGGAGAGGGAAGGGGTCATGCACACACATTTTCAGAGTGAACAAAGAACACTTATGGGGGAGAGAAAAAAAATGCCTCTTGCCCCCCCCTTCTACCCCTGACACATGTGCACAGAAACACACACACACACACACACACACACACATACACACACTGGCTGCCCCAGCCTGCATGTCACCATCAATCAGCTCCCTCCCGCTTGCTGTTTGCAGGCAGAGTTCCCTACAGATGTGCTGGGGGGCTGGGAGAAGGAGAAGGTGGAGCTGGGGGCTGAGGAGGGAGGGGAGGCAGAGATAGCCTCAAAGAGTTAAAACCTTGCCTTGCCAGACTGTGAATTCTCCTAGACTCCCCCCACCCCCCTCAATCCAGCCAAACAACAGCTTGACATTTTCCATCCTTCACGAGAAAGACAAAGACGGGAAGATATTCCCATGATCCCTTTCTGCATGCCTAACCGTGAGCTCAGGTGCCGGAGCGTTTGCCCTGCGCCGGCCCCATCAACGTGAAGGGCGAACTCATCCTCTCTGCATCTTTTTCTCGCCACTGCTTGATTAATTGGCTGACTACGACGCCGGCAGAATACCTAATGCCTCTCCTTCCCCCTATTCTTCCTTCACAGGGTTTTTTTTTCCTCCTTTGCTCCATTTACATATACTTTATATTCCATAATTTTCACCCAAAAAGAAAAAAAAAGGGAGCAGGCCCATCTCAGTAATTTGATGTAATGACGGCATGTCACCAAAAAGAGGAATTAGAAAAATCTGTAGGTATTTAATTTATTCTTGTGTTTTTTTTTTTTTTTTCAAGTAGATCTCTCTGAGAGGAACATTAATATTCATGGGCAAGGGGGAAAAAGTATACTCAATAGAAAAATTCCAGATTTTTTTAGGGGGGAGGGAGGCAGCTAAATTCAATGCATTTTTAAGCACCATTATTTAACTAATAGTGCTCAAGTCCCTCTGCTCTCGGTTCCTCCCCTTCAATGAAAATAAGTGGGTTTTAGTTTGCCTCCAAGGATTGTGTGTGTTGAGCTCACACCCACGCTACCGAGACAGAAAAACTGGGTTCTGTGTTTTCCTCCCCTCCTGGGAGGACTCGAAGAAAGGATAAAAACATAAATAAAGGCCTTTTCAGAGTCCCCAAGCTGGAGTTTTGATCTCCTCCAGTCTTCCCCCATTGGCTGTAAAAGCGTTCCGATGGCTCTGTGGGCAGGAAGATATCCCCAAGGTTTTCATTGAGGCCAACTTCTTCCCATTAACTTGGGTTCAGGTTTTGTGCTCTTAATTAACTACCTGGTTTATCAGAGTAAGCACTGAGTTAAATCATCATCATAATAGTTAGAAATGAAGCGTAGGAAAAACAAACCAAAGCATCAAAAAGATGCCGTGAGTGTGAGGACTGGGGCGGGGCAGCATCTCTCTCTGAGGCTGGTCTTTCCAAAGGGTCCCAGGGATGGCGATGTTTGTGGAGCCCCAGGACCAGAGCTAGCACAGTAAGAAGGTGGGCGTGGCTGGGACATAGACGATGCCTATTCCCATCTGAATCAGGGAGGCTGGGAACATGTCTGAGTTTGTGGTCCCTGAGTCCAAGCCATTTGCCAATTGCGGTAATAATACTAATTGTAACTATAATAAGCAACATCACGGACTATTACTTTTTCTTTATATTTTTGAGACAAAACTCACATATAAGCTGCATGAATATGAAGTGTATTACGTGTAATATTGATGAATATTTTGCCCACGTTCATACTCCACCAGATTAAGACAGAACATTCTCAACACATCCTGTGCTCCATTTCGGTCAACGCAAGGATAAGCTACTCATTTTACTTCTCAGACCATAGATGAGTTTCGCCTGTTCCTGAACTTCCTGTAAATGGAATCATTCAGTGTACACGCTCTTGTGTCTAGGCTTTTCTCTCAAAACATGAAGTGTTGGAGATTGGGCCATATTGTTATGGGTAGCGGCAGTTTACTCTTTTATTGCCGAGTGGCATTCCAGTGTATAAATAAACCAGCATCCAATTATCCATCCTCCTGTCGTTGGTCGTTTGGGCTGCGTCCAGTTTGGGCTATTATGAATCAAGCTGGCATGTACATTCTTCTCCATGCCTGTGGGGGGACACAAGCCCTCATTTCTCCTCAGAACATACCCAGGCATGGAATAGTGGATCCTAGAGTAAATGTAGCTTTTGTAGAAACTGCCAAATCATTTTCGAAGTGCTCGCATCAGTTACATGCCCGCTAATAGTGCCTACAGTTCCAGTTGCTCCATATTTTCACCAATAATTTGTCATTCCATTTAAGTTTATTCATTTTCACGGGGGTGGGATGAGAGGAGACTTGGCAGGCACTAAGCAAAGAGAAAACTGGAGATGCTAACTCAGAGTGATACACAGAGGGAGAGAATCAGAAAAATAATGAGGTGAGGGGAGAAAGAGAGAGAGAGAGAGAGAGAGAGAGAGAGAGAGAGAGAGAGAGAGAGAGAGAGAGAGAAGCAGCGAAATGCAAGTGGAAACCCAGACAAAGAAACTCTGAGAAGAAGCAAATGGAGGGTAGGGAAAGGTACAGAGAGTAGAGAAGAAAAGAGAGACAGAAGAGATAAGAGAAAAATGACAAAAAAAAATGTGGAGGGGAGGCAGAAGTTGAGAAGGAAAGGGGTGATGTTTACAGAAGAGAGAAAAGCAGATGAGAGGAGGCGGGGAAAGAAAGTAACCCTGGGAGGATGGCGAGCGTGGAAATGTCTCTTGGTATTTTATGAAACGTGCCCTTTTTTAAAAAAGTGCTTCTTGATATTTTCATGTTTATATGTTTTAACTTGGGCCCAGCTTCATGGAAAATGCATGAGGAGTAAGCGGTTTTTGGAAATGTTTTATACATGACCAGGGAGTTGAGAGGATGCAAGGGGTGGGCAGGAGAGATGGAGGGTGTGGACCATTTCCTCCTTGGGCCTCCCTGGCAGGGCCCTGGTGGGGTAGTGGGCAGGTGGTCACAGCTGACAGCTCTTCTCTCAAGGTTACATGAGAGACAACCCAGGGTAGTAGACAAGTTGGTGTGGCCAGGAACCACCAGCTCTGTCACTTTGGACAATTTATGTCCCCTCCTCCAAGCCTCTTCCTCTGCAACCTGGTATATGCTGATAGTGCTGGTTTAGGAGTGTGGGGAACTGATCTCACCCAGGCCAGGGGAAGCCATCAGGATAAACTTTCTGAGTGACGGGTGTTCCCCAGGACAACTCATCAAACTTGGCCATGCTCCCGGGGACCTTGGCAATATGCAGACTTGGATGTAGCAGGTCTGGGGTGAAGCCTGAGATTCTACATTTCAAACTAGCTTCCAGCAAATTCTGCTGGACCCCAGACCAGGGGTCTACGAATGCTTGACCATCAGTGGTTTCAAGCAGAGCATAAAAAACAAAAGGGCGACTCTGGAGTTAACAGAGGACTTGAAAGAAGTGCGACCTTGAGCATCGATGATTATTCTTGATGCTTCTACCGGATAAATCCCTTACCCAGTTGGAGGAATACTGGGTGCTTTAATATGATCCTGTCTGTTCCCTGCTTTGCCCTCCACCCATGCTCCACCCTCAAGGACTCTATTTTTCTAACATGCCACACACACATATACCCCTTGGCATTTGCGCATGTCATTTCCTTTGCTTGGAAAACCTTTCTCCATATTCTGCAACTAGAAATGCCTCCTCATCCAATAAGAGTTAGTCTTAAACTCATTCAGGGGGAGAGGGACTTAAAATCCCTCTGGACAATCAGATGAAAACTTGCACACTCTCTCCCAATGAGCGAATGCACACTCCCACTACTTTGCATAAAATCTTGCTCATTTCTAGGTGAATCCCATCACTGAAATTCCTGTTTAGAAGTTTCTGCTTCAGGAGCTTAGACCCAAAATCACTGCCTTCATGGGAGACTCTGCGCAGGTTGGCCCTAAACAACATCAGTCCTTTTCCTGAGACTGGTGTCCCTGGGGCTTTGGCCTCTGTTCCATCATGCTATGAGTTATCTGTTTATGGATCTTTCTCCTCCCCTGGTGTCTGGATCCAGGAGGGAGGACATGTGCCTGTTTCTGTGCCCTTGGAGCCCAACACAAAGATCTGGGCCAGAGGAGGTCAGGGGTTCACGGTGCGTGGCTCAGGAAACATTGAATGTACTCATAGGCATGTCTCTTTCAGGAAAGTCCATGGTCAGAGTGTCACCATAGCTGCAAAGGTTGCCTTTTAGAGCTTTTCTTCTAGAACCTAAACCTTATCTCTTTGCAAGGATAAAGGCAGCCTCCAGCAGAAGTGTGATTTTGGGTAGGGATGGCAAAGACTCCAGACACACTGCTTCCCAAGGAGCAGGAAGTTCTGCGACATCATGACCACCTTTCATGCTCAAATCACCAGGGGAAGCCAGACACGGTGAAAAGTACTGGACTGTGAGAAGGGGCAAGTGGTTTCCCGTTGTGGATTGAATCATGTCACTTCAAAATCCTCTGTTGAAACCTCAATCCCCAATGTGACTTTTTGGACATGGGGTCTTTAAGGACATCATAATGGCTCAATGAAGTCATAGGATGGGACCCTGATCCGATAAGACTGGTGTCATTATAAGACAAGGAAGAAACATTGAAGATGTCTTTCTTCAAGTGCACATAGAAGACATAGTAAGAAGGTGACCATTTGCGAGCCAGGAAGAGATGTCTCATCAGAAAATAACCCGACAGACATCTTGACCTTGGACCTCCAGCCTCCAGAAGTGGAAGAAAATACATTTCTATTGTTTAAGCTGCCTGGTTGGTGGTATTTTGTCACAGCAGCCCAAGCAGATGGAGACAATTCCCGTTCTTGATCTGTTTCTGGCCTCTTATGTGACCTGGGGCAGGTCACGTTCCCTCTCTGGGCTTCAGTTTTCTCGTCTGTAAGTTGGGATTGGGGTGATGACGTTTAGGGTGGAAAATCTTCAAGATCCCTTCCAATTCTAAGAGTTTTTGCTCTCTCAAGATGTTCTTTAGGAAGGCTATGATTTATATCACAGATGTGCAGGAGGAAAACAGTTGTGTGGGAATCAATTTCCTCTTGTAAATAGGATCTTTTTAAAAGCACTCTGGGGAGAAAAGGAGGAACAAACATTTCTAGAAGGCCTACTATGAGGCAGAAGGCATTCTATACAAACCTGGTTTCATTTAGCTCCTTACACTAAAGTTTATTTATTTTGCAAATGTATTACATGCCTAAAATTTTTGAAAATTATCATGTTTTGTTTAACACGCTAAAAAGGACCTCATGTTTTAGAGGAAAACATGAAAAATGCAAAAAAAAAGTAAAAGGAAAAATAAACTATTCATCCAACAGATATTTATTGAACATCAACTATATGACAATCATCATGCAAATAAACTGGGTTTCTACTCAGCTTTTAAATGTAAATGTTTTTAAGCATATATTTTGTAAAATTTAAGTTCTGCAATTCTATTTAAATTTCTACTATATTCATTTTAATGTTATGTAGCTAGTTCTTAATAAGCACACCACTTTCAAGTCGGCTTTTTCTTTTCTGATTATAAAAGTAACACACATTAGCTGAAGAAAATGTGTACATTACAGGCATATAAAAGAAAGAAAAAAGATTACTTGTAATCTACCACCCATACTTTTTTCTATTTACACATCCAGACTCTCGACATGCTTATAAACTCGTCCTGCCCTCATCCATGGGAACTCCTACTTCCAATTCATACCCCATACCAAACTTCTATACTCTAGAATGTGGACAGCTACCCGAGATCAGTAATTTTTATTTATTCAAATCACTACTTTATATTTAGCACCTAAAAAAGTACCCAACACACAGTAGAAGCTCTGTAAGCAGCAAATGCTATATATAATGTAAACAACGAATAAAAATAAGATAATAAGAAGCATGCACTTATAATCTGCTTTTCAAAAAATTATCAATATGCCAAAAGTCTATTTTAGTGTTATGAAATATTTTCCTAAAAGATAACTGATGATGCCTTCATAGTCTCCCATCATGTAGCTAAATCATGAATAATTTCTCCAGTCTCATCTTGTGACTAGCATTTCCAGGAAGATTCTAATAGCTGTCCTTTGTACACGTTTATGGTAATTTTCTTGGGATAAATTTCCAGAAATGAAATCGATGGGTCAGAAAACAAACACATACAATGGAATATTGTTCAGTCATAAAAAGGAATGCAGTGGTGGTGATACACGCCGTAACACAGATGAGCCCAGGAAATATAAGTGAAAGAGCGAGATACTCATTCCATGATTCTATTTATATGAAAATCCAGAATGGGCAAATCCATAGAGACAGAAAGCAGATTAGTGATTGCCCGAGCCTGGGGGGTGGGGGTAATTAGGAATGACTACTTAATGGGTACAGAATTTTCTTTTGGGGTGATGAAAATGCTTTGGAAATAGAGGCGCTGATTGCACACCACCACTGTCACTGTACTAAATGGCACTGAATTGGACACTTTAAAATACTTAATGTTACGTTATGTGAATTTGTCTTAATTTAAAAAATTAAGTAGACATAATTTCAAGGCCAACTTGCTGTACCAACTTATGTATCCACTAAAAATACATTTAAATGACCATTTCTTCAAAAAAAATTAGCAGCACTGGTGATATTCTATAAACCTAGCCAGATTTATAGGCTACATGTGTTGATAATCAGTAATATCAATTTTGCTTTTTACATTGAACAGGGGAATATTTATATTTCATTTGTATATTTCAAATTTGCTGATCATATTAAGGTGTTGATCTTACTGATTAGCAAGAAAGAATTCTCCATCGATGATGTCAACCCTTGTCATGTACTTCTCAGTCTTTACACCCCTTTATTATTTTGGCTTTTAATTTTAACATGATTCTAACAACTTTTTAATTGCTGTTAATCTACCAACCAGTGACTGCCACACTTTCTATAGTAATCATCGCCTTGTTGATTGTCCATGAGATGTTCAGTCCCCACTCTGACCTTTTCCTTCCTGATAGTCAAAGTTCACCACCTTTGTCTTGAAGTCAGTTCTGGCTTCAGACTTAGGAAGTGGACCCTGATGCCATTTACGCTCATCTCATTTATCTTTTCGGGGTTGGTTAGGACCTGGGCACACAACACAATTACAGGCCATGAGATATGAGAAAAGTTAGCTAGGGGCTTCTGGGAAAGGTTACTTAGCTCTTACAAAGAGGTGTTCGTGAGACAATGCCCCCATTCTCTCTCAGTAAGTGGCTGGATGTAAGAGTGATGCTGAGATCTCTGCAGCCATCTTGTGTCTATGAGGAGAACGAGGCCAGGGACAAAGCCAACAAATAAGAAAGGACACAGGATAGCAGATTAGCTCCCTGGAGGCATCTCTTCAGTACAGCCTTCCCCAGGCTTTTCACAATGTGAGATCATGGATGTCCTGGGTCTTTCAGGCATCCAAGTCAGGTGCTTATTACCCTCAGCTGAGAGGATCCGGAATCATCAAATTTATTCAGGGTCAGCTATTTCTTTTTCTTTTTTCTTTTTAAATTTATATACAAGTCCTTTCAATGAACACTTTTTAAAATAAAACTTTTTCCATAATTTGACACATATCCTCAGAGTCCCAGAAGTGGAATTAGGGGGTGAGAGGGTATTAATTTTCAATGTTGCTTAATTCGTATTTTCATTTGCTTTTGCAGTTGGTGGCTCTACAGTCTTAATCAGCCTCTCAGATAGAAAATAGGGGCAGGGGTCTGACTGTGGGTCTTCTCATATCACACCCAAAGAGAGATATTAAAAGGGAGCTGGCCTTTAGTCTTGATTAAGTTCCTTTAAATCTGAAATCACAGGTAATAAATTCAGTTTGTCTGAAACGAGAATCCTGTTGACAGCCAAACCTAGATGTCCTGCTTTTCTGTGCCTTACACAGAATTATATAGAATTCTAGAATGTCAGGATTAGGCAAGATTTTAATAATGGTCTCAATTGGGGTGGAGTGAATCAAGAGTTCCAATGATAACTTGTTGAAGTGTGTGGACCATCTTCCAGAAAATTTCATGCCCACCTATGTTAGTTACCAAGGCTGCTGTAACAAAGTACCAGAAACTGGGAGGTTTAGAGCAATAGAAATTGTCTCACAGTTCAGGAGGCTGTAATTCTTAAATCATGGTGTCCATAGGGTTGGTTCCTTCTGAGAGTGGTGAGGGACAATCGGTTCCATGGCTCTTGCCTAGCTACTGGTCTTCAGGTGTTTCTTGGTTTGTAGATGGCCTTGTCCCTGTGTCTTCACACTGTCTTCCCACTATGTACCTCTTTTGTGTCCAAATTTTCTGTTTTATAAAGACACAGTTTTACTGGATTAGGGTCTACCCTCGTGACCTTATCTTAACTTAACCATCTGCAAAGATTCTATATCTATTTTAAAGAGAGTCGTATTCACAGGTCCTAGGGGTTAGGGCTTTAACATCTTTTGGGGGGACACAATTCAACCTGTAACACCACCCAACACATGAAATTGCTCATAGAGTGTCAGGGATCATGAACTCATTAAGGTTTATCCAGGGTCCCAAATGCGATGCTACTCTGTTCTATCCTCTTTGCTTTAGAGAGAGAGATGGGAAAGAAGCAATGGGATCACCAAAGGTCAGAGAGGGAAAGGCATGTGTCTGGTTTACCACAGCACATATGAGAATGTGCCAAGACTTGAACCCACATCTCCTGGGTTTTCATGTTGCATCTCACTGGGATCCCTGCCCTCTCCGAGTCCAGTTTACTGGCAGCTGCAGAAGTTAAGCCTCTGAAGCAGACAAGCTGAGAAGAGACAGGGGACCAGACTTCAAAGAGGTGGCAAAGGCTAGGAGTATCTGCCAGAGGGACACCCCTTTCCCAGGGGGTCAGGAATCAGAAGGCAGGAATAAAGCATGACCAAGGAGGCTACAGCTTGTGAAATCAATGCAGAGAAGAAGCTCACTCTTACTGCAAACTCTTTAGAGTGACAACAAGGTGGATCCTGGCATCAGTTCCTGTTGGCCAAGGCCTCCGGATGTTTTAGGGGGCAGCCAGGAGGGGACTGAGGAACTCTTCTTTCTGCTGTCTGTGCCAGCTGCCCATCCATAGGAAGCCAGGGTATCAGCCCTGCTGCCCCACTGATGCTAGCCCAGAGGTGCCAAGGCACCAGGCGCAGGAAAGCCAGCTGGCAGCTTAATGGTGAGCCACTGGCCTGACCGACCAGCCCATCTGCTCCTCACTGCCAGCTGCATGCCTGTGGGAGGCGGGCTGGCAACTCGGCCAAGTGGCCAAGGTGCCAGCCACTGGGCACTCCAGGCCAGCTGGCAAGCTGGCAGAACTGGCCAGCATACCCATCTGCTAGCTGTTGCCAGATGAACGTGCAGGGGAACTGGGCCTAGGGACCTCAGGGTGCCAGCCTGCCTGGAGTTCCAAGGCATAAGAGGCCCTGGCTCTTCTCTTCATCTTTCCCACACCCCTTCATGAGCTCTGAGATGTTGCTAACAAGGTCCCTAAGCGAAGGCATGGGGAAGCATGGGGAGACATGAATGGTTAGGAACATGGGACTCCAGAAATGTAACGTCACAGGACATTAGGAGTACGACATATTGGTGGTTAAGAACATGAACTCTGGGGTCAGATTGCCTGAGTCTGAACCCCAGCTCTGATGCTAATTAGCTGCATGACTGGGCAGACTACTTAATACCCGTGGCCTCAGTTTTCTCATCTGTAAAATGGGAAAGTAGCTACTGCTTCATTGGGTTGAAATGAAGATTAAATGAGATGTGCAGATGTAGCCCTGAGAAAGTGATAGGATTTACTCAGTACAAGGTGGTTATGATTATCAATTATATTATTAAGATCAAGTGTTTTACCTCATATGAGCTTCGGATATCATCTGGTCCAATTTCATCATTTACCTAATTTCATCTTGAGGAATCAAGACCCAAATTAAGAAAGGGCCTTATTCAGGTCACAGTCCTATAGTCAAATTAAAGAATGGGCAGAGGGTGGGGTGAGAGGAACAGAAAGATGGTGGTCAAAGGCACACACTTCCAGTTATAAGATAAATGAGTAAGTCCTAGGGATATGACGTATAACACGATGACTCTAGCTAGCACTGCTGTATGATGTATAGGGAAGTTGTTACACAAGCAAATTGATTCTAGGATTTCTCATCACAAGGAAAAAAAGTTGTTTTCTCTCTCTCTCTCTCTCTCTCTCTCTCTCTCTCTCTCTCTCTCTCTCTCTCTCTATTGTATCTGTATGAGGTGATGGATGCTAGCTAAACTTATTGTGGTAATCATTTCACAATACATGTAGAACAATACTGCCGTACACCTCAACTTATACAGTGTTGTATTTCAATTATATCTCAATACAACTGGAAAAGTAAACATTTTGACTTGAAAAGTAAAATTTTAAAGAGATAATTATTAATGCAAATAAATACAATAAACACGTCAAATGAAAAAAATAGACAGAGGATCTGCATAGACATTTTTTCAAAGAAAACATACAAAAGGCCAACAAGTACACGAAATAGAAATCAAAGGAAATAAAAATCAACACCACAATGAGATGTCATCTCACAGCTGTCAGAATGGCTGTTATCAAAAAGACAAGAAATAACAAGTGTCGGTGAGGATGTGGAGAGAAGGGGAGCCTTGTGCATTGTTGGTGGAAGTGTAAATGGTACAGCCGTTACGGAAAACAGTATGGAGAGTCCTTCAAAAAATTAAAACTAGAACTACCATGCCATCTAGAAATTCCACTTCCAAATCCGAAGAAAATGAAAAGAGATTTGCATCTCCATTTTCATTGCAGCATTATTTACAATAGCCAAGACATGGAAAGAACCTAAGTGTCTATTGACAATGAATGCATAAAGGATAAACACACACACACACACACACGCACACTACACACACTACACACACTACACACACTACACACACACACACACACACACACACACACAATGGCATATTATTTAGCCACAAAAAGGAAATCCTGCCATTTGTGACGACATACATATACACACATATGTACACATATATACATAAGTGAATCTTGACAGAATTACGACAAGTGAAATAAGTCAGACAGAGAAAGACAAATACCATATGATCTCAGTTACATGTGGAATATTAAAAAAAAAAAAAGAACTCATAGAGAACAGATTGGTGGTTGCCAGAGACAGGGGGTGGAGGATGGGTGACATGGTGAAGGTTGTCAAAAGGCTCAGACTTCCAGCTATGAAATAAATAAATCCTGGGAATGAAATTCACTACATGGTGACTATAGTTAACACTGTTGTATCGTATATTTGAAAGTTGTTAAGAAAGTAGATCTTAAAAATTCTTGTCATGAGAAAATTTATAACTATGTGAGGTAATGGATGTTAACTAAACTTACTATGGTAATCATTTAACAATATATACATAATAGCGAATCATTATCTTGTATACCTGAAACAAATACAATGTTATATGTCAATTATATCTCAATAAGAAAAAAATCACAATTGCATATGGAGCCTTTTGGGGTGCAGGCACTAGATTCCAGGACTCCTGACACTCTCATTAGTCATTTGCCATAAAAGGCTTTCCTGAAATTGAGGAGGCGATGGCAAGGCAGGGAGGAACCTTTCTGTTTTGCTCTAAGCCATTCATATGCTCCAAGTGCTCTATTGACGTGCTCTACACTTAGCCCTCCGAGTGTACTGCCTGATGTGTGAATGTGTGTTTGCAAACACATACACGTGTGTACATGTGTGTGTTTCTGGCTGAGGGTTGGCATATACCCTTGTGTGTCTGGGTATAAACATCCTGTCTACTCAATAGACCAAAATCTTGAGGGCAGGCCCCATGTCTTATTCTGGAACATCTCATCCATCTGAAGCTCATCTCTCTGGAAGCCTCAGGTATCCAGAAAGACAATGACATCCTAAGTACCTAACGCTGAGAACAACACCTGGCATGCAGCTGGAGTTCTATACACCCGTGATAAATAAATGAATGAGTGAATGAATGAATGAATGAAAAATGGAGCCTTTGTTTAGCCTAGTATAGCTCTTTTAATTTGGTGGACCAGGACTCTTACTGTCCACCAAGCAACCAATTGGAGCAAGGATCTTCGTGTTGTAAATATTTCATCCTAATCAGCAACTCTTGATTCTCACTCAGAGCCTAGTTACCCTGATTCCGTGGGCAGTACTAACAAAGGCAGTTAGCTGACCTAGCCTGCAGGTTGGATGCAACAAATGAAAAAGGAAATGGACGATGAAGAAGGAAACAAACACCTGCAGGAAGAAGATAAAGGTGTTGCTGATGCTTTTGTGGGCTAGGAAGAGAAAAGACTGTTTGGAAAAAGCCTCATTAATGTCAAAATCTGAGTGGTCCAGGGACACCGCGAAGGAGTAAATGCCCCAATTGCAGAACCTTTCAGCTCTCGCCAGAATATAAGTGATGCTCATAATGACAGATCTGAGGTTTAGTTCAAGGGCCCCTGTGCAAACTATCAAAGAACAGAGTGCATTTTGCAGATTTTTCTACCCAAAATGTAATTTTCAAATGGTAATTAAACAGGTGATCTTTCATCAACCAGGAAGCTTGGCTTTCTCAAATGACTCGGTCAGGGAAGGTTACATGCTGCTGGGATCCACGGCTCTTTGTGTGAACAGAGGTGACTATTAGAGAGTTTAAGGAAAACAAAGGGAAAATGGAAGGTGTGGGGGAGATCAATCAAGATGGCTTTTCATTCTGGACATGAATGTTAACATTCCCTTGCTACGTGTGTACAGGGATGGGCAGCATTCAAAACTATTTCACGCCCATTATCTGTAACTTCTATTTTGGGCTTTTTGTTTACCAAGAGGAAACACACATCCTGTATGTCTGTGTATATATATCTATATCTATATATAATATGTATGTATGGGTGTACGTATATACATATACATATGTAAGGGCACACATTCATACACAACCACACATACACATAGACATGCACAAGCACACACAGACATACACACATGCACCACAAACACTTGCAGACACACTTATACACAAACACACATGCATTACATATGTTTACACACAGACACACATGCATACACAAATGCACAGACATGCAGGTGTGCACACACATGCTGGCATACACACACACATGCACACACAGTCATGCACACAGATTGTCAGTCCTTTAACTCCACGAAACAATGAACCTTACTTTTTCACTATCTTGGATTGGTCAGATGCCAAATAATTCCAAGATCATGCTGATCACTATGGGATTGGTGATACAACATGACTACTATTTTGGGGGTGCACCTGTATGATTCAGATTTCAAGCCTCATATTCTACACCCCATTTACTCAACTCTAGCTTTTTCTTCTCCTTCCCTCCTTTCTTCTTCTTCTTTTTTATTTCTTTATATTTTGTTTTATTTCTTTTGATTTTTTTCCTCTCTTAGGAGCTTAATAAACTACTTTCTCATTGTAAAACATCAACACAGTCCTGACCAAACAAATCTTTCCCTTCGTATTTTCTGCCACATAACCACACAATTTCTTAGCAATAACAACTGTGATCAAGGTCAAGTAGAACAAGCATCACCAATTTGCCATGCAGTCCTATAATATGTCTGGGAAAGAGCCTAGATGTCCATCAACAGGATAAAGGTTAAATGCAGTCTAGAATACCATGCAATAAGCCAAAAAGAACCAAAGTCGGTTTTTGGAATAATATTGGCCAGTATCTATTGAGCCCTTATCAGCATTCAGGCACTCTTCCTTCAGTCCATCACCTAATCTCAGCTATACCATGAGCCTTATCACCACTCCCATTTTAGAGATGTGAACACTGAGGACAGGTGGGAGCAGGATATTAGGACATTTGTCCAGCTGGCCTGTTGCAGATCTAAGATGCAAACCAGGTGATCTGTTTCCAAAACCTGCATTCTTAAGCCCTATACTAAGACACTCAAGAAGCAATAGTGAAAAAAAATACATCTTTGCAGAGTACAGTAGAGAATGTGATCCCATTTATACATATATGTAGGTACACGAATGGATCCTATGATCTTATGTTGCTCTTGCGACATCCCTTACACATTTTGACAAGTGAATGGTGTGACATAGAGGCGAAGTGGCCTTCCGAGGCCCAGCAGCTGGATTCAAGTCCACCCCTCCTCGGCTGCACAGTTTGCGCTGTTTTCATACCACTTTCCTCCTGCCGGTGACAGGAAACTGAGGAGTTGGAAGACACTGTTTCAAAAGAGTTTGCCTAAGGCTCACTGTAGACCTAAAAATAAAAGACCAAAGTGAGAGGCAACAAGCATTTATTTGAGATCAAAGAAGAGCTACTTGGGAAGTCCTGATTCAGGCCGAAGACCAAACAGTGTTCTGATTAGAAGACAAATGCAAGGGGCATTTACGAGAGAGGGAAAGAGAACTACAGCTGAAGGAAGGTATTTATTTCTGCTGGAGTAGGTGACGTAACATAGTGACCCTGATTCTAAACGATGTTTTTAAGTTTTAGTCCTTGGTCATCAATCACTTAGTCATAATATCTACTTTCTTACCTTCCTTGAAAACAATTCTTTGGGATACAGTGTTGCTTTAGGCACAGTCCAAAGGTTATTTTCACCTGTTTTAATGTTCCAAAGGTTTGAGGCATAAGGCATGCAAGACGGTTCCCCTGGTAGAGCAGCTCCAACTCCATCGTAAAGGAGCTGCATTTATTATTTTTTACAGCATCTTCTGGGAAGAACATCTGCCCTTCTAAGTGACCCCCCTTTCACTGTCTCACACTTCTAGAAGGGCATGAGTAGCTGCACGAGGTCAAAGAAGGGAGAATTCTGGGCGGCATAAGGTGTGAGACCACTGTGAAGGTAGGACCCCTCCAGCATCTGGCCATTGGATGATGTCTCAAATGCCCCCGTTAGTGAGCTACATAATTACCTGGTCTCTAGGTTTGATACTGCAAAGAGCCTTCAAAAGTCTTAGCAAGTGCCAAGCTCACAATGGGATTGTTCATCTCAGAAATGCTGGTATCGGTTGTGGGCTGCCTCACACTAATTACTCCATCTTACTGATGGTGAAAGAGAAGAAGACCAGTGGCCACATGGCTTGCTTGAGGTTGCAGAGCTGTCCGATAGCACAGCAAAGACAAGCATGAAGCCAGGATGGGGCACAAAATTTAAGGAGATGCCGACAAACCCAGCAGTCGAGATGAAAAACACTTCAGGAAAATATTATTTAAAAAAATAAAAGTTAATGAATGCAAACAAATCTCTGATGAACAAAACATTAAAATTCTAAACACAGACAGGGTTAGTATTACCGATTTTTCCTTTTGCCTCAGGCTCCAGTGTGACTCTGCATGACACTTTACTTAAAATTTTTAGACTCTCTTTCTTTTTTTTGGCTGTAAATTTAAGATTTAAAAATACTGAATTAAAACATTTATCACGATCACTGAGCTTTTGCGTGCTCCTTCAATCCTGTGCCAGAGGTGGTGCCTCACCTGCCGTATCCTGGTCCGGCCATGTGGGACTTGCTCCGCCAACCTGGATGCATTGCTCCTTCTCTATGTGGATTCACTCACTCGCTCACTCACTTGCTTGCTCACTCACTCACTCACTCACTCACTCACTCACTCACTCACTCCTTTGTTTGTACAGTCATTCAGCAAATATTTTGGGTTGCTCATGATTCCAGGAGCTGGGAAAATAGCAGTGAACAAGATAATCATGGTTTCTGCCTTTCTGGCATGGGCAATCTAATTGGAGGAACAGATATGAGTCAAATATTCACATAAACAAATTAAGAGTGGAAATGCGGCCATGGGGTTGATGTAACGAGGGGGAGATAATGGGGGTGTTGACCACGGGTGGCAGTCAGGGTGTGCTTTCTGGAGGAGGTGTTTGGATGAGCCGAAGTTAATCAGGTGAGGGTGGATTAAAGGAGGGTGGAGAAGAGTGCTCCAGGTGGGGGAAGTGGTAGGCACAAAGGCCCTATGATAAGAGCAAGAGGGTGAAATGTTCTGGGAACACAAAGGGCCAGTGCAGCAGTGTGCTGAGAGCCACGGAAAGTGGGGGACAAAAGGAGGATGGAGTAGACAGGGTCTGGAGACAGAGAGGGAGGATTTTATCTTCATCCCAAGGGCAATAGGGAGCCACTGGAGGGTTTGGGGCTGGGGAGTGACATAATAGGCTTTGTTTTTGGAATGACCCCTCTGGTTGCTGGATGCAGAGCAGTTTGCATTGTGTATAGAGCCCAGACTCCCCAGGATTCTAGTATGGCCTCTGCCTCTCTTGCTGTGTGACCCTGGGCAAGCCACACAGCACTTGTCTTCTCTATGCTTCAGTTGCTCATCTATAAAATGGGATACCAGCCTCTCCTTGTTGTTGAGAATCTTAAACGTGATAAGTGTTGGCATTTACAATAGGCTTGACATATAGGAAACACGCTAGAAAAACTGGCCATAGTTATTATCACTGAGCATGGATTTTAGGGGGGGGGCAAAATAGACGGTAATGAGAAAGCAGCCCTGCCCTCAGCCCCGGGGCAGCTCGGCCTGGGCTCGTCTGCCTGAAGCTCACAGCTGTCCTCATCAGAAAGTAGCTTTTCTTTCTGCCCTGCGCTCGCAGGAAGAGAGGGCACAGTGAAGGCTGCAGGAAGCTGTGAAGGTCTTAAAAGAAATTATAGCCTGCATAAAAGTATTCACTCCAGTGGAGGGCCTTAAACCATTCCCTTGGGCATTGAACAGTGACGGAGAGTGTATTACTGTGCACTTAAGGCGACAGCGGCCACCCAAGGTCAGAGAGAGGGGAAGGGAAGCACTTAAGCATGGAAGTTCCCTTAAGTAAGAGCGTCCTTCCTTAAGCCATCCCTTTCTGGTCCCTGCAAGCTCCTGTCTGTGGCTTCCAAATGAATCTGCAACCCCAAGAGTAAGAACATTTGCTGAAATCCCATAAGGAGTGGTGAGGAATGGGGAAAGGAGGCAATGACAGGGAACAGGAGCCACTCTGGACCTCATCCTGGTCTGGGAGGACTCACTTAAAACCCCCAACCTCAGTATTGTTATCTGTAAAATGGGAACCAGGCTTCTTATTTAGTTCTAATTTCTGTGAGGACTAAATGAGGAGCTCCAGCCTGCCATGCTACAGAAGAAGTACTCAAAAAATGATCATTTGTTCCTTTTTTGGAGCTTTCTTCCTTTTCCTCATGACAGTTTTTTCCTCTCCTAAACTCTAAAGGACTTCATTTCGTGGCAAGTTAACCAACCTTCTCAAGCCTCAGTTTGCTCATCTGTCAAGTGGGTATTCGAACAGTAAGGGTTTACAGGTTGATTCTGGGGATTAGTGAAACCTTTTGAGCTGCGACATGCTGAGAACAGGAAGACTGGGTCTCACTTTTCTTCATACTTCGCATCTCGTCAAAGTATGGGAGTGGGGTGGCAGCAGGGACAGGCAGATTCCTTCTTCACCGTTCGTGGTCTCAGAAGTGTGCAATCACAGGTAGCCTTAATCCTGGACCTTCATGAGTCCATGAATCCTCTCCGATTGAACACTCAAACTCATCGTGTCCTTAAAGGGGGGAGGTGTCCCAGGAACCCAAAGGACTAAGGAGTGAGGTGTCACAGGTAAAGGTGCTTTGGACCATGAGCTGTCACGGGCTTAGGGAGATCTGGCTCTTTGGACAGCCATGTGGGCCTCAGTTTTCTCATCTGTAAAAGGGGAAACAACGAGATGTACTTCCTTGGGTTATCGTGAGGTTAGTGGGACATACTTTTGAAGAACTCAGCGTAGAGTAGAAACAGTACCCATTAGCTCTTTTCCCCTTTTCTTGTAGCAGCGCTCCATGGGGTCAAGATTGCCATCCAAAATTCTCAAAAGGAACCGTTTTATGAAACATGCATCACACTTTTATTTACTCTCAGACCAGTATAAACACAAACAAAAACTCCTCTTTCATCAAGAGAGACTATAAAAACAAAGAAAATGTATGCTTGCTGTCTCCTAGCAAACCCCATCACGACCAAGGAATTTTTTTTGGCAGATGCAGGAACAAAACGAGGAATTCTGCAGTTAAATAAGTTTGGCAAGCATTGCACCGATCAAATTAAGTGGATATTTTTCCTGCAGGGTAGATCGGAGTCCCTAGCATGTGACTGATGTGCACTTTGAAGCCCCGAGATGGGCTCTGATTACTCGGTGCTTCTCCAACTTCTGTAGCCAGAGAATGCTTTGCTGGGCTAAACCTGTATGGGGAACATTTACATTTTTTTTTTTCAGGGAGTTTTTGGGGGAAGAATAAAAACTGCAATAGTCCATTTCTAGGGACTCGTCTAACTTGAAAGTTGTTCTTCATTTTGGGGTTTCCTTTTATTATTTCTTTAAGTAACTCCTCCATGTAACTCTTCTCTATTCTTGTCTGTTCTTGGCTTGATGTATTTCACAATCAGTGTTTTACTGACTTGATTTCCCTGTGACAAAACCACTGCATGGTTGGGATGTGCTTAATGGTTCTCTTTCGGGAAGCTGCTCCAGGCGCCTCCGGGACAGGCACTTTCCATGCCCCATGGGGCCAGCCAAGCGGAAGACAAGTCTCAGCTCTAGAAACCTGCAGCTTGGGAGGCTCCCAGCTCTCGAGCTGCCCGCTGCCCCAGAGTGATTAGTTGGAATCCAAGACAGCAATATAAGAAGTGTCGTTGGTGTGCGTGATGGAGTGCCTGCTGAGTGGGCCACAGATAAGCACCGTGATTTCGGAGGACGCTTCATCATTTCGCCATAAGAACATGTTAACGGGTGATTGTTTGAATGTCTCCAGCTAATAGGATATTATTCATAACACTCTGGCTAGTTGGAATGGGAGATGATAAGAAATTAAATTCTTAATGGCTTTCTCTAAAGGAGGACTTTTCCCAGGGGAACCTGGGACCCTGGGAATTTATTCCATGTGCCCTGGCAATATCTTTATGAAGGAGATTGGCTTCAAATGAACCTCCCAGGGGGACACAAGGGTAAAAGGGAGGACACAAAGTACTTGACATTGACTCGGCACCTACTACGTGCCTCTTACCTAGACATTGTACACTCCGTCCCAGCAACGTCTCTGCTGTGACCAGGTATCATTAAGCCCATTTCAGAACTGGGAAATTAGAGACTCGGAGAGGTGAACTGATTTGCCCAAACTCTCCTTTATGGTGTCAGAGTCAGGACATGAGTTCCACAGCAACTTTTCCATGAAACAAAATTTAGGGAGAGGGAGGTTGTCTGGAAGAAGGAGGAGCCTTACATGAGATCTGAAAGGTGGAAAAGAAGGAGAAACCATAATATCTCAGAGGTAGCTGCAGGAAATTGCAAGTTCTGGCAGAGGCAAGGCCTCTTTGGGATACGTGAAGCCAGCATTTTCCTGGAACATTCCTTTTGATTCCTGTGCTTCTGGATTTACTGGAAGGTATCCTAAGCTTTGTTTCCTATCTTTCCAACAATTAAGGAAGCTTCTAACTTCCTGTATTAAATCTTTTCCTGCTTGAAATAGCTTAAGCAATGACTGAATCTTGACAAAGTACTCCGCCAATCACACACACACACACACACACACACACACACGATCAACTTACCAGGATAAATTCCTAAGGAAAAGAATTATAGGCCACAATGTGTTGGGGCATATAATACTAAAATTGTCATCATCATCATCTGTTTTGGAACATGGAAACCAATTTCTAGAAGCCTGGAAATAAAGAACCCACACTCCCTTTTGTTAAATCACTGCTTTTCCCATATTATTAAACCCTCTTTGTAGATGAACAGGGCAGAAATGGTGGCAAAATTCTTCAATGGGCCAAATTTACTTTCAGTGGGGACTCACCATAGCAGCTGGTTGTGAATATTTAAAAGCGAATGTTTTTTGTTCATTTTTACTTTTGTGCGGTACGGATACCCAACATTGTCCCAGCCTCTCCACTCTTTTTCTTCCAGGTCTCATCAGCTCCTACTGTAGAAGCCAGATTGGTTTCCCATTTGCAAAGTTCACAATTCACCCAGCCATGAGCTATGCCTTTAACCACTGCTAAATTGTTTCCTGACAGCCCTCGCTACAATTTTCTCCCCTGACATTTGATTTACATATGATCTTTAAGCACTGCCATGGCGGTAATAGTGATTTGGTTAATATTCCAAGCGTTCCCCCATGCCCCACACCTTGCAGGGCCATTTCATTGCTGCAGCGTGGCAAAATGCATGTACCAAATAAATGTATTGCTAATGAAATAAACGGATTAGGGGGGAGAATCAATTGCCCTGCTGCCGGGATGAGGCACCAGGAGTTAATTTTGTCTGGATCTGCAAGGGTAGCTGTTAATAGAATAGGCTTTTTACCTAATTGGAGGGAAAGTAAATGAAGTACAGTAATATTCCATGATGTATTGGAAGAATTTACTTCATTTTCTCTTAGTCTTGCTTGATGAGTGTTTACAGCACAATGAAATTTATGGTCTCCTTCCCTTTCCTGTTTTTCTCTTCTTTATTTGGCCCTCATTCTCTTTCTTTCCTTTCCTTTTATATCTCATTTGTTTTCCTCTATTCCTCCATCCCTCTATTTTGTCCTTTCCATCCATCCCTCCATCCTTCCATTCAGCCATCTATCCATTCTTCCATCCATCCTCAATACCTACATCCATCCATCCATCCATCCATTTATCCACCTATCCATTTATTTATTCAGCTAATAAAACCATAGTCTCAGACAGAAATGTCCTCAGGAGCAAGTGTTTGTGGGGTCCGTGACAAAACGAAGACATCACCGTTATCACTATTCCCACCATTGTCATCATCATTGTCATCTTTACCATTTATTGAATGTAGCCATCTTTTTTTCATTCTTTCTACCTTTATTAAAGACTGACTATGCTAGACAAAACTTAATTCACCTCTCTGAATATGATAAAACAAAAAGTGTAGCTGAAGAAGTCATTTACACCAGTTTACGTATCTGTCTGATACCTAGACTCCTAACCAGGCTTTTTCTCTCTCTTTTGATGGAGAAATTGGAATTATGTTGCAGTAAGTATATGTTCTAAAGACTAGTACCAATAGGTATTAGGTGAAGGGTGGTTAGACTGGTGGTATAAAAAAGTAGGAGAGACCTCTCAAAGAGCTGAAGAGAAGGGTCTGCGCATATACAGGGGTTTCAGAATGTTTTTTCCTAGCATGAGTCATGCACAGGATACCAGACGGCAGTGGAAGGAAGAGAATGTAGCTTACTGAATAAAGAGAGGTCATGAGATAGAGTGGGAAAAACAGACTACTATGTGCTGAAGCCCAGAGCAGCACCAAGAACAGCTCTCCAGACTTTCATTTGGGAGGCTCTGAGCTGTCCAAATCACATGACTGGTAAAGGGAAGGACTAGGATTGTAATCCAGAATTCTAGAGTCCACAGTAATCCTCCAACTTTATCATATCACAACCCTCTTGGGAGTTTATTTAGCTTGCTGTTCTTGTGGATGACAAAGGCTCTCCTTTGACTAAACCTTTATCTGACCTCTCTGAGTTCTCTTCTGATTAAGTTCTGACCTTGGGCTCTGTCCTTGACCCACTTATTCCAGATTAGCAAAAATTCCCCTCTCGATCTAATTCAGGATATCTGACCAAATTCCTCATCCCTCACCCTTGATATCTTATTACCAAGAATTCTGTTATGTCAGTTTAGCAAAGAATTACCCAACGTTTTAGTATTTTCCCATCCATAGACGTTCCCCGTCCCCCAATTCTGCTCCTTGGCTATAAATTCCCACTCTTCCTGTTGTATTCATTTGAAGCTGAGCCCTTTGTCTCTCACGTATTGCAAAATTCCCATTGTAGTAACCCCTCCTTGAATAAAGTCTTCCTCACCACTTTAACAAGTGTCCAAATTATTTTTTAAACAGGGACCTAAGAATCTGTATTCATAATCAGATTCCCCAGATGATACCGATGTGGGTGTTTTGTAGACCGTACTTTGAAAAACTCCACCTGAGTCTTGCTGGGGCATGTGTAGAGGAGTCTTGTTTTATTTATACAGCATTCATTAGCCACTTGGGATCATGATGCTTGAAAAAGAACCAACATGGGGCTGGGATGGTGGCAGGGACATCAGTTACTTGCACATGATTTTTTGTTGTTGTTTATTAAAGGTTTAGAGTTATATTTTCAAGGATGTGACTTCGTCTACTTTAAAGGCATGGTCTGTCATCTGCCTATTGAGTCCCAAGTCTCTACATGAGTCCAGAACCTAGATTTTGACTTCTAGCAAATGTTCTATCTAGGACCAGTGATTTCTGAGAGCTTTCTCTGAGCCAGGTACCATGCATGCCTGTCACTGGGGATGCAGAACCAAATCAGCCAAGAATTTTACCCTTCAGGAGCTCTATGTCAAAATTACAGTCACTCTTCCACGATACATCTGTTAGGCTGGAACCCTGGAAAGCATTTATCATCTCCTTCAACTGTCTCTTCTTTCTCCCCTTCTCTTACTGCAGACTTCTGCTTGTGTAAACTTTGCTGAGAATTTGAGCAGAAATAGTAAATAATGAAGCTCCAGAGGGTTGCACTAATTTCCCAGACATTTAATCAATGTGGAGCTGCCCTGTTCATTACAGCTGTCAAAAATATGCAAAATCGTCCATCTGGTCCTCTCAGGTACAAAGCTCTGAGCTAGAGTCACCAGTTGCTTAGCTAACACCACACCCTATTTTCCCTCATTCAAGGCCTCTCCATTAACCAGGAGCTACCAGCTCAAGTATAAAGGCAAACAATAAATATTTGAAGTGGCATTGCCTGGACTGAGGTACTGAACAGTGGTTGAGCTGGGTAACTCCAGATGAGGAATACAGGTGGAGTTTTCTGGAAGAGCAGCTTTTCCCATCTTTGCTGATTACGAGTCTCCCCAGCCCCCAACCTCCTTCCTTCTGAGTCCCCTCCCTGCCCCTCAAATATTTAGACCTATTAAAAACCATTGGGGGGAAAAATGATCTATACAAAAGCTTTGCATAAAAAAGTGATCAATGCAAATTCCTCTGAGGAAATTGCTTCAACAGATGGAAACGGCCCATTTGCAACAAATGCCGCTGGCTGTGCAGATGGTAATTATGGGATGTATGTAAACATGCAAGCTCTGGCAAGCAGAGCAAACTGCACTGCTGAACTCAGCCTGCATCGAGGCCACCTGCCCTGGCAGTACCCCTGCCCTGCCTGGCTTGTAGGCTAAGGGTTCAAAAGGAATCCATGGGCACCTAAGGATTTGGGCTTGGAATTCCAAGACTTGTTGGCCTAGCCTCAGTTTAATTATAGGTATAGGTCTTTTTGCAATGGTCCCAGAAAGCAAACCACACATCCTTTAATCTTTTGATGGACCAAGGCTACAGCACGGTTCCTGGTAGAAGGAAATCAACATATATTGAGCACTCACCATATGCCAGATACTGTGCTGTTAGCCTTGAATGCATTCTCTTATTTAATCATCACAAAGATCTTGGTGGGTTGGCATTATCATTATCATCACTATTCTACAAATGGGGGACTTGTGGCTTTGGAGAGGTGAAGTGATTTTCCCAAGATAAGAACGCTAAGAAGTAAGGAATTCAAGATGTATTAGTTAGTTATCGTAGAGTAACAAATAATCCTATTGCTCAGAGGCTCCAAATAATAAGCATTTATTATAGCTCATAAGTCTCCAGGTCAACTGGGTGGTTCTTCTGGTCTTGGTTTGGCTCAGATCATCATGACTGGGCTCACTCATGCAACTAGATGGGCTAGGATGTCCTCACTTAAGTCTAGTGATTGGCTGACTGTTGGGCTGAAACAATGGGAGTTAGAGACTTGTGTCTCTTATTCTCCATCAGACTCATGGTAGATGGACAAGTTCTAAGAAGAAAAGAGAAGTGCACATGGTCCCCTCACTCCACAAAATTATATATTGAAATCCTAAAATCCAAAGTGATAGGTATTTGGCGCCCAGGCTTAGAAAAGACACACTATCTCTTCTGCGACATTCCATGGTTAAAGCAAGTCACATGGCCCATCCAAACTGAAGACGTAGGGCAATAAACTTTATTTTCCATTGGAATGAACTATAAGGGCACATAGCAAATGGCAAACATGCAGAGAAGCATAGAAAATAAGTCCCGTTTTGTTAGTGATATAACACATGAAACTTGAACTTAGAGTTTCCTCGTTTCACGTCTTTAATCTCCAGGCCATCCAAGGCTCCCCCTCATTCCAGAGATAACTTGGCCTTTTTGATCCATCTTACCCTGACTCTCTTCTGTCTGTAGGTAAATCGTAGTTCATCTCTTCTCTTTCCCAGTGATTCTCGCTCTCATTCTCAGTCTCTTTTCCTTGGATATCTGAGTAGGACAGTGCTTTAAGCATTAAATTTGGAGTCAGCATATTTGAGTTCTTATCCCACCTCCATCAATTATGCTCTTTTGGGCCTCAGGCAATCCCTCACCCTCCCTAAATTGTGTCTGTATAATAAACAAGATGGAGAAGATTCGATTGGTATTACTGCCAGACAAATTCTGTATGATTTTATGAATGGTAGGAAGTTCTCCAGCTCCAGGAATCAAGCTCATACCTTGAAGCTGTAATTCTCATCATCCCAGCCACTACTTTAGGGAACCACATGGGCTCCAGAAGGTTCATGAAGGATAATACATGTGTATAAAGCTTTACAGCTAGTAGTCAATAGAGTGTTGTGGACTTGAGCTCTGGATCAAGATATACCTTGATTGGTTCTCAGTTAAGCAACATCCTACTGTTTGTGTGGCTATTATAGACTAAATGTTTGTGGCTTTCCACCCACCCCTCAAATCATATACTGAAATCCTAAAAGACAAAGTGATAAGTATTTGGAGGTGGCGTCTTTAGGAGGTCATAAGAGTGAACGGGATTAGTGTTCTAATAAGAAGAGACCCAAGAGTTCCCCTTTCATGGACGTGTGAGGACAAGAAGAAGAAGACGATCTGTCAACCAGGAAGGGAGCCCTCACCAGAACCCAACCATGCTGGCACTCGGATCTCAAACTTCCAGCTTCTGGAAGTATGAGAAATACATTTATGTAGTTTAAGCCACCCAGTCTTTAGTATTTTTGCTATAGAAGCTCAAACTGAATAAGACAGTGGCCTTGACTAAATCACTCTACCTCTCCTCCATCAGGTTTGTACTCATGGTAAGTGGGTAGGTTGTAAAGGAAGGAACAGAATTGTATGAGGGCTCTTGAGTTCCAGGCTGCGAGCTGGCACAGTATCTCTATTGCCATATTCACTGAGCCTCATTTTTTTCACCTGCTCACAAGGTTATTGGGTGATTAAATGTTACATAGGAGAGGCTTAACAAATGTTAATTACATAATTATTGGTATTTCTACTATAAAATTCTCTTTCCTATACATCACCTCATTGAGGCTATGATACAAGACAAATGAATATTTTTATACAATTTATAAATAAAGAAATGGACACCCAAATTGAAGATATGACTTGTTCAAGACAACACAGAGTGTTTACAACAGAGCTGGGACTGTCCTCTTGCCCTACAGCCCCATACTCATTCTGTGATAACTCATTAAGCCAGACCCTCTCTCTCCTGCTTATTACTTTGGGGCCCAGTGTATTCAACCTAGAAATGGAAGGGCTGGAGAGGGAAGAAACCCTGTTGGAAAGAGGCAAAGATCTCGGGCTGAGGGGCCTGTAGGTCCGAGTTTACATGCCAGATCTGCCATGACCTAGGTATTTGATTTTGCAGCCTCTTGATTCAGAATACCTTTAGCATTGAAATTGTCTGGGTCTTTTCCATCCCTACAGCCTTGTGAAAAAGGTAGCATTATTGTTGTACCCATTTTCGTAGTGAGGAGGCAGAGGCTTAAAGTTAAAGGAAATTGTTTAAAACCTCAAGACCCCTGAGTCTGACCTGAAGACAGAACCCAGGTCTCTTGACATTCTACCCGCTGAAGGAGGCCCAAGATGGGACACTAAGCTGGAGCTGGAACCTCTCTCAGGTCCACTATCTTGTTCCTTGGTCCTGTTTATTCAGTTCCCTTCTCTTTCAGACACTGAAGAGAAGCCAGATTCCTCTCCCTGATATCTTCAGCAACCCCCACCCCCAACATTGATCTCCAGCTTTATGTGGGTGACAGGCCATACCTTTTAATTGCATTATTACATCTTTATGGTCTGCCGATTAAGCAGGTCTTCTCCGCTGGGCAGACAGGCCCTGGAATTTATATGTGGAACCGAAACATTTATTGGAATTGTATTGATGAAGGCATATTGTAAAAGGGCCTGTGACTCTTAATGAGAGACTGAGGTCCTCAGGAGGCAGGGGAGAAGGCAAGTCAACATACTCCTGAGAGAGAGCAGGTGACCTGTGAGATATGAGGGCAGCGCCTCCTTTCATGTTCTGCCCAACTCTTAAATATTTCCTCTTTTATCATCAATCTGTTGGGCTTTGGGTAGGAAAAGCTGCAGGGCGAGAGCCTAGGAGATTTCAGACGAGGAGCCATGTTGCAAGTTCATGGATAAGTTGGCACTGAAGGACTGCTCCTGCCGAAGTCGGGGAGGGCCCTTCAGGGAGAGGCCCCATGTGAATCAAGATGTACAGCAGGGGCCAGAAAAGAGCAAACAGTAGACTTTTCATGGAGTACAACATCTGCAAGGAAACTATGTGGCCTACTTACCAAGTCCACTTGAGTGTAGAATAGACATTTCAAACTTAGTCTGCCCCAAACTGACCTGACACCCCCATTCTACTCACAGGTATATCCATTGCAGAAATTGGTAGATCCACCCCTCACCCTCCAGGGGCTAAGGATACCTCGGAGCTGTCTTCAATGTTTCCCTTTATTCTATTTCCCACTGTTGATTCATTGCAAACGTTGGGCTCTACTTTCCAAATCTTTTGAGACTCTGAGCTCCTCTTGCACCTCTACCATTTCCACCATGCATGGGGCCCCCTTCAGCTTTCTCTGGATTATTTCATAGCCATGGCATCATGTTTTGGTTCAATCGTCTCCTTTACTAGGTTCCTCTGTAACCCTATTTTAAATCACAATTCCTACACCACAGTACTGTCTGCGGCCCTATCCTGCTTTGTTTTTCTTCTTAGCACTTCCCTCCATCCAATATGCTCTATAATTCATTACGGTTGTTATTCCTTCCACTAGAACATAAGTTCCTTGAGGCCATGGACTTTCACCTGTTTTATTCACTGTTGTATCTCTGGTACTGAGAACAGAGTCTGGCATATAGTAGGTGCTCAATAAATATTTGTTTAACGAGTTTCCTGAATAAATCTGGTTGAAGCCAGGTCCTGGAAGGCCTTCAGTGTTGCCCTAAGGGTTCGAGCTTGTACTCAGCTCCAATTTTTACCCTGCATCAAACAATGTGTTTGTGGAGCTCTCACTCACATCCAAGGTAATTAGTATGCCTTCCTGGAGCTCTGAATTTGTAATACCCAGTGCCAAGGAGACAACCATAAATGAAGAATTTGGAAGAGGAATAGCTCAGGGGTTAATTTGAATGCATTTCTACATCTCAAAATCAACACATTATAGAAGAAAGGACTCTGCTTTGCATAGTAAACGGTATTTGGTGTGTGGCTTCCTTCTTTATGTACAACCTGGGTCGTCTGTCTTTTTGATTCTTAGAGGACTTTGGTGCAAAAAAGAAGGGGTCTGTGGTGTAACGTTAATCAGCGGCAATTAATTGGACCTAGTTTGTGAACTCTCCCAGGCCGCAAGTCACTTGTGCTTTGGTTCAGTGTTGTAACTATCGCTGTCCTTTTAAAGAGTATTTCTAGCTTCGATAAGAAACAGTGGCAGCTGGCCAATGTGTTTCCAAGGAGCTCTCCTCAAAAGTGGCAGGGAAGGTGAATATTTTAGGATTGGAATCCAGTTGGAATGGTCAAATGACAACTTTAGGCCAGATAGCTCTGGATTAACATCCCGACTCAGCCATTCACTAGCTATATGTCCTTGAGTAAGTCCCTGTACAATAGAGATGACACAGCCTTATTCCCAGAGTTTTTGGGAATCTCCAAAAGAATGACGAGGGGAAAGGAGATGAAGTGACTTTATTGAACAGTGACTGTGACTAAGCACATGCCAGATGCTTCATGTTGTGACATGGCCAGCATTTTCAGATTCTCCCCAAAGTGTCTGATACATGTATAACTGAATTCATGAGTAACTGTTGCATGAATAAATAAAGAGATGTAGTTAGAAAGTTATAGGGATGGATAATTTATCCAGTAAAGAAAGATGGCAAGACTTGGGGTGCTTGACTCTTTGGGCATTAAAAGAGGCAGAAAAATCATAAAGTATCAGGGATTGTAGGGGTCTTTGAGAGCCTTCTCATTTTGATGTTGAGTAGAATCAAGACCCAGAGAGGAAAAGTGATGAGGTCAAGGACACAAAGTAATTGAAGGGTGGGATTAAGGTTAGAACCAAGGTGACCTCCCCACCAGGATGTTTCTACCCCAATCTCTCCATAGGTGCTCTCCACAGGAATAAGGGAGAAAATGAGGCAGAGTCTAGACCTGTGGTTTAAGCATTGGGCTTGGAAGGAGAATAAGAAAATAAGCAACACTCCGAGGGCCCTTTTGGGCATCAGCTAGATGCCTGGAAGCTCCCCAGGGCAGAAAATGGACAAGGACAAACCTCACTAAAGGTCAAGAGATATAAGAAGAAGAAGGCACTGTAATTAATAATCATCAGCAATGCGTTGTGTTGAGTGAGCATTGAGAAACCTATTGATCAGAGAAGTAAACACAAATTCCTGCCAAGTGTCCCTCTGGCCCTGGGTCAATGTGCTTCCATATACAAAGAGGCCAGAAGCTGTTGCCAATACTGGGGATGTCTTAATCAGGGCGACTGAGAGAACCCGTGCCTCTGGAAAAGGTAACTGTATTATGAGTTACTCTAGTGTAATGCTCTATTCATTCATTCAACATATTTGTCAAGCCTCTTGGAGGTACTAGGGTAGATTAATGAACAAGAGGCAATCCTTGCCCTAATAGGGCTCACGGAACAAACAAATAGACAAGATAATTTCAGGTAGCTTTGAGTGCTGTGAAGAAAGTCGCATAAAGGGGGCGAATGGAGAATGGGTGGAGGAGGCTAGTGTCTGGGTGAAACTGGACATTTGAAGATCACTTCTCTGAGAAGGTGACATCTGTGCTAAAGTCCTAATGAATAGACGGAGCCAAGCCCATGTACACAGTGGGGAGGGTAGTTCAGACATAGGGAACCACATGTGCAAGGACCCTGAGATGGAAATGAACTTGGGATGGGGAGGAACAGAAAGAACACTGGAGGAGAGTAGCAGGGGATGAGGTAGAAAAGGTAAATAGGAGCAAGGCCATGGGGCAATTTTTTTCTAGAGTTAAGAGCTGGATTTGTCCTAAGTGATGAGGCCTTTAAAGGGCAACTAGCCATGCCCTTCCGGTGTGGGCGCCTTGACAATGAGATGCTCACTTGGAGTAAGGGACACATTCTTGGATGGAGTCTGGCAGACCCAGCCCTACCTGGGACCCTGGGCCAGCCCCTCCCTTCATAGAACCTTCATCTCCTTATTCACAACATGCCGGACTTGGGCTCGGAACCTTCTAGCTCTGTCTTTCTGTCCTTCTTTCAAGGGCATAGGAAGCAAATATGCCACTTAAGTACATGTTACTCATTCACATGTGGGAAAATCCTGACAACTAAACCATGAGGCTCTGGCTCTTCCCTTTTCTGACCCCCGGGTGTCTCAAATGCCAGAAGTGACTTGGGGAAACCAACTGGTCTGACCCAATTCATTTTGGGAACTGAACTGTGGAGTTTCTAGCCAGCACAGATCCGTGGTCCCTTGAAGACATAAGCCTCCTGGGTGATGTTGGATCAACTGAGCTCCATTATCGGTCTCTGTGTTCGAGGGAGAAGGGCGGCAGTGATCATGACAGCGAGAGGCAGAAGAGCAAAATTCAGAAAAGAGCTTGTGTGAGAATGACACGACCTGCAGATGCAGGCCTTGGATAAATCTGTGAGCAGGCCCATTTTGGAGAGTGCCTGTGCACACCCAGGTGAGACCCTGTGGGCATGTGTGAGTGTGAATACAAATGCCGAGAAGGCAGGAGCTGTGTCTATCTTGCTTACTGCTGACGTTCCAGCACCTGGCACATGGTGAGTGATCAATAAACATTTGTAGAGCGAATGAATAAATGTGTGCTCATGTGTAAAAGTTAAAGTTATCTGTTTTCTAACTTGACAATCTGTTATTTAAGCTTTCTGTCCAGGAAATACATTGAGAAAATACTTGGCATCGCTACATACACCCACTGTTCTTTTTTTATTTGTTTAGAAATTTTTATCGGTGAACAACATACGCGGAAAAGTGTGCACATCATTCGTGTAGGTCTTAATGAATTTTCAAAAGATGAGCACTATTGGAAGCGCCACCCAGGTTGAGAATCAGCAGAACACTTTCTGTGCCTGTAAGCTCCCATTTACGCTGCTCAGTTGCTATCCTCCGCGGGTAGCTGTTATCCTGTGATCTAGCAGCACAGAAGACTTCTGCCCAAGCTTGCACTTTCTGTGAATGAAATTGTGCAACAGGTACTCATTTGCGTCTGGCTTCCTTCACTCAATATTATGTTTGTGAAAACCATCCACATTTCCCAGGGACATTCTAGACTGTTTATTTTCATTTTTATGTAGCAAGTGTTGACAAATTTGTCCTGGAAAGGGCCAGATAGTAAATGCTTTAGGCTCTGTGACCTATACTATCTCTGTTATAACTTTCGTCTTTGCTGTTGTAGTACAAAAGCTGCCACAGACAATATACAATGAATGGATATGCTGTGTTCCCATAAATCTTTATTATAAAACAGAAAGCGGCTGGAATGACTGTGGGCTGGATTTGCCAATACTGCATGTGGAGCATCTTTCTGGGTCCCACAATTTATCTGTTTAAGTGTTGATGGACATTTGGGTAGTTCTCAGTTTTAGGCTGTTACAAAGAGTAATGCTGTGAGCAGGCTCGCACATGTCCTTTGGTACACATATTTTCATTTTGTTGGGTGTATACCTAGACGTGGGATCTCTGAGTCATGGTATTGGTATGCATTTAGTTATAGGAGGTACTGACAAACAAGCAATTGTGACATTGCTGGCTCTCATTTAAGTGAGCTCTTGTGTTTTCGTAGCACGTAACTGTTTTCTTTGTGCATGCTGTGCCTTGCACGGGCATCACTTATTTCTGTCCCTGGGACCTGCCCTCAGAGGCTGCAACTTCATTGCAGGAATGCAAGGAATACAACTACAAGCTCACCTGAAACATGGCTGATTCATGTTGCAACCGGTAATTGAGGGGCTGGTGACACAATGACATTTACTTTTCTTGCCATTTCATCCCCCATTTCCTCTACCATAATAACCCACATCCCATGGCAAACAAGGTGGGCTTTACTGACAAAATGAAAGAAAAGTTAGACTCGGGCTGGTTGAAAATAGCAATTACCTCTGTTTCTAAATGAAGTGACCAGTCTAGGGAACCCCATTTTCCCTGAGAGTCTCCCTTTGAAGACCTCCCATGCTAGTCTCTCTCAGCAGTTGACCCCAAAAAGTCAACTGGCATTACTAGATTTTTATAAGGACTAGCCATCAGCATTCCTGTGTCATGATAAGTAGCAGCATGAAATACACCTGAGTTCACACCTGCCTGGACCATCTACTATCTGTGACTTTGGGGAGGTTATTTAACCTTCTTGTGACTCAACTATCATATCTTATCTCATCTGATTCCCCAGAAGCAGATATTATTAGTATCTACCTTGACAGATCAGGAAACAGACTTAGAAATGTTACTGACTTGCTTGAGAACATATTTATGTCTAAACCCTGAACTCTAAATTCAAAGACCATCTGTGGCTATGAAGTATGAGCCCCAGTTATGCACCAAAATAATTTCCTTTGGAAAAGTCACCATTTGTTCTTTTAGAGCCCTGAGTTAGGCTAATCAGGAACAATCTCCTTTTCTTGAAGAAAGAATTCAGTATTGGATGCAATCATGGAAAAAGTGAGTTTCCTCCAAATTCTCGTAATAAGACAGACAGTGGAGAGGACAAAATGTTGAGGTCATTTGAGGAGATATTACCTCTAAATAAGTGAAGATATGTACTTTTTTTCAGCAAAGAACTTGCTGTTTCGAATTTCCAACAACTGGATCACTGTTCAAATACTGGCATGGAGTGAAGTTTTCATGCCATGGGTCATCTCTGAGCTGATGAATTCTATCAAATTTGAGCATTGAGGCAGTCAGAAGTGAAACTGATATTTTCAAATGTATTTTTATTTCCTCAGAAATAAAAGATACTGGTTTGACAAAATTAAAGTTGCACAGTCGACTATTAAATATGAGAAGTAAAACACAGGTTATCTTCAGCCAGCTTTCCATGTTTTGCATGATGACGTCTTGTTGTGTCTATAAATTTATCAATTGTTTCTAGCACTTTAGTTGGCATGATCTGGCAAGTACCCTCATGGTATTTACCTGTAGACATGGGTAGGTGGATTTCTGGCTGGGTGTTCCATGAATTTACCTAGTTTAGAAACTGTCAGGAAAGCTTAGGTTCAAAGTCCCGCCAAGAGATCTCCCTATACTTAAGATTTGATCTTTGATTTGAAGAAGAGACCTTTTGGATTGATGTGAGAGTAAATCCACCATCTTGGATCCCCCCAGAGCCCAAAGCTGCCATTTATACCCATAGCCGATGAGGTTGGGAGCGGCAGGTGATGCAGTAACACAGAAGTCAAGCTTACAATCCTGGAAGGTCCAGAACTGCAGAGAGTGGCCTGTGGATCTTGGATTATCAAAGACCCCTGGTCTGAGCTCAAGTATACAGGATTGTCCCACCAGAGGCCCACAGTGGGAAAGATGTCAACTTTCCAGGAAGCGCGAGTGTGAAGGATAAATTTTAAGCAGAACCACTGTGGTATGAAAGGGCGAGTAAACCTTGCTGACCTGTGCTCTAGGTATTTGGAGGTGTGATACAGAAGGGGCAGGGATGTGTCGGCAAAGGCAACATGACAAAAATGTGTAAGAAACAAATTTACCTGTGGAAACAGGGAGAAGATTGCTCTCACAATCAACATTGAAACACCAAAGAAGCTCACCGACATCTGGCCTGGGCCTGGCTGTTGACATAACCTGAAGGAAGTAATTCACCGATTTTCCAGGCCCTCAGATCCACCATCAGCCTGGGATCCAGGTCTTGGGTAATGAGCGGTCTGGGTGGCGAATGAGGTTTGGAGTCAAAATCTATCTGAGGCCTCTCTCCCTGCCAATGTCTACAGCTTAATAATTGCTTCCTCGCTCCCGCTCCATTCGGGTTCAAGAGAAACGCAGGCCCCTCCAGCAGCATTATGCAAATAGGGCCCACTGCGTTCCAGCGATGGCATATAGAATATGTAAATTTATGGTAGTGGCAGAGGCTGCTTAAGACAGAAGATTTCTCAATGATGAAATTAGATTTTCTGGAAAGAGGCTTCCGAGGACCTGTCTCCGTTCTCCTGCATCGTGCTGTGCAGTAGCTACCACACGGGTGCTCTGGGAAATAATTAACTGAATTACAGGCTCAAAGTTATTCTAAAACAATCAAGAAGGGAAGAAGAAATAGATCAGGCTTTGCGAGGCCACAATAAATTTCTACTTTACAGAAAATGTAAACAAAAACGGAGGGTGCGAGAGAGAGAGAGAAGCAGGCGGGCAGTGGAGCACCCGTCTAGGGTTGGCAGGAGAAATTAATGCAAGATGGGGAGCTTTGACATCACCTTGGCCTTGGCAAGGGTGAGGATAGAAGAGGCGAGAGAGCTGTGGGCCCTGGTTTCTGCTTCAACTTAGCACTGCTGCTTTTGTCTGTTTTATGTGCCTGCCTTCTCACAATTTTGTTAGAAGAAAGCATTTATGTGATTTAAAAATATGAACAAATCATTCATCTAGACCAGATCAGACTTGAACATGCATCAGAGTTACTAGGAGGGCTTGTTAAACACAGATTGCTGGATGCTGCACCCAGAGTTTCAGATTGAGTCAGCCCAGAGAGGGCTCGAGAATTTCCATTTCTGACAGGCTCACAGGTGATGGCTGCTGCTGCTAGCCAAGGGGACATACTCTGACAACCACTGACAGATATGGGAGACTTGGGCTCAAAGAGTTAAGTCATTTGCCAAAAGTCACATAGTGGAGTCAAATCTGCATATTCTTTACCATCATCATCATCATCATCTTCATCATCATCAGTGTAATCGTCATCATTTTTATTGTCACTCTCAGTTGCTGAAAGCTTTCTATGTGCCAGGCACTGTGCTAGGCACATATGCACCTTACTTCATTTATCAAAGCGATATAGGAATTGCACTCTCATCTCCAATGAATATATTGTTACGAACTAAATATTGCGTCAACTTAAAATCCACGTGTTGAAGCCCTAACTCCTGATGTGATGGTATTTGGAGGTGAGTCCTTTGGGAGGTTATCATGTTTAGGTAAGATCATGATGGGATTAGTGTCCTTATAAGGAGAGGAACACACACATATTCTTTCTCTATGCACCCACAAAGAAGTGGTCCTGTGAACACAATGAGAAGGTGGCCATCTACAAACCAGAAAGAGAATCTTCATCCAAACCCAAATTTGCTGGCGCCTTGATCTTGGATGTTTCAGCCTCTAGGACTGTGAGAAATAAATGTCTGTCATGTAAGCCACCTAGTTTGTGGTATTTTATTATAGCAGCCTGAGCAGACTAAAGCAAACACTGAGGTTCAACTTCAAGTTGCTTCACCTCCTGATCTCCAGGCTTCTCATGTGTAAAATGGGAAATTCTGACCCTTCAGAATGTTAGGAAGATTCAGTGAAATTTTACACATGATGTGCTGAGCACAGAGCTCAGCACAGAGCAGGGGCTCAGTTATTAGATAATAGTAACTAGTATTATTCTTGTAATTACCATTACTAATTGACTTGTGGGGATTGGGAGATAGACTGGAGGGAGCTTGGGGTTCAGAATACAAGAATCTCGATTCCAGTTCTAAGTCCTAAGCTCTCCACTGTGAGGCTTGGGAGCATGTCACCACCTTCTCTAAGACCCAGGTTTTACAATGGATGGAACTTGGTGGCCCCAGGACGTATGCAGCTCGCTGTACAATCTCTGATTCCATAATTCTAAGGGCGGGGCTATTTCTCACTGCCGTGTTGCCCCAGTATAAGTGTCATTGTTTTCCTGCTGGACTGCCATCCTGCATTTTCCTGGCCTTCTCGCCTCTGGTCTTGCCTCAGTAACTCCACCTTTCTAAAACTTAAGATGGCAACCTGAGACAGTGTTCTCCCACTCAGACCCTTTTGTGGCTCTCTGTTTCCTTTACTTGTATCAAGTCCAGTTGGCATTCTCACTCCTTCATGCTCTGGTCCCTCTCGGCTCCTGATTTCCTGCCTCTACTTCTTCCACTCTATTTTCCAACAAAAATGGAAGTTTGTGTTTGCCCTCAGGCACCATGCTATTCCTTGTCCTCTTACCAGTGCTTTTACTGTGACTGCTGCCTGGTGCTCCATCCCTGTTTTTCCTCTCTTTGTCTACAAACTGTTTGACCTTTAGCACTTAGCTCAGATATTGTGTGTCCTGAGAAGCTATCCATCGCCTACTTTTTTCCTATCCCCAATCCCAGGCTGTGAGGTACTTTCTCATTTTAGTTCTAACCATTTTGTATTGTAATGGTCTACTGGCTTTCTCATCTTTTGCACTGGACAGTGACTAGTTTAAAAGAAGAGACAAACTTCTTCATCAGGCTTTTTGGAAATTTTTTGTTTTATTATGTTTGCTTCATCCGCTGTCTGTAAGTGTCTTACATGCAGGAACTTTACATTTTGTTTGCCACTACAAACACTTATTGCCATGTCTGGCACATGGTAGATGTTCAGTCCTTAAATTAATAAATCTGAAATCTCTGCTATGTTCATGATATTCTCATTAATTATCATATCTCTGCTGCCTATAAAAATGTCTGACATGGACGCATTTAGGAAATAGTTATGAAATGAACAAATACATGAGTAAAATGAATGACTTCATAAAAAGTGTAGCAGTCAGCTATTGCTGTATAACAAACAGCTATTGAATCCTAATTGCCTACAACAGGCATTTATTTCTCATCTAGCTTTATTTTGTGAGTCAAATGGGGTAGCTCTGAGTTGTAGGTTGTGTCAGGCTCAGCTCCATGTGTCTGTCATCCTCTGTGGACCAGCAAATTTGCCAGAAGATGTTTCTCTCCTGGCAAAGGCAGACATGTAAGAGAAACAGCAGAAACACACAAAGTTTCTTAAGGTCTCATCCCGCTAGGACCGTGGCCCTCCCATTCATATATCATTGGTCAAAGCCAGAGTCAAACTCAAAGTTAAAGCACAGAAATGTACCTTCGAGGCCACAGAACCACATGGCAAAAGGCATAGATACATGGAGGAGTGAAGAATCAGGGCCAATGATTCGGTCCAATCCAATGACCGATCCCGCCATCTAGTCCAGAGCTCACGACACATAGCAAACACTATGACCTCTGAGACAAAGTGACCGTGGTGATCTTTCCAAGTTCAAGACTCTAGAGTACCTTTGCATTTTCTGCATTTTAAACCCTCCTTTATCTCCACCATGCAATTTTTAGTGATTTTCTTGTGCCAACAATAAATAATCTCCAGGGCTCTGTCCACAGGCATTGCCATGCTGGAGAATGTCACAAGCCTGTCCACCCCGTCCCACACCCAGCCCACAGTGCATGCTGTGAGGGTCTCCCTCATGTTTAATGCATGAGCTCCACATTCTCGCAGCAGCCGCCGCAGACAGATTCTCTCAGCATGGGAATGGCCATGAAATCAGATGACTGTACAGGAAGCAGTCACCCCTCCCCTGCCCCCGCCTTTCAATTGTTGGGAGGCTCTCCTGCTTCGACTCACTTCTAGTTTTGTAATCTCTTTTATTAATGTGCCGGAGGCAGAGAAAAATGCATTTGTAATTTCCTCTTAATGGTTGGTAGAACTTCTTTTTGCTTTCTTTCTGAGCATGTGTTTGTGGCTTGTGTATGTGTGTGTGTGTGCGCGCACGTGCACACACACACCACACACACACACACACACACACACACACACACACACACTCTGGGGCAGGATGAATTGAGTGGCAAGGCAGTGGGTGTCAAAACACAGAGTCTTGGAATATTTCAGCAGGAAGGATTCTGAGCCCAATGGCTGCCACGTTGCCTTCCCAGTGCTTTGGGCTTCTTTTGAATAGCATCAGAAGGTGCTGTGGGTTGAGAAGGTGGGGAGTTGGCACCCCTTCCCTGTACCCCACCTTATTCAGAGCATCTCTGTTTTTACCTTTCTAGTACGCTGCACTCATGCATGGTCTTGTTAGAAATCAGGGGTACCATTGCTATATACAAAATATGCAATAACTCTCATTTCCTCTGCCCCTGCTTTCACAGAAAAAGAAACTAAGTCTCAGAGATCCTGTGGCTTCTCAAAACTCACAAGATGAGTCAGGGTTGGGAAACTTGAGGAGTGGGTCACCCCCAGTCTTTGGATTCCAAAGTTAACGCCTTTTGCTTTCAAATAGGTTATACCTCAAAATCTGAGCACCTTCACTAAAATAATTTGATATATCTTTTTTTTTTTTTCATGCCCTGGACACAGTATGCTAAAGGGAAAGAGCTGTGGGGAGTTCTCACACTAATATTTACTGAGCACCTACCATGTGCCAGGAACTGTGCACGTACTTTAGGTAGTTATTATCTACCAAAACCTCATCACCAGGTGGAAAGTATTGTTTCTATGTTACAGATGAGGACTCTGAGGTTCAGATGGATAAGCAACTTCTTTAAGGACACGTGGCCGGGTGATGGTGGAAATGGAATTTGAACTTTGGTTCACCCCATGTGACAGAGATAACAAAGTTTCAAAGTGCTTACCTCTTCGTGGATCTTAGGCATCAGATCATTCAAATGATAAGATATGATAACAATGACCATAGCCTCTGACCGGTATTGAGTACTTCCCTTGAGCCTGGTGCATGCTGAGTGCTTTATTTGCAGGGCTGCCAAGTACAGCTGTGCAGGGTGTGCACTGAAGAAGAGCTTGCAGCCAAAGGGGCGAGTGAGAGCTGAACCTAGTCTTTAAGCTGCTTACCAGACCTGGAGGTAAGGTTGCATCTACCTGGAGGAAGAGGGTACCTTTCTCTAATCGCTCTGCCTATAATGGCTGGTTTTTCTTAATTCTTACAAAGGTGCTCTGTGCAAGTTGCCACCCTCTTTGCACATACGATCTAATTCTCCCACAGACCCCTGGGCAGCTTTATTACTATACCCATTTTAAAGATGAAGAAACAGAGGCACAGAGACGTTAGATTTCTTGCCCAGCATGCTGCAGCTCTTTCAGTGGCAGAACCAAAATCTGAACCCAAGGTTGCACAACTCCAAGGCTAGAAGAGATAGGGGTTTGCAGCTGTCCTTACCATCTCGTCCCCTAAAGGGCTGTCGGACTTCACAAATTCCAAGGATAGAATCTGGGAGTTCGAGGTTTGTGGGGTCCTGGTTGGAGATATTCTGTGCCCTGTGTAACAGTAATCCAGGGAAATGCCGAGATGGCAAATGGCACTCATGGATCAATTCAGTTGGGCTTTTTCAACCAGGCTCTCTTCGGATCATGTGACTGTGCTCTTATATTCTGCCATGCCATCCCTGTCCCTAGAGGAGATCCCATGAAGGGGGAGAAAACCCCCAGATTGTGTAGGTCTGACCTCCCCCACCCATACCCGTTCTCCTGGAGTACTTGCTATCTGGAAAGGATTCCCTGGAGATGAATATCTACATAAAGCCAATTGTCAAACAATGTCCCAGAGCCAATTACTCATTCCGAGGGACCCTGAGGTGGCTTGAGGAGTTGACAAATAAAGAGGAAATAATTTGCAATTTGCTGCTTACACATAATCAGTGTACCAAGAGGAAAAAAATAGTGTCACAGCTTACAGCTTCCCACATTTTATTTTGATTTTCTAAATCAATACGTAAGTGGAGAGGCAGCTGGAGACAAATAAAATGTTTGGGTATGTTTGGCTAACGGAAGGAAGAACTTTCTGAAAACACAAGGGAATGGTCAAAGAAGATTGGCTAAGATCGTATCCCCCCGCCCCAACACAAAAGGAGCAGTGAATGACGCTTACAGAACTCTTGCTCTATGCCAGACAGTGATGTAAGTACTTGACAAGAGTTATGGCTGTGGACCCTCACATCCGTCCTGGAGGTAGGCTCTTTCATCCTCCCCATTTCACAGGTGGAGACATTGAGGCCCCCTGAGATAAAATCTCCTGTCCAAGGATATACAACATGCACAGGCTGAACCCAGGACTAGCCACTCACACCAGGCTGATGCTGGAGTCTAGGATTTTTTCACTTCTTTGTTCAGCTTCCAGATTAGTTTCCCTGAGTTTTAATGCTGGTCATTTGTTTTGGAACTATGAAAGGGTTCCAAACAGGGGCTCCTCTCTCAATGGGAGAGTCTTGGGTGGGGGGGGGGTGCTGTCTCTGGTTCCTCTCCAATCGTCCTTCGCTGATCACTTTCAATGCAAATGACTAATAAAGTGGCAAGGCCACTGGAAACAAAAGAGACTTGGCCAGGAGACCTTAGAGAGGGACATGGTGGCAGGGGATGCTTTTTCATGATCCAAGAAGAAAAGGGCATTTTCCATCATCGGATTTCCTGAACATTTCTGAGAGTTTGTTTTTCACTTCTCTAATTGTCCTTGAGAAATTGAATATCTTTTGCTGACATCTCCCCTCTTTTTCCTACTTTCCCTGACTTTGAGGAGCCACGGTCCCTTCTCAGAATTTTAGAGCTGTTCTTCCTCTTCTGTTTGAACACATTCTTCCCTGTCACTGGCCTGGAATCTTAGAGCCACAGGAGACCTCGGAAATAGATATAGTCTGGCCCTAATGTCAAGGTAGGAAAAGCGATCTCAGATCCATTTTATAGACAAGGCCACTGAGGCCACGTGCTTCTGGCCCAAAGTAGGAGAAGAGAGGACAAGGACTCACATCCACACTCCAGACCCGAGGATGCCCGGCAATCTGGTTTCTTCCATGGGAGAGAATGCACCTCTCTTTGTTCTCTACCCGCCCCTGTGTCTCCGAGCCATGTGTAAAATTTACATACACACACGCCCACATTTGCATAAAACACACAGACACACACACAGGACTGCTCCTGGCTTGAAAGACAAGGGATGCCAAATGCCGTTCACATCTTTCTGGGGAGGAATGCATCCGTCCCGATTCTGTCTTTGCCAAAGTGCCATACGTACCAGACGTACATATATTCTGTGTGAAGTTCCTTAATCTCCCTCACAGCTGTCCCTCTCTATAGTCAATGTTAGAGCATTCCCAAATTACTTGTCTCCTGGCTGATATAGCAGTCTATTCCCTGACTCCTCCATCTCTTTAAAATTATTAATAATAATAATAATTGCTTTTGTTTATGTAGTCCCTACTATGTGTTAGACACTGGGCTAAATGACATACATGTTGCGTATTGTGGACTTTTTCCAACAACTCTGAAATGGAAACATTATTAGCCCCATTTTACAGGTGGGGAAAATGAGGCTTCAAGGTTAAGTGCATCACACAGGGCTGGGGATTGAGCTACTCAGTTGTGGCTGACTGACCCTGATACCTGTGCTGGTAAGAGTAGTCAGGCTGCCCTCTGATATTCCCATCTAGCTGAGCCTGCCATGCTAATGACCACACAGAGGGGAGAGTTCTTATTTTGGAGGCCCCAGAGGATAGCCATTAAGAGAGTACATCATTTCAACCTCTGATATTGCCATTTTCTGTCTGTGTGAACTTGGTAATTCACGTAACCTCTCTGAGCCTTGATGTTTAATGCGTAGCACAGTAGTCCTTAGCCATATAATGTAACTATGAAAATTGATAAGATAATTGCAAGGAAGCACTCAGGGTGATTTTAAGCACCCAGTAAATGTTGAGTAATTAAAAGATTGTGGCATAAGATCATTGTTGTGTCTGATGCTCAAGTCTCTCTTGGGTCAGAATCTGCCTTTCTTTCCACCATTACCATTTTGCATCCCACTCTTGGGGAGAAGGAGACTTTCATGAGTCTCCACAAACTTCTCACCATTTCTCACCTCTGTTAATTTGTCCAGATAAGTCTGTCTCTGCACCCTTTCTGCAAACCCATAATTGGTTCGTCCTCAGTGCCCAGCTTAAAGGCTGACTTCTACCTGATGTCTCCTCTTTCTTGCCCGTTAAAGGCCACCTCTTCCTTCTCTAGTTATGACCTTGAGTCATAGTGTGTATCAGTTCTGAGTCCTACTGTGTGCCAGGATAAAGATATAGATACACCCATAGGATATGATTCTACTTTTTCCCTTTATGCCTTAAATGACACTGGATGGAAGGAACTCCGGGTGCCTGAATGACTGTGTGGAACAAGGACTCGTCTCTGGCCAACCCGTGGTGGACTGTGTCATGAGCAAGAAATAAACCTTTGTTGTGCTGAGCCATTGAGAAATGGAAGTTCTTTGTTACAGAAGATGAACTTGCCTAGTGAATCTAACTAAAATCTATCTTCCTTTCTATCCCCATATTATTTCAGAAAGAACTTAGTCATTTAAAAATGTTTTAAAAATAGGATGAAAGAAAAAATGAATGTAAGAACATCAAATTGCACCAGATATTACATGAAGAAGTTTGTACTATGAAAACCAACACTCCTACTCTATATGATTAAAAAATTTAGTTCTGAGCTTCCTAGCAGGCAAGGTAAAATGGGAAACATGTTCAGTTACACATTTCCCAGAGTCTTCGAGATAAATAAAAATACCATGACTAAAGATAAATGCACTGGGAGTTAAAAAATGTTTTTTTTCCTTGGCATCTTCATTAAAAAGGTGTTATAGTAATCCAAGTGGCAAACATAATATAATTATTTGTTCGTAAGGTATTTCTTAATTTTGGCAATTCAACAGCGTCTGCTACTTGGGCTATTTCATTGCCACTTAGCATGGTGGTGTGGCCTTTCTTCTCATATAATGATAGTAACCATTCTTTATCTGATATGTCTCCTTTAACCAACATTTGTCTTAGTTCTATAAGTTCCTTTCTATTATAAGAGGTGAATTCTACCGTTTCTTCAGCGTCTGTGCCATCCTCTTTCTTAATTTTTTTTTTTTTACAATGGCTGGTTGTGTGTGCCGAATATTTTTGTACAACCTTTCTGGCTAGATTCTTTCCTTTATCTGTATCTTCCTGTAGGTTGTGTATGGTTTGTAGGAGTATTGGTGCTATCTCCTTTAGGGATGATCTTTCTATCACGGGTATTAAAGTTATCGGGTCATTAGTGACCGAAACGGGAAGGTGCAAAGTGTGGCACACCTTGTATCTGTTACTTAGGGCGTCTTCTAGAGTTCGCCTTTTCCCTTCAGCTGGTATATTGTGTAAGGGGTCGGATCGGTTTGTATGTTTCCGCCACCAGGACTTGTCTTTGAAACATTTTTCCTAAATTTAATACCAGGTCCCTTAAGTCCGAATGGATATATTGTACCTGGGACAGATTTTTCCCTGTACTTTTGCTGTGTCATGATCAGGATTATTTAGTTTAGTATAAGTGGAATAGGATAAGCGAAGGATCCTTCTTAGTAGTTTCTCGCAGTGCTCTGCCATTCAAAATCATAAATTCTCCCAGATTTGGCCCTATTTATATGCTTTGCTTTGCAGCAGGGATCATGAATAACACCCTTAATAACGACTGGACAGCCACTGCATGCACGATTAATAATTCCTTTATAGATATCACCCCTGGTTCATACTGTTTAAATGCAACAAAGAAAATACCATACCCTGTTTTGAACCTACTCCAAAGACATACCCAACCCCAAACCTATAGTATTTCCTATAAGCGAAGAATGCCCATGTTCCACTAGATGGTTATAGCACAACTCAATATCGTCTAGCATTTTTTCTGCATAGCAAGCCATTTCTCATGTGTTATTTTGTTTAAACACATGAACATATGTAAGCACAAACACATAAATTGTGTTGAGAAAGTCTCTTGATATATTTTACAGGGTAGTACTCAGGCTTCCCTTTAGATCTAAGATACCCTGGAAGAAAAAGATTCCATTTTCTTCATTTCTGTATTTTTGTTTTTATGTCTTAGTATAAAGTCTTGTACATGGTGGGAACAGACAGTGAGTATTATTACTATTGATACTAAATGCATGGGTGAGTGTGTGTGCTAAGTGTATCAGGCTAGCACTCTGTGAATCATGAGCTCTATTCTGGGATTGCATGCGTCGTGTGTGTGTGTGTGTGTGTGTGTGTGTGTGTGTGTGTGTGTTATGGTGTGCTATCTACATGATGCATGAATGTTAAGTAGGTGTATCATGTATTGAATGTGTGTTGCATGCATGTATATTATGTGTGCTTTGTATGTATGTTGTGTGAATAATGTGTGTGTGTCCTGTGGGCATTTTATGTGTGATGTGTGTTTTGCGTGGGTGTTGTGTGGATCGTATGGGTGCTCTGTATGCATTGTGTGCTCTTGGGATGGTGTGGATGGTGTTAATATTGTATTTGTTAAATGCATGTGCAGTGTGCTGTGATGTGTTGCTGTGTGCACATCGTATGTGTATGGTGCATGTGCTCTGTGACTGTGGGCTCATATGTGTGCTTTGACATGTTGTATCCCATGTGTCCTGCATATTCCCTGCAGGATCAGTGCACATTTCTTGTATGTGACTCTATGCCATTGTGTGTCCCTTCTGTGAGCACAAGTTATGCTCCCTGGCACTGCCTGTGGGCATATCAGTTTGCGTGCCTGCCCCATGCAGGCTCTGTGCATGCATCTATGTGTGTGCCCTGTGAGTCACTGTGGATACATCTAGAAGGCAGTGACTATTGTCTTCAAACAGAGAACAGCCATTAACACATTCATTAATTAGGATCATGTTGACACTTCTATTGCCGACTAAAAACATCTGTTTGTTTAATCAGAGTCTCCTTAATTCCTTACACTTATTCTCCCAGTGAGAGAGGATGGGCTTGCTTTCCCACGTGTGTACACTGGGGTTTTATGAGGTGGGGCCACAGGCTCTGTCAATATTGTCACAGGGTGACAGCTCTCGGGACAACCCACAGCCTTCTTAACAAACAAACATCCCTTTCAATGGTGAATGAGGAGTCATCCATGGGTCAATTTGCCAGCGGCCAGTCCTTGTTTATTGGAGTAGCCTGAATGACACATTATAGATCAGCTGTAAGAACTCCACCACAGCACTAAGTATAAATGCTTTGGGGCTGGGTGTGCTGGCTGGTCCATTTCACTTTCCTTCCCTCCTAGATTTGGACACGAAATCCAGCAAGGAGCAGCCAAAAACATTGACCAAGTCAAATTCACTCTCTCATAACCTCAGTTTTCTTACATGCAAAATGGGATGCTAAAAGGACAAACCTAAAGATTACAAGAAGACATATCTAAATGAAATGTCCAGTATAGCATCTGGGAAAAAAAGAGATGCCAGAAAAATCCCTCATTTCACATGAATTCATAGAGGTCAGGGGAAGATGATGAAGGAAAGAACTCAAGGTTAGGGACTGACTTTGGTCATAATTCCCATCAGTCACACCATTGAACATCCAACACATGTTTACTGCATACCTCTTCTGTGTCAGGCTGGCCCTGGGTGCTGGGTACGTAGGTGCCTGCCCCTGGAGAATTCATTATGAGGAGATGAGAAGTGTTGCCATGAGGCTGATTAGTATCTCACTTAGGAATGTGGAAACAAAGGGCCTTTCCAGATGAGGGGATGAATGAACAAAAGCTCTGTAGCTGAGGTGGGGGGGAGGCTCTCAGGGCCTGGAGCATGGAGGAGAGCTGCAGGAAGAAACCTGAAAAAGAGCAGGGCTCCTTCCTAGCAATGGGTCAAAGGACATGTACATATATGGTTTTTTAAAAAATGTTATTTTTTATTTTGAATTACATAAATATTACATAAAATTTACAGTCTACACCAAATTGAGCTGTGAGATCTCCAGGTGCTCTTGGTGCCTAGCATTGCTGTTTTCACCAGTTAAATGGGCCCCAAGACTTTCTCAAAAGGACAGTAAGAGGATTCAACGGGAAGATGCATAGAGAGGCTTGCTTAGTCCCTGATATTTGGTTAGCATCCAAGACTCAGGCATCATTACCAGGAACTGGCATGGCTCAATGCTTAGAGATCCAGACTCTGGACTCAGGCTTGCCAGCTGTGTGACCTTAGGGCAGATCCTGTACCTCTCTGAACCTGTTTCTTTAAATAATTTTGAAAATAGCTTAAGATAATACCCCTAAAAAGAATGTTGCCATTTGGATGAGCAACAAATGGTATTTTATCTTCAAGACATCATTATTATCGTCTGATAATTCTGTACTTGAAGAAAACCTGTTACCTTTATAAATTTCTGGTCCAGGGGGTGCTGCCACACTTATTCTTTTTATACACCAGAGCATTCTAACAGATCCAGTTTGTCACTGCAGATGATGGTGACGGTAATGATGGGTCTTTGCAAAGATAGTTTTATTTTTCTCTCATAGCTGAGTGAGACTCCAAGGTGAGAAAAAGGAATGGGTTGTAGTTCATGCTCCCTAAGAACTAGACCCTATCTTATTTACTCCTTGAAACAACCCTTTGAGGGCAGCACCAAACCCATTTCACAGATGAAAGAATTGAGTTTCAAAAAGCTTAGGCAATTTTCCCAAGATCACACAGCTAGTAGTTAGTTTGACTTAGGATTGAATTACACTTGTGCCTTTTCTTTTACATGAAGCAGCTCATTTATGGGATGGGTGTCCCTAGAAAAATTAATAAATTTATCAGGATTCTTTAATTTATAAGAGATGAAAAACCCATTCAAAATAGTTTAGGCAAAAAGAGAATTTAAAAGAGGTTCTCATAACTAAAATTGTAACCTGGATTCATGCATTGCTAAATTCAGAGGTCCAACAATTACACTAGGACTTGGTTTTACTCTCTCTCTCTCTCTCTCTCTCTCTCTCCATCCCCTACCCCCCTGCCCTCTCCTTCTGTTGGCTTTTTTACTGGTGTGCCAGCTTCATTCTTAAGAAAGGCATTTTCTCCATGATGACAAGATGATCCTCAGCAGCTTCAGGTTTCAGTCCTCCAAGCTTAGCAACTCCATATAAGGGAGGAGCAGCTCCAGTGAAAGTCCCGGAATTAACCCTGATTGGCTTCAGTTGGGTCACATATATATCCCTCAGCCAATTGTTATATATGAGAATGAACGGGATGCTCTTATTGGCCAGATCTGATCCATGTGACCACCTCAGGATTGTGAAGATCGAATTCATTCCATACTGAGCCAAGTACCCCTGAGGTGAAGATCTTCCCAGAGGACAATCTGGATGTTTCACTTAAAGATGGAGAGGTGGCTGCTGGGAAGAGAATAGCAACTGAGGTCCATTCTAGCCAGCTTTGGATTATGCAGAAAGGCACCAAAGGGATCTTAAAAGGCACTTTAGCATGTCTAAAAATGGCAGCATTTATCCTCAACCAGCCTCAAGTCAGGAGGATGGAACCTGTGACTTTACTGAAGTGCCTTTCCAGCCAGCCTTTTGGGAGAGATCCAACCAGGACTTATTGTTCTGGAAAAATCCCTTAAAGCCTTGGGAACCAAAAAGCTAAGAAAAATGCAAGACCTCCTGCCAGGGTCCTTGCTTTTCCTTCTTTCTCTCTTCTTCATCTCCTTCTTTTAATTATGAAACATCTATTGCTAGACTATTGATTTCCTGCTTGTAAGAGCAGCTGGCATGCTATATGGAGCATGAATCCGCTCCTTTAATTCCATGCCACGATTGAATATTGCCTTCGATGAAGCATTTATTAGTCATGCATTTGAGAAGAACTGAAATAGCTTATAACTTTGGGGAGGTGGTGCCTTCGGTGTTTGAGGGTGGGTAGGTAAGTTCCCTTTTGGTCTCCCTAAGGGGAAGGACAAATACTTATCTCAGGCCATATTGACAGGCTGGATTGACAGGCTGTCCCTACTAAAATCTTCCTCTCCTGGATCAGCCATCATTCTCAGACTTTCTCTCAAAAAACATACCATTCCCTCTTCTTGAAAATGTGCTTGAAATTCCATCATTAATTAGGCCATTCCTTGGGCTTAAGAATTACCTATAAAGGCCATTGTTAATATAGATATGAATTCTGAAACTACTACTACAACAATACTTTGTCACCATTTGTTTAGCAATTATCCTTTTTTTTTTTTTTTTACATAATGAAATAGTTCCAGAGAAAACAAGTAGAAACAGACTAAAGTGCTAGGATTGGAACCCACTTGGACCAACTCTGAACTTTCAGGCTGAACTATATGCTCCTCTAAGGTAACACACTAACCCATTAGTACAGGGTTGTAGGAGGTTGTGGGGAAGCAGAGCAGATAACAATTGCCTCAAGGATAAGAATGAAGTAGAATACTGTGTCCCCAGAATATAGCACACAGTAGGTGCTCAGCCTGAATCATTTTTATGGAAGAAATGTGTTCTAATTTGGGAGGAGATGCTGTAGAACCATTGGCCCTCTAGGTTATGGAAAGCCACCTTTCCCAGCAGTGGAGATTTAAGGTCTCTCTACAGTGGACGGTTGAAAGGAAAATACATCTCAGGTTCTGAATTCTCATATAGGGTCATAGGGAGAAATTGGATATATACTTAGGGCTGGGTGAGGAAAGGAAAGGAACACTTGGGCTGGAGGTCAGTGTTAGCCCTTGGGGGCGGGAGCATCCAGAGAGATAGGGGGAAAGAGACACACATATGGATCCTGGGGGAGCAGCTGGGAAGATGGAGACTGAGGCAAGGAGAATGGAAGAGAGAGGAGGAGGAATTGCTAAATGGAGAGATACAGAAAGAAAGGAGGGAAATGTAGAAAGACAGAAGGAACAAGAGAGATGCAGAGATAGATAAATCAAGGGAGAGGTGGATAGAGAGAAGAGAAAGAGAAAGAAAGAGAGCATGAGGGGGAGGGAGAAAGGTAGAAGGGAAATAAACAAAGAAACAATGTCTTTTGTGGGAAAAGCAATCTCTGAAGGTGAGAGCAGGAGCCCAGGAGCACATACACCAGCCTCAGGCCGGAGTCCAGAGACCTTCCATTTCAGCACTCTGGACAGAGATTCCTGGGTCTTTACCCTTTATTATCCTGGACTCTGCCACTAACTGACCCTGTGACCTTGGCAGATCATTTCCCTGTCTGTGCCTCAGTTTCTTATCATTCAAATAGGGCTACTTACACCTGTCACCCAGAGACATCGCTCAAAGGGTGGCAAGGGCCAATTTCAAGTTAGAGCCACTCGGGGAGTCTTAAAGAATATTGATACCTGAGCCCAATCTCTACGTATTTTTATTCATTTGGTTTGATGCAATGTCTGGGCACTGACATTCTCTAGAACCCTCCCCCCCCCCCAAAAAAAAAAGTACTTCTAACTTGCACATAGTGCCATTAGGCTCTGACCAGTGTAAGATCTTTGTGGATATAGGAGTTCATGAAGAAAGTTAGCATGATTCTTTCTTGGCTTCAATGTATTTGTTACACTGATAGAGACATTGGGGCCCAGAGAGGGAAGCATTCTGCCACAGGTCACACAGCCTGTGAATCAGGCACTTCGGATGGTGAGAAAACCTGGAAGGGACTCCATACTAGTACAAAGGATTAGCAATGCCTCCTCAACACCCCTGCCTAGGGCCTCCCATCACCAGGCTGGCTGACACTCTCAGCCCCATGGGAAATCTGTAAACTCAACTCACTTCCTGCATGGATGACCCCCAACCACAGAGGAGCCTGACATATTAAATTTCCCTTCCTCGTTTGTTCCATGACCCATTTCACATCTGATTGGTCCTCAGAAAATCCACCTGCTGTCCTTGGTCCCAGAGAGAGAAAGGCAGGCAGAATTAAAGTAGGCCCTCCTAGAATGCTGTATAAATCCTGTCTCCTTGGATTCAAATGTGACTTCTCTGGATTGTGAAACCAATAAGGATATCAATGGGAAGAGTCAGCTCCAACCTTGCAGGGTCTTGTAAATGGCAATTTCTTCCCATGTGGGAGGAAGATTAGGCAGAGGTTAAGGTTGCAGGCTCCGCTCTCTGACTGCCCAGGTCCAAATGCTGGTTGCCTCTCTAGGGATCTTATGGTGACTCAGAACAAGTAAATAAATCTTTCCAACCCCGAGTTTCATCACCTGGAAAATAGAGTAACAGAACCTTTCTTTTAAGCTTCTAATAAACTTTTTTGAAGTAAGTTTGAGTATGGTGCAAATGTTAATAAACAAGAGCTTTGAAGAAAAAGTAGGAGAAGGAGGAGGGGAGGGAGGAGAAGTAGAAAAGGTGATGATGATGAAGGTGATGCTTCATCCTCCTGATTACGTCGTGACTCTATATGATCCATTATAGATGAAGTAACTAAGATTTAGAGAGGAAAAATGACTCATCTGGATCCACACAGCAAGCTAGCAGCAAATCATAGACAAAGCTTGCCCTCCTTACTCCATCTACTACAGTCTGACAAGGGGACCCCAGGAGGAGATTCTTGAAATGCTTGTTTCCTTGGAGTCATCTGTAGCCCTGAGGATGGATTTGCTCTGGGCCACCCACTGCTGCCAGCATCTGTGACCAGGTGATAAGTGTCAGGCATAGAAAACAGAATCCCAGCTCTCCAAGAGCTGACGCTGTGGCTTTGAGCAAGTCACTCCCCCACTCCAAGCCTCAGTTTCCCCATTGTCCAATGGGAAGGGGGTTGGGCTGGACAGCTGTGGAGGGTTGCTGAGGAACCGATGTGTTGGGGCTCTCTGAGGTCCTGCCTGTGCTCTGCACTTCACGAGCGGTCCCAGCAGCTCAGGATTCTCTGGGGGCATTTAACAGCTTCCAAATTCTACCTATAGGGGATTCCTCTGATGTCTGGGGAGTTTTCTGGTGGAAAAGCATATTTTAATAGATGCAGACTTGGGGAGTGAGTTCTCTGGAGACAGAGGAGCCTGACAGGGTGAAAATAACAGAAAATCTCCAGGGCTCTGTGAGTCCTGAAGCTGCAGAGGGGAAAACCCTGGAACCAAGTGTATCTCATGAGCCCACTTAGTTTTGGCGTATTCACCTGGGTTGTCTCAGAGACTTTTCCGACCTACCAAATGATGCAGGTGCTGTCACCCTGCTCGGCTTGCAGGTGAGTTAACTGAGGATTTCAGAGCTGGGAAGACTCAGCTTAATGGCATCTCTCGGAGGTAGAAAATGCAGATGTCCAGACTCGGGGTCCATTGCTCACAGTTGTACCATCGCTGTTCCCCAGGGGTGGGGCCCAGGCTTGTGCCAGGTTTTCTGGGCAGGGCTTTGGGACAATGGCAAGGGCTGGCCCTGTTGTTTTGTGGAGGCTGACGGTGAAGTCCACGAGAAGAGGCATGTAGGTATGAACAGTGATAGCAGCATTAAGAACCAGGCACTCGTGATGTTAGAGACTAAACGTGAGCTAACCAGACAGGGATAGCCAAAAAACAAAACAAAACAAAACAAAACAAAAAAACCTGGACTGGCCATCAATGGCCTGTGCTCATGTCCAGGCTTTAATACTAACTGTCCTTTGACCTTGAAAAGGTGCCCCCTGCTCCCTCCTGTGGCAACACCAGCTTCTTCAGCCACCCCCGTTTCAGGTCTCCTGCTTCTTCTGGCTTCTTTCATGGGAAGGGCACAGGACAGGTAAGAGCTGAGAATTGTTTTTAGTGACAAGATTGGTAAGGACTCATGAGATAAACAGATTTTCTGGCTATTCTCACTTCCCTGCCCTCCCGTGGGCGCCCTGTGCCCGCTCGTCAGAGAGAAAAGAAAGCAATGCGCTTATTCACGAAAGAATGCCAAGAAAGAACCAGGAGGGGAGGGGAGAAGGTAAGGGAGTATATTTTTCCTTGTTATTTTAAGTTCTTAGGTTATAGAGTCTTTATATCGCATGGTGATTAGAAGCATGAGTGCTGGAGATAGATTCTCAGGGTTTGCAATCCTGGATCTACTACGTCCCAGCTGTGTGACCTTGAACAAGTGAGTTGGTTTCTCTGAGCCTCAGCTTCCTCCTTCATAAAATGAGGATGATCATTTCCCCTCTCGAGTGTCAGGGTTCTTATCCGTATTGAGAATCAGTAAGTCATAATCACTGTTTACTTATAAATTGTCTCTATTATTCGAATTTAAAAAGAAATCACAGTAGTTGATGTGTATAATGTGCTCACTGTGTGTCGGGCACTGTTTCAAGCACTTTGCATGTATTAATTCGCTTGGATGTTCTACAGCCCTATGAGTGATGTGTTGTTATTAAGGTGGCCACTCAACAAACAGGGAAATGGAGGCTCTGAGAGGTTCAGTCTCTTGGTCAAGGTCATCTATCCCTAAAGTGGCAGAACTAGGATTGAACCCCCATATTGTTGACTTCAGGCTCCTGTATTTAACCATGACTCCCTAGCCATGGCCCAGAAGTCAGGCTGCTGTGGGTATCCACTTGTCCCCCAACACCAGCTCAGCTCAGAGTCTGTTTCCCTCCATGAGCTTTGCCCCCCTCTTCTCCTCTGGCTGAGTGATCTTGCTGAGCCCTTTGCGGGGCACTGGCCAAGGTCCTGACTGATTATTGACAAATTAAAAATATAAGCTATTGACCAGACACTGGGATGGAGTCCCGGAGCTGAGGACCTGCATCTCAATGAAGCAACCGAGCATGGAGATCGATTCTGCAGGTGGAGGAGGAGGCAGACAGATTACCCCATGCCTTATGCAGAGTCTGGTGCTCTGGTTAATAATTGTCTGGTGAGCAGCAGGGGCAGGCCTCTGCCTGAGTCAGCTCTTTCCCCGCCTAGCTAGGGCCCCACATTTTACACACCTGGTTCAGCCTTCTGCAGCCCCAATGATGTAGGAATCACTAACCCCATTTCATAGACAAGCTCATTCAAAGACACATAAGTATTGCCCAAGGTCAAAAGCTAATAAGTGGCAGGACTTGAATTTCACCCAGATCCTTCTAAACTACAAAGCTTGGAGATCAGAGACTCAGACAATGCATGGCTACAATTCTTGCTCCCCCCCTTCTAGCTGTGCGACTTTGGGGAAATCACTCTACATCTCTGAACTTCAGCTTCCTCTTGCATAAAGATGGATAATAAAATCTTCCTTTCAGGGTTATTGTAGGGATGAAATAAGAAGGCAAGGGATTGTGCTTCCTGTGTTGAACCTCTTCTGCATTCACTTCTTGATTCTTCTCCATCTGTAGTTTGATTCAGGCAGCCGACCCACGTGGGCTGTATGAGCAGCCTCCCTTGCTCTCTGGTTTCCAGCACCATTTGGTGAACAGGACACAATGTCAGGAAGCTGGAGGCCAGGAAGAGAGTGAAACTGAGTTGTTTCTCACCTCTGCTCTGGCTCCAGGTCTGCGATGGTTGGTTTGCCCTACGCAAGCCTCGCCTGCTGCTGAGAAGCTCTCGCACAGTGGCAGCCACAGCTGTGTCCAGGATCCAGCACCAGTCTCTCCCCTCCCTTTTAGTCCTGGGATAGGAGGGTTTCCTGATGTTGCCACCCACCCCCCTGGCACCCCAAGGGCTGCACCTTGTCTTGCTGCTTTCCCTTTCTCCCTAAGTAAATATCCAATTTTTAGACTTTCCTAGATTACCCCACCAAATGCACCACCATCTGTTTCTTGCCAAGACACTGATGACCCATATTAAAAACTGTAAAGTGTGGTACACCTGTAAAGGGCTATCCAGAAGGTCATTGCCATCATCGTTACCCCTGACAGAGCCTCTCTCTTTCATTCATCCATCACCTCTCCCACGCCTCTGTTAACACCCATCCCTCTAAACAGCTGTTTGCACAGTGGCTGGCCATCTCTGCTGGACCGTGAGCAACTAAGGGTACAGTCTGGAGTTACGCAGCTGTGTACCTCGATGTACACTCCCCGCGGCTGGGCCAGAGAATGAGGAAAGAATCAGAGAATATGTTACAAGTAAGTGAAGGAGCTTTAGATAGTTTTCCCAAGATCGCATATCAAGAGTCTGATGTGGGACTGGAAACCGAAACTCTCAGCTTCCAGACTTTGAATCTGAAAATGTCTGTTGAATGAATGAGTGAGTGAAAGGGAAGACAGACGGATGGTGTCCCTGGAGCCAACAGATTTAAAAATGCTCTTTCGTTACTCCTAGCTGCAATGATTCTCACCTGATGATGAATCCCCCTCCCCCACACTCAGGATACAATTTCAATGTCTGGAGACATTTTTGATTGTTATGCCTTGGGAGCTTAGGTACTGGCATCTGGTGGGGGGAGGCCAGAGATGTTGCTAAACATCCTACCGTGTACCGGACAGCCCTCTTCACAAAGAATTATTTCAATCAGAATGTCAACAGTGCCCAAGTTGGGAAACCCTGCCTTACTCATACATACCTTTTGAGGTTCCTAACTGCCCACATGGCCCCAAAGTGAGAGGGTGGCCTGTCTAATTTCACTGGATCGGCTTAAATTTTTTCCTTATTATACAATAATATGTCTTATAATAAAAAAATTTTCTATCATATAAAAATATAAAGAAGAAAATTAAAAATTGTCTCCAATTACCAAACCCACTGAATTTTATAGTGAACATTCTCTACTGATATTTCTGCATTTCCATAAGCTTATATAGTCACATGCTCACATGCTTATCAAGGTCACTTTGAAACGCAGTTTTGTGTATGACATTTTCACCATATGACACCTTAATCATTAGTCTTGAACAACTTTTCTAAAAAGCTGTACAGAACTCCATCTTGTGTAAAATCCATAACATACTGTGAATAGTTGGAATGGATCCAATCTTTGTATCTACGATCTTTCCTGAAGATGGGTTTCTGGAATTGGGATTGCTGGATCAGAAACAATCAATTTTTAGGGCTCTCGATTCTGAAAAGTGAGTCCTCATCCAGTGATGGTCAAGGGCCTTATCTTACCTCCCCCTTGCCAACATGGAATCATCTCATTAAAATCTGTACCCAACCAACAGTTTTCTCCTAGTTAGATTGGTTAATGTACTTTTTCATGCGATCATCAGTCATTTGCATTTCTTCTTCTGGGAATTGTCTGTTTCCCTTGACTTTTTTTTTTTCTTAGTGTTTTAGTGGTTTTTTTCTTGATATGCAAGAGCCTTGTAAAAACTATGGAAGGCACTAACTAACCATTTATTTATCATATATTTTTTATCAGTTTGTCAGTTGAATTTTAATTTCATTTATGATGTCTTTAGTCACACTGACTTTTTTTTCAGTTTCATTTCAAGTACATGAATCTCTCCAATTTTCCCTTCCTTTGTGATTCATTTCTTTGTTGTTCCTGCTTAAGAAATGCCTTTCCCTCCTTGAAGTCATTATCTTCTCATTTTGATCTTTAAATTTTTATTAATTTTTACATTAGACTCTGGATTTGCAAAATCTATTTGGAATTTATTTTGTTGTATATAGTGAAAATCTAGTTTTATATACACCCCCTTCAGAAAATAAAGGCCACTATTTTAAGGGGGGAGAGAATTGGTACTGTGACACCTGGCATATTGCTCCATCTGTTGAAACTTGGGAAGAAAAGAAGAGCTGAGCCTTAGGCTGTCATAGCACAGGAAGGGTCTCTTCTGGGAGCTCCAGTCCATGAGATGAGTGGTACCCTGGCCTCCCTTCTCCAGGCATTCTGAGGCCCACCTCATAGAAGATTAGGCCATCCAAAGGCTCGGTGGGCTCAGTGTTTACCCATCATGTACACCTGCTATAGCCCGGCCTATATCCATATGCCCTTAAAGTTAACTCGCTCTTGATGCAAGAAGTTTCTTTGGTGAAATTTCTGCATTTTCCATAGGAACTGGTCAGACTGCACTCTTTATTATAGTGTCCTGTGTCCTCAGGGTGAGGGAGACATGGCAGCCTGATGGATGAAGGGGACACTGGGCTTGGATGTCAGGCAGACTCCCCTCACCCCCCAAATACTTGCTATGTGGCCTCATGCAAGGATCCTATGCACCGTGCTGAGTTCTGTGTATTTATAAGTAAAATGGTACTTATCCATCTCCTTGAAGGACTAGTGAGCCTTCCATGAAGTAATGTAGATGGATTGTTTGTCATGGTGGTGGCTGCAGCACAATGGGCACCTGCTCAAGAAATAGTAGCTATAAAAATAATGCCACTTCAAAGCAAGAAAATTCTTTTCTCACCCAAGGACCAAATTTGCTTCTGTTTATGACATAGAGAAAATTACAGAATTTCATGCATATGACTTTCTAGACTGGGTTCTAGGAATGAGTCACCTGGGGAAGTGGTCAGTAAAAAGGCTAAGGGTAGAGACCCTGGAGTTACATCCTTGGATTTAAATCCCCCTATCAGCACTCCATGACTGAGGCACCTTGTCCTGCCCAGTTTCTCTAAGCCTCAGTTTTGTTATCTGGAAATTAGAAGTAATAGTAGCAATAGTAGTACTTCTAAGAGTTTCAATGATTAAATGAGATAATACATTTAAAAAATGTTTATCTTGGTGGTTGACATTTACAAAGCAATCCATTTCATAGAGCTTTAGAGTTTACATTCATTCATTCATTCATTCATTCATTCATTTTTTAATCTCTGTGTTTCCAGTGCCTGGTACATTATAGGGGCTCGATGAAATACTGCTTGAATGAATGACAGAGTTTGTAGACCATTTATTATGTATCAACTTGTAGGCTATGGCTATAGATATTCAGAAGCTGTGGATCTAGGAGCAGAGACAGACATGAAATTAATTATTTTAGGGTTATTAGTGTTACCAAAAAGACATGCTTATGATTCAGAAGGACTGCAAGAGGGCGTTGATCTCATGTGAGGAGAGCTGGCAGGAGTAGGTGATGCCTCAGGTAGATTCTGAAGCCAGGCTAGAAGTGTGCTCCGTGGGGAAGCATGTTCTGAGCATCTACTTGAACTTCTGCAGTTCTGAGCTTGGCTTCAACCTTGAGAGATGAGGAGACATTATCTTCCCATTTCAGAGCCAGGAATCCTCAGGGCTCGGGAAATTACATAACTTCTATTTGGTCATACAGGTAGAAGTGGCTAAGATTGAGCTCAGTTGTTGGACTTTGGGAGCCAATGTCTTATTAGGAGCAACCTTAAAACTTGTGTAGAAGCTGAGGTTGAAGTGAGTGGGTGGGTTTTAAACTACAAATAGACTCCAGTCCTTTTCCACAGATTGTACTGGCCTCCTTCTCTCCTCTATAACAACCTTGTGATTTAGCCATTCACACAAATGGCTTCAGATCCTTTGACAATCTAACTCCAAGTCCTTTCTAATTTTCTCACCTAAAGAACTCTTGAATCTGTCCACCTCTCTCCACTCCTACTCATCTCAAGCCTGGAAAGCAGCAGCGGCCTCCTCGTTGGGCCTCCCACCTTCCATTCCTGCCCCTCTGTGGTCTACAGGACAGGACAGCCAGAGAGATTACTCCAAAGCACAGATGTGATCACATCATTCCCTCACACTGTCCATGGTTCCCACAGTCCCCAGGATAAAGTCTAAACTCACAGGCCACGAGGACCTGACTCCTGCCGAGTTCTCCAGTCCTGTCTCTGGATATCTCTTTTCTCTTACCCCCACTCCCTGCAGCTGCATTTCTGTTTCTATTCCTGTTTCTTAAAGGCACCCCGCTCACTCCTGCCTTTGTGACTTAATATATGCTATCGTCTCTGTACCTTCCTTCTCTCTATCATCACCTGTCTACTTTTAGCTGCTTCTTAGAGTTCCAGTTTAGGATTCACCTTCTCCAAGAAGCCTTCCTTGACCATAAAATCTAGGTTAAGCTGACCCACAACCTTTCGGGCTGCCTTCATTATGGTGCATATCCTGCTGCAAGGCAATCATCTGGTTACCCTGGCTCTGTGTTTCTCAAAGTGTGTGCCACGGAACCACTACATCAGAATCAGTCAAGATCCTGTTAAAATGTGAGATCCTAAGCCGCACTCCAAGCCTCCTGAGTTAACATCTCTTGAAGATGGATCCTTTTGAAAAATGTGTTTTAATGTTTTAATAATGAAATTTTCAGACAAATGTAGAGAGAATAGTATAAAGTAGTTCTACTTCAAGTACTATTCAGTAATAATAACAGCAAAATCCCTGGGAGCTTGTTAGACTTGCAAAATTTGGCTCCCACTGAATGAGAATCTCTGGGGTGAGGCCCAGAAGTCTCCATTTAACAAGCCCCCCAGAAGGTTCTCATGCCCACTCAAGTTGGAGCTCCATGGGTGTAAAGAACTACCATGTACCCATCATTCGCTTCAGCAGTTATCAGCTCATGGTTCATCTTGTTCAATCTATATGCCTCCCCTTCCAATTTGCTGCCTCTTGTATCATTTTGGAGCAAATGTAGACACTCTGTCATTTCACCCTTGGATATTTCTGTGTCAATCTCTAAAAAATAAGAACCTTTATGGGAAAAAAACGTTTAAAATTATAACGACTATGTTATTATCACCTTGGGTGGTGCTAACATGCTCTCAAGTCTGAGCTGCTACCTTGGGTGGTCTGTTGGGTCTGTGAGGTCAGAACCAGGGCTGTCCTAGTCACTGCAGGCATTTGCCTGAATCCTGCTGAATGTCAGCATTTTGGGTTAGAACTTGGAGTAAACAAGGAGATGGGAGACAGGAAGAGTTAAACTCTTCAGCAAAAGAAGGAGCCAGATTTTATTGGCAAAAAGGAATTTTTTTTTTTCTTTTTGCTTCTGCAGCCCCAAGCCTGGAGCTTGGCACTCTGGGGAAGGCACCAATCAGATTGTTGCCTGCATGTTGGAAAATATTTATGTCACCTACCAAGCTGGGAGCATACTCAGCAGGCTTCCTAGGGCCGCCTGATAGACAAGGTCACACCCCAGCAGCTGTGAGGAAGGAGGCGTGCCGGCCTGGCAGCTGTGCTTGGTGCTGGAGGCTGCCAGGGAGCGTGGTGTCGCACGTTAGAGGGAGACACACTTCTGTGACCCTCGGCTCAGGGTTAGTGTGGGGTGGGGTCTCCCTGCTGTCTGAGCCACAGGCCAGCTGTGGGTAGGGCTTGGGGATGCTGAGAAAGGACAAGGAAAGGGCATGGGCAAGAGAATGGGGGGTGAGTAGGAGTCTAGGATTTATGAGGTGCTGGCACCATGATAGGTACATTATGAGTGTTATGTGCATAATAAGCGATATCTCAGTGGCTGTTTGTCATATCCCCTGAAATGGATGGGGTCATGTCCATTTTACAGATGAAGAAACTGAGGCTTTGAGAGAGTTGTTGAAATATGGAGCTGGGACTCCATATCTACTTGTCTTTCTAAGATCCTGCACAGAAGACATTTATTATTACCCCTTAACTCCGATATGCAAACAAAAAAAAAGGAAGCAAAACAAACAAACAAAAAACCCATCCAATTACCATTTTCTATTTGTCTACCAATGTATCATCCATCCATCTATCCATCCATCCATCCATCCATCCATCCATCCATCCATCCATTCATCTCTAGCTAGCTAACTGTTGCCATTTATTGACTTGAATTCAACAGTGAAGTCCATCCCGTAGAGTTGGAAAGACTTTCCATTTTGATCACAAGAGACAAGGTTGTATATTCACAGTAAAGCTGGAACGCCAATGGTCAGCTTTACATTGTCCCCCTCCACCCACCCACACACTGTCATCAGGATGCAGGCCTTGCCCAGTTGTTAAGAGTATGGGCTCTGGAGCCAGACTGCCTGGGTTCGAGTCTCAGTTCTGCCACTTATTCTGTGGCCTTCAGCAAGTTCCTTTTCCTCTCTGTGCCTTAGTTCTTCACCTGTAAAGCGACGATATAAATAGGACTTTTAGGATAAGTTTTAAAGATTAAATGAGTGAATACAGATGCTCCTTGACTTATGATGGGATTATATCCTGATGAACCCGTCGTAAATTGAAAATATAGTAAATCGAAATGTGTTAGCCTAGTTGAACTTAAACGTGCCCAGAACACTGACATTAACTTACAGTTGGGTTAAATCATCTCTCTGCTGCTGTCCAACATCACAAGAGAGTTTTGTACTGCATATCACCAGCTAAGGAAGAGATTAAAATTCAGAATTCGAAGTATAGTTTCTACTGAGTGTGTATTGCTTTCGCACCATCGTAAAGTTGAAAAATCTTATGTTGAACCATAGTAAGCCAGGACTGTTTGTATTGTAAAATGCTTATTAACACATTGCCCAACGAATGGGTAGCTCGCCGTGTTACATATGGCTATCCCAGTTAATTCTGGCTGTGCAAAAAAATCACCCGAAAACTCAGCGGTGTAGAGCAACCACAATCATTTATTATGCTCATGTATACTGTGGGTCAAGAATTGAAGCAGGCCACAGTGTAGATGGCTTCTAAACTGTCCCATGATCTCTCAGACTTGAAGACTGAGAGCTGGAATCACCTGGAATCTTACTCACTCACATATTTAATAGTTGATGAGGGTTGTAAGCTGAGACCGTAGCTGGGACTATAGCCCAGAACATCTGTACATGGTCTCTCATGGAACTTGGGCTTCCTCACACATGGTGGTTGGTGCCGAGGCTAGGTATCTCAAAAGGAGGGAAGATAGAAGCTTTGCCCTTTTTATGACCTCCCAGCCTAAGAAGTCACATAGTAGTACTCTTAATACACTTTATATATCAGAGCAGTGCCAAGTCCTCCTACATTCAAGGGGTGGGAAAATTGACTCTACTTCTTAATGGGTATGGCAAGGCTTTTAAAGAGCAGATAAGCTTGGAAATATGACTGTGGTCGTTTTAGGAAAATACCATCTGTTACTGCCATGATTGGCTATATTCAAGCTTCAGATGTGGGGACCTTGGAGAAGAAGGTCTCAGGGAGCCGCTGTGGCCAGGATTACATCTCCCTCCATACATCCATAATTATACCTTCCAAGGTGTGGTCACCACCCCCAGATACTGAGATCCCCAGCTTCCTCACCATTCAGCCCCCAACCTCATTTTGTTCTTGAGGTGGTCCTCCTACATCCCTGTTGCCCCGCAAAGCATACTCTTTCCCCTTTTCGCTTCAGGGCGTGCACATTTTCAGGGACTCAGACACTTAACAAATTATAAAAAGGGCCCCTGGCTTACTTAAGCACCTTCTTTCTAAGGCAGAGCAACACCAGCTTGAATGGAAGAAGAGGAAAAGGAGAGAGAATGAACCCAGAAATGTCCATGCTCTGAACCAGGCAAAGGCACAACTCAGAGACAGGGAGAGTGCTAGGAGGGGAGCTGGAGACTTGAGAGGGGCAGCAAAAAGCTGAGAAACTAGGTCTAGTGATGGAAGGGAGCCAGACATGGGGGTGTCAGGGAAATAGTGTTTCTGGCAGGGAAGACAGCAGATGCAAAGGTCCTGCAGCTAGTTTGTGGAGCAGCAATATCAGAGTGATTGGAGTAGAGAGAGGGGAGAGGGATGCGAAATGGGTTGAGGGGGCAGCTCTGTGGTGCTCACAGGCCTTAGTGAGAATGTCGAATATCATAATAAGCTGTGTATAGTTCAAATGAACAACTAAACAAATAAAACAATGGAGAGATGGATGGATGGATGGATGGATGGATGGATGGATGGGAGGCTGGGTGGGTGGGAGGATAGAATGAAGGAAGGAAGGAAGGAAGGAAGGAAGGAAGGAAGGAAGGAAGGAAGGAAGGATAATTGGATGGATGAATGAATAGATGGATGGAAAGAAGGTTGGATAGAAAAATGAATGGCCGGGTGGATGGGTGGATAAATAGGTAAACAAGTGGACAGGTGGATAGATGAATAGATGGGTGGATGGATGGATGGATGGATGGGTGGGCAGGCCCATGGATAGATGGACAGATGGGCTGTTGGGCTGAATTGAACCTCTGCTATTCTTTTTCAGCATTGCCTTTCCATTTTTTGACCCATATTGGAGCCCTGCTCCAGTACAAAAACACTCCAGGAAGAGTGAGGCACGGCCCAGCTGATGCCCAGCTGCTCTCAGGAGCATAGGCTGAACATTAAATAACGCCTCCTCCTCAGGAAGAACCGTTCTGGTGGTGTAGGCACCGAGTGGCGTTTGGGGCAGGCAGCCGTCACTAACAGATTCATTAAGCTCGCTCCAGAGCAACGATAAAAAATCAATTTAGTTCACCAGGCAGCTTGAACGGGCGCCAGGAGCAGGGGAGCCCTCCCATCCGTGAGCTCAGGGCATGCAGAGAGGTACTGTGAGTTTCGTGGAGCTAGAGCATGGCAGCACCCCATTGTCGGGTGCTCCCCACAACACAGAGCTGCAGGAGCTTTGACAGGAAGGCCTGGGAGGGGTGGCGATGGGCTCAGAGTGGACTCCTTTGAGAAACCTGGGCAGCGTTGCAGATACACCTGACTTGCTGGCATGCTGGCCATGATCTCGCTCACCTCCTCTGTCTTGACTCATTAATTTATATTTTAACAGCCCCAGAAAGCTGGCTAGGTGGAATGCACTGGGCTACGGGGCGTGGGAGGTCTAGGCACAGTCTCTGCCTTGCTGAGCTCCCAGTCTGGTTGGGGAGCAGATCTGGGCCAAGTGCAGGAAGGTGGGTGTGAGCAGAGGGGTGGGGCGATGTCAGAGAAGAGAAGAGGGGGAGAAGACACCATTAGGGGTTCCACAGAAGGAGGGCATCGCATTCATCAATGTCATGGCAGGAAATAGGTAATGCAACTGAAATAGGATAATTAAGAGAGCATGTCATGAAGGTAAGAGCAACAAAGTATGGACAGGGCTAAGAGGAACCTAAAGAGATGATGCGGCATACCTGGCTAGTAGCAGTAGGGAGCCGTTAACAACCTTATGCGTGGAGGGGAGAGAAGGGAGTATTGGAACATGGAGATAGATGTGGCTTCAGGAGAGGCCTGCCCAGGGCCTGGCCTGCAGTAGAGGGTGTGCTGCTATCAACTCCCAGCAGAGCCAGGGGACAATGAATTCCCCAACTGACCTCGCTTTCCACATTCTGAACCCCTTCGGGCCTTGCATCAGGAAGCCAGGGCAGAGGGAGCTAGGTGGTACCGTCTACAGGAGGCATTCACAGAATACAGGACTGGGGATTCAGCGGAGGAGAGGCTGGAGGGCAGAGGAAGAATATACAGAGAGCACTGAAGACCTGTCTGACACAGACCTGATAACTCAGCGGGGAGAGAAATTGCTCATCTCAGCCTCATCAGGGAACTTTGTGGTTCCCTACAGAGACCTGGCTGTGTCTGGGATGAATGGGCTTGTGGCGCCTGACTGGGAGAGGCTGGATAAGATGGATGGATGGGGACAGGCAGGAAGTGGAGAGAGATGGACAGAGAGGCAGAGATGCATGGAGACACAGAGGGACCAAGCCAGGGGCAGAGGGAATGAGAGAAAAAAATAAAGACAGAGTCACTGATGGGGAGAGGGACAGAGAGAGAAAGAAAGAGACAGAAGGACAGACAGGTTTAAATACAGACAAAAAGACATGGGATTGGGGGGGTGGGGGAGAGAGAGAGAGGGAGGGAGGGAGAGAGAGAGAGAACAAAGGATAAAATGTAACTAGAGAGACAGAAAAGAGAGAGGGGAGAACAAAAGAGGGGGAACAGGGGAACAGAGAAAGAAAGGAGAGGAAATGACGGAGCTTGAAGCCAGCCTCTGGAGGCAGAGAAGACAAAGCGGGAAACACAAATGCAATTGAGAACATTCTCAGGAGCCCAGCGGGCCGCCAGACGCAGGGCTGGAGTCTGAGAAGTCGCGTTGCCTGTTCTCTGGAGGCAGGAGTGTATCAGACCTGGGCTTGGCTCCTCGGCTCATGGTCTGTGGGGCCTTAGCAAATCTCTTAAGCTGCTGTGTGTCTTGGTTTGTTCATCTGCAAAGAGGAGAAAATGTCAGGTGGGTGTGTGAATAAACAAAGTTGTGAATGGAAAGCGCTTGGCACAGGGTCACACTGATCTCTCAATAAAATGGCAGCTAAAAATGTCTGTGGAAAGACATATGGACATGCACAGGCGTGTGGGAAGTTGCAGAAAGTCAGAGTCCAGGAGACAGCCCGCGGAGCTTCTCTCTTATTCCTTCTTCACGCTCTTCGAGCTGTGAGGTTCTCTTCCTAACAGAGAAAGAGGAGATAATCACACAAAGACACACACACACACACCGCAAACACAACACACATCACACACACACACACACACACCCCACCACCACTATCATCACCACCACTTCCGAGCGGCACCTCCAGCCCAACTCTAGTTTGCATTGAGGCAGTTGGACAAATGGTCAAGGCTGGAGCGAAACAGGCTGGGCCCTGACAGCTAGCGAGAGGGCGGCAGGTGAACACAGATCTCTGCTGCAGGCACCCACTACCCACCTGCCTTGAACTCTGTCTTGCCATCTCCCCGCACCCCACGAGGCTAGAGCAAGGGTCCAGGAAACTAGATCGACCCAGTGCAAAGAGGAAGAAAATCAGGAATGTGAACCAAGAAAGAGAAAGGGCTGATGGGAGAGGAGCTCAAACAGGCCAGGCCAGGGCTGTGCTCATGACAGAAGCAGTGGACGATACAGCAACCAGTGCATGAGGATGGGTAGGGGAGGTGGACAGGGAGGGTGGGGGAGGAGTACCAGGAGGGGTGGCTGGGCTGGGGTTATGAGCCCCTGAAGTAGGCGGGGTGACCATATCAGGAAAGCTAGCTAGAGAGAGAGAAGTGGGAGGTTGGGGAAACTGAGGCAAAGGGATGGGAAATGACTTTGTTAAGGGCATCCAGCAGTCTAGGAGCTTAACTTCTGCATCCCAGTCTCTTCTAATTCACCTCCCACTTTCTTGGTTACATCAAAGCCAAACTCAAAATTAGAACTGTAGAGAAAAAAAATTTCTCAAACACCTCTATGTGTCAGGCATTTAATTTACATTGACTCTGGGTCCCTCTCAAGGGTAGTGTGTGTGTGTGTGTGTGTGTGTGTGCGCGCGCGCGCGCACACGCACACTATTACTAGTCCAATTTTACAGATCGGGAAACTGAGGCCAAACTGGGGTGACTCCACCAGGAAGTAGCCACCTCTGGGCCGAGCCCCAAGTCCCTCTGGTGTCGGCTCTTCCCCACACTCGTCTGGGTTGACTGTCCATTGTCCCGGATTCTCCGAAATGAGGACCGTGTGTGGCTGGGGTGAGAGGAGAGAGCTCTCTACCATTCCTCTGGGTTTCCCTCTGCCAAGGAACTAAGCCAAAATTCCCTGGAATTTGTTGCTTTAAGCTACGCACAGGGGAGATCAGGATCAGACAGAGATGTTTATAATGACTTCCAAATGTCTGGCTGCAGCTGCCTCCCTGGCCGGGAGGAATGAGGAGGCCTGGGGATGGGGGCAGCCTGTTCCCCTCCTCTCCCCTCCACATGCATTTCAGGGGTGCTGACACTTTGGGAGATTCAGGCAGAAGGATGCACTGCTCCAGTGTACAAGCTAAGGAATGAGTGAATGAATGAATGAGTGAATGGGCAGTGCAGGACACAACTTTCCTTACCTGTAAAATGTGGGTGGTTATGCCATGATTGGACAGTCCTTCCAATCTATCAAGTCCTTACACGCGTTAACCGTCTTGATGAACTCTCGAAAGGACCCGACTGGCACGCCCATTTGACAGGTAATAAAACTGAGGTGCAGAGGTGAAAGCACAAGCCTAAGTCATACAGTGATGATAGCCTGAGAACACTGCAGGTGTTCAGCATATCTCAGTTCAAAAGACACATCGAAGAGAAACTCCCAGGAGCAACATCAGTGGTACGTGCCAGCGAGTCCTGCGTGAGTTACACGGACGTGATCTTCATGGGGGCAGTGTCCCTGATAAACCAGCTCTCCTTATTAAGACTCAGTTTCCTCTTAAAGTGGGGCTTGATGGCCTCAACCTCCATGGGTTTTTGTGGGAGGCTGATAGAATAACGGATGGGAAAATTTGCCCATCACTGGTAGGCACACGGTAGTAGATGGTTTTTAATAATGTCAACAGTGATAATATAAATACTGGCTAATCTTTTTTGACTGTGCCAGGTACAGAGCTTTTTATATGATTTTTTTGTTCTTGCTTAACATTCTTTCTGTCCCTACAAGGTCAGTTTGATACCTATTTTATAGAAAGAATAAGGAGGCCCAGAGAAGTTAAGTGGCCTACATAAGGTCACATAGCTAGGAAATGGCTGAGTTGAGAGCCTTATTTATTAACACTAGAATTGTTAGCTATCAAACATGTATGAAAACATGCCAATCTGTACCTGGCACAGAGGAGCTTAAAAAAACAAAACAAAACAAAACAAAAAACGCTTGCCTCCCATTTTATCCTCTATGAAGAATTTGCTTTGTTCTTCAGCTTTCATGGGAATCTGAGGGCCGGGGACAGAAGGTCACGCCTCAGCAATCTGACAGCGTCTGCTCCTGCACCAGGTTCCAGATCCTAGAGAAAGGGGCTCAGAAATGCCCAACAAAGCCCCTGCTGTACTCAAGGCTCCTCTCCCAACAAGACTTCTTCCCTCAGAATCGCATCGATGCTAACGTGGGTTAATTGTGATTTAATTTACACATACCCAGGTTTTAGTTTTCTGATTAGAAATATGGAAGAGATTTACTGCAGAAAAAAACAGAAAATGACCCAAATCGCCTACAATCCCCCTATCTGGAGAAGACCACAGTTTGATATTTTATTTTTCCTTCTTGGTTCAATTGCCATCGTTGTGAGCATACAGATTACTCAGCTCTGCATATATTGATTTTTTTTTTTTCCTGAAGCCAAGTCTATTGTTTTCCATTGATGAGAACAGTAAGTACAAAAGGATAAGAAGATAAAGTCCTACTTAGGGAAGAGTGCTTCTGTTAATATTTAGGCATGTGTATATCTAGTATGCGTCACTCCCGCACATACTCCAGGCACCCATGCATATATTTTTTCTGACATAATTGAGTTTCAACTTTGAATCAGGGTCTCAAACTCAAAGGCCCCAGCAACTCCTGGGGATGAGGTTGGGGGCTGGGTGGGGGCTGACCCTGCAGATCTCCACTTGTCCCACCCACAGGGACAGCGATTACCACTCTACCCAGTTGCGCCGGCAGGAACGCAAGCCCAGTGTTACTACGTGTTCCAATGTTCCACGAAACTCCAGAAATCTTGACTTTTATCTGAAAACTCCCATTTAATAAACACCGGCAGCGAATTCCATTTAAATAAAGCATACGGGGAACAAAGGAGGCGCAGTGCGGGGCGGCCTCGAGTTTGCCGCCTCTGTCCTCGGCACCCCGCAGACGGTCACCCCTCACGTGTTAGTCGTCATTCTCATAGCGTTGGCACGTTCTCGCGAAAGCGGTTAATTGCACCACCTCCCAAGCGGGTTTTGAATCGGAGGGCCGCTTTTTCTATTTCCTTCCTTGTCTGTTAGCTTCTTCCCAACCCCCTTCCTCCAGCTCCTCCCCATCTCGTCCCCCCTCCCTCCCTCCCAACCACTCAATTTTATTAATGGCTGATTTTCTTTTTAAACTGTCCGGAGGCTGCTGCAAGCTCTGTGGTTGCCAGTGGCTGATCAATATCTCGGAGGAGGGTGGGGGACTAGAGTGTCATTTCATTAGCTAAGTGCCATGTAATCTACTTGGTAAATCCCATAGTCTCTCTCTCTCTCTCTCTTTTTTTTTTTAGTTGGCCAGAGACAGGGGAAGAAGACAGCTGGCCAAAGACCTACATTTGTATGCCTTTCTTGATGGAATAAGGAAGAAGTGTTTGGAGCCCTGTGTTAAGGTTTGGTCTGGGTTTATCCGGTCCCCCAGGTTGTCTCTATTCCATCTCCTCCCACTCTGTCTGCAGTCAATCCTAGCTCTGATATCTTCAAAGCTTAGTTAACATTTCTCCATCCACGATAAGGAAGACCGCATCACATTAGATCGTCACAAGAACGCTACTTCGGGAGTAGAGATGTGGTTCACAGAGGAGGAAACTGAGGCAGGGAGAGGCTCCGTGGTGTTGCCAAGGCCCCAGCAGGCAGAGCCGAGATTCAAACCAGGGCTGGCTGACTCCTAGGGCTTCATTTATACTGAAGAGGCTCAGGAGGCAGCCAAGGAGAGGGGCTTGTGTGAAGCAGCCTGGACCCCTGGCCCAGCCATGGAGGAAGTCTCTGTGGCCTTGTGAACAATTTTCCACATTCCTCTGGTTTCTTTTTATGAAGACTGATGGTCCCAGATGTTGTTCAATTATGGATTTATAGCCACCGCCAGGGCTAGCGAACTCCTCTCTTCTGTGGCTGGAAGGCATTAGAGCTGCAGGAGGATGCAAATGTTTCCTGGCGGCAGAGGCTCTGTGAGGACCTGGGCTCCCTTTATAAGGCAGCTCCCAGCCCAGGGACAGGATTTTCTTGTCATTGGAGGGTCAGTTTCAGCATGGAGGTCAAGGATGCTAAGGTAGAAGCAACTTGACACTCAGAACATATGATTTCCGTTGCTTTTCTCATCAGGGCACCTGGAGACATGGTCCCAAGTTGTAGTGACCTGACTGGGCAGAAGCAGGGGATAGTCACCTGTCTTGGGGGCCTTGGTCCACCTGGGGCTGGGACATGTGGAAGGGCTAGGGGTCCGAGAAGTTCAAGATGGCAAAGAACATGGGCTTTGGAGTTGGACAAAAGGGTTTGAATCCCAATTGTTCCACTTCTTCACCTGAAACTGGATTTGCCATCCCATCTCTTGAAGCCTCGATTTTCTCATCTTTGAAATGGGAATGCTAATGATACCTACTTCATAGAGTTGTTGCAAGGATTAAATGAGATGGTGCGATTCGAGTGCCCTATGCAGTGCTCAGCACTCGACATGTTGGATGTTATTACTAGTCATAAAAGGAGAAAATGAGAACTTAGCAGCTGCCATGGACCAGGCACTGGGTTGAGTCTTTGCTATATATTGTCTCACGCAAGCCTAGCAATGGCCCATTTGAAAGATCAGGAAATGGCAGCCCATAGAAGGGTGAAGTTGCTTATTCATTCGAGAGTCTAGGATTGAAGCCAAATGCATTTGGCCCCCAAGATCCCTGGTGGCTGTGGTAGGTGGAGAGAGGGAGGTGGTGTCCAGAGCCGAAGGTGTGAGAGGCAGTGCAAGTTGACCCTGAGATCTGGACCCTGAGACCTGGCAGAGGAGCCCGATCCTGGGGCCGATGCTGTGCGTCTCCACCTGGGCTCTCTGACCACTGAGGCAGGGAGACCTGGTCTCAGGAGCTCCCCAAAGTCAGAAAGAAATTGTGAGTCCCTGTAGGTTTGTCTCCGATGGGCGTCGGAGTCTCGACTAACAAGAACTGGGCTCGACTAGCGTGGAATCTCAGCTCTGACACACTCGGTGTGGTCTGGGATGAGTCATGTCACCTCTCCGAGCCTTGGGTTCCTGACATGTGAACAAGAAGCAGGCTATGTTAGAGCCGCCAGAGAGATTAAATACGTAAATGCAGAAAAGGCTGCCACAGATTGGTTACCCTGGATGCAGACCCTGAGACTGAGATTTCGAGTGCTGGGGGTTTACTGGAGGTCCAGCCAGGAAGGCCTTAAGGATCAACACATACAAGGGAAGGGAAACAAGCAGCATGAGGCACAGAGAAGTTGGGGTGCAAGTCAGGATCACCAAAGACTTCAGCTGGTCTTCAGGGGAGCACTAGAGTCACGATGACTCTTCAAAGCCATCCTGCCTAGAGGCAAGTAGGCCAGGACAGTGCACCCACCTCATCAACTAGCCACTGGAAGGAGCTTCGACCTTGGACAAGGCAGCTCTCTTCAGCTAAGGACAGTTGCTGGGAGCAGGGGCTCAGCTGGGAGCTGTCAGCACTCTCAGTGGCTGGGGTGAGATCTAGGTGGCACACCAAAGCACCCAGCAAAGAGCTACTTGACACCTGGTTGGGTACAAGCACGTCAGTCGCCTTTTCCTCTGCTAGGGAGCTTTCCATTAAGCCACCAAGGGCATCAGGGGTGATGAAGCTGGTTTCCAGGCAAGTAGAAAACAGAGCTAGGGGAGAAGGTGTGACGGATGGCACAGGGAATTTTGCCCTGTCCACGATGTTTTATGGGGCTGGGGTCTTAGGTGAACCTGTTTCATGGCGAGGGTAGTGGCAGGGGGTGTTATGTCCCCTGAATTACACAGCTGGCAGCATCTGGGTGAGTGAGGCAGGAGGCGCTGCCCCCAGGTTGGAGGAGAAATGGTCTTGCCATTGGAGCGGCCCCTGCTTCCCCTGTCACCCTGCAGGGCTGTGCCTTACAGCCTGCGCTCGACCCTGGAAAAAATTGACTGCCTGTTTCTGCCTGACTGCTCGAGAGTTACAGGCTGCAGGGGCGGGGGAAAGAGGGGGGGACGAGGGGGGCCTGCTGCCTCCTCATCAGGATGGATTTTTCTGCTTCTCCGCTTGTAGGAAGAGCAGGAACAGGATACGGGAGGCTGCTCAAGGAGTAATCACTGTGCGGGCGAGGGCATGTCAGGGGCTGGCTCTGTGATGAAGGCAAGCAGGAGGGAGGGCAGTTGGGGCAGAGAGGGCTCTGGGAAGGCTGAGGGCTTGCGGCCTCTCAGGGAAAGGAGCTCTTCTATCTATGCGCGTGGACCTTCACCATCTATCTCCCTCCCTCCCTGCCTCCCTCCTGTCTTCCCTCCTTCCCATCATGCGTGTATCCACACACCCTTTAACTTACATACTCCCCCAACCCACCCTTTCTTTATTCTTTCCTGGTACCCATCTGTGCAGCACGTAATTCTTAGGGACCTGCCACATGCCTGGCTTAGTTCTGGGTACTGTTGATGACCACATTACAGATTCTACCCTCATAGATTTCACATTCTTGTGGGGGAGGAAATGGGTTGGCTGGAAGGACTCTTATTCTCACTGGATCAGAACTACTTTGGGAGAACACCCAAGGTATATTGGTCATGTTGGAGGTGATCAGAGAGGTCTTCCTGGAGGAGGAAAAATTTTTAATTGACCTCAAAAGGAAAAAACAAAAAAACAAGACAAGGAAAGGGATGGAGGCGTGGTGGAGCAGAAAGTGCCTGTGGCTTGGGGAGTATTAGTGTGGCCAGAGGCTGGGTACAGGACGGTGAGAAGGAAGGGATGGGAATTGGTTTAGCTGAGCCTGGAGAAATGGGTTGGGTCTGAATCACCAATGATCTTGAAGAATTTGGACTTCATTATGCATTAAGTGGGAGTCGTTCTTACTCAAACAAGAAGCCCTTTACTACACAAAATATTATCTGAAATTCTAAATTAAAAAAAAAAAGGATAAAATTGCAGCCGATCTGACTAAAGCAGGGAGGTTCCAAAATGTATCCCACTTAAACCTCACACCTATCCCTCACCATGAGGCCAAAGACACAGGAGCAGAATGTCAGGATTCCATAGAACACCGTTAGAAAACCACGGGAAGTTATGGGGACATGCTTCTAGACTTCGATGAGACCCATATAGTGCAGGCTCCACCTCTCGCACGATGAAGAATCAGAGTTTAGGGGGAGACTCGAGGCTGTTTTTACTCCAGCTGGAGGAGAGGTCGAGTCTCAGCCGCTTAGGGAGATGCTTCAGGTCTTTCAGAATGTTCTAACCCTCTAGGTTCATTCCCACCACTCTTAGCCTCCCATTTTCCGTCCCTACTTAGCTAATGTGATTTCACGAAGGTGCACGATCATTTCGCCTCTAGCTTGAGCTATGTCCCACCGGTGTCTTCACTTGACCTGCTCCACATCTCTCAGGCCGTGGCTCAGAGACCCCTCCACCAGCCTGCAAGCCCTCTGCTGGCTCTCTTCCAGCTGGCATGTGGCACGTCTCCTCTGGCCTCCTGTGACTGGCTCTGACAGCTGAGGTCAAGGTCTACCCTGTACATAGTCAGTGCTCAATATATGCTTGTCAAATGCACCTGCCAATAAACCAAGAAAGACATAAATAACAGTGTGGATACACATGTTCATAAAACACCCATCTTCATCTTCCCGGACGAGTGAGTTCCATGTGGGATGAACAGGGAAGGGGCAGGCAGGACAGGGACACCCTCCCTTATGCACAGTAGGTGCTCAGAAAACAGTGAGCACACCACTGTCTCTAGAAGATGCTAAAGAGTAACCCTGAGTAGGAATCAGGGATCTGAGACCGTGGTTATGGTGGTCTGACTATGTCCCTCAAACCTCAGGGCATACTGCCACTCGGCCCGCCTTTGCCTAGCATATTGAAGAGGCTGGAGTAGGACATGCTCCCTGGTGTGCCTCCGAATGTGTGTCCTCATTCCCATTGTTTACATCATTAATTCATATTGCCCAATTTGCATTTGCACTCCAACTCAATACTTTTTATGATGCAATTACTACTCAGAGATGAAATTTTTATGAGTTTCCTTTTAATGTCTCCAGGGCCCTTTATTCTTGAGTAAATCTCCTTGTGAAAAATAGTTGATCCTCTTCAAGGGGGGATTTAAAGCTCTCTGGTCCTCCTAGGCACTGCCTACATGGCACCTCTTCCAGGCAGCCTTCCCTGGCCTCGATGCATAGAGAGGTACCTATATGACAGGTAGCAGTACAGGTTGGTGGTTAAGGAAACAAACTCCAGAGTCAACATAACCTGGATTCAGATTCTCACTCCACACTTAGTGGCTATGCAACCTTGAGTAGGTCACTAAACTTCTCTGAGTCCCAGGATCTTATCCTCATGAACAGAGATCGATAGTCATATGGATACTGATCCCCCAGACTTGCCTTGAGGACAGAGTGAGATCTTGCATGCTGACACTGAGTTAGCACTTATGAAATATCCACTATTATTATTATAATACCCCAGTACAATGGAGCAGCTGGCATCCATCCACTTGGAGAAATTAACCTTCCTGGCTTCCATAATTCATTTGGTGGGGAGGGACAGAAAGGCGCAAGTGACCGCCCTCCTCCAAACTCTTTGGAGTTTGATGACTATGAGCTTTGATATACAGTCAGACTTTCTCTCTCTCTCTCTTTTTTTTTTTTTCTTGATCGTCATTGTGTTGCTCTGTTCTGTCTATTGCAATCAGGAAGGATGAGAAAGGGTAGACAAAAGAGGGAACCCAGGGCAGGAAGTTTACCCCTTGCAGAGGTTAAAACAGCCTAGATTTGAATGTGGCCTCTGTTGTTTTCCAGAGTTTTTAGACCTTGAGCGGAGAGGTGTCTTTTCCCCTCTTTACAGATGTACCATTCAAGGCCCAGAGAGGAGAAGACCCACTGTTCTTCTTGGTGCCTAAAATTCTGTCCATCTCTGCAACCATCACCGGCAACTCCCATTCACTCTCAATGTGCCAGTCCAAAAGGCCCGTTTTCAGGAAAGCTTTCTCTGAATGCCCCAAGGCTTTACCCTTTAAAATACTCACCAAACCTCCAAACTTATAAAGGCTTTTCTTTCTCCCCGTACTTAACACGTTATTGACTCTTTCTCTCCTCTCCGTACATATGTACGCATGTAAGTATGTATGTATGTGTATGTATGTATGTATCTTTCTATCTTAGATTTCCTTGCCATTTTATCGAGAAAGCTATGCATTCAAAATAAATAAATAAATAAAACTTTTAACAGCACAAAAAGCTGCGTCATCTCCTTTTACCCTAGCAGCCCAGCTTTCTCCCCGAGGCATCCACTGTTCCCAGTTTCTCGTGGTTGCTCCAGGAGACCTTCTCTGCAAGGACAACGGTATATGAAAGCGCAGCCAAGGTCTCTGTATTTTACAAATGGACATGCACGGTAGTCACCATCCGTCCCTTGGCTTTTCTCACTTAGAGGTTGTTCTATGTCGTCACATAAAGATTTGCTTCATTTAAGTGCCGCATGGTGTCCTGTTCTCAGATGAGCCAGACTGTGTTGAGTCGATCTATCAATGACCCTTTGGCTGTTCCCTCATCTCCATCTATTACTACCTTTTTGAGGTCTGTCTCCCCAACTTGACTGTGGACTTTGTGAGAACAGAGCAGTTCGTGTCTTTTTTTGTCTACTTTCGTGTCTTCGGAGTAATACTGTGGATAATCCGACGCATAACAGGTTCTCAATAAATAGTCCTAGTGTGGATAGAAGGAAGGAAGGAAGAAATGAAGGAAGGAAAGAAGAGGATGAATGGAACGAAGGATGGTTTGACAGATAGACAAATCAGTTACAGGTGATGGACTAGGTTCCTCATTCTCCTCCCCTACTTGCAGCCTGAGGGATCCAGCCCCTGACCGTGTCCCCAGAAGGAGCATCCAGTTGGGATCCCAGACTTCAGGCAGAGACAGCCGTGCCAATCAGCACATGCTTCCCTGCCGTGCAGCTGTGCGAACCCACGAGCAACAGCAGGCTCTTAACCAAAGCTGGACACTCACACGAAGCAGTGGCTTCCCAAGGCCTGCCGATGCTGGGTGGAGTTGCACCACGTTATGGAAACTTTTATTTCTGCTTTATAAAAACAAAGTAGGAAAGGAAAGCTGGCTCTGCCAGAGACCCAGGCTGGCCGCGTGAGTCATCTTTATCCAAGCAAGATGCGTAAACTCTCCTAAGTCTGGGCCTATTGCTGAGCCGCTGGAAAACACGATGGTACCCCTCCCTCCGGGATCCCACAGTCCCATACACAAGGAGGTCGCAAATTCAAATGCCCGCAGGGGCCAGGCCAGAAACACACAGTATAAAGTGAGGCCAGCACATGGCAAAGTGAAAAACACTTTTCTATATCAGGTATTTGGATTTTTATGTGAACTCTCCTAACTTTTAAATTCTGGGAACCAATTCAGATATTTTTTTTAAATGCTATGTAGGCTATGTAGACCCGTGAAGGGCCAGCTCAGGCCAGAGAACCACCAGTGTGAGCTTCTGGTGGATGCTCCTGTATGGGCTTCAGGAACACTGGGTACCGTTTGGGTTTCTATGTTCCCTGTGGACATGAATCCTCTCTGCAATTCTGTATCCCAGAGACCTTGCAGGGAGAGAAAATAAAGCAACTTTCGAGTGTTTTCTCTGCTTTTAAGTAATGTATTGATTATACAGATATGTCTCATATATGCTCTTGTATATGCTACTGCTCTAAGTGATAGGCACTGTCTTTGCACCTCCTTTCTCCCATCTTTCTGTTCAGTTGGATCACGGTGGTTATAAGCTAAGGCTCTAGCTTCAGAGTGCCTGGTTCAAATCCTGGCTCTGCCACTTACTAGTTGGTTGACCTTGGACAAGTGATTTGGCTTTTTTGCCAAGTCTCAGTTTGCTCACTTGTGAAATGGGGATCACGATAATTTCTTTCTCCATGAAAATGAAATGAATTGATGTATGGTAGGTATTTAGAACAGTACCTGGCTTCTTGTTAAACCCTTGATCCATGTAGCTATTAACGGTTAACCATTTGCCACAAACTTGGTAAACATTAGTTTGGCGCCAATCTTTGTGCTTGACACTAAGGTTCATCTAAAAGCAAGGCAAGACACCCCACCTCCCAGGAAGTTCTGTTAAATTCTCAAGGAGACTCCATTTTACTGATGAGGGACTTGAGGATGAGAGAGGTGAAGTGACTTGCCTGAGGCCACCCAGCTGTGAGTGGCTCAGATGGGATTCCAGTTGGGGGTGTTTGTCTTTCCCTCCAGAACAGATGTTTCTCCCAGGGGGAGAGGGTCAGAGACCCCTGTTTTCCTCATGGCTTTTCTTGACAAGTGAGAGGTTGACCTCCACATTCTGGGAGAGTCCCTGAGACAGCTCTCACTATTCGTAAGTGGGCCCGAGAAGAGAAAGGCTGGCGGGCATGTGCTGAAGACCCCAAGTTTGGGTGCTCAGTGTATGGCTGGCCGTCGTGACTAGGCACAGGGAAAACATTTGCAGAAGCTTCTGGCTTGTTTCCCCCTTTGGCCTCGGCACAGCACATCATTGCAGTGTGCCTCCACTTACCCATTGTACCGTCGGATGGTCACATGTCCATGGAGCCCACAGCTGAGGGTCAGGCATGAGCTCTGACGTCTGGATGACTCAGTGGATGACATTTATTGAACACGTAATGATATGTAAACCCTGTTCTAAGAGCTTTACATAATGGACTCGCTTAATCTTCACAACCACCCCCAGTGAGGTAGACGCCTCTGCTCTCCCGTTTTACATATGAGAACACCGAGGCCCAAAAAGCAGGAATAAATTGCTCAAGATCATAATGCGAGTCACTGTGTAGACATCAAAATATGAGATCTCAGAGGTCTCAGGAATAGAGAGTGACCTTCCTGCTTGGTGGCACCTTATGAGATGTGCCTCACTGCCTGCTGTGCAGTGGCATTCAACACTGATGTCCACTCGCCCAGCCATCTGCTTACGTATGACCCTGCGTCAATCAAGTCACCTCTCCGAGACCCACTTCTAAACAGCAGCTCGATGTGTCAGCACTTGAGTGTCGGAGGAATGAGGCCCAGAGCACCTGATTGTGTCTGAACCTGCTTGGGGGCAGTGGCGAGCTGGGAAGGCAGAAGGAGGCGTTGATACCACCATCCCGGGTCTCCGTCAGGCTCTGCTTAGGGCTCGGTTCAGACTCGAGGCACACCAGCCAGTCACTCGCCTTTGTCGGAGGCATAGGCTGCTGTTATGTCAGTCAGAAAAGCTAGACCTCAGTCATTAATTCAGGAAAGATAAGAACATCTGGGTTTTGCTCACCTGCCACTGTGCGACCTAGGGCAAGTCCTTTTTCCTCTCTGGCCTTCTGTCTCCAGGGGCTTAAACTCCATGACCTGCAGGAACCTTTTCGGCTTAAGCAGTTGATGGAAAATTGTAAAGACCCCAGAGCGCCTCCCTCAACTAGTCCCTCTTTGCTACCTTGTCTGGAAAAGCCAGTGGCAAAACTGCCGTCTCTCCTGTCTAATTCGTATCCATCCCTGGCATGAAGAAACTTAAGAACTAGTTTTCTGTTTCCACAATTAATGGTATTGTTGTTCTTGTTATCGTCGTTAATATTGGCTGCATTAACTGAACTCAGTGGGTAATATGTGCTGAGTATTTTATATGCACTATCTCGTTGAAGCCTCAAAATAACCTCGGTACTATGATGATTTCGTTTCACAGATAAGGAATGTAAAGCTCGGAGGGGTTGATTAAGTAGCTCAAGGTCATTCTCAGTGCCAGGTCAAGGAGAAGACACAGTTTGAACCTGAGACTTCCCCGAGTCCAGCACCTTGGCTCTGGGCCACCAGACGGCATGCCCTGCGGGTCACAAAGCAGATCCTCCTCCCCATTTGAAAGTCTCTGTCACCTTGGCCACCCGGCATGGAAATATTCTGAATCCAGACAGCCAAGAAAAGAGAAATAAGAAAAAGGGAAGAAAAGATAAAGAAGAATGCTTTGTTCCTTATACCATCCTCCATAAAAACAGTCTCTGCCAGGTGCATGACTTAGCTGTGGAGGTGACCCCCGAACCCCCGGCCTCCTCGAGCCCCCCTGGCAGCCGGCTGGTCACATGATGCCCAGACAGCCCTGGTTGCTATTCAAGCGTGTCTGTGTGAAGCTGCTCCGGCAGCACCGCTCCCACGAGGGGGGCAGGCAGAGGCTCTAGTCAGCCTTGGACATGGCCCCTCGCCCCTGTCAGTGTCTGCCGCCTTGGCAAGGATGCTGAATGCTAGCCCGCTTTTGTGCCCCTGTCCAAGAAGCAATAGCATGAGGGAGATGAAATAGCCACTGTGGGGTAGCACAGCCACGGAGCTGAGCCTGACCTCCCAGCTTCATTCATTCATTCATTCATTCATTCATTCAATGCCCACTGAATAAATACAATGTGCACGCCACTTTTCTCAGTCCCTGGGATACAGCAGCGAGCAAAGTGGATAATATCCTCGTGGAACCTCAGTATAGCAAGGTAGAGAGCCATTAAGCAATTAAATACTCAATTAATTATTCAATTGCAGCCGTGCTAGTTTTCAGAAAGTAGGAGCAAAGCATATGACCACATGCAATAGGGGCTTAGACTTGCCAGGCAGCCAATTATGAAAACCTAATGTGTTCGCTCTTTCCCCATATTGCAAAGCAGACATTTGCAAGCACTTAGCAGGCCTAAAACTATCAGGGCATTGGAAAAAAACATCCAAGGTGACCTCGACCCTTTTGGCGAAGGGCTGTGGAGTGGTGAGGTCAAGGGCTTAGACTTTTGAGCTGGATTTCTGGGTTTAAAACGAGCTCTGCTATCAACAGTAGACCCTTGTACAAGTGGCCAAAACAATTGTCCTTGGAAGAATGAAGATAAACAGAGTTCTAGGACTATGGGAGCAGATTAAATCAGATGCTCCGTGAGAACCACTTAGCATGTGCCTGCCCTAGAGCGGTGAGTGATGCAAGTCACCATCTATGATGGTTTATCTCCCTTGAGAACCAGAGGGGAACCACATGCCTTAGGAACACCCACCAAAAGCCTGCGCTTGAACCCAAGTCTCCAAACTCCATGCCCAGTGCTAAGCCCAAGCACAAATCAACCCTGTAAACCCAGTGGAGGAGTTACTCTTCTGTGTCCACGTGCTACCAGCCTGTCACAAACTCACCAGAAGCCAAATCCAAGACCCAGTTCTGGGGTCTATTTCCCCCTCGGTGGCTGCACAACCTTCTTCCAGGGCACCCAGGCTTATAGGAAGGGAGAGAGGAGAAAGCATCTAACGGCATCACTATAGCAAGAGCAGTAACTTCTCCTAATTATTTCCCAGCTCCTGGATTCATTAGCGACCCCAGTATTAATTCAGATTGCTGCATTTATCCCCATCTGTCTCAGATTCGTCATTGAGACACTGATGATGCTAATGTGGTAGGTTTCTGCTACAAAGGATCACTGCGGAGTTGAAGTTGTTGCTCAGAGCGAGAAGGGCCCCAGCAATTTTTGGTTTAGAATGGGAAAGGAAAGCCCCCTGCTAAACCCAGGCGCATATCCTCTAAGTCCCCAAACCCCCAAACCTGGCAGCCCACGGCCCACAGGCAGATAACCTTCCACCCTGGCCTCAGCATCAGAGAAATTCCTTTGAAATGACTCTGCAGACTTCCCCACCCACTGAGTTCCCCTCTTTGGCTAACAGATGGGCTCGACTAACCATTCCCAGCTTTCCGATAAAGCAGTGTCAGGCAGAGAGGCCCCCTCAGAAAGGCATGCTTGGCTAATAAATTCCAAGGCACCCCCGCCATCTGCAGGCTGCCAATCACAGGGGCGCCGGGCACACCAGGGCTCCCAGCCTGCTGCTGCAAAGGAGCTGGGGTGGGACCTCGGCGGGTGGGGATGCAGCCGCCCCTGCCCATGCTCGCCTGCCCCTGCTGCTCTGTCCTGCTCAGCCTGTGACCTGTCCCAGTCGAAACGTGCTGGGGCCATTCCCGCTGAGCCCCCTTCATCTATTCGTGTCAGATCCAGCACGCAGGCAGCACTACGATTCAATGCAATGTTCTTGAGCCTTAAAGGTGGATGGACAGTCAGATCTGCTGCCACAGTTTAGCTCAGCAACATTCCACTGCCTAAGTTCAAGCCAGTGGCTTCCTCATCAAAGCCTTGATTTCCCCATCTATCAAATGGGAATTAAAGACATCCCCTCTCACACAGATATAATGTAAATATGTAAACAAAATGCGAGGCACAATGCCTGGTCCATGGATATAAGTGGTAGCCGCCATTGTCACCTGCCACAATCATTACTGTATTAGTGTGGTCATAATTTAAAAAGCCATTTAGCCTGAAAAAATGGACTTCAGGATTCCTGCTTCATATGATTCTTCTGTTGGAGATGTGATAATAGGTATTCAAATGTCTTAACCTAGCACATAGTAGACATTTAGGAAATGTTAGCTACTTCTGTGAATCTCCAATTCATTCATCCATCCATTCATTCTTTCTTTTATTCATACAAGAGACAGTCACTAAACACTAAACACTGTCCTAGCCTCTGTTAGGCCTGGAAAAACAAAGAACAAAATATGTAGAAGGGCACATGATCTGAAGGTCCTAGGGGTTCACCATCTGTTTGAGAAGACACCAGACTTCCCAGGCGATCCCTCCACACAGTATGAGAGGCAATTTTTAAGTGTGTTGCTTGGGCTCTTTCTGATCGCTGAGGTTCCCTGAGGCCACAGATTGAAATGTGCAATGTGTGTGTTGTTTTCTTCCATTGTGAGCTAAGGCAGACAGCACTAAGTGATCACTGCTTTCTTTTGTGTTGAACCTGAGACAAGTCTCAGCCTCTAGAAAGATTCTTTTCTCCTGGTGGTCATGGAAAGTTGATTGAAACTTGCACCACAGTTGAAAACAAACATCATCCCAACCTTAGATGTAGGGTCAGCTATGTTCAGCTATGGGGGCTATGTCTGGCCCACCACTTGTTTTTATAAATAAAGTTTTATTAGAACAGATCCATGTCCATTCATTCGTGTATTATCTATCTTGCACTACAAGGACATGTGCAGAGGGCAGGCTGGAGGTACTAGTGAGGTAATGCCCCTAGAAGCAGCTCTAAATTGAGATGGAGTTGACTCGGGTAAATACCCCAGTCTCTGGGCCCTGAGGCGGAGTAACTCCAAGGTGACCAACCACACTGCCACCCAGAAGAACTGAGCTCTAGTTACGCATCACGGATAATAAAATCCACATGTATTTCACCTTTCTGCTCCCTTTCCCAGGAATCCTGGTTGCAAAGTCTGCGTCCAGGAGAACCAGACTAAGACGCTCTCATTTCCTTCTCAGTCCCAGCTCTTCTAAGTTAGACCATGCTGGATGTTTTAAGGGAACTGAATCCGTGACTCATCCCATTAGGATGTCACAGCAGTTCCAGTGACCATTTCTCAACATGCATCTCACACGCACACTTCTTAAGAGAGGATAGCTCTGGTCAGACCACCTTGTTACCACCTCATGTGGCAGAATTTCATGCCAACCCATAAAAGAAGGGTTTTCCACTCCTTGCTCTGGCTTCCCAGTGGCTGTATCTACATGAGTTCTGATAGCTAAGCTCTTAGCTTTATCCCCAATAGTGGAAATTAATTCTGAAATTCTCTACTTCTCTGCCCAGGGCAGACATCATCAGTCGATCACAGCCTGACTTTCTCTTTGCATCTTTTCCAGTAAAGCACTCCAGGCAGGCGCTATCTATCAATGGATGGGACCTGGCACTCGAGATTAAATGCATTATATCGGGGACTACTTATGATATAAAGTTGAGTGAAGTGAAGCACAATGGTTAGGATAGCATAAAATAGTTCTTCAAAAGAGAAACGCAGCATGCCAGGACAAATGACAAATGTGGGACAGTGTCATCTCATAACGGTATGTGTGTGAGTATGTTGGGACTGCAATTTTCTTTTTCTCTGTTGTGGTACCTCTATATTGCACAACTATTATTTAATCCATGTGTTTATTGAGCACCTATTATATGCGAGATTTGAGTAAAGGATTCAATGATGATCAAGACAAATGTGTAATTGCCTGATTGAGAAGATAACATTACCACTCAAGGTGATAAGGCACAGGGCCCATGGGAACATTCTTAGATTCGGTCTCGGCATGCCCGTGCTTCTTCATGACGCTTGTCACAATTAGAATGCTGCAGGTATTTATAATTGTATGCTAATCTGCTCGTTTGTTGTTTCCGGCCACATTCCCAGTGCCTAGGACAGTGCCTGACACAGGGCATGTGTTTGGTCAGTATCACATACTGAAGCAGGTCCATTCTGTCTTCACTGGAAAGAGGGAGGGCGAGCATGGGAGTTAGACTATGGTAAGAGATGAAGGTGCAGGGGGGCGGCTTGTAACTACCTAAAGGACTTTTAGCTTCATCCTCAGGATAGTGAGGAACCTGTTGAAGGTTTCAATATAATAAAACAAAAGCAAAACAAAACAAACAGGGTAGTTTAGTCTTTGTAGATAAACACAAGAATGAATCGCCTGTGCTGGTATCCAGTTATTAACTATTCTGCTCTGAACAGTGTTTAATTTTCAGTTCCCACATAGGCTCCAGATCTGAGAGTTTTAGTTGAAAGCACAAGAACTGGCAATGTGGACTTCAACTATTGATGGACAGGTTCGTACTTCTTCAGTGTAAGTATAAACAATATGTAACATGCAATTTGTCCTTAAGCTGTAGGGTTACATTACTTACTTTTCTTAAAGTGTTTCCTATACACTGAGGCAGAGGAGAGTTTTAAGGTGGGCAGCAGAGACCAAAGCAAAAAGTGCCACTTCCTGCCTCCGATGCTCAGCTTACTGAGCCCCTTGAAGACTCAACTTTCTCCTCTGTAGAGTGGAGTCAATGATGATGATTCCCCCAGAGCAGTCATGAGGGTGCCTGACACACACTGAACACTCATTATCAAATTATACTGCTGCTGCTGATGATGATGATGGTGATCATGATGATAAGATATTGGATCTGGCAGAAGTCCAGTTTTGCAGAGGAGGAGGGAAATTGAGACCCGGGATGGGAAGTGACAGGCTCAAGGTCATACAAGGACTCTCTTGCAGAGTTGGAATCCAAAGGAAGGTCTCAAGAGTCAATTCACATGCTTGTTCTTCATGGGCTGCCGTTCCCAACTGTGTGCCAAGGCACCCTGAGGTGCTTCGGCAGGCTCACAGGACCACCACAAGCTATTTTAAATTGTCAAGGTAATCGTAGTGGTACGCAAAACCTCTCAAGCATCACATTAACTGCTAGCTTGAGTTCATTCACAGTTCCAGCATTAGAGCACATCACATTCCTTTGGATGATGTCATATCTTTGTGACCCTAGGTTTTCAGTGGTGACCGTGATAAAAAAAAAAAAAAAAAGCTAGGTCTGTGCCAAATCAATGTGGAACAGGAAATGAGGGTGGTAGATTCCAACCAAATTCTGAGGTTTCAGAAGCTGTGCAGAGCCTAATAGGCACACACATTTCTGTGCTTATTTAAAGCTGAAATAAAAATATTATTCTTTTATCAACTTATGTGGATTTTTTTCAAACTGATATGGGAAGTGTAAAGGAATCTAAGATGGCTACCTCGTCCTTGAGGAACTTCTAACCTTTGTTCCCAGGACCTTACCCTTCCTGTGCACATGAAATAGAAGATTGCCAAGTATGTGGAAGTTATCAATATATAAATCTACCTGCATGCCTTTGTTCGGGGCTCAGCCTCTGGAGACAGACTCCTCTGAGCACCCCCACCCGCCCTGCTTTAATTCTTAGTTTGTTGAGTGCTGCTTGGTTCTTCTGAGTACAGGGGCCAAAATACACAACGCTTTGGATCCCTGACAAGGGAACCCCACTGCGCAGGCCCTTTGAAGCCACGGATTTGGGCACAATGCCTAGACCCTGCTCGCTGAGGCAACTGAGGAACTAGAAGGTAAACCCCGCCCCAGTAGGGCGGTCTTGAGCCCAGCTGCACTCCGCCGCCCCACTCCATTGTTTCCCCTGGACTCTGAGCGGGGAGAACAAGGAGATTCAGTGGATCCACATCAGACGCGGTAAGGCCGGGACCCAGACAGGCCCATCTTAAGGGCAGAAGGAGAGCCTGATCACCTCTCAGGGCCAAGCGTAGGGACCACCAGGGAGGAAATGTTTTAACCTCTGAGAGTGTGTGTGCATCTGTGTGGATCTCAGAGACCTGTCTCTGAGTTTTCAGTCTGTGGCCGCTCGGTGAAAAACTACGGGGTCTGAGAGGGCCCTAATCTGCGGTTCTGTAGTGACGTCATAAAGCATAATGGTGATTCGTTTCTCCAGGGAATGACTAGGCTCAGGGTTTATACGGGTACACCTTAGCCGAGACATACTGAAAGTCTCGAGATAGACACGGCCAGGTGGGCACCTGAGTGGTCTCTGAAAAGGGACACGCCACCCTTTCCTCTGTCTTTGTGGCACCAGCACAGTGGGAGAACATGGGGTCAGGTCAGAGGAAGGCAACAGTCCCCGAGACCATGTTAAAGAATTTCAGGAAAGGTTTCTCCAGAGACTACAGGGTGAAGTTGAACCCCGGGAAACTCCAGATATTCTGTGAGGTAGAATGGCCTTCCCTCTGAAGGTACTCTAGATGTCCCCACGGTCTGGTGAGTGTGGAACATAATGACAGGTAGCCCTGGGTACCCTGACCAGTTCCCCTATATCAACTCCTGGCTGGATACAGCTCAGAGATTACCCCCATGGGTACAATTCACATGCACAGGCAGGGACAGGCCAAGGTCCTCTTCACGTCTTCTGGGAGGAGAGGAACAGACGAAAAGAAGGCCACTGTTCTACCTGAGGACCCAGAGATGAGCGAAGTGTCACCCCCTCTATACGTCCCACCCTGGCCTACTGCTCCACGGCTGCCAGAGACTCCGCCTCCAGTTTCCCCTCCCGCAGAAGCACCTACTACTACAAACACTTTATCCCAAGGCCTAGCAGCACACCTATGGTCCCGAGCCGCTCTCCAAATGCCTGTACGAGAAAGTTGGGAAACTATGGTTTGAGAGGAGGATGGGACTTTACGCCTAGGATGGATGTTGATGTATTATCAGCCGTTCTCAACCACTGATCTCCTAAATTGGGAAGTACAATACTCCCTCCTGCTCGGACAAACCCCAAGTGATGGTCGAGATGATAGAGTCTCTGTTCCAGACACACCGACCTACCTGGGACGACTGTCAGCAATGACTCATGACCCTTTTCACGACAGAGGAGAGAAGATGTATCCTGAAGAGAGCTAGGAAATATCTAGAGGAAACCATCCCAGTCGGGATGGTGGACCCGGAAAGATGAGCCCAAAAGGCAGCACCCGATGAGAGTCCAAACTGGGACTTCACTACCGAAGAAGGACAAGTTCACATCTAGAGGTACCAAGACGCCCCCCTTGCAGGTGTAAAGGCAGGGGACAAAAGACCCTTGAACATGGCCAAGATCTCCTTGGAAGTTCAGGAAGCCAATGAGACCCCTGGGGATTTCTATGAAAGACTCTGTGAGGCCTATTGAGTTTATATACCCTTTGACCCGGAGGCTACAGCCAACCAGCATATGGTCAATGCCACTTTTGTAGTCCAAGCTGCCCAAGATATTCGAAGAAAGCTCCAGAAGCTGGAAGGATTTGCAGGGATGAATGTCACTCAAATTCTATACATAGCCCACAAGGTCTATGCAAATCGAGATGTTACTGCAGAACGGGAGGCCTGAAGGGTTCGCAGAGAAAAAGCAGCCCTGCTGGCAGTGGCCTTGAGGGAAAACAAGGGATCAGAACCCCAGCGATGGGGAAAGGAGTGCACCCCAAGGGCGGAACTTGAGAAACCCAAATTGTCCAGGGACCAATGCGCCTACTGCAAAGAAATAGGACACTGGAAAAATGAATGCCCCAGCAGAAGAAGGAAGGGTCGTCGAAGCATCAAGTACCAACAGGGGCCACAAAATGGAGAACTCATTGGACTGGCAGGTGCACATTCAACTGAAGGGGACCAGGCTCTATCCAGCTTGGCCTTTGGAAGCCCGTGGTCAGAGCAAATGTGGGGGGCCAACCTGTGACTTTTATGGTAGACGCTGGAGCTGAACATTCAGTTGTCACCTCTCTAGTAGCCCCACTGGATAAAAGGACTGCAACTGTCCTGGGAGCTACCAGGGAAAGAGCCATCCAACAACTTTTTTTGCAAAGCTTGCACTTGTGAAATCGGGGGACATATGATCCGACATGAGTTCCTCTTCCTGCCTGACTGCTCAATCCTTCTCCTGGGCTGGGACCTCCTCTCCAAGTTAGGAGCCCAAATAACTTTCGAACAAGGTGGGAAAACTATCCTGAGTTTGAAGGACCCAAAAGGAGGTACTGCACTGGTGATGGCTGTTTTGGTACCCTGGGAGGAGGAATGGACTCTGTTTCGCTCCTCGGAAGAACAAGGCAACCCTCCCAAGTATTGGATCAACTTTCCACTTGTATGGGCCAAAGATAACCCACCTGGACTATCAATGAATCGACCTCCCATAATAGTTGGCTTAACCCCTGGGGCCGTCCCTCAATGCCTCTATCAGTACCGAATTCCCCAGACGGCCCGACTAGGCATACAGGAACATCTGATTCACCTCAGAGAACACTAGATTCTCTCTGAATGCTAGTCCCCATGGAACACACTGCTGCCGCCAGTCAAGAAACTGGGGGTAGGAGACTGACCAGGGCAGGATCTCTGACTAATCAACAAGGCTGTGATACCTCTACACCCTGCGGTACCCAATCCGTATACCCTCCTCGGACAACTTCCTGTCACGGCCAAATGGTTCACCTGCCTGGACCTCAAGGATGCTTTCTTCTGCCTGTGGTTGGCACCCCAAAGTTAGCCTCCATTTGCCTTTGAGTGGCAGGAGCCTGACTCTGGCAGGCAGCTGCAACTGACCTGGACTAGGCTCCCACAAGGTTTTAAGAACTCACCAACGTTGTTTGGGGAAGCACTCACAGCCAACTTGACAGCGTTCCCCAGAAAGGGGACCTGGTGTACTCTCCTCCAGTATGTGGATGATCTCCTGCTTGCTGGGGAAATTGAGGAAGATTGTATGACAGGAACACAAATATTACTGGAAATCCTGACTACCTGTGGAAGAAAGCTCAGATTTGCAGAACTCAGGTCTGATATTGGGATTCCTTCTCAGTTGAGGAAAACAGGACCTAGGACCTGAGTGGAATGCAGTGCTAACCTCCATTGCTCAGCCGGGAACTAAGAGGGGCTTACGTGAATTCCTCAGAGCGGCTGGTTTCTGCCGCATCTGGATCCCCAGGTATTCAGCTCTTGTCTGACCTCTGCACAATCTTTCAACCAGGCCTGAATCAAGTTCCTTAAACTAGACTTAAGAGGCAAGGGACGCCTTTCAGGAAATAAAGAGGTCCCTCAGGCAGGCCCCGGCCCTTGGCCTACCTGACATTGAAAGGGACTTCAATCTGTTTGTCCATGAGGACAATCGCCCTAGGAGTGTTGACTCAAACAGTAGGGCCATGGCAGAGGCCTATAGCATATCTATCCAAAAAGTTGGACTTGGTCGCCTCTGGATGGCCACCCTCCCTCCGTGCCCTGGTCGCCACAGCAATACTAGTTCAAGAGACAGACAAACACCCCGGGGCAGGAACTGCATGTAAAAGTTCCCCATGCAGTCAACATCTTAATGAACAGTCAGGAACATTGGTTTCTCTCTAATGCAAGACTAACACAGTATCAGGGATGCTATGTGAAAACCCCTGCATCACCCTTGAAACTGTAGGAACTCTCAACCCTGCTACCTTCCTCCCTACTGAGGAAGAAGAGCCAGACCATGATTGTGAGGAGGTGACCGACGAGGTCTACGCCAGCAGGCCAGACCTCAAGGACCAACCCATCTCCAACTTCAAACTAACCCTGTTCTGTGATGGGAGCAGCTTCTTAAAAGAAGGGCAATGCCAGGCCGGGTATGCTGTAACTCCCCGGCAAGAAATCATTGAAGCCCAGTCACTTCCGGCCGGGTGGTCAGCACAACGAGCTGAGCTGCACATACTAGCCCAAACCCTTGAACTGGGCAAGGGAAAAAGGACTAATATTTATACAGACTCCCACTACGCCTTCACTACTGTTCACATTCATGGGGCCATCTACAAAGAAAGAAGCCTCTTGATGGCGGGAGAAAAAACTATCAAAAACAGGGAAGAGTTCCTAACACTTCTTGTGGTCATATGGCTACCTAAGGAGGTTGCCATCATGCACTATCTGGGACATCAGAAAGGAGACGACCCAGTAACAGAGGGCAGTTGCTTGGCCGATGAGGCAGCCACAACTGCAGCTCAACAGGTGCCCCATAAGGAAAAGACTGGCCTTGTAGTGCCTGCTCTCACCTTGGAAGATCGACCACCTCCCTACACTCCAGAGGAGGACCAATGGGCAAAAGCTGAGGAGGCTATAAGACTTAAAGGACATTGGTGGAAGTTACCAATGATACAAATCTTTGTCCCTGTACTCCGTGGTCCCTCCTTAGTGGCCGAATACCATCAATTCACTCACCTAGGGAAAACTGCCCTGGAAGCTCCGATGAAGAAACAACACTATATAAGTCAATTCTCAGCCTTACGTAAAAGATATCTAGTAGGTGCCAGACTTGTGCCAAGAGCAACCTCCGCACAGCACCCAGGGCACCACTTGGAGTACAAAAGACTGGAACCAGCCCTTTTGAAGACTTAGAAATAGACTTATCTGAAGTCTCACCTAGCCGAGGCTACAAATACCTAGCAATATTAGTCTGCATATACTCCAGATGTGTAGAAGTTTTTCCTATGAAGATCAAATGGAGCAGGGAAATAGTAAAGGTCTTGCTCCAAGAGATAGTACCCAGGTTCAGGTTGCCAGTTAGCATCCACAGTGACAATGGATTCGCCTTCGTAGGAGAACTTACCCAGAAACTGTCTCACGCCCTAGGCATTAAATGGTTGATCCATATGGCATATCGACCCCAAAGCTCAGGGAAAGTAGAACGTATGAACCATACCCTTAAGGGCACTCTTGCCAAGTTTAACCAAGAGATTGGTCTCTCTTGGCTGGACCTACTCCTTTTAGCCCTGCTTCAAGCCTGATGCACTCCCAACAAAGTGGGGCTCTCTCCCTTTGAACTAATACATGGGAGGCCTCTCCCATGCTTGGAAAGCATCCCAGGAGATTTATATCAGATAGGCCACTAGGGCCTCTCCAAACAGCTTCAGGGTCTAGAGACTGTCTTAACCCAACTATGGGAATATACTCTGGAGCGGGTCCCTACACTGCTTGGGAAACCAGTTCACTCTCACAAACCCCAGGACACAGTATGGATAAAGGATTGGAAAAAAGAGGCTCTGCAGCCACAGTGGACAGGCCTCCCACACAGTTATACTAACCACACCTATTGCTCTTAAGGTAACTGGGATAACTCTTAGGATACATTATTCTAGGGTCAAGAAAGCTGACCTTTCGATAATCAGTGGACAAGCCAGCTGAACCCACAGAATCCACTCCGCCTCTGCATAAAGAAGCAGAACCCCAATGAGTCTACATGACCTAGGTGTTCTCATAACTAGTAGCCTAATCTCTTTTGTATTAGGAATTGGAATGGCAATTGTCTCCCCAAGGAGCTGGACAAACTTTCAGTGGTCACTGTTGGCGATCTCCTTGTGGTCTTTTGTAGGCCTGCTTGCCACCCTATTTTACTTCCTTCCTTGGACACCAATGACCGCCAACAGGACCCTGAAAGTTTGTCCAGATAAGATCTGCAAGCCCTGCTGTGATCATCATTCTAGGACTCATAAGGACTGTTTTCTCTGCTTCAGGACATTGGCAATTCCAGGTTATTCGGACATGGGGGGATGGAGGGATAGTTAATGCCACTAGGTGGGATGGGCACCGCCACCCTGTTACCCTCCAATTTGATGCTTGTGAGATAATGGAACCTAAATCACAGACAGATTGTGGTGGGCTAGGATGGGAACGGTATTATGCTACGCAACATAAATACCTCTGTTTTAAGTCAAGAGAGAAGGGTGACTGTGACGATGTAGGAGAATTCTACTGCCCCTACTAGAGTTGCCCCCACGCCCATTCAGGGGCTCTAAGCAGTGGAGTACCCTCCTTAGGCCTCCGGCAAACTGCTCCCTTGGTCACTGCAACCCTACTGCCTATGAAATCAAGGACCCAGAGGACTCCAAATGGAGCCAAAAGGTGATAGTTGGGGTCAGGATAGACGGGAAAGGAAAAGATCCAGGAGCTCTCATTAAGGTAGTCAGGTCCTGGGTGGTCAATCCTACCTCTCGCCTGAGGCTCAAACTCCACAGTGCCAATCCCTTCCACAGTCTGTCTCCCCACTTCTTACCCCCTCCAGACATGGGGTCCCCCTAAATTTCCACTCTGGGAAATTGTCAATGCTACTCATCAACTTCTGCTACTAGCCAATCGCTCTCTAGGGTCTGACTCCTGGCTCTGCACCTCTGTGATTACCTGGACCTATACAGGCCTTGGGGTAAATGGTATCATCATCCCTGAGCATTCTGGGACTGCCTGGCCTGTCTGGCCCTCAGGAACATCGGTTAGTAATACCACCTGTGTATAAGGCACAGGAACCCAGCCTACTGGAACTGCTGATTGCACCCAAATCTGGCAGCCAAATTCCGATACCTATACCAGTCTCCAAATGGCATGTATTTCTCTTGCTCAAACGGGGTGTACACCCATCTCAATGGGTCATGGTGCAGCTTATGTGCCATAACTATCCTATTGCCTAACCTCTCAGTTGTGCCCAGCTCTGATGTAACCTACCTGGTGGAGCCAATCAGGCCCCGAATTCACCGAGCACCCATATTAATACTGGTGCTGGCAGGAATCGGGGCAGCAGGGGGAATTGCCTCTAGAGGAGCTGCAGTAGGTGTAGCTAAACATCAATTCCTTCAACTGTCTGCTCATATAGATACAGACCTCAGTGCCTTAGAGAGTGCTCTAAATACACTTCAAGATCAGGTAGCCTCACTGGTAGAGGTTCCTCTGCAGGATAGAAGGGCCCTTGAACTGCTTATCGCCAGCCAAGGGGGCACGTGTCTTTACCTTAAAGAACAATGTCATTTCTATGACAATAAATCTGGAGTTGTACGAGAAAACCTAAGCCAGTTGCGTGCTTGAATCCAGGGGTATATAGCAGAAGGGGAACAGCAAGAAACATCGTGGAATGCTTTACAATCCTGGGGTTCCTGGCTGGTACCGCTCCCTGGACCCCTAGTTAGACTTATCTTTGTCCTCACACTGGCACCCTGTGTTCTGCGTTACCTGTCAAACTTAGTCTCAGAATGGTTAGAGGCCATCAAGCTTCAGATGGTCCTCCACCACCCACATGAACCCATATCCCAACAATCTGATGTGTGATGTGACCCAAACACAAGTTAAGGGTGTATCAATGGGGAGAATGATATGGGAAGTATAAAGGAATCTAAGATGGCTACTTTATCCTGGAGGAACTTCTCCGAACCTTTGTTCCCAGGACCTTACCTTTCCCGCACGCAGGAAACAGATCACCAAGTATGTGGAAGTGAGCAATGTATGAATCTACCTACCTGCCTTTGTTCAAGGCTCAGACTCTGGAGAGGGACTCCTCTGACCCGCAGGCATAGATAAACCTCCTTCAATTCTTAGTTCGCTGAGTGCCGTTTGGTTCTTCTGAGTACACGGGCCAAAATTCACAACAAAACAGCTATGCAGTTGTTAGGACATTAATGCTCATTAAGTTCGGACTAAATACCTAATAAATGGAACCAAGAGTGATTTCTTTTAGTGAAACAATTCTGAAACACTAAGGGTGCTATGAACACAAAGTTTGAGAACATTTGCTCCATGATTTAAGGTTCCTGCTTGCAGGGAAGGAGGCAGGCTTTTCTGAGCCTCAAAGCAAGACTGAGAAATGAGGGAGAGGTGTTAATGCCTTGAAACAAGACAAAGAAGGAACAGGAAACCTGATCTCTCAGCTACTGCCAAGTCATTGTTTATTTAGAACCAGCAGTGTGAGCACATCGGAAACCTTGTTCTCTGGTTCTCCAGCAGGATGGGCCATTCATTCATTCAGCAAATGCACACTCAGTATTTACTTTGTATCAGACACTGTCCTGATCTGGTGATAAATGAGGCACGGTCTCTGTCTTCCAAGTTAAGAAAGGGAAGAGAGAAGAGAAGATGTGAGGCAGGAAAGAAGATAGCGTTATTCTTATGTTTATAAGTGAAGCTCTTAGAAACACAAGTTCAGAGAGGTTAAGTAAATGACTCAGTCACGCAGCATGAAAGAAATTAGATAATGACTCACTATTAAGACATTGTCCTATTACTACTGTCTGTGGGCACTCATGGTTTAATCTGAGAGATGAAACACTGGCATGTAAAATAACGTTTTTTACCACTGAAGAGAGGTATGGACAGTATGATACCGGCACAAGGATAGACATAAATATCAGTGGAATAGAATCAAAAGTCCAGATATAAGCATCTGTGATCAATTGATTTTCGAGAATACCAAGACTACTAAATGGGGGGAATAGTATTGTCAACAAATGGTGCTAGGGACAAATGGATATTCACATGCAAAAGAACAATATGTAACTCAAAATGGATCATTGATCTAAACGTAAGACTTAAAATTAAAATTATAAAACTTCTAAAAGAAAACATAAGAGTAACTCTTTGTGACCCTGAATGAGGCAACATTTTCTTAAATATGATATCAAAAGCACAAGAGACAAAAGAAATAGACTAATTGGACCTCATCAAAATTAGAAACTTTTCTACTGTAAATGATACCAACAGGAAAGTAAAAAGATGGTGATGGGGGTTAACTAAAATTATTTTGATGATCATTTCACAATGTACACAAATATTAAATTATTATGCTGAAACTAATATAATGGTATATGTCAGTTATACCTCAGTAAAAAAAGAAATGCAACAAAAAATAAAGTGAAGGCAACCTACAGAATGGAAGAACTTATTTGCAAATTATATGCCTAATAAAGAATGTACATCTAGATTAATAAAAATGCTTAAAACTCAATAATAAAAGACAAACAACCCAATTAAAAAATGAACAAAAGATTTAAGTAGGCATTTCCCCAAAGAGCATATATCCAAATGGCCAGTGAGAACATGAGAAGATACTCAGTATTATTAGTTATTAGAAAAATACAAATCAAAATCACAAAGATGTCTATAATAAAAAAAAGACAGACAATGATAAGTGTTGGTGAAGATGTGGAGAAATTGGAACCCTCATACATTGCCGATGGGAAGGTAAAATGGTACAATCCCTTGGTAAGCAGTCTGGCAGTTCCTCAAAATGTAAAACCTGGAGTTACCACATGACCCAGCAATTCCACTCCTAACTATAAACCCAACAGAAATGAAAACATACGTCCATGCAAAAACTGTACATGAATATTTATTCATAGTAGCATTTTTCACAGTAGCCAAAATGTGAAATAGCCAGATATCCATCAACTGATAAACAATACGTATGATATCTTTACAATGAGATATTACTCGATGATAAAAAGAAATGAAGTATTGATGAGCGTAAGAAGCTAGCAACAAATGACTGCATGTTATATAATTATATTTATAGGAAATTCCAGAATAGGGAAACTACAGAAACAGAACATAGCTTAGTGTTGATCAGGGCCTCGTGTTGGAGTAAGTGGGAGTGATCGCTAATGGCTATGGGGTTCTTTCTACAATCAGATTTGGGTGATGGTTGTAGAACTGTGGAAATATGCTAAACTTATTAAATTCTACACTTTAAATGGATGCATTTTATGGGATTTTAACTATATCACGATAAAGTTATTTAAAAATAAAAAGTACATATTGGGGGTGGTGAAATACAGCTGTGGAAGGAGGCAGAGGCCAGAGTTAAGTCACCTGGGGTTTTCTGCCGAGAGCAATGCAGAGCTATAGAAGCTTTTTGGCGGGGAGACACAGGTTAGGAAGCAGGAAGACGGCTGCTGCAGAAAACATGGGGCAGATGATCAGACCTGATTTAGGGTAGTACTGGAGGAGAGAGCTTCAGCAGGCATAACTGACAGTGCTTGGTCGTGAATTGAATAGGTGGAGGAAAAGGAAGATCTGGGTACCAGGACCCACACAGAATAGATCCTCAGTAAATATATGCAGAACAAAGGATGAATGAATGAGTGAATGAGTGAATGAATGCAGCTCCTTGTGGATCTTACTGTAGTTCGCAGGTCTTGATTCAGTTCCTGAGAAATCTTTCTAAAATAATCTAAAGTTCAAGGTCTAGATCCCACCAGCATCCCCCAACCCTGCTCTTCACCCTCACTTCAACTGGAGAAAGAGTATGGAAGCTTAACATTTATTGAAAGCTACTTGGGCAGGTACGCCCTGAAGGGGAGGTGTTACACTATGCTTCCCATGGCACCTACCCCTGAACCAGGCATGCAGTATGTGCTCAATAAGTACTCGAACTAATAAGTGAGTGGAACAACATCTCATGTTGAGTATCCTTGACAATCATATCAAGTTAATACAATAACCACCATTTTGGCAATGAAACTGAGGCACAAACTGAGGTTAAATGACCTCCCCAAGGAGGTCAATTTTATCTGCTTGATAAAATTCTAATTACCCAAGGAGGTAATTCCTTGTACCTCCTTGGCTTTACCTTTCCAGGGCATTCCAACCCAACATCCATCTGCTAACATGTGCATTTCTTTCCTTGCCCAAGGGTTACTTGGGGCTCAGATGCATCCTCCACCCATAAACACGAACTTCCTGGGAATTAATGATGCCACCCCTTACCCACTCCCGAAGAGCAGCCTTCAACCCACAATATGGGTGTTGGTGTAAAAATATCCTAGCTCCCTCTTTCACTTAGTTCCTTACCAACTCTCTCAGGTCCCTGGAGGGTTGGGTTCCTGTGACCCACAGTGGCAACCCCATAGTGGTGTCCTTTCAAACTGTCTCCCTTCCCCACTCCCACGTGATACCTCCTACAATCGCCCACACGTGCTGCAGTCTTTGTCTCAGGAGCTGTTTCTAAGGAAACTTAAACTCAGACAGGCACCTCCTCTGTGCCAGGCACTGGGGAATAGATTGGTGAGCAAATTGGTGGGGTTTGATTCTGTTAGGGGTCCTTGGCTCATGAGGCTGACAGACAATCCTAATCCGTGATGACATCCCTGTTTCTGACGTCCTGTTGCCTTGAAACCAGCATCTTCCTGCTTCCCCTCTTCCCAGCCCAGTTTGACTAAACCTAACTAATCCCGCTGAACTCCAAGATTCCCAGCCCTACCTCTGGCTTTTGACAACTTTACCAGGACAAAGGCATTCATTCTCACGTGTGATAGAAGTTGATGCAGAAATGGGGGCAACACTCAGAACCCGACTAGAGATGGGCAGCAAGACCCTCTTTCTTCTCCCCATGACCCAGCTCCAGGCAAAAGCAATTAAGTCATTTGCTGCCAGGACCTGGAGGTGGCAGTAACATATAATCACAAACGTAAACAGTTTTATATGGTAATTATGAATTCTGTCTATTTTTTTTTTTATCAGTGCAACCCAGGCTGAAGATTATTTTCTGCTTGATGAAATTCTAATTTTGATCCATCCTTTCCTCTTCTCCACCCAACGTTAGAAGGATTAAGATGGGGCTATGGGTGATAATTTGGGATATGACAGCATCGAGGCCTCTATTTTCAGGTCTTGTACTACATGGATTCAGAGTTGGTCTGCTACTGACATTCCATCCCATGTTAGGTTAAATGTCTAAATGGTAACAACCCACCATTCCATGGCTGGCCCCAGCCCAGGCTGGCATCGTGTCTTGTCTGAATTTCTCCACTGGTCTCCTGGTATCATCCCTGTGGCTGGACCAACACTGTTCTTTTCAAAAACATGCATCTTCCTGCCTAACTGCTCCTTACCAGGTGCCAGGTGTTAATTGTCTTGCTAAATGGCTCTGCTTTCATTCCAGTACAAACCTAAAAGTTGCTTTATATTCCAAACTAACCTTTATCCCATCTACTCCCCAAATATTCCCAGAAATATTCAGTTTCCATCTACTCCACTATAACCTGATTCCAAGTTATCTTCTCATCTTTTCTCACCTGGGTGGCCGCCTTCACATTCATCTACTTTTTAAAAAATTTACTTTCGTTCTTCGTTTTCTTAATAATATCCAAGAGCTCTTTATTTAACATGTCTGTTAACCCTTCGCCTGGTGTGTATAAGGCAAATGAATTTGCCTCCCCCTATTCTCAACCTTCAACTGATAATCTACTCTCCACCTAGCAGCCAGAGTGATCTTTCAAGACATAGATCAAATCATGCAATGCCTTTCTACTGCACTTAGGAAAAAATATCCAAATTCGTCACTATGACTCTGCATGATCTGGCTTCTGCCTCCATCTCCGCCCCTCATCTTATACCAGTCTCGCCCTCACCCATTATACTCCGGACCTGCTGGCCTCCTTCTGTTTCTCAATCAGGATAAGCTCATTCCAAGCTCGGGGACTTTGCCTCTGCTGGACCCCCACCTCCAGCTCCGTTCCCATATGTCTTGGCAGAGCCAACTCCTTCTTCTCATTCATGCCTTAACCCAAATGCCAGGCCCCAGAGCGACTTTCTTTGACCTAGCCTAAGCAAAATCTTTCTCGGCTCATCTCATCCTATCACTCCATTTCCTTTTCTTCATAGTCCTTAACTAAACTTATTGTACACATGTATGTATTTACTTCTTCACTATTTGTCTCCTCCTGCTAAAATGTTCACCCCATGAGGACAGGGGCTTTGTCTGGCGTGTTCAGTAGTCCGTCTCCAGGGCCGCGCAAAGGAGTTGGCACATAGTAGGTGCTCAATAAACAACTGCCAAGTGAACAAATGAATAGCACTTTTCATGGTTCCTTGAAAAGCCTTTCATGAGAGGCTGCCAGATTTCTTTTATCCTGCAACTACAATTATATATTTATGAGGTAATCAGCAACTGAAAAGTTCCCCGTAATAGTAACTGGAGCTTAACAGACAAATAAACTGAACACCATTAAGGATGTTTTGTGGCCACTGGGGTGAATCAAGTGAGCTAATCGCCCAACTCCCAGCAATTAAGTCAATTAACTATTTAGACATATGCTGAGCCATTTCCCGGCTTGAGTTTCCTGGGGGCATCTGTGAAATTTGTGCTATTTATTTATGGTGTAAGCTTCTGGTCTGCGTTACTAAACTGGGATGACTGGGGAGTGAGAGGTGGCTGATTAAGTGAGAAAAAAGTCTGTACCGCAGAAAAGATGCGATAAGCTGTATGTTATCCTCCACAGGCATTTTTTAGTCTCCTTTTCTCTGTGTGCTGAGAGGATGGGAGATGCAGCCATTACTTGCCATGACTTATTTGCTTAGCATGTTTGGGGCTGTTGTAATGCCAGTGTGAGTCACTGAGGAAAAATAAGAAAGGAAAAAAGTAAGTGGGGGTAATTCCTTGGGATATAGACTCAGTCTCAGGTTCAAATTTTCACTCTCACTTAGTAACTGAGCCTAAATTTCTTCATCTGAGAACTGGAGAATTACAGAACCTGCCTCATATAGGCTTGTGGTGAGAATTCAAAGAGATGAACAGTGTAAAGTTAGTGCTCAACACAGAGAAAGTGCTAAATCAATAGTAGTTATTACTGAAAGGTTAAAGAAAAGGAGGTAGAAAGAGCATAGATAGAGGAATCAGACACACCTGCTAGGAAACCCAGTTCTTCCTGGCATTTCATTGCCTTATGCAACTAACTTTACCTCTAAGACTCAGTATGCTCTTCCAAGATGGGGCTAATAAGATCAAGTGGGTCTGACACTTGAAAGGCCCTGGCCTGTGACCCTCCTTACCCCATCTGAATATTCCTTGCATTTGAAGAAGGAAGGGAAGGATCTTGGCTCACGTCATGGAACAAGTTACAGAGATGGTGTTCAGGTCTCTAATTCTGATGTTTTTGCGTTGCTACCTTGCCTTGCACTTTACTATCATGAAAAAACAAAGTTGTCCTTTCAAGAAGAGATATGTTCCCGGAGATAATTAGCATGTATCGATTAGATGTTTTCTTTTTTTTTTTTTTTCCAACCACTGCATAAAGCCTTTCACAGATATTATGTAATTTAAACCTTACAGAGAAGTGTATTTTATGAATAAAGAAAGGACTCAGAAAATACAGGTAATTCGCCCCAGGTAACACAGCCAGAAAATGGTATAGTCAGGATTTTGAACTAGATGCCAGCTGAGTCCAATGCTCTTACCCACTGTGCTCCCCTGCCCATGGCATGCAGGCAGTGATTTTCTCCACATGGTACTACAGTTTGCGAGGAAACGAAAGCATCTCGGTTTTAAGTTTAATCAATGGCTTTTGGAGAGGGGCCCTTATCACCCTCCCCCAGCCCCCAGCCCCAGCTGTCACCCTCCTCCTCTCCTTCCCTTACATCCATGCTGCAGGATCCCAGAAGGCAGCAGGTCCTTGGCTAAGGATGGAGGACAGCCAGATGGACCAGACTCTTGAGACAGAGACTGAACCTCCACATTAGAGATGGTCCCCAAACACCATGTCCAGGGAGCCACACTGGACCTGCCGATATCCCGGGTGTTTAGGCTCAGCTCAGCAACATCCCTCCTGCTGGAGGTTTTGGAAGGCACCGAAAAGACATCCGTGCACTGAAAATGTGTCTCTGACCTCCTGAGGCGAAGGCGGCAGGGTTGCCCAAGACTTTCTTCCTGGCAACGGTCAGCACCAGTGGTGCCAGAAGGAGGAAGAAACATTCCCAGCTGAGAGCATTGCTCAAGTTCCAGCAAGAGCTGAAGCACTGGTTTCTGGCTACTGGTTCACTTTGACAGTGGGGTGGAATCGAGGAGCATTTTTCCTACTTTCTTCTGGGATGCAATCAAATTTGTTCCGTATGGTCACAATAACAGCTATATATATGCATATATATCTTTTTATATATGCGTACACACCTATATATCTATTGTTTATCTACCTAACTTTATGCAGATTCTCAGTATCTGGCTTATAAGTTAACAGACATAAAAACAGTCATGTGTTAATAGACAGATACTAGGGCTATGATTACTAAACTTTGATGTATACGAAAATGATCTGGGACCTTTACCAAAAATGTAGGTTGTTGTTCCCAACACCAGAACTTTTAACGTAGTAGGTCTAGGTTGAGGGCTGAATTGTACACTTTATATAGGCTAATTTTATGCTATGTAATTTGCATCTCAATTTTTTTAAAAATAGACCCAATGAATCGAATAACACAGACTAGAGAGTTGGGCAAGGCTTCCTACAAAAGGAGCTTTGGAGATTTCGAGGTGGGTGAGGAAGGGAAGGGTGTTCTAGGCACAGAGAACGGCATGGGGGAAGTTTGTAGCAAGAGAAGATATTAAAATGTGGGAGAACCATGAGAATTGATGGGGAAGAGGTGTAGAGGCCAGGACACAGGAGGCCTTCCTGGCCGGGCTGAGATGTTGAGTTGTCATGGCGATGGCCCTGCAAGTCCTTAAAGTGTGTTTGATAAGGTTGTGCTTAGAAACAGTCGCAGGTGACCCATGAGGACTGGACTAGGTAGGCAGACGTATAAGGCATAGAAGATAATTCTAGTGGAGCAAAAAGCTATACAGTACTGCAAAAATCCATAGAGAAAAAAAAGAACACCTCCCTAAATCATCCACATTTTAAGGCCTTTGTGATAGACATAATTACATCAGTTACATAAGTTAAGCCAGGATCTAGAAATTCGTTTTTCCTCTTAACAGCTTAACATGAACATGTTCCCATAATACTGTGCATATTAAACTGCCTCATTCTTTTTAAAGGCTGCATAGTATTCTATTATATGGCTATTTTGGTTGAAATTGTAGATATGTTGCCATTTTTATATTTTTTGCTTACAAAAGTAGCCATTTTGGTTTACTTAACTCTTCTCTTTTTGATGGGTAATTAGGTTGTTTCCAATCTTCTTCTAGGCTAGTGTTAACACTTTGTGATGGTCCTCCTCGAAAATATATCTCTAAGCCCCTATATTGATCTAAGGTAGATTCCTGAAAGCAGAATTACTGGGTCAAAGGGTGGATATATTTAAAGTTGTAATGAGTACTATTAGGTGTTCTCTAAGAAAAAATATGTCATCCATTTACACTCTGGTGAGATGAAACTGATCCAGGAAAACAATTAAAACTATCTCTCAACATTTACGGAAGATACTATTATAATAAATACCCACATCTCGAGATATTCAACAAAAAGTATTTATTCTTGTGCTCTATAAAGATCGTACCCGCAATGTTCAAGAGTGCCTATTTTGCAACATCCTCACAAGCAGTGTTATCATTCAAGAAAAATGTGCTGATTTGACCATTTAAAATTATGTTCTCATAAACTGCATTTCTTTTATTGTGAGTGAAGGTTTGCTTGTGTTATGCACTTATTTGGTCATTGCTATTCCTTCTTTGATTAATTTCACATTCAACTATTTTTTAAAGATTTATTTTTGTTTTTTGTTTTCTTAATAATATCCAAGAGCTCTTTATATAACATGTCTATTCACTCTTTGTCTCATGTGTATAAAGCAAATAAGTTTTCCCAGTGTGTTATATGTCTTTTATTTTATAAACCTGTAATTATTTTCATTTTTATGAAGTTTAACCAATCTTCATTTTCTTTTATAGCTTATTATTTTGTTTTCTTACTTAGAAACATCTCCACTGTTTGAGGTCATAAATTGCCAACCCACTTTTTCATATGGGGGTCATAGAGTTTTATGTTTTACTGTTAACTCCAGTCCACTGGGAATTGTTCTTGCTGAATGGCTATGAAGGAACAATTTAAGTCTATTTTGTTCTCTCATGGTTAAACATTTGTCCCAATACTATTTATGGAATAATCTTTTCCCAAGTGAGTTAAAATGCTACCTTTAACACATTTAGATTTTTACAGATCCTTAGTTCTGTTTCTAGACTGCCTTATTTTAAAACCTAATAAGCAGAAATGCCTCTCAACCTTCTCTAGATTAATTTCCTGGGTCTCAGTTCTGCTTCTGAGGAAGGTATTTTTCATTCATTCATTCATTCATCCATTCATCCAGACATTCATTCATTCCTTCATTCAGGTATTCATTCAGTCACTTTTACTCATTCACATTAGTTATAAACAGGTACTGTATATGGCTCCTATAAACTGGTACTGTATGTGAGTCACATACATTTTAATGACACAAAATCAGCTCATGTATATTTTCTATACCAAGTAATGGGCTATGCAGGTTACTTGCTCCATCTTATTGACTCCTTTTACAACCCTGTGAAGTAGACACTATTTATAACCTCACATTACAGATGAGGAAACTGAGGCTCATAGAGACTAGTTAGCTTGTCCAGAGTCCTCTGGGTAGTAAGCTCCAGAAGATAAATTCAAACCCAGGTCAGCTTAATGCTGGGTTTTACTCTAATACTGCTGCTTCCTTTGTGTAATACTTGCTCGCATTTACCGTGCATCTACTCTGTGCTGGAAATTGTTCTAGGTGCTATGAGTCCAGATAGAGTCTGCCTCTTGACCCCAGAGGAGGTGGCAGTCTGATGCTAGAGGCAGGCCTTTGAACAAATTATTATCATCCAGTATGACAAAAGCTAAAATAAGATGGTCAAGTAGAAATCCTGATCAAAGTTTCTTTGGCACAGCAAAGACACCCACCTCTAGAAAGATGACTTTGCTGTCAGCCCAGTAAATTAAAAAGCCCATTTACAGGTGAGATGTGAAGGCCCAGAGCTAAGAGTTTTGGGACCTGTCTCCCATCCATTTGCACTTGGGATGTGGCTTCCATGCCAGGAATCAAGGACTCTGAACAGCCTTTATGGGAGAGAGTGCAGGCAATAAGAGGAGATGCAAAAAAAAAAAAAAAAAAAAAGAAAAAAGAAAAAAAGAAAAAAAAATCAACACCCTTCAAACCGGCCTTCTGGGCCCCATAGCTTCTGAAAACCTCACCATCTGTCCACATAAGCATGTTCCAAAGTTTTAAGTACCTCTTTTCATGAAGTCCGTTAAAGTTAACCTGGCCTCAAAATATATGGGGGAAATCTGCTATAAATAGAGGTAAATAGAGATTGTAAAGATAAATAACAATACCCACATGTGAGCACTGATAATGTACTCTATTTATGGCCCAACTCTAAAAAGGGATGGCCAGCGATACTGCGTCTTTAATGACTTACTTTTGCCTTGGCAGCCTGCGTTGCCTGTTAGGGTGCTAAAGATTCAGTGACACAAAAAGCTTACAGATAATTAAATATTGATTTTTGTTTTCTAATCCTATATAAAAATTGTCCTGGGTCTCCCAATGGTGGTTTTATCTCACCAGGACATGGGGAGAGGAGAGGGCATCTATTAACCCTCTTTGCACCCCCGTTGTGTTCTGTAACACTGGGGTGTCACTTAGATGGGGGAGGGGTGTCTGGAGTTGGCTTCATGGGCATATGACCTCTGTAGTCACACAACATTCAGAAGGGCCCTGCATTTGATTTAATGTTCTACCGGCTTCCTCTTGAAATCCTTAAACATTTTTTGCACGAGGAGGTCCTGCATTTTCATTTTGTACTGGTCCCGCAATTAGACAGCTAGTCCTGGGGGCTGGTCAGACTAAAAAATTGGGGTGACCAGTTCTGGACTATAAGAAACCCTTCTGCTGCCCAGCATGTTTTCTTACTCTCCTGCCTCAAATCTTGCCAGCCATGCCAGAACCTCAAATCTGGGAAAAGGGCCAGATAAAAATTTGTGGTGAGAACTGTTTTTCTCCCACCCTCTGCTTCCTTCTCTCTCTCTTTCTTTAAAAAAAAAAAAATGCACCTCATTGTCATTTTGTGTCTGGAGTGCAGCATGGGACATCTGGCAATGTGGCAGAGTTTCTGGCTGGCTGGCTGGCTGGCTGGCTGGCTGGGGTGGCAGGGAGGGGGTGGTGTCCACAGCCAAGCCAGGCCACAGGCTCCAACAGCAGACAGCGTCTGAGAGGAGAGAGAGACAGATTTAGAGCTGGATCCTGCCAGGTGTTTGCTGTGTGGCCTTGGGCAAATGAAAATCCCTTCTACGCCTTAGCTTTCTCATCTGCAGAATGGGGATATTCATTTTGGCCCCTCTGCCTGCTCCTCCTCTTCTAGGGAAGACTCCGGGAAAGAGCCTCAGTTTTTAAAAATGAGCATCTGCAAAACATTAAGACTAATAGATAATGCTTACATCAGTTTTTTATAGGTGCTAACTAATGCATGCTTACTCAAAGCTTTGCTTATTCCAAGTCATTTAAACCTCACAATAACCTCATGAGGTAGGTACTATTGTAAACATCAGGCACAGATAGATTAAATAACTTTGCCAAGGTTGTAAAGCCTGTAAAGAGCAGAGGAGTTTGAATGCTGCATTCTGGCTGCAGAGTCCTTGCTCCCAACTATTGTACAGGACTGTCTAGTTCTTTTGATGCCTTCTACTGTGGGGGTGTACAGGCCAAAAGTGGACCACAGAGCATTTTTGATTGATATTTCTACACAGTGCCAGCCTGCACTGCATTTGAAATTTGAATCAGTTGCCAATATTGCAAAGGAATCTCAAGATTCCTTCATTAAAACATAGATTTACAGCATCTCTTACGTCATTGGTAATGATGGTCTCCTATATCTACATGGCAAAAATCTTTCATCTGCCACACTCCCTACCACTCCCTAATGTATCCTTGACACTAATGCTCATAGTCTATTTCCTCATTATTTTATTGCATCTGTCCATTGTCCTCACATACATCACCTGGGGAATCTTAATGTTTGGCCCTTTCCTGGGGTAGTAAGGACCTGCTTATGGAGGCAGAAAGCTCCTTCTCTGTGGCTTTATAAGCAGTGTCTTTTTGTGGGTGGCACCATATGTAGAAGGAACAATTAATTTTACCGGTGGAGGGGATGGAGCAAGGGAGTACAGAGGTGGATCGAGCCCCCAAAACAAGCTTGGGGCCCTGAAATTTCTTTAAGTTCCTTCATGGTTCTCAATTTTAGTAATTCCATCAAGCTACAATTGAAGGATACCAAATTTGAAAAAAAAAAAAGTCTAATTCCGAGATTCTGATATTTTATGATCCAAGTAGTTTAAAATTCTAAGACCTCCAAATTTTAGTATTCCATGTCGCTAAAATTCAAAATCTTTATTGTAAAAGCTCTCTGATCCTTAAATCTCATGATTCAAGTTTACTCACTTCTTAAAAAATATGATACTCTAAAGGAGGAGTGCTAGAATGCTATGACTCTCTGGTGCTAAGATCTAATGATTTGGTGATTTGGTAATTATCAGGTCTATAAAGTCGGAGAGAAGCTTGTCAACAGTTAACTGAACAATAGAGGCAAACAAGGCCGCCTCATTGCAGTCCTCTTATAAGGGGAGGTTGGGATTTTCCGTTGACCATTTAACCTGATGTGACTGTTCCTTTTCCTAATGAAATCGATACCACCAAAATGGGGATGTAGAAGTTGGCATCTCATTTCGAACAAAGCCAGTATGTAAACATCCAGCATTAAGAAACAATCTAAAGGGATGGTGTATTTGTTAGGCAAGTTTTGTAGAGCCATCAAATCCCACATGTGTCCTTCATCAGATTGTATTTGATGAATGATAAATGGAAAGTTGGATTAGATTAAAGGTAGTTTGACCACACGACAATGAATGTGGTAGAGTGGTTTTGAGCAAGAGATTAGATGGAACGAATTTGACGTGCTTCAGCTGGAAGAAGGAAGCTTATCAGCATGACACCTGAATGTCACAATATCCATGAGTCAGACAAATGGGAGATATGTTTTCAGGTCAATCTTAACTTGGGAGTGACTCTTCCCAAAGCCTTTAGACCTGGCATGGATGGACCACAGAAGCAGCTGGGTAGGAACAGAGTGCCAGGCTGGAAAGAACATGACAGGGCCAAAGTGAGCATAAAATGAGCCATTTCGGGGTACTGAAGACAGGAAGATACTTTGCACAATGCATTGGAGGGGATACATCTCATCAGCCTTGTCATTGCAAATATGTCAATACTTGGTGCCAACTTTAGGCAATTACATTTATAAACAAGGAAGTTTCTCTGAAAACAAAAACAAAAATGGGGATTCTGACACAGAAAACATGAGTCAAAACTAGAGGTTCTCACTGTTGATATTGTTGACACCTGGGGCCAGATAATGCTTTGTTGTAGAGGACAGTCTTGTATACTGTAGGATGCTGAGCAACATCCCTGAATCTTTGGTCTCCCATCACTAGATGCTAATAGCACTCCACCTCCAATTCTGGCAATCAAAAATCTCTTTAGACATTGCCACATGCAGAGCTGGGGGCAAAGATCCCAGATAACTCCAGAAGACCTCCTGTGACTCTTAACCACATCCACATAAGGATTTCCATGAATGCCTTAACGTGGACGTAGTTAGCAATTCATGTCAGAATTCCACTGTGTGCCCCTTGGAGTCCGATGTGCATAATTATGCTGAAATTATCAGGAGCATTCTCCTTCCCAGAAGGGGATTCAGCCATTCCTAAAGAATTCTTTGTGGTGACTTCATTAAGTCTCAGTAAAGAATTCCTCTAGGTATTAGAGTGGATTCAACTATGCAAGGTGGGCTCTTTTGGACAAAAACAAATATAATTTTCATGTATGGGAGATTATGTTAACTAGATGGTTTCCCCTTGAAGATTCTACATGGCAAGATAGTAGAATGCCTCATATATAATAGACACTCAATAAACATGAGATATATTAGCAAATTGTTCTAATGGATCGTATCTCAGTGATGGAATTTACCCTCCAAGGCAAGGTTAGAAAACAGGGACTGTTTTACCTGCCAGTTCTGAGTCATGAATAGTGCTGTTCTGGAATAAGGTGTTAAAAAGGATTCTGATGGTGTGTCCACACTCAGGAGAAATGCCAGTGACTGAGGATGTCTGCTTTGGGTAGGGGAGGGGCTCTGAACAGCCTAGAGGCCAGGAGTTCACTACCTCTTGATCAAACTGGGAGTGAGAAAGATCATTCTAGCTAGCAAGTAGAGGCTGGATTAGAATGGACAAGAGCCAAAGGAAGAAACAAAAATCATACTAGGTATTCTAACAGAGAGAATCTAATATAGGGAATCAGTTGATCTAGTTTTGACAAACTAGAAAGGCAAACAGGGGACGCTGAGAAAACACAAAGGAAGTAAGTAATTGCAGGAAGCATTTATCACCCTTGGGCTCAGGGAGAATTTGAGACGGGAGGACTTGGGGAAGGAACCAGAACTCTGCTGAAGCTGAGCTCTGGGAGTGACCATGCAGAGCTTGGTCAAAGACTTCCAAAGAGGGGCTGCCTGAGGGGGTATGAAAAAGCCAGTATTATCGTGAGGAAAACCTGTAATGCAACCAACTGTCACTGCTGGGACTAAGAACCACTGCTTGCATGATACCGCAACTCCCCTCTTTCTCCTGCTGGCGCCCTCTATGGGCAGAGGCTAACAAAGGCCCAGCGGCCAAAGTGGAAACGCAGTGCGCAGAATCCCAGCCCCAGCACCGGAAAAGAGAGAACACAGGGGCAGGCTTGGAGCCCAGAGACAATAGCTTAAAAGCTTGTACAATTGAGGAGATTCAGGGTAAACAGACTTACCAAGTAACATGTCCAGAGGTGGACGAAGTCCCTCCCGCCTTCTAATCCTCGTCCCCTGTCTCTGGGCTCCCAATTTCATAGAGACTCGCAGGCTCCTGGAGAATAGGCATGACGGTGTTCATCTTAATATTCAGCAACCCTCAGCATGCTTTCACATGCACGAGTCACTTAGAATCACTCCTTTATCGCCCTTTACCAGAAATAGGTGTCTGAGCAATACCTATTTCCTGCCTCATGCACAGGCTTTTCCCCACCACTCCTGGGATCACAACTGCCTTGGGTCCAGATCTGCTTTCCAAGTTGCTTATAAAGCACCTAGTGAGAGCTGTGTGGGTGGGGGTATTCATGAAGGGAGGTAACCCCACCTCAGCATCTCCCAAAGCATCATGAGAGTGGCTGGCTCTGATCACCTCCTCAGGCTGCTCAGACCTCAGAGCTGTAATCGATCGTGTGACTGCACCTCTTTCCTTTTATTTGGCAAGTTGCATCTCTCCTGAAGGAAGAAGACTTCCCTTCCTGTCACATCTCAGGTCCTATAGAGAGATAAGGTTATTCCTCTAATGCACTGGGCAAAACTCCCCCTGCACAAGTTATATTCTCTTCCAGAATCTGCATGCACATTATGCAGAAACATTAAATATTTTACCCAGCCAAAAAAAAGAAAAAAAAAGAAAAGAAAGAAATTTCTTGCAAAGTGAATTTTCTTCTCTTTAAGGCTTCCTCTGTGCTGAACCCTCCACACACTTTTGTGAAGGCTGAGCTCATGAAAACCCTGAGAATAAAAGTGGGACTTGATTTTATGCTAATATATGTAAAGAACGTGACTATGGAGTCATAGGTAACACAATGAACTTAACTTCTTTTCTCCCTTTTTATTGAATTATAATGACTAGTTTCCATAGCAATTACTGCATCACCTTGTACATTACCAGGAAGATCTACTGCACTTTTTCTCAGCCATCCTTGTAAACATTTCTACTTTTTTTTTTTTTTTAATGATGTTCTAGGGGAAAACACGAGCCCTTTCGGTTTGGCAGCAATTGGGGAGCATATTTCAGGAGATTAATAAAGCCGACTGGGGTGTTTTTATTTTTTAAGTTCAGCGGTAAGCTTTCCGTCTTCACCCTCTCCAGCTACTTGTCAGGCAGACAAAGAAGGAAGGAGGCGAGAGAACAGAGGTGATGGGGGAGGAAAGAGGCACGGGAGGTCAAGAGGGAGTCAGAAGTAGGGTGCCTCAAGTTGCCACGTTTGGTCTCTTGATTCTGGAATAGTTCGAGAGACATCCCAATGGATAGCAAACACCTCTTCTTACACGAGGCTTGTAGGAAAATGGGGGACATTTCTAAGCTCACAGAAGATCAGGCATGGGGGACACACAGATTTATCTCTTTGGTAGCCTTGAAACTGTATGTTGGAGACCCCTAGTTGCTCCTGGGGCCTCATGAGAGGATAAGGAGATGAGAATCTGGACACTCTTTCATTTAAAACCCTGGCTTCCACCAGCGGCTTCATTTTCTGACTTTTCATCTTGGCTTCACATGTTGTATTTCATTTCCAGAAAGGGCTCTGCAGCTGATGGCTATTTGCAGACACCTCTTTCCGATTAAGAGATGAGGAAGTGACACTTAAAGAGGAATGACTTGGCTGCAGCCACTGCTGAGAACAGAGTTAGGGGTGTGGCCAGGACTAGCCCCCAGCTCTAGGATGCCTGCTTTGGTCTATTACACCCTGCTAAAGGTCAGCAGAGAGGTCATTTTCAAGGGCTCTGGTAGACAAGAGCCCATGGATTGTGGAAACCCCATACAGGGGGCACAGCGTTCCTATCCCGAGAATCAGTGGACACACTGACAGCTCTTAGCACCTGCATTTCATCTGATAAAAGGTCTGTTTCTCTTCCATTTGTGCACCAGCTTGCTGTCACTGGAGGAGTCAGAGGAGAGAGTGATATCCAGGCATGGTGGGGAGGTCCTAGCTGTTGGAGGCTCAGGCCTTGAAATCTGGCTGCTTGGATTCCAGTCTCCTGGCCATGCCTCTCCCACAATGTGTCTGGGAGTGAGTGATTTGCTATACCTCAGTTTTCTCATCTCTAAGATGGGCGAATGGCAGAATCCACCTAAGAGGCATTGTGTGGATCAAAGGAAGATGCTGGGTAAGTGTTTACACTTACAGTGACTTGTTCCCAATGGTCATACATGTACTCACCTGTACCTGCGGTGTGGCCTCGAATGATTTCATTAACATCTTAGAGCCCTGACTTTCCCAGCTGTAAAATGAGAAATGGCCTCAAAGTTCCTGCTGGGCTCTGAAATTCAAGGGTTTTTGAATTCTAACAGCATAGCTAGAGGGAGGGAAGGAGGAATAAAGAGAGAGAGAGAGAGAGAGAGAGAGAGAGAGAGAGAGAGAGAGAGAGAGAGAGAGAGAGAGAGAGAGAGAATGTAAGAGCAGATGCCTTAAGCTGAAGGAAAATTCCCTGAGTGACAAGAAGCTCTGAGTTCACCAAAATGCTTAACCAAGATAAGAAGGATGTAACTGATGTTGGAAAGATTATTATGAGATTAATAAAAGTGATTAAGGGATTAAGACTTCTCTAAAGAGATAGTGAAGGGACCACCAATGGCAAAATCCTCCCTTGCCCTCTGTACTCAGCCTCTCCCCTTGATTTATAAGTCCTCAGTCATGCAGCCATCTAACAAAATGCTCTCAGCAGATGCTCAAATAGAATCCTGGCTTAAGCTCATCTTAAACATTGGGAAAGGGCCCCTGTGCTTCTCTTCCCAATATATAGATGAATGTATGAATACAATTGTCCCTCTGTATCTGCAGGAGATTGGTTCCAGGACTCCCTGCAGATTCCCAAATCTTTGGATGCTCAAGTCCCTTATATGAAATGACATAAAAGTTGCACATAACCTATGCACATTCTCCTGTATATATTAAATCATTTCTAGATTAATGATGATACCTAATATTATGTAAATAGTTGTTATAATCTATCATTTTAGAAATAATGACAAGAAAAAAAAGTCTGAACATATTCAATACAGACACAACCATCATAGGCCAAACTACATAATACACATCAGCAACAAAACAGTTTTTTGAATATTATTTGTTTTTTTATAATATATTTATGTAAACATATTTAACCATGTATATCCAAGCATTAACATTGCAACATGTCATCAATATTAATATTAGCATTTTTTATATTATTTTATTTTATATTAGGTAGAATACAATGGTTAGACATTTCTATTTTTGATCCAGGATGTGTTGGATTTGTTAATGTGGAAACTGCAAATATGGAGGAGTGACTGTACACACACACACACACACACACACACACACACACACACACACACACGAACTGTCAAATGACTGAGTTTCTTTCTGGGAATGCCCAAGAGGTTTTAGGTATGCCTCTAGGGCCTGAATTTTGGCTTGGGATTAATCAGCAAGGTTGTCCTACTGAGTACAGGACCCCTGGATGAAGAACCCTACGGGAGGCTGCCTGAATGTGAATCAAGCATCATAAGAGTTGGAGTGTATTGGGGGTAGGGGTTACTTAGGAACGGAGAGATTCTGGTCAGCCTGTCAGCCTGTTCACTGAGCCTCAGCATCTCACCTGTCAACTGGGGACAAGGGTATGCCCCCCAAACCCCACCCCCCCACACACAGGGCCGAAAGGTCCAGTGAGTAGGAAAGCACACTGAGAGGCATTGCTGGGATAACTTTGCAAAGTGCTTTTCAATGCCTTCACTGGAAGATTCTGGGCTTCTCTATGGTTCTAGAATAACAAACAGAAACCTGAACTGACTGCACCTCCTCCATCAGCAACTGGCTTGGTTGAAGGCAGTGTGGCCAGTCCCGGGGTTCGGAGCTAGTCTCTCCTCAGTTTGAAACCTGGCTCTGTCTTTTACCCGTTATGTGATCTCTCCGTTTTCCTTATCTGAAAAACAGTGGTGATTTTACTGTGTCATGGGTTAGCTGTGAGAATGACATAAAATAATACCTGAAAATAGCCAAGGATGGTGCTTAGCCTGTGGCAGACACTGAAAAAAAAAAAAAAGAAAAGAAAAGAAAAGAAAAAGTCAACCTTTCACCCCCTTTTCAATCCTACCCTGATATTATTAAAAAGTCTTTGCCCTCTCACCTGCGCGTTCTGCACTCGACACAAACACTAGCTTAGACGACGTGGCAGCCATGTGGTCTTTCAGATGGCCCCCAAAGATGCCCACCTCCTGGTACTCACATCCCCCCAGTCTGTACCAGGAGTGGACTGGGTAGCCAGTAGACTATGGTGGACATGATGCATCTCACTTCTGAGATTCAGTTATAAAGAGACTGTAATTTCCATCCAGGCCCCCCGCCCTCTCTCTCTCTCTCTCTCTCTCTTTCTCTTTCTCTCTCTCACTAGCTCTTGCTCTCTCGCTCTCATCTTTAACTGTGGGAAAAGTTATATGGTAAGCAGCTCTGTGGACATGTTCACATGGTGAGGAATGGAAATCTTCAGCCAAGAGCCACTGGAAAGAACTTGGACCCTTTGGCCCTCATCCAGTCTTCAGAGACTGCATTCTTGACTGACGGCTTAACTACATCATGAGCGACTCTGAACCAGACCACTCAGCTAAGCCTCTGCTAGAATTCTGACCCTTGAAGACTGTGAGATAATAAAGGTTGGTCGTTTGAAGTTGCTAAGTGTTGGGGTAATTTGTTCCGCAGCAGTAGATAACTAATACATGTGATATGGCTGACTTAAGACCAACCTTTCTGGAGTCGATGTTAACACAACCATTGTACTATGAATGATAAATGTGGTTTCATGGTTTATTTCACAAAGATAATCTCAGCTACAGCCTAAGGACTTTGTCTTATTTTCAGGATTTGTTCAATGGTAAATCATAAGCTCCATTTTACAGACCAGTACACCGAGGCCTGAAGATGGAAAGTGGCTTGCTCAAAGTCTTGTGGCAAGTTGGATGCAAAGCTGTGAATAGAAATCAGCTACTATGTGCTGGGCTCTGTGCTAGGTACTCTCCCAATGGTCCAGCCTCAGGCAAGCTTGGCTTCTGGGACACATGGGAAAAGATGTCATGTATCAATTCCAGGACCAGTTGTGTGTCTTTGGCTATGTTTAAGTGGCAGGAGATAAAGACTCCTTATAATAGGAAAGACTTAATCAGACCCCTAGGCTGTATTGTAAGCACCCAGTGGCTAGCAGAGGCTAACTCAGGGCGGACAAAGAAATTCAGTCTGGGAATCCTCCTAGCCTGGAAGAGGCAAGCCCTCTAACCCCATTCAGATGACTCCCCAAGTCTCCTAGGCCAAGAGCCACAGCCTGGACCCGAAAGCCTTTGCTGAAGGGACAGGAATGGCTATCACGTCATTGCCATTGGCAGCTTCCCAGCAGTTGAGCAGAACAATTTCTGCAGGTTCAGTCACCAAGAAGGATCCCAGGAAGATAGAGGAGGGAGGGGCAGGAGCAGGGGACAGCTGCAGTCACAACACAGTGACAGGTTAGTGTGCTCCATGTGGGCACCCAGCCCAAAGCAGAGCGGTTGATGCTGGGAGCCAGTTGCTCCTGATTGAGCTGGGCAGGCTGGGGAAATAAACACCCAGGGACCCTAAGTAAGGTGGGGAGTCTGTTCAGAGATGGGGCATTTCTGTTCTCCATCCAAGATGTAAAAGCCACCTGATAGGGCAGGTGGGCAGACTTGGCCACCGGTGTGTCAGGCTTCTAAGGTATAGGGGCACTGACCTCTAGGCAGGCTGAGCACAGGAACCCCAGGCCTCTTTCCACAACCCAGTAAGAGGAGCATCCATTTAGCTCTGAGCTTATCACCCTCGGCAATAATGACATTCGGGACTACATAATTCTCTGGTGGGTGGGGGCTCTCCTGTACATTAAGAATGTAGGATGTTGAGCAGCATCCCTAGCCTCTGCCCATTAGAATCCAGTAGTACTCCTTATCCCCAGAGTTATGAAAAAAACAAAAACAAAAAAACAAAAAAACATTTCCTACTGTTCTTGAGGGACAAAGTCATCCTTGGTTAAGAACCACTGACTTGACCCACAGCTCTCTGTCCTTGGGCCCACAATCCCCCCATCCCAATTGCCATGTTCTATATGTCGTATGCCATTTCGGGATGGATGGTAAACGTGTAAGTCCCCAAGAGCTGACTGAACGCCGTCAGCTTCACTTATGCCTCCTCATATTCCCCAACTGTGATGGTATATTAACTCCATTTTATTAAAGAGGAAATAGAAACTTAGAAAAGTGAAATTTGCAGAGTCAAGGTACAAGGAGGATTTGAACCCTGTGTTTGCGAATCCCAGCTTGGCCTTTAGAGTGTCTTGTTCTAAGTTGTATATTCAGTGCCTTGAACAGATGCTCAATAACTGGGTTTGAATGAATGAATAAATGAACGGGTGAATAAATAAATGAAAAAATGGAGATTCTCCTGGCTCACCTTCGGCTGAATTCTCTGAACCTGAGGACCTGTGGGCTGTCCCCTGAACTAGGACAAACTGGCTGATGGCAGAGGTGCTTCTATAGGGGAGGCCAGGACTCTCTGGAACATACCATGTCCTGGGAAGAGTGAAGGAACAAAGGGTTCCATTTGGCCTCCATCCTTTCCTACTGCTCTAGCCTCCACACCGGCCTCCCTGCCTCTCTCCCTCTTATCTGTCTTCATCTCAGCCACTAGAGGCAGATCCAAACAGGCCAATATAATCACAGCAGGGGGTATCATGCACAAATCTACTATGGTTCTCTATAGGCTGAAGTTCAGGGTCTTTTGTCTGTTTTGAAAATGCTTCATATTCTGGTCCAGGCCAACCTAAAATAATCAAAATAAGGATGACAACTAAAGCATGTAACAGCATGTGACACATGGTCAGTTTTCGATAAATGTAAACTATTAACATCATGATTCTTAGTATGCGTGTAACAGTGCATAGCCTATGCATGCTCAGAAAGGAGATACAGCAAGCAGTAGCTGGGCACATGTCATCAAGGTTCTACAGCCTCTGGGGTGAGAAAGGCCTGAGTTTGAGTCCCAACTCTGCTGTGTGATCCCAGCCAGGTTACTCTACTTCTCTGAACTTTAGGTATGACTTTTCAGTAATGGGAAGGGTGTAAGACAACTGACTTTCCACATCGGTTGTGAGTGTAAAATGATAGATATCAGATATGCAATCACAATGCATTGTATATAGTAGGCACTCACTACTTGTTACGTCAAGAACTCAGTGAATCCTCTGATCCTCACAGACCCCGGCGAGGTTGACATTATTGCTATCCCAATGTAAAGACAAGGAAAGTGAGGCTAGAGGGTAGAAGGACTTGTTAGAGGCATCCTGGCCTTACATTTGACCCAGGGCCACCTGGCTCCCCAGTCTGCTCCTTCAGAAGCCAGTTTCTTGAGGACCCAGGAAAATCTGGGCACCTGAAACGTTATCCCCAGGGCTATTCTGGAACTCTAAGTTAAGCCAGCCAAGGCGACTTAGTGAGTGGGAAACTTTGAGGTCTTCTCCAGGCCCCTGGTGTTTGCAGCTTGTGTCTCGGAAAAGCTGAGTCAAGCAGCAAAGAAGAAGCCACTCCTGAGACGTGCTGTGTGGAGAAAACAAAGTCCCCGCCAACCTCTTGGAGGTCCCTGGCATCACTCTCTTCTGAGATGGAGCAAATGTGCCCAGATGGGACAACTGGGCCAGAGTCCTGCCACTTGGAGGGAGATTTAGGGGTGGCAAGTGGAAAGCCAGACACACTGGCTGCTAAATTTACTGGTCTTTTCAAAGAGGTCAGCAGGAGGGCCCTTCTGCGCCTGGCTCTGTCAGCAGCCAAAATCGCCTACTTGAGCGTCCAGCGTCTCTCTGCACAACGAGGCCAGGCAGGGGAAGCCAGTTTGCTTGTGTCCTGGAATCTTTGGAGCGATTCATGGTTCTTACACCATGGAATTTCAAAGAATGGCCAGCTGCCAGCGATTCTGCTTTGAAAGTTACAAGCCCAGGGGAGCCCCTACCCTAGTGTTTACTGAGTGCTCACTAGGTACCAGGCACAAACAGCCGGCTTAACAGCCATGAACGTGTCGCTGGCATTATTCTGTCTCGCAGACTTGGGCATCTCAGAGGTGGGCCAGGTTTACTGTTGTGAGCGTGGGCTTCAAAATCTCCCCACACTCAGGTTAAAAGAGGTGAATTGAGCCACAAAGAGATAGCCAGTCTGTAAGAAATGGACTTTCCCAAATTTCTCTATTTTCTTCTCCACAAAATGGGTATATTACCAATACTCCTGGTTTGCTGGTAGCATTCACCAAGGTAACACATGTATAGTTGTTAGCAATGATTCAGGTGTACAGCAAATCCTCAGTAAATGCCGGCAGTTGCTATTATTCCTGTTTTTATCAGAAGTGGCTAAAGAAACAAAAACATGAGTAAGGACTTTTCCAGAACCAAATTGTTAAAACAATTCATCCATTTATTTAGCCAGTAAATACATGAGAATAGCTCTGTGCTAGGCTCTGTTCTGAGATGGAGGGGTTGAGGAAATGAACAAGGCGTGAATTGTCTCTGTGACTTAGATCAATGAATTGAAAATGAATAGATTAATAAACTAGTGAACAAAATGCTAGGCCGGCGAAGGACAGGTTCTATGGGGATCAATGACAAGAGGATTCTCCTGGGGAGTTAAGGAGTGAATCCCACAGGAAATGAAACGTTTGAGACCTGGAGGATGAGTAGGTATAAAACTGGTAGAAATAAAGTGTGAGTGTGTGCGTGTGCGTGTGCATGTGTGTCTTTGTGAGTATTTTGAGATAGGTCTGAGCATTCCGGGAAGAGGAACAGTATGTGTAAAAGTCCTGAGGTAGGAAGGAATTTAGAGCACTTCAGTCATTCAAAGACGGTCAGAGGAATCAAGGTAAGAGAGTCAGGGGAGTTGGCAGGGGATTCAATCTTGCAGTGTCTTTTCCCAATCTTGTTCTCTCCCCAAACCTCCCTTCCTGGCATCCATGGAGTGGGTCCCCATCCTAAAGCCAGTACATCTTTCTACCTCCATGCTCATTATATCTTTGGTAAGTATCATCTCCAGGACCAAATATTTGTGTTCCTGACCAGAATAGGACCAACCTAAGGAAAGAAATGGAAGTCATATCTTTTTGTGAATTAAATTCCATCCCTAGGCCTATAATTAAAACTATATGCCTGGATGAATGAGGGGGAAAAAAATGAATGAATGAATAACTAAATGTCCACTTGCAGATGCTTGGAATTAAGTGTCATCAGCACGTCTGCACACATGTCCTATTACAAAAGCAGTGAATAGGCATTGAAAGGCTTAGAAAATAAATAGATTCGAAATATAAACAAGAAAATCATTGTGTTTTTCTCAGAGATTACCATAGTTAACATCTTAGTATTCTTGCTCTCTCATCTATTTATGAAGTTTTTTTTTTTTTTTTACCAAAAAGAGGTCATCCTATCCACCAGACTTCGTAACCTGCATTTTCAGTTACCCATCTCCACGTTTCCATGTCCTCTCATCTAGTAACTAGTCTATACTCAAGTCCCCCTTTTTGTCTCCAGAACATTCCTCCTTCTGGGTTGGTCCAGTGGCTTCCTTATGATGCCATTTAGCTTGTTCTCCTCTCTCCTGTACTTCATAGACTGGACATGAGTTCTAAAGGCTGAATGGATTCAAGGTAACTCCTTGTGACTAGAGACCATCGAAAGAGTGTTGTCTTCTTCCCATTACATCTCACCAGGAGCCTGTGATTTCTGCACCATCTCTCTTTAGTGATGTTAAGTGAGACCGGCCATGTGTCATCTCCATCATGCACTGTCTCTTTCTCACTGAGACAATAAAATGACGTGCATACAGAGGTCTAGATTCTCCTCAACCACACGCTTAATGGTTTTAGTACCTTTTAATGACTTTTCCTGAATCGATTTTATCACTGGGGGTAGGGGGGAGTAGCTGAAGACATGTTTCCCAATTCTGCATTGTTCCTTTCCCATTATCAGCCGGCATTCTCCAGGCAAGTAGATCTTCTCTCCTCAATGGGCTAGCAGCTATTGTGAAATACAATCTGAATGGTCTTTTATCTGCTTTGCCATTTGGCTCACTGCTATAGCCCCAGCACTCCACCAAGTACCCTCAGACATAGCAGGTGCTCAATAAATACTTGTAAACTGAATGAGTGAATGGATGAAGGACATGTCTTTTGGACAGGGGCTGGCTAAAGAGAAATGCATTTAATTGAATCTTCTCCCCTTTCCCACAAGTACGTGTGTTTTCTTCTGTATTGGGTTCCAAAGCAGGAACAGTGGTGGGCGTCCACTCTTTTAAATGTTAACAGTGTAATAAACATGAATCATGAAAAAGTGCTTTTAAAATAAGGCTAATGGAGCTGTGTTTATTACATTTTGTTGCATGGTTAACTAGATCCAAATAATTACCAGCTCCACATTTACGAGTCCCTTTTAAGGTTATTTTTATGTAGGTCTGTGAGGTAAAGGCTTTTGTTTTTCCTCTTGGCTTTATAGGCTAATATGGAGTAGAATGTTCAATAAAGGCCAACTACAGAAAGGTGGCCATCCCTGGGGACAATTAACCTAATGCCCCTCATATCAGTGGACAGGGTCGCTCTGTCCCAAGCTGCATCATCTCTTCCACATTCTGCATGGATATAGGAGCAAATCATGGCCCCAGGGTGTTTTGGGAGGAGCAGGGTACAGCTGATCTGACACTTGTCACTTCCTCCACCAACATTATTGTTACTCATTTGGAATTAGGGGCCATGCCAGCCCATCCCCGCCCCCTCCTTTTTCTCTGCAGAGCTGAGTGCTTAGTCGACATTATCATAAAATGCCATAAATCATTAAATCTTAAAGCTGAAAGAATGCTCAGAGGTCAACCAGTACCCTGAACAATGAAAAGGAAGCCTGAACCATGAGGAAAGCAAAGGAGGCAGGCAAAGAGACAGGTGGTCGGCTATGCGCTGAGGACAACCCTGCGCCCTTTTCAGGCTCTGCTTATTTAATACTCACAGTTGTTCACACCGCCAGAGTGGTGATGCTCACTTGGCAGATGAGAAAACTGAAACACAGAGTAGAGGCCAGCCCGGGCCTTCTCGGCTGGACCTGACCTGTCTCATCCCAGGTTTTGTGTTCTGTCCTTGGGACCTCGCAGGAACTTGGGGATCTGGTCATATGGAGGTACATGACTGAACCTCTGTTTTTCTATCTGTGAAATGGAGGTGATGAGGGAAAACTTCTCTACTGCGTCTGCCCAGCAGGCTTCCAGCAGTGAGAAAATATGAGCATGGTTGTAGAAACCTAGTCTGGAAATGGGATAAATCATACAAAGTGTGGAAAACCCTGACTGTAAATGGGAGTGGTCAGAGGCAAAGAAATATAGATATGAGAGTCAGACAGAACTAGGTTCAAATCCAACCTTTTCTACTTGATCAGTAGATGAACTTGGACAGATAACTCTACCTTGCCTTCCACCTTCCCTTCATAAATATTCACAAAGTAGTGGTCAAATGCAGAGATTCAGAAATCAGGCTGTCTGGGTTCACACTGACTCTGCCACAGATGACCTGTATAACTCTACACAAGTGATTTATAGTCATCATCATCATCATCATCATCATATGTGAGGTATAGCACACATATAACACAATGAATAACTCCAAATGCAAAGCCTAAAAATTTTTCACACATGTGTATCCTTGTGTAAACACCTAGATCGGGATATAAAATCCTTCCAACAACCCAGTAGCCTCCACCATGGTTCTCCTGGTCAGTCCTGCCCTCTTCCCCCCGGAAGTAATCAGTACTCTGATCTGAGACCTATTGTCATCAGCGAGCTTTGTTTTTGAACTTTATATAGATAGAACCATACAGTATGCTCCCTTTGTATCTGGCTTGTTTCACTCAGCATGACATCAGTGAGATGCATCCATGCTCTTGTGGGCCTCACTAGCTGATTCTTTTTAATCGATGTATAATATTCCAGGGTATGACTTCACCACAGTGTGTTTATCCATTTCCCTGTTGATGGACATTTGGGTTGTTTCCAAATTTTTAGCTTTTATAACTAAAGATTCCATGAAACATTTTCGTACACTTCTTTGGTGTTTCTGAACACTCATTTCTTCGGGGTATATACTTAAGAGTAGAACTGTTGAGTCATAATTCAGATGTAGAACTGCTGGGTCACAGTTTAGACACATATTTAGCTTCAGGAAATGGCGGTGTGTTTTATCTCCTCTGTGCCTCAACGTCCTCATCTGTAAAATGGTGCCGGCTACCGAAGGCTGTTACGAGGATTAAATGTGATCATCTATGTAAAATGGGAAGAAAAGAGCAAGAAACAGAATGATATGTACACCTAGATACCGTTTAGGTAAAATTTAAAAACATGCTTCAACAAAATATGTTTATAGATACATAATTGTGTAATAAACGTTTAAAAACATCTATTGACATCGTAAACAGGCTCATAGTGGGAGGGTAGGAGAGAAAACTGGAGCCATGGAAGGTGCATGGGACTAGGCACAGGAGGCTCAACGGTAATGTCTTGTTTGAGAAGAAAAATATCAGTACTGTGTAAAGGCTTTCATACCGCCTAGGATATAGTATGCGAATGCATGTTAGCTATTATTACTGTTATAATACTAAGAGCCCATTGTACATCCGATTCTGTATCGAATATTGGGTGAATCACACTTGGAAAACTGGATCAGATGTGGACCCAGTGTTGACACAGTTGCTGGTGCACAGTAGGCCCTCAGCGGATCCTAGCTATTGAAATTTTCTTAATCAGAATTCACCAAGCACAGTGATTTTGACTAAACATGTCAGTCCTTCCGGGTGTCCAACTCTAACCATACCAGGGAACAAAGACACCCAGAAAATTTGTGTATTGAAGAGAACGTTGGAATGCATGCTCCTAGCTTAGCCTGAGAACGGGGCCGGGTGAATTATTCTGTTTCTCTGGAGACCCTCACAAGGTACCAAACAGCCAGTCTGCTCTTGACAACAGGCACTGGTTTTAACAAATGTGCTGCTGGCACTATTTATTTTCAAATGTGGTTGAATTTCGACTCTTTTTGGAGATGCGGTTGGGAAAAATAATGACCAGGAAACTCACAGTGAGAGAGAGAGAGGGAAAGAGGAAGGGAGAGAGAGAGAGACAGGCAGACAGAGAAGAGAGAGAGAGAGAGAGAGAGAGAGAGAGAGAGAGAGAGAGAGAGCGCGAGAGAGCCAATAGCAATAGCAAACAACCTTCCCAGGAAGAAAATTGAAAAGATGAAGATAAACAAAAAGAGCTTTTTTGTATCACTTCAATTAAGAAGAAGAAAATAGCCTAGAGGCATGTGTGTGCGCACACATGTGAGTGCGCCTGTGTGTATGAGTTGAAAGGAGAGAAATTGAGTGGAAAGGGGACAAGTGTGCTTAGCTTGGGAGATGAGGGGACTTCCTTGGCCTCCGACCCTTAATCCAACCACCACGAAAATGCTTCTTGATTTGCATTGCATGAGCTGGCTGATCAGAATAAACACGAATTTTATTTTAATAATGTCTAGGCTAGAGCAAGGGTTCCTCAGCCCTGGTAAATGGGTGCCCCTGCCCTAGCGTGGCATGTAGCATGGAACGCTATTTCTGGGCTCTGGTAAGAGTGGAGCAGAGGAAGTAATTGTGCCGCTAATTGCTCTATCTCGGGGTTGGTTTACAGGGATATTAATACCCTGGCCTCCAGTAGATCAGCATCATAAAAAGAGAGAGATATAGCAGCTCATTAGGGTGAGAATGAGAGAAGCTGGGGAGCACCATGCTTGGGTCTGTTTTGCCTGCCGAATTTTACTGGTGAAATCCTGGGGACACAGAGGGGTTTTCTTCTAAGTAAATGATGTTTGGAGACTCCGGGTTTGAGAATTGGCTCTGCCACTTCCAAATTATGTGCTGGTCCCTTCCAAAACTCAATTTGCTCATCTGCAAAATGGAGCAATGCTGTCTGCCCTGGGTTAGGGCAACAGCGACAATGAAGAATGTCTAGCACTGTGCCTAGCACATTGCTATTCATGATGAATGGGTCTCATTTTTAGAGAAAAGAAGGAATCAGACCCTGAACACAGTCTAGTAGGGAAGACACAACCTCAAATTGGGGCCAACGGAAAAGGGCTCAGGATTGTGGAACGCTCTGTAAGAAAGGCAACCATGAGCTGCCAAGGGAATTGTCTGAAAAGCAGCTGTACCTGGTACAAATGGCAAACCAGGCTGAATTTTCTCATCAGCAACAGTGACCAGTGCGAGGCAGGGTAAAGATCTTTGTTAATATCCTAATAAGCATCTACCATCTTCCATGTGCTTTACATGTGCTGTCTCACGTAATATTTTTTCCTCATAATGATGCTATTTTCCTCTCTGCTGACATCTGTTGGTTTTACAAGTCTGGTTTTCAATCCCACTTCTTTCTGCTAAAGATATATTGATTTTCTTCCAGAAAAAAAAAAAAAATCCTCGTGTGCTTTTGACAGGGCTGTTCTCTGCTTACTGTGAGCTGGAGTCTGGCATGACTTAGGCCTGACCAATTAGTGTTTTCCATTCCTCTGGTCTCAATCATCGACCGGGATGGACATGTGATGTGTACCAGAAATGAGACTCAATTGCAGGACATTAGCTGTAATTGTAGTGAAAAGGAAATTATTTCAATGACAATTGCTAACCGAAGAGGATATAGGCTGGGAGCTATCGACATCCTTTTTGTTACCATGAGGTAAAGTTCTGCCTAAGAATGAAACTAACATAAAGACATCAGAGTGGAGATGGGACAGAGTCCTGAGAGCACCCTTTAAGTACCTTGATCCGGCAATGCCTGAAGTTAAGGTTGTTGGACTTTACAGTCATGTAAGCTTGTACATTCCTTATTTCTCAAGCTATTAGAGTTAAGTTTATGTCACTTGGATCTAAAAAGATCCTGTTGTACCCTATTTTTATAGTACATCCCTCAAACAAGCTAGGAGCATACCTCTCTGCCTGAGGCCACATAACTATTTAGGTAGAGGATTCAGCATCACCCCCGGTTTACTGAACCCTGACTCCATAATCTCAGCCACTGGGTAATTCTGTTATTGATTAACTTAACGAGATGTTAATTTTTTTTTTTTTTAAGTTTAGGATGGAGCTAGCAATTGGTCAAATAGAAAAGCATGAATTGGCTATAGTTTCTGCTGTCTTATTGTATCTTGTGACAGTTTCAGGTGCCTCTGGCTCCAGAGGCGATGACTGCTAATCACGGTCTTGTGGATATTTCAGTGGGATGATGGACCATGTATCACTACAGTTCTTTTGAAAAACTCTTATATGCCCTTTTACCACCTCTAGGGCTGTCTGGACACAGATTAAAAAAATATTTTTGATTTTCATGTTTTTAATACTGCTTTATTTTAAAACAGTTTATGGTTCACAAAGGGTTGCAAAAATAGGAACATAGGTTCCTACATACACTCCACCCAGCCTCCCCTGGTGACACTCTTAAATAACCATAATACAATGATCAAAATGGGAAACTGATATTAGTTCCATACTATTAACTTGAACATGACATAATTTGGATTCCACTATTTTTATGTAAGCTTTTTGGGGGAGGGCGAAGTTCTATGAAATTCTATGTAGATTTGAGTAACTCTCACCCAAAACAAGATACGGAATTGTTTCATCACCACAAAGAAGAAATGCCTAGTACAGCCCCTGAATAGTCACACTCTACCCTAGTCTTAACACCTGGAACCCACTCATCTCTTCTATATAGCTAAAAACAATGTCTCTTTAAGAATATTCCTCATAACAGTCTCTTCTTCATCTTTCAAAAGTCATGTCTTTGAGATGAATCGTATGATACATAACCTTTCAAGATTGGTTTTTTTCACTCAACAGAATGCCCTTGAGATCCATCCATGGTGTTGTATCTAAGAATAGTTCTTTCCTTTTTGTTGTTGAGTAGTAGTCCATCGAGTGGACATACCACTGTTTGTTTAATCAGTCACCTACTGAAAGACAAGTTATTTCCTGCTTGAGGTTATTATGAACAGAGGTGTTATGAATATTTGTTTACTAGTTTTAATGTCAAATAAGCTTTCATTTCTCTATAGTAAATATCCAGGAGTAAGATTGCTGGATCATACGGTAAGTTTATTTTAGCTTCCAGAACATTATGGGACACATTACCTTATTGCCCATCTTCTTCTGATCAGCAATACCACTTTTAGAAACTGTCCCCAGAGAAAATACACATTCTCTTTCCTCCTCAGGAGTGCTTAAGAGTAAATATGAAATGAGATCCAAAACTTGCATTCAAAAACTTCTATTTTTTTCTGATTATAGACACAATGCTTGGTCATGGCAAAAATATTTGGAGAATTCCACAGAGGGTATAGATGAAATAAAAATCTCCCACAATCTCATGTCCCAAATGAAACCACACGTGGGGTTTCAATGTTAGAATCTCAGGGTTCATTGTCACCGTCTTCTTTAAAAATCCACAAGTTGCCATCCATCCTTGGCTGGTGGGTGCCACATTCTCTCTTTCCTCTAGCAAAAAGGGAACATAAAATAAAACAACAACAACAAAAGTTTAGTAGGAAGGAAAAATAAGCCCTGGGCCTTGACTGCTTCTTGCTTATCTATCTGCCTGGTCCTCACCAAGCAGGAGTTTCCTCTTACAGACCTCAAGAATAGACACGTTTCTTGTCTATTCCTGTCACGCACCTCAAGGCTGCACAGCCCATTCTTATCAGCAGAAGGCACCTGGTGCATTGTGGGAGAGCCGTCTGGGCAGAAGCCCTTTCCAGAGAGGTTCTCTCTGCACTGGGCCTTGGGCCAGCTGCCCTGCTGACCTGAAGGTGATTTTTGCTTCTCTTTGCAGCTTTCTCCTCCTTCCCCACATTTCCTCACTTAAAGGAGGCTCTGGGCTGAATAGAAATGTGCCAATGTGCTGAGCCCCAGAGAGACACCTCCTGACACTGTCCCCAGATCTCTGCAGAAGGCCCTGTGCTGGGAGGCCTTTGTGAGAAAGTTGAGGTCATTGGCTAAGTCAAGAGTGGACTCCAGGGAAAATGAGAACATGCCTGTATCCTCTCTGGCTCATCAGTAGAGACTTTCAATGTGGGAGGATATAATAATGGCCCTGGTATTCTCATGATTATGATTTTTATTATATATTATTTTTCATCGGTGAGGAAACTGGTTCAAGTTCATGGTAACAATTCTAATCTGCTGGTGTTTTTTTTTTTCATTTTCAAAAGCTCAGGTCCTGTCCCTATCAAATTTAATCTTCACGATGACATTTAGCGAAGGTTGCTATTATTTTCCAGTTTTCTAGATGAGAAAGTGGAGGTAAGCACAGAGAAGTGAAGGGACTGGTTCAAGATCACACAGCCAAAACGTGGCAGAGCCAGGGTTCTGACCCAGGTGTGCCTGCCTATGACTTCTTGCTATTTCCAACACTTCTCTGGGTCTCAATTTACCTATCTACATAGAAGAGAGCTCAGTCTAAATCCTCTCTATGGTTCCATTTCATTCAAACTTTCGATAATCCTGTTCAGGAATAAATATTTGTAAAATCTAGCTCGATAAGGGGTTCTGACTCTTGGAACTAAAAACGGAGACAGGGTTAAGTGTGAATTTGCCAAAATGGGGGAGATATTGGCTTAAACCTAGTGCATCACATGCTGGGGGTAGGTGGCACAGCATTGTGGCACCTGATGGAAAGCTTGGTCAATCGAATAGGAAAAAAGGGACAAGGTTGAAGTCAGAGTAATGTGTTTACAGTAAGTTTATTACTTTGGGTAAGAAAAAAAATCACAATTAATATTAAAAATGCTAGGAAGATGGAAACTTACAAACAAAAATCAGCAACAAACCTACTGCCTGGGAAGACCACTCAACATTTGGCTGAAATAGTTCTAAGCATCTCTCTGCATGTTGACATTTTTAGATGAAGAGCCACGGTTTGCACACGTGACTTGACTTATCCCTGACAAACTGAATTCATTTTCTATGTCAAGAAATGATCATCCACGTGTTCATGGCTTCAGAGTATTCCAATATCTGAATATACTACAGTTGTCAAATTAGTGCCTTATCGATGGATCTTTAAGTAGCTTCCAAATGTTTGCTATTGTGAGCAACCAAAAGTTGAAATGAGATCTAGGTGAGAAATATTTTTAAACATAGCTACAGATACAGATACATATACAGATGTAAGTGTAGGTGTACATATAGGTATAGGTATTGATATCCCTATGTAGAGAAAATTTAACCACTGGTATCAGAGTTTACCTTAAATGAGGACTTGCTTCAGGTAAAGGGTTGGAAAATATCTCAATAGCTGATAAGTTTTGAGGTGGAAGTTAAAGCCTGGGTATCTCTCTTCTTCCTATAAGGCAACATGGGCCAGTGGCAGGCGCATAGTAGGTTCTCTGTAATCATTACTTTTGGCTTCTCTTTTATGTCAGCCTCACTTAGGAGACAATAAAGAAGCTGCATTCATTGAATAATTCATTCAGAAATCTGAACAAGGACTTCACACCTCCCATGTGTTATATCTATGCTAGGCATTTGGGATGTAGCCATGGAAAAAGCGGGACCCTAGTTTTCAGGGGCTTCAGGTGAGGGAGAGATGCTCAGATGAACAGTACAGTGTGAGGAGTTCATGCAAAGAGGCACGGACAAGATCAAGGGCAATTGATGCCATTCAGAGTGGGTTGGGTGGGCATGGTCAATAACCACTTTCTGGCAGAGGAAACCCCAAAACTGAGCTTGAGGGGATGATGGGGATTTTCAGATGGGGTGAACACCTCAGAGAGATGAAAGAGATTTGGAAAAGCAGTGGACTGGTTGCTAAGCTAAGGTGGCTGGTGCACAGTGGTTTTCTTGTAAATGGTGGGTGAATGGAGTCCTTTTGAGTCATTATATTCAGTAATGGCAGGGGGGGAGTAAGGTGCCTTTGGGGCCAGAAACAAGAGTGAGGACATGGGGAATAAGAGAGGCCACTCTGTCTCTAGGGGACAGTATCCTTTGAGGATGTGGGTCCTATTTGGACAGCCCACATTATTTTTCAGAAAGAGGTGAAAATTATGTCTTTGACATATACCCCTCCTGATTTAAATGTTGGCAGAGGATTCAATATAAAAACCAAATGAAATACCAACAAGTATAAAAACAAACCAAAAACAAACAAACAAAAAAATAACACCCCAAATGCCTTGTAGACTAAACAGAAGTCACCTTGGTGACAAAATCCTGTTCAAAGGGCTCCAGTTGGCCAGCCTGTCACTTGACACCTCCCCAGGGATATGTGACCTTAAAAGACACTCTCCAAATACATGCTTCAGAAAAGATAACCTCCCCCTTCCATGAGGCTGGGGTTATTTTTAAAGCAAGGTTTCCTTGCCTGTGTTCAACTTGATGGGTGGAGAAAATAATTAGAATTGATTTCTCTGCACCCACTAAGGAATAGAATGGGAGGCAATGTGCATCTCTATACACAGGAGAAGAAAGAAAAAAAAAGAAAGAAACTTCCTTCCAATCCGTGTCTAATACTGTGGATAGTCTTCTCACTTTTTGGGCTGTTTTAGTGGTGTCTTTTGATTACAACATTGGTTTGAAGAGACACTAATTGTACCCTGCTTACAATGCTTGTAATTATGCGTATTACATTTTGATTCATTTCCATATGTCAACACCACGACGAGATGTGGGGTGGGGGTGGGGGGTGGCTGAGAACGGCTTTTATAATCGGTTATTGTCTATGAAAAAAAAAAAAAATCCGTACCAAACATGAGTGAAGTGTTCTTTGTTGAAATTGGAAATAAGATTATACATAAAAGTCGTCCTCTGACACCCAGAAAATGGACAGTTTAAAATAAATTGCCACCGCTGATCAACAAGATTGCTAGCTCCCTTCTTCCCTTTTACACTAATGAGAGAAATACTTTTCAAGTCTCTAATAGCAATATGTTCAAGGGTGTCATTTCAATAGCTTTCTTCTTAATAAAAGATGACCCCAATATTCCCCCCTTAGCTGAAGACATTGTCCTATCCCAGACATATTTGTGATTCCAAGCTCCTTGTGGAAAAGAAAAGAGAGAAAGAGAGAAAGAAAAGGAGAGGGCATTGGGGAGGGGGAAAGGGTGTCAGAGTCTTCTAAGCTTGCGGAAGCCAGCAGCATGTCTCCAAGCAAGATAGAGCCCCTTTGGTCAGAAGGGAGATGGCTCTAAACCAAATGATAAATTAATAACCAAAACAAAACAACAACTTTAAAGAGCCAATGGTGGGACATTGGCTTCCTCCTGAAAACTTTTCCTTGAGCGCAACCTGTTTTCTGCATGAGATGAAAGGACTTAGGCTGCTTAGTTGACATTTCCATGCAGAGGCCCAAACAGGGTATTGCCTGCGACTCTGGAGCCTGGAAGACGACAAGGGTCAGCTTCACACTACATATCTAGAAGATTTGGGTGAGCTGAGAAATGAGTGTTTTGGAACAGGATCTGCAAAAGGCTGGGTGTGGGGGGCAGAGTTGGAGGGAAAGGTCCCCAGTTTGGGGTGTCCCTCAGTTTCACCACTTACATGCTAGGTGTATGCACTGAATTGTGTCCTCCTCCCAAAAATTATATGTTGAAGCCCTAACCCCAATAACCTCAGAATGTGACCGCATTTAGAGATAGAGCTTTTAAAGAGGTGATTAAGTTAAAATGAGGCCTTCAGGGTGGGTCCCAATCCAATCTGACTGGTGTCCTTATAAGAAAGGAAGATTCAGGCACACAAAGGGACACCAAGGATGAGCATGCACAGAGGAAAGACCGTGTGAGGGCGCAGTGAGAAGCTGGCCATCTGTAAGGTGAGGAGAGAGGCCTCAGAGGAAACCCTGCTGGCGCCTGGATGTTGGAATTCAGCTTCTAGAACGGTGACAAGTAAGTGTCTGCTGTTTAAGCCACGCAGTCTGTGGTATATTGTTATGGAAGCCTTAGACTAATAAATCGAGTAACTGAGGGCAGGTCCATCATGCCACCTCTATGTGGCTCGGTTGCCCCATCTGTAAATAGAGAAGATAAAGCCATCTTGCCTTGGTATATGGAATCACACAGGGTGCAGAGACAGTGCCTCACCGAGCTCCAGGGCGGGAGCTTCTGGTCAAGGGGGTGGAGTTCGTGCAACAATTAACAAACACATTCAATGACAACAAAATAGAGACAACTGTTTATTGATCCTTCTGCTGGTGCTAAACAAGGACTTCCACGGCTAATCCCTCCACCAGCCCTGCGAACTGACTGCTATTCTCCCTAACTTGAGAGGAGGAAGTCGTATGTGGCTGATTAGGATTTGAACCCATCTCAACTTATGCCGACTTCTTGTGACTTTGCATGATCTTGAGTGTGCAAACTGTCCAAACCCATCATTTAGGAAAATGTCAAGGGCAAGATGGGGTAACTCCTTTTCCAGACACACTTCCCCACCCTTCAACCCACCTTCAGCCTCCAAGGGTTTGGGTGTCTTCCCTTCTAGGGCCACCACCGTGGGAATCAGATAGCTTTGTCTGGCTGGAGGTCAGGTTCCATCCAGGTTCTGAGCAGAGATTCATTTCTGCTTTGTCGCAGTCCTAAGAGGCTTTCATCTTGCATGGTTGCAGGACAAGCTTCCATGGCGTGCTTATGTGTTCTTTGGGGCCACTAGCACGATATTTTGTGATTTGGCCTTATGACAGGACTCCACAGGATTTCAATTTCCTGTCCTGTTGCTCAGTAGGACAGCCTCCAGGACAGTTTGCTTCCCGGGATTAACTGGCCCTGCTGGGGGCCCAGCTATCAGAGTTGTTGCAGTAATAGAGTACTCTCCACCACAGAAGGCTGTGCTTTGAAGTAAAGGAAGAGATGCCCCCAAAGGTGGCCTGTAGGTCATCAGAAAAAAAAAAAAAAAAAAAAACAGCCTAGCCAAGCATCATCCTGAGAATTAGTTCTCAGTAGTCCTGGGGCGTCTTCCGCATTTCCAGCTGTGGTTACTCATGGCTGATAAGTAGCCACAGCTAATCTTCTGTGTTGGGGAGGCCTATGCTAAGACCTTACGCTCATCAGAGTGTGCTACCCTCCACACCAGCCAGCAGTGAAAGGTGAGGATCCCTATACTTGGGAGGAGGAGACAGGTTCTGAGAGGCACAGCAGCATGAAGATTACACAGAGAGTCTGGCAGAGCCAAGCCGGGATTCAAACACAGGGCTGTCTGATTCGAAGCCCAGGCACCAAACCATTGAGCAGTACTGCCTGCAGCCGCTGCTCTGCCTGGCCCCCCAGGCAAACCCTGCTCAGGCAAGGCGCTCCTGCTTTTTTGGTCCCAGTTGCCCTGACCCGTACGCTAGCTTCTTGCTAACTTCGAGGCCTTTTTCAGTATCTGTTCCCTCTCCTAGTGTCCATGCCCCCCCAGCTGGTGCAGACTTCTGTTTTTGCCACTTCTGCCTCCTTGGTCCTAACGCAGATGGGACATCCCTGGGCTACAAAGCCCTTTCACATCTACGTCTGGCTAAAGACATGCAGGAATTCAGCGTCATCCTCCACCTGTTTTTTTTTTGCCTCTGTACCATCTCTATGTTTTTTCAACTTGTGTCCCTTCATATTTTGTTTTGTGTGTAGCTTTTATGATAATGCTTATTGGTTGGATGTTCCCATAGTCTCTGCCATCCCAGAACGGCCTCAGCGATGCTGTGAGCCTCCATCTGTCCCGTTCAATCCTGAGTCTTTCTGCCCTACACAGGGCCTGGCTCATGCTCAGTATTCAATAAATGGTAGCTAAATTTATGTGATTGTTGTCCATTTATTCCTACCACAGGTGTTTATTGGGCACCTACTATGTGCCAGGTACTGAGTTAGATGTTATGGATACAAGAACGACCAAGAGAATCAGAAGTCCTTCCATTCATGGAACTTACATCCTAGTGGAAGGGTGGTAATAAGAAGGAGAAAAGAAGGAAAGGGCACGGGGAGGAGAAATAGGAACGTAGGGGGAGAGGGAGGGGAGAAAGGGGAGGAGGGAGAAGAAGAGGATGAATGAGGTGAGAAGGAGGGGCAGAATATTTATGCATAGAAATATTTTAGAATATCAAAAATGCCAAAATAGCAGTAAAGATTTCCTTTTTATTAAGCTATTCTGTTCCTTTTTTATTACATTGTCTTTTTTTCTTTCTTTCTTTTCAACATTGAGTCCATACAACTTATTTAGTGGGGTGTTCGTTTGTTTATTTTGTTAATGAGGACTTTTTGGACTTAAAAAGGTGAGAAATCATGGTCTGGTCCAATCTATTCATTTTACCATTGGAGACATCGAGGTCTAGAGACGGTGAGTGATTTGCCCCAGGTCATGGTGTGTGAGGGGGGGCACTAAGACTGGGAATTGGGGAACTATCTTTTTCCTGGAACAAATCCTCAAGGAGGAAACCCCCATAGAAATGTTATTCGGCCAGACGATGGCTGAGTAGTGGCCCTTGGGACCTGTGTTACAGCCCTTAGCTCACCTTGGACCACAGCCTTGCTGTGGTGAATGGTTCCAGGCAACATAGACTCAGGCCACAGTGCCCACATCAAACACAACTGGTAAGGTTTTCTGCTTTCTGCCTGGACAGCAGTCCCAACCCTGGGGCAGTCATTACTCCAAGGTCAACTCTCAGTGGTGGGGCATAGAGTTTGGGCTCTGCTCCTTGAACTAACAATTCTGAGAGGTTTCAGGGAAATCAACCATCCTCAAGCTGGCCCTCTCTCATCCCTGTCTTGCTGAACAAACATTTAATAAGTAGATATTCTTTAAATAAGTAATATACATAGGATGCCAGATGGTGCTACCAGCTAAGGGTAAAAAGAAGCAGATTTGGGGGGCGGAGAGTGACAGGATTGCTATTTTGGAGAGGGTGGCCAGGGAAGACCTCTGACAAGAAGGCATTTTAACAGAGGCCTGAGAGAAGGGAGGAGGGGATCTCCAAGTTTATCTGGAGGAAGAGGATTCTATGCCAGGGGGAAAATGAATGCAAACACCTCTAAATAGGAGGGTGCCTGAATTATGAGGAAAAGAACAACATGGCCAAGGTAGAAAAGTGATGGGAGAGATGAGAAAATCTAGTGTCAGAGAAGTAAATTGATTTCCCCAAGGTCGCACAGCAGGGCTAAGTTTTGAAGCTTGATCTTTCTAAATCACTCTTCTACATTGCACCAAACATGGTCCTCAGAAATGGAATGGAAAACAAAAGAAAGAAGAGAGGGAGAGCTGGAGAAAGGCAGTCAGGCAGGCAAGCAAGATGGATGAATGGATATGTAGATAGATTAATGGGTACATATTAGGATGGGTAATGTCTAGATGGATAGATAGGTGGAAGGATGGCAAGAAATAAAGAAGAAAAAAGGAATGATGATGAATGGATGGTAGGAAAGAAAAAGAGATGGATGGATAGATGGATAGATGATGGATGATGGAGGGATGGATGGATGGATGAATGGATAGCAGGAAAAAAAGAAGAGAGGAAAGAATGAGTAAAAAAGGAAGGAAGGAAGAAGGAAAGGAAGAAAGGAAGGGAGGGAGGGAGGGAGGAAGGAAGGAAGGAAGGAAGAAAGGGAAGGAAGGAAGGAAAAGGAAAAGGAAGGAGAAAGGCAGGGATGCCGGCAGGCCGTGAGGATTCGTCCTCAGGAAGTAAGCGGAAGGAAGGAAGGAAGGAATTTTTTATGTAGTTAATCTCTATGATTCCTCTGTTAAATCTGGCCCACTGTGTGTCAAGGGCTGCTGCCTGTACCCCGCCTCTCACTCTCTCTGCATCCATCCTCTATACCCCCTTTTTGAGCTCACTGAGAGCCCTCACCCCACAAACGTAATTCTGCCCTCTAATTACAGCACTTGTAAAAGTAAGAGAGGGGCTCATTCTTCAGAAATAAATCAATACAAGTTAAAAGGCCATCCTGTTTGTTTCTGTAACAATGCTCTTTAGAAAATTGGGTGCTGTTCCATTTGCTGACGGGTACCCCATCCGTCATCGGCAGCCAGAGTCACATCACATTATGTTGCCAAACATAATATAGCATGATCAGGATGATGCATCAAATTGGAGATTGGCAGGGAAATGAATTTTAGGGGAGAGATCTCACTTGAAATATATAAAGCCAAGAAAGAAGAGAAGCTTAGAGTTTCCATAATCAGTGATTAGATTTAGAAAGCTCCATAGTGCAGAAATACCAAAAGCAGGAAAATTACAGCAATAACAGGATATAATCATAAAAAGAAATAAACAGTAATAATTAGAAGAAAGGGAGGACAAAGCTGTCAGAAGTGTTCCCTCCACTGTGACACACAACACTGTTTTATTATTTTTATCTTATGGTAAGAAAATTGAGGCTCAGAGAGGTTAGGTGAGTTCCCTTAAGTCACACAGCCATTACATAGCAGAGCCAGGATTTGAAGTCAGATTTGCTGATGCTGGAACCAGGGGCACCAAGGTGTATGGATGAACTGAGGTCAGTCTTCTAACTAGGAATAAAAAATACACTTGATTTTCTGAAATGCCAGGAAGCTTACCTGAAGCATCAGACTGCACAGCTAGAACATTTTTGCCAAGGAGAGATGCTGCTCTAAATGTGCCTTCCAGCCTTATGGTCCTCTGAGTCTATAAATAAGTGGCACCTAGGCTGTGTTGGTTCGAGGGAGGGCAACTGCCCTCATTCTAGGAAGCCTGAAGCTCCATCTGTAGCTGGTATTTTCTGTGAGTGCTGAGTTCACTTTTGTGCCAAGGGCAAGGTTCCAGGTTAGCAAGCCCTTCCCACACTTATGTACCCAGCTAGGACCCCAGCTCTGCTCAGGTGGGGGATCTAAGGGGGAGATGGAGGCAGCTGTTAATCAGAGAGCTGTGCTCTGCCTTTCCTGGCCCTTTCTCTGTCATGTCTGAGTGGCATCTGGCTTCTTTCTCAGAGTCACATGGCCTCTCTTTCCTGGCTGATCCAAGCTGCTGAGATGGGAATGTGAATTTCAGTCCCTCCATTGGGACTGGAGCCAAGTGGAATTAGGCTCAGTCCCTGCACTAGAGGGGCACAGCAGAGAACACATGTAAACAGACAAGCATAATAGGCTTTTATTTATTTGTTAGCGTGCTTTAGTATCTCAAGTGCTGAAGATAGTACCAGACTCATAGTAGGGTTCAATAATTGGAAGCTCATATTATTGCTTCTGTTGTGGAATATTCAACCATAAATGCACAAAAAAGGAGAGAGTAGCTAACTGAAATAAAAGGAAGTGGTGAGGTTTGGGTTAGGTTTCAAGGCTCGCGTAGGAGTTTGGTGGTAGGCAAACCTATTAGAGATAAAGACATTCCAGGAAAACAGGTTAATGGGCAAAAAGGCAAGAAGAAATGTCATGTTTTGGGAATAACTGAGGAAGGAGTATTTCCTGGTTTGTCAAGTGGAGGTGGAAGAAGGATGATAAATATATTATAAAACCCTCTTAGGTTAGGTACCAAGCCAAGTCTACCTATAAGGTGCACTAAAAATGGGGTCCAGAAGCCAGGTGTCAAAGACTGCATTTTCCAAACTTGAAGCTAATTAACTAAGATGTACAAGCATATAGGACTTTGATGACTATTTTCCTCCCCTTCAAAGCCTCTTTTCCTTCAAATGGTAGGAGAAGGTCTATATTTCAGCAGACATCAAAATCGCCTAGGGCACTTGTGGAAATAAATGCAGATTCCTGGGCCCCACCCCCTGAGATTCTGATTCTGGTGGTCTGAGGACCACACCTGGAGAAACAGCACTCCCTGCAGACCTTGAGCAAGGAGCCCAATGAGATAGAATTTTTTATGTTGCAGCTGCCACACTGGGGATTCGAAGCCACTAATAGACATTCCCCAAAGGAGGCACAGTCGTTTCAAGTCGGGAAGAAGGGAAGTGGAGGGGGCTCTCGATTTCACAGCAAGTACTTTGTGAAATCACAATGGCATACTTTGCTGTAGAACCGTGGCAGTGCCTTATTAAAAAAAGATCAGTGGGGCCCTTGGAATTGATCATAAACTATTTCTGTCAATGTCACCCACAACCGTGTTTGGGGAAGTTTGCAGGCACATCTGCTAAATTGAAAGGCTTTAGGGTCTGAAAACAAACAAACAATAAATAAATGAATATATAATAAAATGAAGAGAGGGAAAATCACACTTCGAGTTGAGAGACAAGAAATCTTAAGAGAAAAGAACACAGTGGATCTGCGTTATGTGCATGCCTAATACCAAGCCCATAAGACTGTTCAGTGAGTGGCGAATTAATGAATGAATGATGGATGACATATTTCAAGGACGGTCTGAAGACAGCTGTGTCTACAGCAGGAGCTTAGAAAGGACTCTGTTTCAGGCACCTAGTGTTGGTTTGAGTAATGGGATTATTGTTAAAATGAATTGCTGATGGAGAAGAAAGAAGCGATATAAAAAAGGAAAGAGACTCAAATGAGAGAATTCTTACTGTTAGAGCAGGGAGGGCCTTTGGAGGCATTCGTTCATGGTTCATTGAGCAAAGTAGGACCCAGAGAGGAAATACGTTCTAGGGAGGTCATGTCATTGCTAGCAGTAGGACTGGGACAGGGGCCCCAGTGATGGAACAGAGAGGGTTACCGACCCCACATCATTGCCCAGCCATCTTCTAATACAGTGTCCTGGCCTCTACTAAAATGCAACCCACAGAATGTGGCCCGGTGGACAATGTGAGCCTCGAGTCAAGAGACTTGAGCCTCCTTCCTCCCCTCTAAGGAGAGCAGAGGTTAGCGGGGGCATTGGGGCAGGCAGGAAAGAACTAGGTTCCTACCTCGCAACAATTACCGCCATTTTGCAGGTGAGAAAACTGAGGCTCAGAGCAGATACATTACTTGCCCAGCATCACGTACTGATGGAGTGATCGAACCAGGAATTGACCCCATATTCCAGACACTGACTCTTTTGGCTGAGTTGCACTGTGGGGTTCAGGAGCCGGCAGATGCTGGCCAGTGCCGCGTGGAAGGAAGAGGCCTTGAGCAGAATAACACATGCAGGGGTTACAGAGAGTCTTGCCTTCTGCTCTTCCGGCCTAAATCTCCAGATACTTCCGATGCCCTGGCCTCTGGAACCCTGGATCTCCCCATCTCTAGAATATTTTCTCTTCCTAGTAGATATAGACTCATATTCTCACCCAGCCTACAAGGTCCTGCCAGGCCTGGCCGTGCAGCCCTCCCAGCCCCCCAGTACTGCCCTACACCACAGCCTCTCCTGTTCTCCTAGTGCCATTCATAGCCTCTTAGTCGTTCTGGGAGAAATCTTTATTCCTGCCTACTAGGTCTTTGTCTAACATATTTCCATTGTGTTGGGAAAGGAGGCTCTCTCCTTTTTTTTCCTATCTACTCAGCTCCTACCCATGCCTCTGATCTTTCTGCAAATGCCACTTCCTCGATTCCACATAAGTCGGGTCTCCTTTTCTACTCTCTCACCACTTTGGCATTCTTCCCTCTATTTCATTCGTCTTTATGATAATGCTATACTTATTTGTGTAATTATCTGATGAGTCTGTCTCCTCCACTACACCGTAAGTGTCTTGAGGACAGAGACTAGGTCTGTGTTTCCATCATAGGACCTCAATAAGTCTTTGCTGGTTGGGGAGAAAGGGGATGGGTGGATGAATTTAAGGAGCAGTGGATAAATAAATGGATGAATGGATAATGGATAAATGAATTTTAGGAGAGGTGGGTGGGTGGATGGATGGATGGATGGATGGATGGATGGATGGATGGAATGTAGGGTAGGTAGTTGAATAAGTACACGGATGGATAGGGCAGATAATTGATACTGCTTCCCTGGAATTCCTCAAAGAAAAAATGCATTGGACTTTATTCTGATATTTTATCTTCTTTTAAATCATGTCCAATGGCCTTATATGAGTTTTACATTGGCCCAACCAGAGCTGTTTATAGAGTCTAGCATTTTACAATATGTTTATTCAACACCCTGTGAAGTGAGATAGACCTCTGGCGTAGCAGTTAAGATGGCAAGTCTTTCCAACAGGTTTACTGAGTTCATCATCTCATTTCTCCCCCATTGGTTGCAAAATATTAAATTATTGGTTTTAATTCTTGACTTCTCTATAGTGGTGTGATATGCTCGTACTTTTCCTTAGGCTTCATAGTGAAGAAAGGTATTCTTCCAACCCACAGCTATGAACTTGGTCATGTGATTTGTTCTGCCCATGGAATGTTAGCACCTGTGACACCTGCTTTTTGTTATAGTAGTTGCTGCTCCAAGAAGGTTGGGAGACATATGGAGCAGACCTGGAGGTGAGCCCTATCGGGGCCAGCCTAGGTTACTCCAACAACACTTTAGTTGTATAGTGAGAAATCAACATTTCTAGTTTCCCATTGAGATATCTGTGATTGTTTATTATGTAGCATTATTGTGGTCATAGCTGACTGATATACCAACTATGTGACGTTTGACAGATTATTTAAACTTCTTATACCTCAGTGTCCTCATTAATAAAATAGGAAATGATCTGTTATCTGCTATGATCAATCTTCCAGAGTTTTTGTGAGAATTGTATGTAGTAACACAAAAAAGAATTTAGAACAGTGCCTGGCATGTAATAAGTGTCCACTAACTTTAGGCAAGTTAATATCATCATCGTCGTTTTATGTGATGCCATGAAAATTGGTACTTACATTGAAAAAGGAATTTTGGGTAGATTCCAATCATGATCAAAGTCTAATAATATACCAGTTGAAGAGATAAATTTTTTTTTATTTTTGGAAACAATAATTGCACTTACTGAGCTTTTCCCCTGTGCCCAGAGCTGAGTCAAAGACTATACAAGTTATTCTTTTACTGAATCCTCAGAACTGGTCTGCAAAGTAGGCACTACTATTAATCTCCTTTACTGAAAAAGAGACTGAGGTTCAGAGAGCTAATTCACCTAGCTAGTGATTAATAGAGCCGGGATTGAATCTGTTGAAAAGTCCAGACTATTCACAAACTTCATGCTCCACGGCTAAAGACTTCCACATACTTGATAGATGAGGAAACTAAAGCTCAGAGAGGGGAGGTGCTTTGCCTGAGATCATACAGCCAGTAAATGGTAGAATTAGCTTCCATGTGATATTATCAGCTCCCTGAGACGAGAAGAAATCTCAGGGGGTGACTGGAGACAGAGAGAGGGTTTCTATTCCCCATCCTCATTTCTGGGTGCCCATGATATATCTTTGAGGTTGGATACATAGTAGAAATTCCCCTGGCATTAGAGAGCCAATGCCGTGACAGACCACTGTGTGGCTAACTAGACATACGTTCCTGGACCAACTGCTGGAAAATGTGCAAACACAGAAATATTTCCCCTGCAGAGCTGGGTGGTGTGCAGATGGGAGTTGTACAGCTGTGGAGTCCTGCAGAGCTTGTCGGCCATGACTCACCCCCTTCACAAAGCTGGCCTGGCCACTCTGGGTGGAGATCAGGAACGCACAAGGTTGAATTTGATATTTATGCTTCCCAGAGGACGCATCGGATCTGCTGCCAAGACACCCTCTTCTTGACTCCAACTTCTCTCCAATTGAGTTTTCAGAAACAGATAAAACAGGATCTTGGAAAGAATAATGGGAGAACAAAGAGAGAAGAACATTGATAGAGTGCCTTCTGCATGCCATGACCTGGCTGAGTAATTCACACATTATAAACTCTGCCTTTTCAAAGGCAGATCCCTGAGGCATGGACATCCCTGCAATGCTGTTTAAAAATGCAGAATGTCGGTCCTCTCATAGACCTGCTGAGTCAGAATCTTCATTTTAACAATTCTCGCAGTGCTTCATGTGCTCATCAGGACTGCAAAGTTTCTCATTGCCTCTCTTCCGATATAAACCTGCTGACCCCCATTTTACAGGAAACTGAGGCTCGGAGTAGGGGGACTTGCCAAAGTTTTCCTAGGGAAGAAGAGGCCATACTGCCATTCGCACTTGGCTTGATCTGACCCCAGAATCTTTAATCTTTGTGTTACCTTGCAAGCAAAATGGCTCAGAAGTCTGTGATTTCCAGACCATAATAAAGAGGGGCTGCATAGTGGAAATAGCTTGATAAAGTGTCAGCAGTTTAGGTCTCAGCTCTGCCACTAGCAACTGGCTAGGTTGTCTCTCGAGGACTCGGTTTTCCCATCCACAAAATGGGAGCAAGGAGGAGTCACTTTTGGCTGGGAAGTTCTGATTCTCAGACTCCGAAGTTGATGCCAGGGACCTCTCCCATCTGAATGAGGGGTTGAACCACACCCACCCCCACAGCCACAAGGAACCTCCCAGCAGGCCACTCCTATACCTCACAGATACCACAGGTGTCTGCCACACCCCCGTCAAACAGAACTGCCCAGGCGCCTCAAACACCACACAAAATTGCAAGCAACAGGGCAGAAAACCCAATTATTCTCAGCTGTTACACTGCTTAATTTAATATTTCCAACGAGTTCCTTGAGCTGCTCCTCAAGAATGAAATGCATATTTGGGCTCTGTCACAAAACATTACATTTTGTCAAGGCAATCCATTTTGCTGTGGTAATTTTAAGTGCGCGCCAGCCTCCGTGTGGTCTGGGGGCTCTCACAGTTTCTTCCGGGAAGGGAAGCCAGGAAATGGGAACCTCTGCTGTGTCAGGTGGAGATGGGTGCTGACAGGACCTGATGTGGCATTTTGTCATTCTGAAGCTCAAGAAAGAGAGAATTTGGGGGAGAACCAACAGTCTTGGGGCTTCCCTTGCCACCGGGATTAAGGAAGCAAGACCTAAGGAGGCATCGCTGGTTGAAGATGATTCTGTTTAAAAACGTTTTAAATAGATTATGCAAATCATCATTCCTAGCCACCAAAGAAAAAAAAGTTAAGTAAAGATAATAAGAAACATCTCACCTGCAAACTCTACCTAGAGATGAAGATGAATGTTCTAAAAATTTTGTTATATATCCTTTTAATGTGGTTTATAAACACTACACACGCCTCAATGGAATCCTCCTCTACATGCTATTTGAATTTTATTTTCTTGTGAAATAACTTTAGAACCACAAGACATTGCAAGAACCTTACAGAGTTCTATGTACCCTATCCCCCTACAACGACATCTTTCCTCAATAATGACATTTACATAACCACAGTACATTATCACAACCTGGGAATGGGCATGCTGCATCCTGTTTTCTTATCTGCCTTTTCCAATTAACCCTTTGCTATGAGAAGTGCAGACTTTGGTTTCAGATGTTAGAGGTTAAATCCTGACTCTGTCTCTCTCTGCCTGTGGGATTTGAGTGGAGAGACTTTGGTTTCCAGTCTGTAAAATGGATCGATAAGTGGAACACTCATCTCATGGTAGGCTTGCTGTGAAAATTAAATGATATAACGCAGAATGAGCGAGCCATACGAAATGCTAAGAAAACACCGTCTGTCCCTTCGTAATTTTAACCTTGTACTGTCTCATCTCATCCCAGAGATCTGGGGAGGCGCCTGAAACATGCTGGGTCTTCGAGGTGGGGAGGGGCTGAAATAGCAGGTCGCTTGTTTCTCTAGCTCCCAAAGCAACTGTATGTTTTTTAAAATCTATTTGATTTATTTGAATTTTATACAAAAAGCAATTAGGTTTTAACAAAAGGAGGGATTCTGGGATTGTTTAAAAGGAGGAATTCCAAAGGTTTTTCTGATTTCAAATGGTTGTATAGGATTCTACTGCATGGAAGCCCCATTCTCTACTTAGTCAATCCCCTTTTGTTAGACATTTAAGTTGCTTGTAGTTCTTTAACTAAGACAAACAACTCTAAAGTGGACATATTTGTGCATTTCTGTTCCCATTTTGCTGATGAGAAAACTGAAGTTCCCAGGGTTGAAGCAGCTTCTCTCAGGCCATATGGCTAGCAAGGATCTTGAGTGCAACTCAGGTTCTTTCCATAATGTCTCAGAGTACCTCCAACCCCCCAACACACATACGCACTCCATTCAGAAGCCAGGCCCTACATTGGCTTTGAGCTATCACTTACAATCACCTGGTGCCTCAGTTTCTCCAAGCATCAAATGGAAAATTTGTGGGAAATTGTGTATTCTAGGGATATTTGAATTTCCATGAAATCCAACCTTTCCTTTGCTATAGGACTCCTCATAATACAGATTATGGATCTCTAAGAGGGGGATTTGCTGCGCTCCCAGACATTTATTATCAGGGAGTCCTTTTACCAAAAAGCATCTCATGAGGCTGCTATTTCATAGAATTAATTTAAGAGGCACTTTAACTAGCTGGGTGCCTATGCCCATACATAACTATCCCCAACGTTTATTGAGCTCTTAGCACATGCCAGGCATTGCTGTAGCATATTGTGAGTGAGTGAGTACGCTGTGAAGGAGTGAGAGATGGGTCTCATTCAGGGTCCCAGCAGGAGCAGAGGGCTTGTTCAAAGGGGCTGGAATGGTAGAAAGAGATAAAAATAACAACAGAGGATGATGAGAGCCACCTTAGGGCTTGCAAGGATAGAAGTTGTTGCCATCCCTAAGTTTAAGTGGGCAAGACCAGGGAGCGACTGCAGGGAATCAGGGAGAGTAGCTGTCAGAGAGGGCTGTGACCTTTAGTGGAGGGACACTTGCAGTCGACACAGAAGCCAGAAAGTTCAGACACTAACCCCTTTCTCCTCCTCCTTCCCATTTCTCTCCAGTACCTACCTACCTGGGAGCAGGAAGGAACTGGACAGAAACCCTACCTGGGCACAGAGCAGGGAGGAGAGGAGTGGGCAGCGAGAGCGTGAAGGTGCGAAGGGAGACATTTCATACCGTGGAGTGAGCTAGTGGAAGATCCGAATGACTGGATGAGAGACTGAGCGAGCGGCAAAGGAAAGCAGCTGTCTCCTTATGATTCAGCCTCCTCTCCCAAAAAGCCACCCGCCCTGCTGCAAGTACCACCCAGGACCCAGGCTGGGGGTCAAACCCTCCTTAGCTTCCCTCATTATCCCATCAGATCGGGGCTGTCATTAGCCCCCAGCGCTGAACAAAGGGCCCTCGCCCAGGCGGCCATATCCACGGGGCTAATTAATTGGATTAATGGTAGAGCAGCCCACACTGGGTCTGGCTCCGATAATTTCAATGAACGCTGAACACCAATCCCTAAAGTCATTGGAATATGGATGAGGCAAATTGAGTTAAAATTGAGGAGATTGCTGCATTCATTAGCCCGCCCACCCTCTGAAGTCGCTGGTTAATATGCAAACTATTAATATGCAAATTAGTGCAAATGAAAAAAAAGTGTTATTTCCCCCACCCCACCCCCCCTTCTTTTTTTTTTTTTTGGAAACTCAGCTACACTTGGGCAGCTGCTTCCAGGGAGAGAGAGGCAAGGCGTATATGTGTGCAGGTCTCTAAGGCAGGCGAAGGAACTGAGAGCTTTCATGTCAGAAATTAATTAAAAGCACCGGCAGGGACACCGCACACCTTTATCAGCCTGCAAACATGTGTTAGAGTAAGTGGGGCAAAGTGAGGGAACTGGATTCCCTGGGGAAGGTTAGCTGGTTCACCTGGGAGCAGGCCCCCGGCAGCCTCCAGGAGGTCTGTTTGGGATGGGCTAGTTCAAGTTTTTATTTATGTATGTAATTGTGTTTTAGTCCAGCATATTTATATATATTTATCTGGACACTTATGGATGTTAGTATTTTATATGTATGCATATGTATACCTATCCACTACGTAAACAATACACGTTTATTATAGAAAAATTAGGAAACAGAGCAAAAGCTTAGTTTTCTAAGGTTAGAACCAGATCAGAACCCAAAGTGAAGTCAAATGAAAAAGTCAGTTAAAATAAGTGATGTGTTCCCACATTAAATATTTATTTTAAATTCAGTGGTTCTTTAATCAGGGATATAATCACCGTGTGTCAGAATTCTAACAGTTAAAAAGAGTAAAAACACAGGAGACAGAGGTATCTGTTCGTCTCCATCCCTCCTCTGTGTCCCTGCCACCCAACTCTCTTTCCCACAGGCAATAACACTATGGACTCTTAAGAATTCTTCCATATATAGCTTATGCACATGTAAGCAATTATATTTATGTATTCTCTCTCCTTTGCAAACAGAGATGACAAAGTATACTATTGCGCATCTTGCTTTGCTCACTTAACACAGAATATTAGAGACTGGCCCTGATGGCCCTCGTTGTCCATTTACATTGTGCCACACATGGAAGGGCCCTTGTTTCCTGTCCTGGCACCCTACTGATGGATGTTTAGGTTGCTTCTTATTAATTTGGGGATTTAAGCCAATGCCGCAATAAAAACCTTTGTACATATGACATTTTGAATGTGTGAGAGTATTTATATTGCGGAGACTCCTGGAGGTGGAATTATTGAGTTGACTGGCAGGCCCATAAGTAGTTATGATAACTGCAAGAATATCGCACAGGTTCTGATCCTGCTGAGTACCAAGAGTGCCCACTTGCCCATGGCCTCGCCAACCCAGCAAGTTACTGAATTTTTGCATCTTTGTCAATCCGATAGGTAAAAAAGGAGATATTGATGGAGGTTCAATTTGCATTTCTTTTCTCAAAAGCAAAGCTGAGTATTTTTTTCATGTGGTTTTTTCGTATTTGTGTTTTTAGTCTGTTAATTCTGTTCATTCTTTTTCCTACTTTTCCATTAAGTTATTTTTTTTTCTTATTGATTGGTGAATAGAGCTTTTTAAAGATTAAGCCATTAGCTGTTTGTCTGTGATATAAAGTACTATTACTTTTGCCCAGTTTTCTGTTTGTCTTGGGATTTTATGGTTATGGGTAAAAAAACATATATTATATTTTTACTTAAAGCATAGAAATGTACATTTATTCATCAAACGTTTGATACTGGGCCAAGGCTTACCTTTAAATTTAACTCTCTGCCTGGAGGTCACGTCCGACCTCTTTCTTGACTAAACCCACAGTCATAATGCATCGTCTCTCATTACAATGTCTGGATTTGATTTCTTTTCAGTAAAGCAAGAATTTAAAAACATTTTAAAAGACACCTGAGTGCAGGATTTTTCTCAGGCTTTTCTGATTCCCTTTCTATCAATTTTCTTGCTTGCATTATATACATATATGTATGTACACACATTAGAGCCATTACTTTTATTGTATCTTTTCAAGAATCTAAATTAATTTTTTTTGGAAACACATTTTTTCCTTGCACAATCATAAGTCATTGGTTTCCCTAAAATTTAATTAAATGATCTGATTATGCTAATTATACTAACAGCTTTAAGTGGAATAAGTAAGCTTTGGAACAAATACAACTGGTTTTCGGTAAGTTGGTGCCTTCACTAGCGGGAGGAGATACACCAGGTGAGTTGAAGAGCAGCCATTGGCCAGGAGCGTTCTTTGGACCACCAGTGTTGGAGGTATGTTTGATGGAGGAATAAAGAACATGGGTTAATCCAGCTCATTTGGTAAGTGGAGATCAGTTAAAAGAATTTTAGGTCAATGGCAAAAAGGTGGAGGAAAGCAGAAGAATTGCTTGAAAGTCCCACATGTGACAACTCTTTGGGGCAAATATTAAGCACTTATTTTATTTGTCAAGCACCATATTGTGCACTTCACCCTCTTTCACTCATTTCATTATATAGACAAGGAGACTGAGGTCCACAGAGGGGAAACGATTTGTCCTAGGTCATGAGTATTTGGACATGAGTACTTTTGTTTTACGCTTGATGGATGAGAAAAAGAATGAAGGAAAATGTAACTGCACTGGACTTCTATTCTAAAACATGTTTTTTTCATGTAGGATATCACAAATACTTTTCCATTTTTTAAAGAAATAAAATTAAATACTGGGTAGATATAGGTGAATATTGATGAGGCTCGTGTAGAGTGTAAAAGCCCCTTGTATTCACTATCTAGTTTAAAGACAAGACCAGCATGGTGGCCTCTGCCCCCATCACATGCTCTCCCAGCCTCATTCCCTCCTCTCTGTCCAAAGGAACCATCACTCTGAATTTTGTATTTATCAGCCCTTGCTTTCTTTATCATTTTATTACATAAGTTCCTAAGCCTGAACATTATACTGTTCAATCTTGCCTCTGGTAGAACTTCCGATAAATGGAATTGTCCCGCCATAGTCTTTAGAACTTACTTTTCTCTCAATAAGATCCCTTGGATGTCCTTCAGTGTCATTTAGCTCTGATCTCATCACCCACATTAAGGAGCATGCTGTATCTGTCACATGGTTAAACTGACACTCAACCAGAGGCAGCTGCCTGAATGGTCACTTTTCCATTGTACCTCACTTTGCGGTGGGATCTAGTAGGCCATCCTCCCTGCCAAGGCCCAGAGCTGGGACATGAACGAGGCCATTCTGCTGGCAAATAAAAGACCCTTAGACTCTGTCCAGCATGCTGCCGTGCAGGTGAGAGGCCTCTGGGGAGTAATCGAGACCTCCAGGGAAGGCTGTGAAGTTGACAGGTATGAAATCTCAACTCAGTCATCTCTGCTCTCAGGCTGTCCATGGCTTCTCTTTGCCTTGGCTGGAAGTCCAAAGCCCAGGATACTTGCCTTGTGTCCTCTGTCGCCAAGCTCCAGATTGGAGCAGTGCTCGATAATATCGAGTGAATAAACAAAAGAGCAGAAGAAGGATCTCTTCCCTGATTCTTCAGGGAAGAATCCTGCAGTCATAAGTCGTAAGCCACCTCTCTTTCCCCTCTGATCTTTCCTCTCTGCCCTCCCCCACTTTCTCTGTCCTTCTCTTATACCAAACTCTGTCTGATTTGCAACACTTAGAAATAGGACCTTACTATGAATGTTTAACAGCCTGCGTTGGTGTGACTTAATCTCAGAAGATGTAGAGACTCAAAGCTGTAAAGACAATGCATTTTCAGTGGTCACCCTCAGCAGAGGTATGGATCTGGAGAGGGGGGTTGCTGGTGAAGATTTTAAGGAATTCTTATAGAGCTATTGATTAAGCACCTGCCACACAATCGGCCCAGAGCTAGACCCAAGCCAGAAACAGCCATGAGGAGGAGAAAAAATTAATTATCACACCATTATCACCACAAATACCATGTAGAGATCACTTACTATATTCTGTTTATGCTTCCAAGGGCTTTACATATTTAATTCATTTAATCCTGAAAGCACAGCATGATGTAGGTACTGTCATTATCCACCTTTTACAGATGAGTAAACTGAGGTATAGAGAGCTTAAAGAACTTGCCCATAGGTCACACAGGTTGTCAGAAGAATAAGTATTTATTAAGGTCCTATTATAGGTAAGCAATTGAACTCGATCCCTGTATCAGGCCCCACAGTGAGCCTGCGACCTTACTGCTGCGGTTTCCATAGTGTAGAAAAGAAGCTGAGGATCCAAGAAGTCAGGTGACATTCTCCAAGTCAGTTAGGAGCAGAGCAAGGTTCGGTCACTTATAAAGGCACCAGGTATTCAGCGGAAGGCAGTGGGTTGGAAGATGATTCAGGCATTGTTTTTGAAGAAGACACAGTTTAACAGCAGAGGTGGGCAAACAGTCAGGCAAGAAGGATCCTGGGGGAGGTGTGGTAATGGAGGGCACACAGACAGCTGAAGGGAGCCTCAGAGGGCTCCCCTCGCTGCCTGGAGATGATGGCAGGCTTTCTAGAAGAGGAATGTCTGTGCCGAGACATGGAGGACCTGGAGAAGAAGCAGGGAAAGCAGAGCAGTCAGAGGGACTAGCTGAGCAAACTCCCGAGGCAAGTCAGAGCCTGACCTTGGAGGAAAATGGACACCCTCAAGGGGTAAGAATTCAAGAAAACACAGAGGATGCGATGATCATAAGAGCCACATTTATTGAACACCTACTATGTGCTGGGCCCAGGATGGTCTTTATGAGTATTTTTATCTAATCCTAACATAATCTTATCCTCAGAAGTAGGCGCTATTATTATGCCCATGCCCCAGAGTGGCAACTGAGGCCCAGAGAGGGGAGGCAACCTTCTAGGACTCCCAACTCATTATACTCTGCCACTTTCCCATTGGAGAAACATCTGTCACTCACCCACCAAGGGTAATCGTATGTTAACCGGCCTGCATTTAATGCTTATATGTGCCAGACACAGCTCTAAGCACTCTTTATAAATAGTAGTTTAACCCATGCCCTCATCCTATGAAGCATGTACTATTATCAGTCCTGCTATCATTCCCATTTTATAGATGAGAAAACGGAGGCTCAGAGCAGGAAGCGGCTAGCTCAGGTTGCACAACTAGGAAGTAGCAAATCTGGGCTGTGAACCCAGGCAGTCTGGCGTCAGATCTCTCACACTTAACCACCTTGTGGTGGCTCAAGTGGGTCTCCCCGAAACACTGGGCACACTCCTGTCCTCAGTACTACTTTAAGCTCGACAGCAGGAAAGTCTGTCCAGGGAGGTACTCAAACCCCTCCACAACGCCTGGGGGTGGGAACCAAGCTGGGTCAACTAACCAAGCTGCGGGTGGCCTGGAGCAGCTCATAAATGGAGACTGGCATAGGGCTGTTTGTGCTAGGTGACATCATGGCTCCGATGTGGTCCCCACCTCTCCAAATTAAAGAGAAGGTAATTGACTTAGTGTTAGGAGGGGTGGCTTCATCATTTCCCCGTCTGTACCGTGTCTATGTGCACAGCCGCTGCTGAGTTACCTCATGCTGGAAAGTTCCTCCAGGCCCTCAAACGAGGCCCCAGCATGGTCACGCTGGTGGAGTTGATTCACAGGCAGCTGCTTCCGGAGCTCAGAATGGGCTCTGCGGCTCCAAGGCAGGAAGAAAAGGCCTCGTTGAGCCGTTGAGACAACTGGAGGGGGAACTCAGAGCCCACTCAAGACCTCAAGCCACTCCCAGGGCAGGTGTCAGGACAGGGGCAGGCAGAAAGATGTAAACTCATGTGCTGTGAGCACCTGCTGACTGCCAGGTTTTGTGCTGTAAGACCCATTGGCTCATCACATCTTCTCAAAAATCCCCATGAGAGAGCGATTCATTCATTCCTCTATTCAGCAGGTCTTTCATCAGACATTTAGCAAATACTTAAGAACGCTCTGCTCCATGCTAAGCTTTAAAGGATGAGAGGAACAAAAATACTTCAGTTCCTGCCCCAAGGGGCTCACAGTCCAGTGTGGAAACAGACAGTGATTGCCAAGGGCAATACACGCAGAGCACATGAAAAATGGTGACTAGAAAAAGTACAAAAGTAGAGGCCTACTCCTGCTCCCTAGGTCCATAATTATGGTTATGAGCCCCATTTTACAGATAAAAGGGCTGAGGCTTTTAAACATATGCAATGGGTCTGATGGCTAAAGCCCACACTCCTTGGGGCAGCTTAGCTCTCTCCTGGCACGGGCTCTCTCTCAGGACCTTCCGGCCCTTACTCCTATCCTCTACTCCTCAGCTTCAGGAAACTGCTTGCAGACCTCCCAGATGCCCTCCCTCTCCTGCCTCTGGCCTATGCGCAGGCTCCTGCATCTCCCTGGAGTGCTCCTCCATCTCACTGGAGTGCTCCTCTTTCTTCACTGCTCCTCTTTCTCCACCGCTCCTCCAGCTCCCAGTGTACCCAGCTAATTCATACTCATACTCATACTGCCTAGAGATACTGTCTCCGGGAAGATCCTTGGCTCGCTGGCCTAGAATCCCAGCATCCCCACCTTCAGTGTAACCCATAGCACACTCTACTGGGATTGTCCTCCAAGCTCTTGGAAGCGGAAAGTATGTCAGGGCCACTGTTGTAGCCCTAGCACTCTCACAGCGCCGCACACGTGTTAGGTGCACAGTCACCACCAATTGAACATGTAGGCAAAACAGTGAAACTTGGCTGAGTGTGCATTAAACTATCATCCACCTTCTTTAAAATGGGAGCATGGGCTTTGGAGTCAGAAAGAACAAGGGCTCCTTTCTGATTCCACCATTTAGTAGCTGCAGCCTATTGGTAAGTTGTTGCCCTTCTGAGTCCCAGTTCTTTGATCTATAAAATGAGGACAATCGAGATACTACCGTGTAGGGTTGTGTCAGGACCGAGCGAATTCACACAGTGGGTTTAGCACATGCCTTGTGCATTTACTCCTCTCTTCTCCTTTGCAAACTGTAAGTACCTTCTTAAACAAGAAGTGTTTCCATTTCATACCCGTACCCCTTTCGCATGGCAAGCTACCTGTACTAGTACAGCACCTGGCATGTGGTAGATGATCGGTGACTATTTGGATAATGGATAGATGGATGGATGAAAAGGGAGATGAATAGATAGATTAATGTGTAGGGATTAGATGGGTGGATGAGTGGGTGGATGGATGGATGGATGGATGGATGAATGAATGGATTGATGGATGCTATATTTTCGTTTATTTATTTTTATTCTTTGTCATCTTAGCATTACGAATCAATTTCTTTTTTTACTAATGCTGTGAAAACTGATAATGGAGTGAAAACAATATCCTGGGTTCTCAGATCCACTAATTTTCACCTCCTTCCATCCATATCCCATCCTCCTCCACATTCATTGCTTAGGAATGCACAACATCATTTTAAATGTTCTGATAAGTCCTGCAATAAAGAAACATTTGACGTTCCTAACCCAGAGTTTATCAATTGTAGTCAAGGACAGATTTCATTTTCTTTGAGTGTTATTTAACATAACCTGGATCTATTACCCTATGGCACAACTTACGAATTAAGTAGAAAACACCGTCAGAAAAATTTTTACCTGTCAATTCCTTACTCGAACTGCTTCCATAATGGGAAAGCCACTGTGAATGTGCATGTGTGTATTCTGATCCTATGGGTTTAAAACCACTGTGCTAGGTGTTGCATGCACACCTTGCTAGTGATGAAACTTGCTGTGTGATCATGGTGATTCATTTCCCTTTTGCCTCCCATCTGTCATCTATAAAAGGCTAGACTTGGCCTCTAAGTTCCCTTCCAGTTCCAACTGGCTCTACTCCATTATTCTGCCAGCTTCCCGAGGGACGTGTCCATGAATGGATCACCTACTATGTGCCTCCCTCAGGTTTTCTTCTTTCCTGAGATGCCTACTCACTTCATTTGTCTAAGGGACAGACATACCATGAAGGGATAAATCACCCACATTTATTCCATATATCTTCATACCTTGATGCTGCAACTTAATTTTTCATGCTGGCCCCCCAGCTCCTGGCTAGGTGGTAGGAGCATCTATTTTCCTAATGTGACCCGGCCCTGCCAGGGGCGATCAGCTCCCAGCACTGCTACTCTGCTCTCAGCTTGGTGCCCGCCCAGAGCAAACTAGCTGTCACTGTGTTTTGACTGCAGCCACTTGCTCCCCCTGCTCTAGTCCCGCCTCTCTCTCCAGACTCGGTGGTGGTGGCTGAGCCAGCAAAATGCTTCCCCCTGACTGTTCCAAAAGCTCATACAACAGCATTAGGATTACCATTTCTCCATGTGAGGACTGCTGGGGGCTAAGCCAAGTGTCTCTGGGTCCCAGGGACTCAGGGAAGGTGTCCTAGTAGAGAATGAAAGCCTAGCACCTGGACAGAGGTTCAGAGATCCCTTGATGAGGGCTCCTGAGAGTCTGCAGATGGCCGTTATTACCCCCACCATGACCCCTCAGTGTGGATCTGTCTGCAATCCTCGTGACGTAAACAGAGCTGGAGTGAGGGAACCTGGTGAACATAATAAAACGCCGGCACCGAAAAACCATCTTTCCAGGACTCCCCAAGGATCTCAGCTTGTCTGGGACCTCCTCCTTGGGTGAGGAGGGCAAGCAAGAAGAATGCCTAGTATAGGTCTTACACATACTAGGTGCTCAGTAAACACTATATTTCATTCCATTGACTTTGCCATTGATTGTAATATGCACCACTATTTTACATTTTGCTAACAATAAATGCAAGCTACCAATTAAAATACAGCACACCATTCATCGCAAGATGAATCTGCCTCAGAGATATTAAAATCTAAACAAGTCTGTTTTGAAATCGACTATATCTGGTACCTATTAAGTAGGGCAAACAGTCGAAAGCTTAGATTTATTGTTTTTTTTGTTTTTGTATTTATAGTTGGTGCTGTGACTGATTTGCTTTGTAACCTTGGGGAAATCACTTTCCACCCCCAGGTCTCAGTTTTCTCATCGTAACATGGGACTCACTCGCTTCTCCAGCTTCTCCATAGCACCACTGTAGAAATAAAATAAGATCAGGGCAGCAACAAATCTCTGTAAGCTGCAAAGACGTTTAAGTAGGAACCCAGGTTGGTTGACCAACAGTAAAATCCTCGTCCAATGTACCTACCATCAGTGTATTTGCTGTGTGACTTTGGATAAGTTACTCCACCTTTCTGAGCCTCAGTTTCCCCATTCTCCTCTGTAGAGACAAAGATACAGGGCTTCTGGGAGTATGAGAGGGGTGATGTTTGTAAGGTATTTAGCACTATGCCTGACACATGATAAACTAGGCCCATGAATCCTAACTGCTGTGAATATTTGTACATATATTTGAATTATCCAAGTGGTAGGAAATATGTTTTTGGTGGCCTTCCTCTCTTGTTTTTTTTAAGAGCCATAGTATCCCTGGTGATTTGCAGATAGCTTTCTCATTGAACAATATGATGAATGGATGAATGAATGAATGAATGAATGCATATTCTTGGGTATGCAGGTGAGACTGAGTTCCACAGTATAAGCTTTTTGAAGCCTTCAGGGGCAAAACAAGAAACGCGTCACCATGGAGATTATGTAGATTCATTCCCATTTCACAGAGGAGGAAACTGAGGTTCTCAGAGGTTCAGAAATTTGCCCAAGGTCACGCTGCTCACAGATAGACTCCAGCGCAAGCCCCTAAATACCATCTGTGGTTTTTCCCCTTCAGCCTCATACCCAGGGCCAATGTCCAGTGGTTTCTGACCCCAGTGACTAGGGCAGGCTGTTGCTAGGTTAAATAAACACCATTTTTCTCAACACGATTGTTTTCAAAGGAGGCTCTGAGATAAGCACCTGCCACAGCCTTCGAGGCCTCAGACCCAACTCCATTATGATTCCTCTCGGTGTAATAAATACATTTTAAGAGAAACAGATGCTGGAACAGTTGGACAGGAAAGGCCCAGGCATGTGAAGAGGAATATGGTTTGTGAAAAGTCTGTCTATTTGCCAGACGGTAAACAATATGGTGCAGCCAGCCAGGTCTGGGTCCAGCTGCCAGATGGGCTGATGGGGTCTCTCCACTGTGTCCTGCTGATCATCCTTTCGGGCCATCGTCCTCAGGTGCCCAAATGGGCATCCAGCTCTTGTTCTTGCCAAAATAACAGGCCCAAGATGCTGATAGCTGCTCCTTAATAATTTCAGCTCCCGTAGCAGAGTGGGGACCCTCACATCTTGGGAGCTTTAGCAGCTCGTGGAGAGAGGAAGTGGCAGGGTTAGGGAAAGCATCCTTTGACTCAGACCCAGCCACTTTCAGTGTGTGGCTTTTCTCATCCCCAAAGTGGTCTCACTCTGTAATGGTGCTTGTTACCTGAAAGCAGCTACCTTGATAGGTACCCTATGAAACTGTGATAGGAAAGGGTGTCCTTCATGCCTGGTGAGAATCTGTGTCACTCTCCCTGCACTGGCCCTGATGAGAGAAAAGCAATACTCACTTTTTTATGAAAGATGGCTTGGCTACTGCAGGTGTAGCTGCAGCTTCAGTGAGACAGAGATGCCCAGGGCAGACTTTTGTCTTCCAGGATGGACAACCCCACACCCGCTCCTTCAGCCTGAAGCTCACAAATCATGGCAATTTTTTGCACGAAGACACGGCCTGTGGGCAGAGGTAGGGAAACAGAACATTCAATGTTTGATTTTGTGTCCTCATAGCCAACCCAGCAGGGGAGAAATGGTCATCCCCATTTTGCAGTTGAGAAAGCAAAGACTCCGAAAGGGAACGTGACTTGCCCAAGGTCATGCAGCTCAGAGGAATCTACATTGGATTTCCTGATACTGATATCTCTTTTCTTTCTGCCCGCCCACCCATCTGTCTCCCTAGGTACAGACTAACAGGTTTCCTCCATTCTCCCAAAGTACTGGCTGCAAATGTGGATACCACACCCTCTCCCTCACCTTCTTTGTGGTCACAAGCAAAGTGGGACGTTCATTTGTTGGTGGGAAAACTAATACCAAAAACCTTTTCTTCTCTCCCAATATGCTGTCCTACTCCATGAACTGACATACAGAGGGTGATTAACCATACAATAGGCTTTCCTCCAACAGAAAATACCTGACCCTAATTATTCTTTTCCAATGTCCTCAAAAAGGTTTAAAAAAAGTTATTAAAATTCAAAAATTCTGCATCCAAACTATATTTCTTCAATAATTGTTTGCTCTCAGAAGTAGTATGAAAATATGTGTATGGTTGTGCAACCTGATTTTTTTTGAGGGAGGGTTATTCTTTTCTAAGAGAAAAATAATAAAATCCTCACATCCTACCCTTTATTAAGGGCTTAAGATATTCAAGGCTCTGCACCAAGTGTTGTACACACATCCTCTTACTGAACCCTCTCAGCACTCCTTTGAGATGGCTGCTCACATTACCACATTATAGTAACAATAAGGGACACATTTAGAAAGTGGCAGAGCTGGGATTCAACCCCAGGTTTCCTGACTATGTGCTGGTCTTCTGGGCGGCCTCACTGAACTTCCATCACACCTCCTTTAGTTTGGAGAGGCAGGAAAGCCAAGTAGAATTTTTCTTGACTCCCTTGCAGCTAGAGTCCTGGGTGCAGATCTATTCCTGCCAATGGGAGGCACTGATGTGAGATTTGGGAAACTGATATAAAACCACACTCTGGTGATTCGTGGCTGCTGCTGGTGGCAAGTATAATCTTGCAAACTTGAGACTTTCCTGCAGCAGAGACTCCATTTTATGCTTCCACATCCTGCATGTCCAGACACAAGAATGTTGAATATGAGCAGCTTCTTGCTTCCAAGGGTAGCTGTCCAGGGGGCTCTGTTTTGTAATTTCTGGGAGTTATTCCAAGAGGCTGGACCTAGAAATTGCTCCTTCTGTCTTTCCAGTGGTTTTGCTTGCACCTAAATCCCTGTATTAAATTTCATCCTGCGTGAAGTACCTAGATTGGATTTTGTTTCCTGATTGGAACCTAAACTGGTGTGCTGCGTGACATCAGAGACACCTATTCTGGGTCTCAAGCTTCGTGTTCCTCATCTGTATTATTTACAGAGTCACAGAGGGGTGTAGGGAGGAAACGGAAGGAAAAAAGCTTCCCTATCATGAAATGTTCTGCAGACCTGATGGCCCTATCTAAACATACTCTCCCTAATAGGGAATGCGAAGCATGGTTTCTCCAGTAGCTGACCCTTACCCTTTACTCTCAAACCCATTACAGAACCAGATACCTGATCTTGATGAAGACGGGGAGGGCAGCTGGTGTAGGGAACAAGTGGGAGGACTGGCTTATAGCTCATTTCTACTCATGATCCACCTCGCCTGTAATTACACCACCTGTGCCATCTCATCTTGGATCCTTGCTATGACAGTGCAGTGGAAGCTGCTGGCATGAACTGCACAATCCTTATCTCTCTATCTTATAGGAGGTCATGGCGGGAATCTCCAGGAACAAGTTTTTCACTCTCACATTTTTTGAGATACTGCCGCCTCCAGAAGTTGGGGATGTTGACCAAGGCCCTCAAGGGTTTTTTATTAGCTTAACATTGAAACAGGTCTGGGGAGGACAGTCATGAGAAGAGAACCAGGAATTTGCCAGGATGCCTCAGCTATTGTCAGATTGACGTTTATTGGCAGAGAAGTTGGATTCTAGGGAACTGAGAGGGTATGGAAACCAGTGGGTTCGGTCCATTATTCAGTCAACGTTTTCAGCCATTACTATGTACCAGCCCTGTGCTTGCACTGGAAATTCAATAGTAAAGGAATCAGGCACAGTGCTCGCTCTTCTCAAGTTGATAGTATTTCAGGGAAGAGAGAAGCAAACATACACATATACAAAAAGTGATTAGTGTCAAGTTGAGAGAAGCAGAGGGAATGGTGGGAGCCTAGGAAACCAACTGATGCAGTTAGAAGCAATCAGGGAAGGCATCCTAGAGGAGGTGACAACAAAATATGACCTGACGAACATACAGGAATTTTTCAGGCAAAGGGGGATAGTGGAGTGAGGAGTAGGGAGAATGTTCCTAACAAGAAAAAAGCTTGAGTGAAGACTCTGGTCCGAGAATGAGTTTATCTAAGGACTTGGCATTGTTCAGAGGGGCTGAGTAAGGAGTGAGGGGGAGAGCGGCAGGACCAGACCAGGATAACACAATATCCGAGTTCTCGTCTCCTTTTGAAATTGCATGATGCTCTGCCTTAGACTGGAAATGCACTCCCAGTCAAGTTTAGGAAAAACTAAGCAGGTTTATCTGGACCCTAGAGACATCCTATGAGTGACCAGTGTTAAGAAAACATTGTACTCTCTCTTTGCGGCTTTTTTTTTTCTGGGAAAGTGGACTCTTGGACATCTAACTTTCCTCAGGAGACACTCAGCAGAACTCTTCCAGGCAAGAATTTGGAAATGATATGGAGGGGAAGAGTAAAAATATATATTTTCTGAAGTTAGGACCGCCCCTGTGCTAGCAATCAAGACTCCCGAAGTACTTGTAGCAGCTTCTTTTACACCGAAGAAAGAACATTTTTTGCATTAATGTATGTGGCTCTTACTATGTCTAAAATGAAAAAAATACTGTTTGGATTTAGAATTGACAATTCTCATGCACTTGAGCATAAGATTCTTGGAGGAGGCCAGAATGGTTTTATTGTTTGTTTCTGCACCTGTAAGACCTAAAAGGGTACAGGGCCCAGGGAACGGCTTAGTGAGTGTCTATTGAATGAATAAAGGAATGAACAGTGAAATAATCTAAATAGTAAATACAAGAAAGTTTGCTACAGTGCCTGATACATAGTAGGTGCTCAACTTAATAATATATTCTTAGTGTGAACCCCGGATCTGTAGTCAGGAGTCTGGATTATCAGTCTAGTTTTACCTATAACATGCCACGAAACATCTTTCCCTCTCTAGACCTTACTTTCCCCATCTACAAAATAAGGACCCTTCCAGTTCAGGTATTTTATGAAATGTAAGAGAATTTAGCTGTGGGATAAAATAAAATAAAATAAAATAAAATAAAATAAAATAAAATAAAATAAAATAAAATAAAATAAAATAAAATAAAATAAAATAAAATAAATAAAATAAAATAAAATAAATAAAATATAAAATAAAATAAAATATAAAATAAAATAAAATAAAAAATAGTCTGTGCACACAGTGAGATAATACTACACGCTCACAAGAATGGCTAACATTAAAGAGAGAGACAGCACCACACCAAATGTCGATGAGCATGTGGAGCAGGTAGGACCCTCATACATGGCTGGTGGGAACTTAAAATGGTATAACCACTTCAGAAAACATTTTTTACAAAGCTTTTTATAAAACTCAATATAACCCTACCTTATGACCCAGAAATTCAACCCTAAAAATTTTTACCAAAAGAAATGAAACATATTCACAAAAAGACTTATATAAGAATGTTCACAAGTGCTTTGTTTACAGCAAAACTAAACAGGGCCCAATTGACTATCAACAAGAAAATGAATAAAGGAATTTTAGTATATTCACATATTAAAATCCTACACAACAGTAAAAAAGACAAACAATCGATAAATGTAATGATATGGGTCAGTCTCCGAAACTTTGTTGAGTGAAAGAAGTCAGACACAGACGAGTACAAATTGCATAATTTTGCTTATAGGAAGTTCTAAAACAAACAAAACTAATCGATGGAGGGAAACAATTAGAACAACATTTGCCTGAGAGAACTCTGGGGGAATAAGGGGTTTGGGTTACACGACGTTTGCATTTGACTAAACTCAGTGTCAGTGCACTTAGAATTTATGCATTTCAATACATTCATGTACTTTTTACACAAAAACTGTAAACAAATATTGATATTGCATTGCTGAAATGTTTACTTGAAATTCAAAAAAAAAAAAAAAAAAACCAAGATGGCTTAATGTATGGATAGAAGGTTAGATAGATGGATAGATATGCTAAAGCAAGTATAGAAATGCTAATGGTAGGATCTAGATAGAAGATATAAAGTTTATAAATAGTTCATTATAAACTTCTTTCAATTTTTCTGTGTTTGAAATTTTTTACAATAAAATGTTAGGGAAAAAGGAGTATCTGGAACCCATTTAAGTTTGGTATAAAATTCATCATCTTCACCATTCTCATTTAATTTTTTAAAGACCAGTGATACCAAAAATGAATTACTCTTAGGAATTCCAAGGGCACATATAGATTCATCTCCTACATACATTTTTTTCTGTCTCTGAACTGGAAAAGAATAACCAATGACTGGGTAAATTATTCTTTATTGCTATATGATTACTAATCGTTAGCAATCCCTTGGGACTTACAGCCTCAACTCTTAAGACGGGTATGACTCTGATCCAGCAAACATTTGAGCTGGACCAGGTGCAAAGCACCATGTTATGTGGTTTCTTCAGCTTCATCTTCAAAACAACTCAATAGAGAGTAAACATATTTGTGACCATTTTGCAGATCTCATATCAAACTCAGAGATGTTTAGAAATTTACATGAGATCACAGAGCCATTGAAATGGCCTTTAGTGACTCTTATTTTTCCCTTCCTGGAAAACGTGCCCACTCTCCTTCTCTTAAGATAAAAACCTTTATTATTTTGTTTTGCCTTTTAAAAACTAACAGCTTTATTGAGGTATACTGTACTTATCATACAATTCACACTTTTACAGAGTACAGTTTTCTGGTTTTTAGAATATTCACAAAGTTATATAACGATTTCACTCTATATTTTTCATTTTCACCCGCCCCGCAAAAAGATACTCTTTGACTATTAGCAGTCACTCCCCATTACCTTCTACCAACAGTCCCTGGCAATCACTAATCTACAATTTGTTTCTCTGAGTTCCCGTTTTGTACAATTCATATAAATGGAATCATGTCATAAGTGGTCTTTTGTAAATGACTTCTTTTACTAGCATAATATTTGCCAAGTTCACTCATGTTGCAGCATGTATCAGTGCTTCATTCTTTTAAAAAAAATCATGGTAAAATATACATAATATAAAATTTACCTTCAAAACAATTTTTTCAAAATAATCCTACCTGCCACAATGAAGGTACCTGGCAAGATTTCTATCTCTCATGCTACTGGCAGTGAAAAGTCGTTTGTATAATAGCTGGTGATTAGAACATGTGGTGCATAAAAACCCTTATAATGTAACCACAGACAGCTCTTTGGACACAATGATTAGCAAAGGATGGTCACATGATGGGACTGGCCAATCAGAGGTTTGCCCTGGGATTTTCTAAACTGGAAGCAGTAAAAGGACATATTGTTATAAACAATATGTTTATATTATTCTTGTAAATAATGTAAACATATAAACATATGTTTATATGTTCTTGTAGATCTCCAGGTCTAAGCTCATAGGCTTAAGAATACTGGGGGTCATGAGTATTTCATATAAAGAACATATTCTATGCCAGGAACTCTAAATGGACCATCCCATTCAAACCTCATAGCGACCCTATGAGATGAGAACCTTTCCAGATGAGGGGACTGAAGATCAGAGAGGTCAATTCAATTTCATAAGGGAACATAGCTAATAACATAAAGAAAGACTTAAAACCAGGCTTAGTGACCACACAACATGCTTAGAAGACTTCTGAATGGGTCGACAAGGTCTGCTTGGAGCGGGCAAGGGCCCCTCCATTTAGAACTGCACTGGTCAGAGATATCCACAGCCCCCAGCCCAGATCCCCAAATTCATACTGCCAAGCAACTGCTTATCTCCCCGTAACCAGAGCATCCCAGCTAGAGGCCTCTGAAGCGGCCACCTGGTCCCCAAGTTCCACATAACCCAATCTTTCCTTGTTTCTGAACAGATTCTCTTCCAGTATAAACAATATTCAGAGCTCAGGATCTGCCTGTGGTTATGGAGAAGCGAAGGAATGAGTTCTCTGACCATTGAGGATCCCTTCTTAATTGTGAAGAAAAAATTTTTTCCAATGGCAGCATCTCAGATGTCAGTAAATCACAATGAACTGAAGGCAAAGGACAGTAACAGTAACAGCTATTGGCTTGGGGGCAGGACTCCTAGACCCAGATCCAAGCTAGAAGAGGCCAGCTTATCTCATCTGATCCTCAGAGGTAAGTAATAGGAGTCCTGTTTTACAGATTATACGGAGGTCAGAAGGACTTTTTAAAGTAAGTTTTGCGAATTCTTTATTCATATTCTTGCCACCATAGCCCAGCATTTCCTTCTGACTGATGACCATACTGAGGTTCAGAGAAAGAAGTGACTAAGCTAGGAGGTGGCAGAGTCAGGATTCCAACCTAGGATTGTGTGTCTGAAGCCAAGCTCATCTTTCCAGGTGCAGCTCTGCTGGTTCAGATGAAGGAATGAATTGTGGCTCAGGCCTTTCAGAACCATAGGGCATAAAATTGGATGTTATCGACATCTTAAAATCCAAGTTTTTTTTTTAAGGCTTAGAAGTTCTGTACTGCCTTCAGAAAAAGAAAGAAAGGAAGGAAGAAAGGAAGAAAGGAAGAAAGAAAGGAAGGAAGGAAGGAAAGAAGGAAGGAAGGAAGGAAGGAAGGAAGGAAGGAAGGAAGGAAGGAAGGAAGGAAAGAAGGAAGGAAAGAGAGGTGATGAGGTTCACCTCCCTCCTGCTCATCCCTGCCCTAACGCTCACCTATTAAAAAGTCCATAGATAAACCCAGAGGCCTGAGCCTGGGGTCTACTGGCTCATAGAACAGCTAAGATGCTTGTGGCATTGGAGGCCCCCTGGTGCTAATACCATTACAGAGTTCTCAGGGGGAGAAAGGAGGGCAAGCAGTTAAAAAGCAACTTTTGCCAGCTCTTCTTATGGTTCCGCCCACTAAGTCTGACTATGTAGAAGGTGCCAGAGCAGATTAAAGCCAGCAGTTGCCACATTATCCTGTCTTGACTTCACTAAGGCTCATTAAGCTCCGAAAATCCCTTTTACGGTGTTTAGGACACCTCCAGAGGAGTTTGCTGTGTAAATATTATTCCACCATTAAATCCTGCAACAAGGCCACCATCAACAAGTGGGATTCACAACAGTTCCACCTAGGGGGCTGCAGCGGGCGTCTGTGACATGCAGTCAAGGGACTCCGTCAAGAAGCCAGCACGCGCGACAAAGCCCCTCCTTATCCCACCGAGGCCTCCTGCCATTCGGGCCTACTTAATGGAACCAGCTGCTGGGGCACAATTTGGGCTGGAGATCAAACACACCGTCAGGGACCACTTGGAGGGAGGGCCTGCGTTGGACAGCTGGCACTCACGCTGAACCCGCTGGGGTGGGGGCCTCGTATGTTGCAGCCCTCTTGGCTGAGGCTGGGGCCTGCTCCCCACCCCATATCTCCTGCCTCGGCAGATGTGGGCGTCCATCTCGGAGAGGCTACTTTTACCAGCTGGAGGCATCTTTTCCTCGCGTGTCCTGGCATCTGCACACCCAGACTCTTTCTTTATTAATTTATGTATCTGGAGAAGGGAAATCGCTCAATGATGAGCCATTGCGCATTGTGGATGGATGACCTATCTGACTCAGCAGATGCTGCTGCTGGTGCTGCTGGCTGGGATGTCACTGCTTTTTTGCGTTTCTTTTTCTCTCTTTTATCAAAAAGATTTAATTATTTTTTAAGCTGATTTGCAAACCGCACTCCTGGGATGTGGCGACAGAAGACGGAGGACTTAAAGATGGGAACTCGAGACGCAGCACCTGGCCCGGATTGGGTGGACATTCATTGTGCAACAAATGCTCTTTGAACACCCTACTCTGTGCCAAGTGCTGGCCTGGGTGCTGCGGACTCAGCAGTAAGCAAGACAGGAGTGGTCCCTTCCTGGTAAAGCGCATGGTCCGGAGCTCTGGCAGTGCAGAATCCAATGCTCTGCATCTTGGGGCGACGATGGTCCTGGGTCAGTAGGTCCTGACACAGCGGGAGCTCAGTAAACGGGGAGCGAGGCCATGCATACAAAGCCCCTCACACTATCTCTGGCACAGAGTAACTGCAATTTTTTTTGCAGTGTGCAGCATTGAGATAATCCAAAGAGATTATCTCTGAGCCTCGTTTTCCACATCTGTGAAATGGGGCTTAGTGTTATATCTGCTCTACGAAGCTGTCGAATGACTATGCTTATTCTACGCATGGGCTTGTTTGTCATGCAGTTGTTGAGCACCTACTGTGTGCTGGCCGCTGAGGGGTTAGTGGTAAATGAAACCCAGTGTTCCACTTAAATTGCTCATAGTCCATAGAGGAGTTAACAGTAAATGCAGTGGACTGTGGCCAGTGCTGTGACGGGGTAGCTCAGGAACATGGAAACTTGCAAGAAGGGAGCTTCATGTAGCCTGTCTGAGGGACAAGACCCCCCTACAGACCAGATCTGGCCCACAACCTATTTTTGTACAGTTCCCAAGTTAAAGACGGTTTTTATATTTTTAAATGATTTGTTTGAAGACAAAATAACATTTCGCGCCATGTGAACATTATATGAAAATTCAAATTTCCATGTCCGTAGACAAAGCTTTATTGAAACATGGCCATACCCATTCATTTTTGGGTTGCCCGTGGCCAATTTCATGCAACGGTGGCAGAGTTGAGTTGCAGCAACAGAGACTGTGTGTCTCACAAAGCCTAGACTATTTACTGTTTACCTCTTTAAAGAATAAGTTTGCCGACCACTGTCCTAGAGGAAGTGATGCGTGATCCAAGAGCTGAAGGATGGGTGGTTGAAAGGGGCAAGGAGAGGTTTGCTTTGCAGGCTGGACAAAAATCTCAGCATCTTCCAGGAGGATGCAAGAACTGCAAAGCACCATAACAACTCAAGTAATATTTGGACCAGTGGACGACAGGCTCCCTGACGATCTGATTGGAGAAAGTACAAGAGAGTAATAATGACACTAGATCTCATTTTTAAAGTACCTATTAAGTCCACTGTAGGTCCCCCTAACAATCTCACGTATAGCTGACAAATGGACCCTATGAGAGATGAGATTGTTAATCCACTTTACAGAGGAGGAATTGGGAGCTCAGAGAGGTGAAGACACCTGGTTAAGGTCACACAGCAAAACACAGATCAGAACCCCAACCTGCTGTACCCTCAAATCCATGTTTAAAACCAACAATAATAAACCCGGGCATTTAACTGACCATATTCTGCAATGTTATAAAGCTATGTGTTGGTAAAAAAAAAAAAACTTAAAACTGAAACTGGGCTAGCACCCAATGTAAAATTTTTGCAGCCACTCTCTATACCTCCCCCCACCATCCTGGATGTTATTTAATCTTGTCCCCTCCCCCATCCCAGGCTCCTCTGAAATCCAGCCACACCGCTGGGGAGGGGGAAGCTAGGCTTCCCAGAAAGAGCCAGCAGAGGAGAACTCTCTGAAATGGGTGGAGAGCAGAGCAGAGTTGGCAGCTCTGGCCCCAGCAGCTGTTGGCTGCACACAGAATAAACACAAGCGGGTGGATGGGATCGGGTGGGGAAGCCACCTCGCCTCCACACAGACTGCAGGCAAAAGTGAGAGGCGCTGGATGGCGGGCCTGCCAGCTGACGGGAAGTGACTCCAGAGTGAGGTTTGTGCTTTTGGCCGCTTGGCGCGACGCTGGGGTGGTAGTTCTGGAGGTGGGAAGTCCTGGCACTTCCCGTCTGTACTGTGCATCCTCAGCCAAGACCCATCACCCATCTGAGCCTCAGTGTCACCCTCTCTCAGTGAAGATAATGGTACCTGCCTGTGAGGACAGTTGTGCAATGGTTACCATGGGGTGCCACCCAGATGTCCCTTCAAGAAAGGCCTACTTGCCCCAGAGGCTGGGAGTGTTGCCATCAACAGAGAGCTGTAGCCATCAGCCCCTTAATGAAAGACCTCGGGTCCAGACATTCATCCCCCATGGTGACATCTAGTGACTAATCACTGCAGGGTGCAAAGGGCTGATGACTCTGAAGAGCCAGTCTAGCTCCAGGCAGTGGACCAAGGCTATCATTCTGTCTGCATCCCACATTTAACATTTTCCTCCACTCACTTTTCTTCTTTTTTCTCCAACACAAGTATCATTCCCAAGACTCTTGCTAATAAATGGCATGCATGCTAAATTCTGTTCCATTCTGCATCCCAGGCACTCAACTTGGAACTATGTGCTTGAGACATTATATTTGCAAAATCCATGGTTTGCAGGGATTCAATACATGCAAAGAAGCTAAAGGAAGATGAAGATTATGGAAAGAAACTATTTCTACATTCCAAATTCCTTTTGATTTCAAAGACGAAGAACAAAGTAAGTCGACAAAATGTGTGTCCTCTTCTACAGCGTTGTCATCAACAGGAACATTTGTCTACTCATCACTATCACATACTGCAGCCCAGTCACACACTGGGTATGTCCAACCAACCAAAGAGATCATCATTCTGATTTGACAGATGTGAAGACTGAGGCCAAGAAAAATAAAGTGGCATATCTACAACTTGACAGAGAGCTCCATGTGATCATTTATCCATCCAATCAGAAAATATTGGGTGCTGGGCTCTGGGGTCCCTCACAAAGCCTAGAACAGAGAAAGGAGACCCATGATGGGCCAAGCAATGATAATGACAAAGGTCTAAGATGGGTGATGATTGACAAGTGCAGAGTATGATTGATGGATATAATGGAGAACGTAAGGCAGCCAGGTGAGTCACAAAGCAGGTTGGAATTCAGGTCTTCGAATCTGCACCAGCAGCTGCCCAGCAAACCTCTATTTCAAGAAAGGTAAATTGGAGAGGCTGGCTTCTCAGCTGCCCACCAGTTTCTCCCCAACTCTGTGCTTAAGAGCTAACCTAAAGCCCCCAATGCCTCATCTTTTTTGCAACCAAGGAACCTAAATCTCTTCCTCCATGTTCTCCTCTGGAAATCCAAGGCTGAGCAAAGCCAGCAGCTTTCAAAGCAAGATGACTAAGTTTGGAAGAGGTGTTGAGTCCTCTCTTTCCTCTGTGTATCTCCTGACGAGTGGTCAGCCTCTCTTTCTGAGATTCAGAGTTAAAGCCATCTTTCTCAATTGTTCTCCCCTCTATCTTGTAGGCTGAAGCAGGGGTGCAGAAGCTGTGTCCTGTGCTCAGACGCTCCACCCGGATCTTTTTCCTGGCAGCACCAAGGAGCCTTCCCAGCCTGGAAGAAGTTTATGAGGGTTTCAGCTCAGTGGCAGCAATTAGATTTCTGGAAAAAAGCCAGGCAGAGAGAGAGAGAGAGAGAGTGAAAGAGAGAGAAAGAAAAAGAGAGAAAGAGGGAGAGAGGGAGGGAGGGAGGGAGGAAGAGGGAGGAGTGGAGAGAGAGAGAGAGAGAGAGAGAGAGAGAGAGAGAGAGAGAGAGAGAGAGAGAGAGAGAGAGAGAACCAGAGAGAACCAGAGAGAGAACTTCAGGGCCACAAATCACAGTGGTGGGTGCGGAGGAGAGTGGCTCCATCTTCAGAACCACAGCCTGGGAGAGCTCTCTCAGAGGAACTCAAGACACATCTGGCTTGCATGCCTAGGAGCACAATTGCATGAAAGCCTGGCTCCTGCCTAGCCCTGCAGGCTCCAAGCTCACTGCTCCACAAAAGCATCCCAGGCCACTGCCAAGTTCCTCCCTGCTGTTCCTTCTGTCTGGAATGCTGCTCCTCTCATAGGCTAGCAGCAGCACATTCCTCCAGTCTTAGCTCAAATGGCACCTCCTCCAAGAAGCATTCCTAGTCAGTCCCAGGGTTTTAGTCTCCCTCCCATCTCAGAGAACATGTTACACTGAATTATAATTGTGGGTTGATCTGTTTCTTTCCCTCACCAGTCTTTGAGCCATTTGAAAGCAGGGACCACTAGGAATCACTGGAAGTTAGCTCAGATCCTGGAACTTAGTAGGTGCTTTGACACTGCCTGAGTCCATGAGGGCTCTCCCCTCTCTCTCCACCTCTTGGCTTCATTTTTCAAGAAGGCCCCAAATAGAGACTAGAATGGACATTAGCCTCCCTGAACTAACATCCTCCATGCCTAGTAGCCCGCCAGGGGGAAAAATTCTAAGGAAGATTCTTATTGATCCAGATTGGGTCATATGCTTCCTGAAACACCACATGGCCTGGGTAAAGGATGGCTTTGATTGGCCAGGCCTGGGCTGGGTGTGGCTCCTGTGGCTGGGAACCTGGTCACAGACATTTGGTCCTTGAGGCTGGTTTTCTCCACTTTGGATGGAGCTGTCTTTGAGAATAGTTTTGAGGAATTCCTGGGAGAGGTGGGAAAGGTGGACAGCCTGCCCTCTTGGATCCCACAGGTATTTACAGAACATCTACAATATGCTGCTAAATGACCTGGCATTTCCAAGGGAGGCAGAGCCTCTCCTGCACTAGGTGCTGGCTGGGGGACCTGGGGCCAGTTCCTCACATTTCTAGCCCTCGGTTTCTTCTGTAAAATGAGGCGACAGTGCCTGCTTGTCTTGTGTATTAAACAGAATTCTAGCATGGTCCATCGCACAGTGAGCTCCACTTATTCCAAATGGGATGCCATTCAGTCACCATCCATGTCCCTAGATCCTCCTCTGCCATCGCAAATCATTTCCTAGGAAATGTATCTATGCTAGGTGGATTTGGAAGGTATCTGGGGTTGAAATCACAGAGTTGACACACCCTGAGGCACATGAGGAAGTCACTTCACCCCTCTGGCCTACGTTTCCTTACCTGCTAATAACGCAAGATTTGAGGATCTGGTCTTTCCTGCCTCTAAAGTTGGCAGGTGTGAGGAATGAGTGAGATCGTGTGTGTTCAAAGTGGATTGTTAACTATAGGGTAGTGAAATTTACTTTTTGTTGCTTTTTTTTCCTTTTTTTATATGTATTTCCCTCTCTAGATAGTGGCTGCTTTATATCCCCGTGTCCCTCACTTGCCACATAGTGGGTCGTTGATAAGTGTTTGTTTAATAAACAATTATGCCTCATGGATAAAAGAATTTAATGCATGCTCAGTGAAAAATCAATGAATGAATGAACAAATGAAATGTCTCAGTGAGTCAGTGAATAAGTGACAAAGTATAGAGAGAGTCACCTAAGATTGACTGAGTACTAAGACCCCCGAGTGCTAAGATTGAAATCGACTGGGTCTTAAGATTCCTGAGACTAGGTCGACTAAGTACTGAGATTACTGAGTGCCAAGACAGATCGACTGAGTACTGGGAGTCTTGAGCGCTGGCCTTTGTTCTCCCTGTTTCTAGCTGTGGGGCCTTCAGCAACTCTCTTTTCCTCTCTAGGCTTCAGTTTCCCTATCTGTAAAACAGAAAGGAGCTAGGGGTCATTTCAGTTCTGAAAATTGAGGACTTGCTGTCCTCATCCGCATCCCAGATTGTTTCAGGCCTGACTATTGGGTGATTCTGTGACACTGGCTTGTCTCCTGGATTCTCTGAGACCCAGTCAGATGTTTCTTTTTTCTCTTGATGTTCATAATGTGTTTTCTGACACACATTATCTGGCTTTTTTTTTTTTTTTTTTCCTTCACAAGCTAGTGTTAATGTTAATCCAGTGATGTGGAGTGTTTCCAAATCTGGTTCTGTAGCACTCACTGTCAAGATGGTTGTTGGTTAAATGCAGAGTTCTGGGCCCCACCTCAGGGTAGGCGGGCCCTGGCATCAGTGTTGCAGCAAACTGTGCTGAGGTTATCAAGTCTGCTAACTTTGGGAACCACAGTGCTTCTGACTTAGTGCACTGGCCCTAGGCTCTGGTCGGCATGTCTGACTTGCTGTGTGGCTTGGGGAAATCAGCTGCTCTCTCTGATCCCTGTTTCTCTCTGTTATAAAAATGGAGCTAACCATAGGCCCCACCTTATGGCAGGATGAGGCTTAAATGAGACAGTGCATACGAAGCCAAAAGCGAATTCCGGCTACCTTTGCCATTCTTATGGCATGCCAGAGTCCTGCCCACCAGCCCAGGAGTACGTGAGATGTCACAGCTGTTCATTTTCTGTAAATTAATTTGATTTCTACTTCCCGTTTTCATCCCATTGGGCAGGAGAGAAGCATCACCTTGGATAGATATTCCGAAAGCCCATCCCCCACCATCCTCCCAGGGCGGTGCTAAAAGCCAGGGTTTTAGTTTTGAAACACTCACCAGGAAACCATGGACCCTGTTCAGGTCTGCATTGCCTTTACTCATTTCCAATGACAACATTAGAACTGGCGGTCTGCTCGAATGAGATGTGGAGAGAGAAAAGGGAGAACGCCCACTGAAAAAGAAACACACACATACACCCAACAAATTAGATTCAAAATATTATCCAGACACATTTCTTCCACTCCCCCATCTCACACTGCCTATTTAATTTGACCTTTCCTTAAATACCAAATAGGAGGTTTTCATTGGGTGGACACAGTTAGAGGATAATTTCTAAAGAAAGGTAAAATCGCGACTCCAGTGCAATTACAAAATAAACACGTGTCGAAGATTGCATGTAACTCATTAATTAATGAGAGAACCAGAAAAAGATGGCATGACTGGTTCAAAGGCGATTTTAAACAACACACACACACACACACACACACACACACACACACACACAGGCAATCAGAAACGCTGGGATTCATTTACAAGTAGATGCGAAATTGGTTGATAACTGCAGGGCAATAATCAATTGCATTCCCCTGGACAAAATTCATTTGCATTTCTACAGCATGGATCATTTGTAATCCTATTGGGTTTTATTTTTTAACTTAGGGTTATGAAATAGTTCAAAGACAATGAAAGGCACACTAACCTGGAGGGTTGTGCCAAACAAGTACATCCAGCGATCTTATATTTATTATTTTTTCGCCTTTCTCAACATGGTTCACAGTTTTCCCTGACAACACAATAGTGCCACTCCCTTCCCAGAAAAGAGGAGAGAAGCTGTTTTGTGTTGTCTGAGCCTCCGTTTTTTAATCTGCAAAATGGGCGCAGTAAGTGTCCAAGACAGTCTGGGGACAAGAGTCCCAGTTGTGACAAATACTATGGGAGAAGTGAAGTGTGCCAGTCAGGGCAAGGTTTCCCAGACCTCATCATGTGTGTGTGTGTGTCCTGATTTTGATCACATCTTTGTTCTACCTTTAAAGAGTTACTATTTCCTTTACAACCATTTTGATTTGATAATACCCACAAAATCACAGAATAAGGTGCTGGTTCTATGTATTTTTTTGCTAATACGTATAAAAATAGACACACAGCCATGAAGATAGACAAGTAAGTTCATCTTTGTAGGGACGAATCCAGTGCCGTGGGAAGCCCTGGATTAGGAAGGTATCTTGGAAGAAGTTAAATGGTAGCCTTCACACACAATACAGCCTTACATACACACACATCACAAACAACAATTTACTGTTCAAATCAATTTATAATTGGGAAACCTCCTCCTGAAAGAAGAGGGAGGGGCTGTTGAAACCCTATCTAAGTCTGCGCGGGGCAGATCCCTGTGTCTCCGTGTGCGCCCCTCCCCCTGGCCCCACAAGCCCCTTAACCTGCCCCTCAAGACACCCCCACCCCCACCTCCGCCTTTGCTTTCTGCCTGCACAAGCCCAGACAGTGGGCCCCTCCAGTGATTCATTCGGCTGGAATGTGGGAGTTCTCGCATAGCTCTAGCTAAAGCCTTTTAATTCCCCTTCCCCTCTGTGATGAATGGGCGAGGGCCTCGAATGAAACGCCCAGACTCTGCGTCTGGGTCTGGGCCGCAGTCCTCCCCCCTGCTCAGCTTAAAGAACTTGTCAAGTGCCTGATTCCTGGGAACTTGCTTCTCATGCAAAAATTTGGTGACTAAGTGAGGCTTACTTAATTAAGCACTTTGTGATGACTCTTAAACCAAAGAAGGGTGGATTTAGGAGTTTGGTTCACGCTGGTGATGTTCACATCAAGCTTTATATCAGGGGATTCAGATGATGATCCAGTCTGGGGAGTGGAGGGAGTAGGGTCACTGGCAGCTGTGATAGAATCATTTATTTCCCCACTCACTCATTGAATTCATGGAGCCTGTCTATGATCCACAGTATATGGTAATACACTGAATAATATCAATAATAATAGTGCCAGGCACTGTGCTAATAAGCCTGGTAAATAACACTACAGTAAATAGGATCAGATGACTCCAGTAGGCACTGAGCTTCTGTCGCAAATAATAATAATATTAATAACAATAATAATCCATATCAAAGCAGCGAACCCTTGCATAGCACCTGCTGTGTGCCAAGCACAACTCCAAGTGCTTTATACATTAAAAACTTATTGGATTCTCTCTACGACCCTCCAAAATGCTGAGGCTGGGCACCGTTCCCATTTTACAGATGGGACACTGAGGCACACTCATGTCCAGTACCCTAGTTATCAAGTTGTCAGGCTGGGTTGGGCTTTAAATGGTGAGCTCTCACTGCGTTATTATACTGCCCAAGGAAGATACTGTGCTTATTGCCAAGTTCATGATGGATGAGGGAAAAGGGGCTTGGAAAGGTTGGCTTGCCCAAGGTCACATAGCATAAAGATTTGGGATGGACTTCTTTCACCCTGCTTTATTTGCCTTTTAATTCTTATCTAGCTCCTGTAAGTCTTGCTTATTCATCTAGTTTGTGCTCAGATGCCCCCATTGCAATGTATAGTGAGTTCCATGATGACTCTTGGTTGTTGCCTACCTGATTTTGTTCTGGTCCTTCACTGCCTACAACTCTGGGTTTCTAATCTTTGCCTTGGCCTTCAGAAATGCCCCTTTTTTTTGTTCCCGTCTTCCAGACTCGGTGGTTTCTCACCCACCAGTGACTCATTTTCCCTATCTGTATATGGGCAGTATTGCCTGGATCATCTCTAAGTCTCCATCTGGTGCTTGAGGGTCTTTGGAGACTACAGCATCTCCTCTGCTTTTGGGGTCTATGAGAATGGCAGTAGCAGTTAGAGGGTCCTGGCTCTCAAGTGCTATATTACAGGCTCTGGAGACCAGCCCTGCACAGCTCTGAAGCAGAAGAAGGTCGAGTCTCAGGTCTGAGCTTCATATGCTATGTGACCTTCATCAAGTGGCTTGTCCTCCCAGAGACAGAGGCCCCTCACCTCTCAAAAGAAGTAAGCTTTATACTTGGTTCCGGAGCACTGTGAATGATCCGTACAGGCTCACGGGCATTAAGGCCCTTTTAAAATTGCCTGTCTGGTAACAGGAACCATCGTTTCCCACTTGTGGACTCAGAAATATACCCCAAAGTGTCTACTCTTCTACTTGTTTTTGTTTGTTTGTTTGTTTGTTTGTTTTCACTATAACCAGAAAAAACTACCTATACCCTGAGTGATCATCTTATAACTATAAACATCTATATGACTCAATGCCTGGCCTAGTATCCGCTTTCACAGTTGTGAGCTTTTAGAGGAAAGATCAAAATCTTCCAGTGAAGATTTTGCAGGTGTTTAAAGAGCAAGAGACAGTGGAGTTAATTCATCATGTGGCCCATGAAAGCGCAGTGCTCTCCGGGGACTTGGGGTGAGGGAGTCAGCTCCACAGTGTCAGCTCCATACTCACATGTGAGTGGGTGTGTCACTAGGCCCCAGCTCTGCACAGGCTAATGTGCAATTGTTCATTGTCAATGAGAGTGTTAGAAATACGCAGTGAAGACCTTTCTCTGTTCCTCATGCCAGCAGTAATTGCATTAGATGCTCATTTAATGCTGATTTCAAAATCTGGTTTATGCAAAGCAGACCACTTTCTTATGTTTTCAAAGGATACATCACTAAGATCAGCAGATTAAGTTAAATATTAGGTCTGATTATCCTGAACTAACAAGCAAATTCTTGCCATTGCATAGGCCATTTTGAATGACACCCCTGTCTCAAAAGACATTCTCTGCTTTAAAATCATACTAGTTAGAAAATAGACTTATAGTGTACTAGCTATTGTTACTCTCCTACCCAAAGTCCATTCTCCCTTTCTTCCATAGTGACAGGTCCTTTACTTTATTTGAGGTGCTGATATGCTCAGCTAATTGGTTTTATTTCTTCCTTAGTTTAGATATAAAATTGCCAATATAGTGTAAGCTGAGGTCGTTAGATGAGATCTGAGCACATTCTTTAAAAAGAGTAGATGTATCTGGGAGGCATGCTTACTTCCCTCTGTTTTCTTCTTTCAAGGAGCCCAGACACAATAGCTGGAGCTATGGCAGCTATATTATGACCATGAGGTACCTTGACCTAGGCGGCCACATGCTAAGGATGTGAACACAGAAAAAACTGGATATTTCCTGATTTCTTTGACACAAGAGAAAAATAAAACTTCAATTTATTTAATCCATTGTCATTTTGGACCTCTTTTATTAGTCCCCATTGCCACTCCTAACTAATATATAGTTTACCTATAGAAGTAGACCTAGAATGTTATCTTTCTACACTTAACCTGGCATGGGTTATTTAGATTCAAACAAATAGCATTTTCTGTCATATTAAATAATATTGACAATTTAAATTTTTATGGTTTCATAGTTAAGTTTATGGTGACAAGATGAAGGGGCTTCCTACAAAAGTAAGATATACGTAGTTTATGTGTTGACTTATATTTGCATAAATTTAAAGTAAGTTTAAAAATAAACCGATAAATCAATATTAAGGGCTTCTTCATTTTCTCTCCTTAAAAGAGACTGATACATTGAGCTTAAGAAAAGCTGGACCTGGGACTTGCCCTAGCTACGTCCAGGATTCCTTCTCCACACCCCTACTTATTGGAAAGAATCAGGAATTCTCATTAGCAGGTGAGAAGAACCCAAGCTGGGGTTTGGCTTGAAGTGCGGGTGGGGAATAAAATACTTTCCTGAGGTTTGAAAAACTTTTCCACCAAAGACAGGCCCAGCAGCATTTGTCTTCTCAGCATTTCCTGGCCCGGAGCAAGGCCGGAAAGCAGAAACTCCAAAACACCTTGTGAGACGCTGTTTTTATAGCATCTCCTCCAAATGCCTGGCCCAAGAAAGACAGGGGTTCCCAAGGAAACCCACGTGATGAGGTTTCCAGCTTGGGCCAGGTGGAGCTGCTGTGACCAGAGCAAATTTGTCACCTGTCTAGCCAGGACTTAGGCTTCTCCTACTGCTGGCCAAGTCACGTCCTTCATTGGCCCTAGTCTCTTCATCTGTGAAATGGGACTGCAGGGACAACAGAGTATTGAAGAGCCATCTGTGGAATGAAGCAGCACAATCACCCACGTTCACACAGGAGACGTCTAAGTAGAGCGAGAGATCATATTAGAGTTAACTTAGTTTGTCTAAGGAATTTCTTTTTCTTCCAAAGGGATATTTACTTTAACCTTTTGATTGCAAATCACATCTCCAGGCCTGAGATATTTGGGGCCCCAGTCACATTGGGATGAATCAGAGTAAAATCTTGGACTAGTGGGTGCTTGAGTGCAGATAAATGTGGGGACCACAGCTGAGCCCTTAAACAAGCTCAGAGGCGAAGGAGGCTTAGGTTATTGGAATCATGAGAAAGAGGATCCAAAGCAAATCTCTCCCACTAATCCTCAAGGTTATGGCAAAGGGCCTTTGTTTCAGAGGGGTAGGAGTATGCAGAGCTAGTGCTGAATCTAATGAGGTCAGGTTGAACAGAAATAAGCTCCAAGTTGTCCTGCTGGGTTCCCTGTAACACCCCATAGGGTACTTGGACATACCTGGAATCATTTTTTTATGGTCCGCCTTTCCTGAGAGACTGAAAGCCCCATAAGGACAGGGACTGTCTCTGACTGGAACACCCTAAATCCATCATTTAGCACAGTGCCTGGCACATGTAGCTTCTGAGTTCATCTTCACTGCGTGAAGAAATGCAGAAATAAATGAAAGCCAGACTCTTGGCAGACACTCAGGCCTTAAGTGGTATATTAACCTCTTTGTTATTCCCAGACCAACCTTGAATCACTTAGTTGATGTGATTCAAAACATGACGGCCCTGTCATCCAAGATGGCACATGGGCTAAGAGTGTGGCCCCTAGAGTCACATTTCTTCTGGCTTTGATTCTCTGCTCTACCAGTCTCCCAGCTGGAAGACCCTGAGCATGGGAACCAAGTCTCAGTTTCTTCCTCTGCAAATGGGGATGATAATTGAACTTGAGGGAAGAGGGAACTTATGAAAGGTAAATAAGATATGTACGCAAAGCCCTTAGCACAGTCTTGGCATAGACTGTGAAGTCGTAAGTTATTTTACAGGTATTATTATTTGCAGAGTTAAATTTTGGACCTAGCTCCAAGATTTTCATGGTTCTCTGTTCAATTTCACCTTGGCAGATTCAGCTCATTCTCCAGTCACTCAAGATCCTTAAGGTTCCTGAGCCCATAGCCTGTTGTGAACCCAGCCTGCCGTCATTTAGACATTTGATCACAGGTACGTGACGTCCCTTCCTGAACCATCAAAAAACTATTTAGAAGTCCAAGGCCAAAACAGAGCCATATGGGTCCTTCTGATGGAGTGGCTGTATTTTGACAAGAGCAAAAGCAGTGGTTATAAACCAGTTTGATGAAATGGACTTGGCCTCACTTACCAAGCCAAGAAGGAGCCCAGATTTGATCCAAAAGTCCCCAGAAAGACTTGAATAGTCAACCATGACCGTATCCAACTGCGTGTCAGGCTAAGGATTTCACACACTTTATCTTATTTAATCCTCACAAGGACCTGAGAGATGACTCTTATTACTGACCCCATTTTAAGAATAAGAAACTGAGGCTTGCAGAGCCCAAAGTCTCACAGGAAGCGGCAGAGTGGGATCTGAACACGGTTCTGATAAGTTGAAGTTTTTAACCCAAGCCTTAGATCGTGTCTGACTCAAAACCTTTTATTAGATGTTGGCTACAGTCCTCTGGGATGTGAGAGTCAAGGAATCTGGGGCTTGAAGGATGGCATGGTGAGGCGTCTAGAATCCCACCTCAGAACTCGCCCACAACCACTCCCGAGGGCTCTCCCTGCACCACAGGCTGCTCTGGGAAGCAGTGACTTCCCAGCTGTGCAACTCCCTGGCTTCAATCACAAGCCTCTTATGTGGATGAAATGACACTCCCCTCCAGGGACCAGTGCAGCAATTTGTTTTGGCTGCGTTCAAAGCCAAGCTCAGTGGTGAGGGCCCGATTTCCCACCCTGGAGTGACTCAGAGCATCGGAGATGAAATGAAAGGTTTTGAAGTAGCGCTGAAGCCCTGCTTACATTCAGATATGCCGTGCCAGGATATTTATCACTGAGCTTCCTAAAGGTGAGAAATGGGAGCCAGCCCATGGGCTCGACAATAGGAAAAGTGTTTTCATATCGGCCACTATTTTGCACCTATTTAAAAATAGATGCATTCATTTATTCTGTCATCTGTTGGTTGATTTATTTAGCAAATATGTATTGACCCCCTACTAAATAGAAACCCCCGGGCAAGATCCTGGTGATGAGGCAGGGAGTAAGATGGCAGTGCTCCTGTCCTAGGGGACCGAGCGGTTGGTCTATCAGAACAATCTAGCAATTGATGGGCCAGCCCAGCACGCCCAGGGTTAGGTACAGGACAGATGGCCAGACTACCACCGGGCCGCGTAGCATGATTACAGGGGGAATTTAATGACCTGGGAAAATCCTTATGCTAAAATGTTAAGTGGAAAAGCAGGCTACACAATTTCTCATGGAGCATAATTCCAACTTTATTATAAAAATATATGTGTACGTGAATAAGGAAAAAGACTCATAAGAAAAAGCATAAAAATGTCAACAGTGGTTATCGCTGAGTTGTGAAAATTAAATATTCTTCCTTTTACCTTCCTACATGGCTCCAATTCCCAACCACAAGAAGGTATTCATTTCATTTTATAGGTTTGTATACATTTTAATTATAAAGTAATTTATACTCATTGGAAAACTCCAAAGTTCCTAACTCCCCCTCCCCACTCAAAACCCCCCTATTTTAAGGTATGATATGCATCCTTCAGGTCTATCTCTACCACACACACACACACACACACAATGTTCTTATAGTATCATTTTTGTTTTTTTTTTAAATTCGTATTCCCTTTATGCTTTGTTTCTTAATTAAAGAAATACATATTTATAAAATATGCATGTATAGACATACATATATAATTTCTGCAGCTTTTCCTTAACAGTATATTTTTATAATCTTTTCATAATAGTATATATGTAGACCTACCCCTATTCTTGTTAATAGTTGAAAGTATTACAAAGTATGGCTGTGGCACAATTTACTTAATCTCCTAGTGAGAGACATTGTTTGCATGCCCGTACAAACATTTTAGAGGACAAATTCCTACAAACAGACCTCCTGGCTGGGTCAATGGGTATGGTATCTTTTTAATCACTTGTTCAATTAATCCTGAAATAACAGTTGTACCATTTGGCTGAGTGGCAGAGCAGAGTGAAAAACTCACAATAGTACTTCTCAGTCCTATTTTATAGGTGAAGGAAATGAAGCCCAGGGAGGGCTGCTCTGGGCCAGAGTCACCTGGTGAATGAGTACCATGGCCAAGTCTAGAAGTGGGGACAAACTTCCATTGAGAGCTTTTGTCTCTTCAGCCCCTGACCCTCTCTATTCACCTGGGCTAGGACCCCATAGAGCTCTCCATGTCCCTCCCTCCAGGCCATCCTGTTTTTGGCCATAGCTGAGTTATTGACAGCTCGTTCAATGTGTAGCCTTGTGGGTGAAATTATTGTCCCTTAATGGAATTGAAAACAAAAGGAGATTGAATTTTATAGGGATCAGGAAGCCACTGGAGGAAGGAAATCAAATGCAGAACAAGCATGAAGGATTCTCAGGGGAAGATCCCTTGCAGGTGGGTGTGTAGGATTGCTAGGCTGTTTCTGAAGTCACCGCATTTCAGGTCAGTTCCTCCCATAAGCCCTCTCTCTGTTCTCTCTTCCCATGTTCTAACTGGGAGCTGTCTTCCCCAATGGTGCACGTGTAGACCCTGTGAAGCATCTAGACTTCCATGCAGCTGGCTGAAGTAGGGCACTGGATTCTGGTGGCTCCAGGGTCTTGGGTCTGGCTGCCACAGGTGAGCAAGGGAGAACAGTCCCTCAGTTCGGGAGCCTGAACTGGGGAGAAAGCATGTCTGTATAATCATTCATCTCCACATCTCTTCATAAGCCCTTTGTAAGAAGTCAGGGCAGAAGATGGAAGATGAGTCCACAAAAGTCTCAACACCAGATAGAAGCTTTCTATGGACTAAATTGTGTCCCCCCAAAATTCATATGTTTAAACATTAACCCTCAATGTAACTATACTTGGAGATAGGGCCTATAAGGAGGTGATTAAGGTCAAATGGCATCATAAGGGTGGGGCCCTGATCTGGCAGGATTAGTGTCCTTATAAAAAGAGACACCAGAGATCTCTCTCTTCCTCTCTTCTTGTTTATTTTCAGTATGCAAAAGCCACTGAGCACAGAGTAAGAGGGTGACCATCTACAAGCCAGGACTAGAGGCCACACCAGAAACCAGATCAACTGGAATATTGCTCATAGACTTCTGGCCTCCAGAACTGTGAGAAAATACATTTCTAATCTTTGAACCACCTAGTCTATGGCATTTTGTTAATGCAGCCTGAACAGACTAAAATACAGTGCATTTGGGACTCAAACTCGGGGCTCCAAATTGCTGAGCCCAGTGATTTTTCCCTCTTCCTTTTCATCCATTCATCCTTCTGTGTGGTTTGTGTTTCTATGTCTGCAGACTGACTTGCTCTAAGGCTGGGCTCAGAGGTTTTAGATTATTTATTTCTGCTTCCCAGGGCTCAGCTCAGTGCCTGGCACAGCCTCAGTCCTCAGGGAGCTTTGCTTAATGAATAGATGCATGTTTATAGAAGCAGATGAATATTCATGGAGCTGAGAACACTGCTGGGTGGGGGTGGGTGGAGGATGAAACAACTTCTCCAAGGAGGTACTTACTAAGGAAGGAGAGAGGTGTGAGCTGCAGCCAGCATGGTGGGCATTAAGGGAGGGGCATTCCAGGCAGAGATGGTGTGAGCAAATGGCTTTCTGATCAGCCAGGGAAAGTGGCAGGAGATGAGAACGGAAGTCAGAGACATACTGGGGAACCCCTACATAACAACCCAAGGGGTTGACTTTGACTCTGTAGGATCGGATTTTCAATCACGTCTTGCAGGACCTCAAGGGACATGTGCCATATTCTTGTGGGACCACCAAACCACTGGATGAACGCTGCACATCTTCCTGGAGTGTTAATTAATGTTTTAGGGTTAAATATTTTTAACTATAAAATTTGCATCTTTGCAGATGGTTAAATACACAGTCTCTGGAGTTAATGAGTTTAAATCTTGATTCAAATTGCTAGCTGTATGACCTCGGGCAAGTCATTTCACCTCTCTCGCCCTAGTTACTTCAGCTGTTAAGTGTAAATAATCACATAAAAACCTGTCCATGAGCGTATGTAGCACTTTATTCACATTAATCCCAAACCAAAAACAACCCGGATGTCCTACAACAGGCGAATGGATAAGCTGTGGTATATCCATACAATGGAATACTACCCACCGACAAAGAGGAATGAAATACTTGGATGGATTTGGAGCTAGGTCCACAATTTAACTCTGCAAATAATAATATCTGTAACAGCAGCTTGGATGGATCTCAAGGGCATTATGCTAAGTGAAAAAGGTTACATGCTGCACGATTCCATTTGCATAATATTCTTGACATGACAAATTACAGTGATGGAGGACCGATTAGTGGTTTCCAGGGGTTGGAGCAAAGGGACTATGCAACTATGATGGGGTAGCCCAAGGGAGTTTCTTTGTAGGGATGGAACCATTCTATACTGCGTGACAGTTGTTTTTAATCTATACCTGTGATAAAATGTCATAGAACTGTATGTGTGTACATCTCACACACACACACACACACACACACACATATCATGAATGCATGTACATAGTGATAAAATCCCAATTGTTGTGTGGCATTGTACAAAGTCAAATGACTGGTTTTGACAATGTACTAGGCTATGCAAGATATTATCATTAGGGGATGCTGGTAGGAGGGACATGGGAACTTTCTGTACTATTTGGCAATTTCTTGTGAGTCTTAAACTATTTAAAACTAAGAAGGTATTTTAATAATGCAGATAACCACAGTTCCTACCTCACAATGTAGGTGATGAGACAATTTGTAAAAAGTACCTACACCCAGTAAATATTTAATACATATTAGCCGGTGTCATGATTGACCTTCAGAAAAGAGACAAGGTAAGGACAGGATTCTGGGAGCTTTGCTGAAAGTGACAGAATTTCTTGATGAAAACTCTCAAGGCTGAAAGAGAATTCAGATTTAGTCTATCAAGAAGGAAAAAAGAAGAAAAAAAGAAAGAGAGAGGGAAAGAGAGAGAAGGAAGGAAGGAAGGAAGGAAGGAAGGAAGGAAGGAAGGAAGGAAGGAAGGAAGGAAGGAAGGAAGGAAGGAAAAAAGAAAAAAGAAGAGAAAGAAGCAGCTCTGGTTTGTGTATGAGCCGGCACTTCTCCATCAAGCGACACCTCCAAATACTTTGCAAGTTCCTTGTGCAACATCTGTTAATCCTGTGATGTCAGGGCCCCAACTTACTGAGCCTGGGAAATCGCTGCTGTGTTTTACTGACTTCCCCACAGTTGGCAGTTTCCCTCGGAATCGCCGTGTTAATCAGAAACACGCCGTCCATATTGTCAACACTTTGTTTAACCACTTCTATAAATTCAGCATTAGTGTTGGAGCCTTCCCGAGTTGATGGATGAAATCGTCAGCGGCCTCAGACAGCCCAGCCCCATAAAACAAAGTCCAGGGCAAGAGGCTCTAAAGCAGGAGACACTTGACATTCACCGGGATGCGTGACATGGTGATGACTCACCTTTGGGTTGGAAAGAATGGCAGGTCCCATGAGGAAATGGCTCCAGAAGCAAGGGAGAAGTGAAAACACGCTAGCTGCTGATGGGATCCTGGCTGGGAGTTTATCTGAGAAGTCCCTGCCTCACGGATTCGGGAGATGCCTGAGATGAAGCCAGGGGACCAGAGGAAATGGAAGAAGTTCGGGGAAGAAAAGAGTCCATGAGATAGAATGTCTGGTCTACACAGGCCAGATAAAGCCCTTTTTGTGAAGCACATGGATTTGATTGACTGGTGACCAGCAATAATAATTGTGGGTACAATGCATTTTTTCCCCAGAGTGTGGTCTATCACACAGTCCTACGAAGATGGTATAGAAGAGGCATGTTCATTTGTCCATGGGTTTGTCTGGTGTCTATCTGGTTCATGAACCGATCACAGGCCTTGGACTGGCAGACCAAGTCTGAGCTCTGTGTCTGCCCTTGGACCAGCACCTGCACTGCTGAGAGCCCCACTTGGGAGATGTTTCCATTCACTCATTGAGCACCTACTGTGTGCCAGGGCAGGTGCCAAAGAAACCACGGTGAACAAGATAAATATGATTCTGTTCTTCCTGGCCTCAGAGTAGGTGAAGGAGACAGACACTGGCCAAGTACTTGATGTACAATGTTAGAACAATGCATAACAGAGACCTCTGACTCAGTATGGAAGGTCAGGGAAGGCTCCGCCAGGAGGTGATATTTAAGTGATGCTTGAAGGATGAGACAGAGGTGAGTTGAGAACAAAGAGGAGGGTTTCAGGCAGAAGAAGAGGCCCTGAGGCTAGAGGGCCCATGGGACATCAAGGATCAGAGTGAAGGTGGGAAGGCTGAAGCCCAGTGCATGAGGAAGAGAGTGGGGGGTGGAGGGAAATTGGAGGGTCAGGCTGGGCTTGGGGTACACATAAAAGCTCAAGTCTCTTGAATCCAGTGGGGAAACTGAGGCTCACAGTGGGCTAGCAATGTCTATGCAGCACCCCAACACCTTAACCCAGGCCTTGTAAAGCTAACCAAGATGGCGGCTTGCCCCTTCCTTTCTCATTATACATGTTCCAGAGAGGACAGGCTGGCTGGATGAGGCATATTCCTCAAGAATGAGGCAACAGAGACCTCAATCAACTCTTCTCTTTAAGCAGCCTCCTTCCTCAGACTCTCGGACAGAGGACAACATCTCAAGTCCCAGCTCAAGAAGAGGCCACACAGGGGCCCTTTTCCTCCCCGCCTCCCCCGCCCCCGCTCCCCAGGCCAACAACTCCCCACTCCACATCCTGCCTGCCTCATCCAACTCTTTCCAAGCGCCTGTTTTTCCAGAAACACGAGTTGAGCAAAACAGTCTCCCTCCCTGAACCTGAGTCTGAAATAATAACCCCAAGAAACACACGCTTTCTTGGAAAACCCTTCAGAGCCTCCCACTGCCTTTGGACACGTCAAAGCTGGGTTTGTTAAAATAATAATCTTTAGGAACTTGAGTCTCTCAGCCGCCAAATGCCTTGCATAAGAGTATCATGCACCCTGGCCCGACCCAGAAAACTGGGCCATGAGCTAATGTGGCCCAGTGTCCAGAGTGAAATCACTCAGTTTCATTCTTTCTCTTTTTTCTTTCTTTTCCTTTTCCTTTTTTTTTTTTTTTTTAAGGTACAGATGGCTTCTTGAATCTTGCAAAGTCCAAAGCAGCTGGGTGACGTGTTCCTGGAGACAGGCTCTTCTGAACAGAGCTGCAGTTTGGTTGGGGGAGGAGGGGGACCGACAGGACCAAGGGCTCTGGGAATTGTGAAGCTCCTGGATTTGGTGTCCACTACGACACCAATGTCCAGCAGGACAAAAAGGAAGCATCCGTTCCGGCTGATTAGTTACAACCAGAGTCTCTCCGAGGCTTGCTCAGTAGGGTCCTGAGGTCCCCATCTGCCCAGAGCAACAGGGCCGCCTTCAGTGATTTCACTAGACATCTGCAGGAGGAAATTCACATGTCCCACCTTAGCTGATGATAGGTGGACTCTTGGGCTCTGGGATCAGGTGGTCCCGGGCTGTGTCTCTGGCTTTAGTGCTTAGCAGCTGTGTAAATTGTGCAAGAGGTCTTGCCTCTCTGAGCCTCAGTTTGCTCAATTGTAAAATGGCGAAGCTAGGAGCATCTTGCTCGGAGGGCGTAGTTATGGTTCTGTAGGATGAGGCAGGTGAAGTGTTTAGCATGAACCTGCATGCCACATGTTGAAAGCCAACCGGATGACGTGACGATGAGGAAACTGTCTGCTACCCTGCTCTGGTACCGCCTCAGTAGTCCAGGGAGGAGGCTTCCGAAAGTGGTTGGTGGAGGTCTGACCTGCACAATGGCTGGGCTTCCACCATTGGAAGCTCTTCCACCTCTAAGAGCTCCCTGCAAATTCCCCCAACAGAGCTGAAATATTTATGGAGCATCGATTAATTATTCTAGAGACCTGACATTATTCAAGCCTCAGAACAACCCAGGGAAGCACTTACTATTTGTGTCCCGTTTTTAGAGATAAGAAAACTGAGTCAGAGAGTTTATATCACTTGATAAAAGCCACACAGCTGACAAAAACTGGACAACCCAGAAATAAGACTGGTAATCTGATTCCAGAGGACCCAGGCTAACCACTGGCCCTCACTAACCGCCTCCCAGTGTGTCTCCAAACAACTTTTATTCCTGTAACCTAAGTTGGGAAAGGGAGTGCTAATTGCCCGGCAAGAGTTCTGAACTCAGTGCTAGGCTCTCATTATTCCTTGCTGTGTGGCCTTGAGCAAGTTGCTTTCCTTCTCTGAGCCTCCACTCCCTCATCGTAAAGATCGTAATAAAGTAATCTTTCCTCGGGTGTGTGTGGGGACAACAATAAGATAAGCCATGCAAAGTGCTACAGACTCAGAGGTGCTGTATATAGTAATCTAAATAGTAATTCTCTTTTTTGTCCAAGGTGGATGATACCCTCACATTCCAACTACTTAGAATGAGTATATTTGCCCAACCCAATGGAGCCCCCTCCTACTCCCCTTTCTCCTCTTCAGTGTTTGCTCAGATGCTAAATCAAAGCTGAGTGCTGGTCCCCGACAGGCCCTGCCTTCCAACAGCGGCCGCCCAGCATGCTTTATGGGCCTTCTGCCTCTGCAATTAACGCCTTGGCCTCAGCGGGCTGTGCAGGCCTGAAGGATGGGCGTGTCCTCTCCTTTCAGTGGCACTAGTTCCTGGAACCCAGACGGCCTCCCCACATCCTCCTCGGAGCAGAGGGAGATCTGGGGTGCTTCTCTGGACAGCCAGGTACCCTGTTGTCAGCTTTGGAGAAGAACACTGAGCCAGGTGTTCCATAACAGGGTCAGATCATGTCCCTGGTTTTCAGCCTGAATTATTCTTATTGTTGCCATTGTTACTGTCTTAGCAGAAGGATGCTTTCGAATTTAAATTAAATTAAGTCTTTTGGGGATGCTGTATAAATGTGGTAGGCACCTTGCCCATGTCTGCGTGTCACTCACGATTCCCAGGCCCCCCGATCCTATAACTGGCTGCCGCCTTTGCCCAGGGGCTCTCTCTGGCCCACAGGGCCCACTGAGCCTGTGCAGTGGGTCAGGCTAGGGATATTGAAGCACTCGTTTCCCTGGGAGCAGCCCTCAAACAATGATCCACAGGAGCTGGAGGCTTAGTACCCCAGCAGCCTTGCCAGGGGTGGGACAGCTCTGAGGTGTGTCCTGTGCAGTCTCCTGCGGTGGTGGGGTGGGGGAGTCCCAGCAGGACTGAGTTCCAATGTCCAAAGATAGCCGCCTGTTCTTTAGCACACTCTGTATTGGTTTCCTCCCTTCCCTGTCCCTCTGCCTGCTCCCCTGTGGGGGATTCCTCATGTCACCTCCCAAAGGAGTCACCTGCACTGGGGTCCTTACCTCTCAATCTCTGCTCTGAAGGAACTCAAACAAAGACGATATGTGCGAGGAGGCACTGGGCTGGGTGATTTTCATGGACTGAGTCACTTAAAGATTGTAATTGTCTTAGAGGCGGGTACTGTTATCACTCCCATTTTGTAGACAGAGACACTTGCCAGAGAGGCCAAGTAACTTACCTAAGGTTACACAGCCAGAAGTGTCCAAGCTTCTCTGTTGGAGTCCAGGTGTCTGGACTCCACCTGCTAACCTTCCAAGTAACCTCAGGTCCTTCCGGCACTCACTTCTGGGATTCTGTGAACATTTGTCCTGAGGCTGACTCACTGTGTATAGTGAGGGAAGCCTCGGGCTCCATCTAAAATGAAAACGATGATCACTTTGCTCACAGAGCTGATGGGAAGATTAAATGAGATGCAGATGGTGACGTGCCGGGTGTGACTTATGCCCCAGCTTGGTAGCCCTGTGTTCTGTACTCTTGGGATATTTTCCACTTACACTCATTCTATCTGTACACAATGCAGAGAAGCAGCCTAAGGTCAGGATAGAGCCAAACTGTTGGGGTTTGAAGCTTCATTTAGGCTCTGACAAACAGGTATGGCTTTGGGCAAGTCTTAGGTGTTCCTATTTGCAAAATAGAGACAATTGTAACAGCAGAACGATTGTAATTGTATGATTGTAATTGTATCTACTCGCAGAGTTGGTGAAGGAATTCCAGCAAGTAACCTTTTCTAGACCTCAAAACTGGGCTCTGACTATTAACAATCTAGGTCACAGCTTTGATAGTATTTAATCTTGCTGAGTCTTGGAATTCACAGCAGTAAAATGGGGACAGTGGTGTCATTGCTACATTGAGTGTTGCGATGAAAATGAAGTAATCATGCAAAGGACATGCCCAGGATGTAGTAGCTACTCAGTAAAAGATGTATTTTAGTATTAGTATTGCTTAATTAATATTAGTTAAGACTAATTAACATTAGCTAATTGATAGTAATTCATATCAGTATTTAATATTTAGTGTTCCTGGCTGACTCTAATTGCATAGCTTCCAGGTTCTGACCACTTTCTATTGGGTTAGGAGCACCACGCAAAGTGCATGTACACATCGTTTCCCTTTATTGTTACAACAGCTTGGGTTGCCAGATAAAATACAGGATGCCCCATTAAATTTGAACGTCAGAGAAACAAAAAATACATTTTTAATATACGTATGTTCCTAATATAGCATGGTATATACTTATGCTGAAAAAAAAATCATTTATCTGAAATTCCAACCTATCTAGGTGTTCTCTGTTTTTATCTGCTATATCTGGCAACCACAACAACCACCCATTTAACCAATGAGGGAAAAACAGAGATGTGAAGAACCGAAATGACTTGGGAGAGGCCGAGGTCTCTTAGGCCCAGGGCCCCTGGGTTCATTAACGTCCCTGCGTGTAAGATGCTCTTTTCATGAACTGAACTACCCTCCACTATGCCATGGTGGGGGTATAGTCTGCAGAGGAGTTACCATCTGCTGCTGTTTGGAGGGGCCTGCTCCCATTTCCTGACTTCCCCTGAAGATCCTGGGCACTCCTCAGCACCCACTGCTGTCTGTGTACACTGGCCGCCAGGCAGACAACTGCCTCTGTGCACATCCTGGGCTGGGCTCCCTGGGTCCTGGCTGCGAAGGAACAGGACTCAGTTCAAGGCTGGCTGGTGTCAGGCAACCCTGCAGGAAACAAACAAACGCAAGTGGAAAAGGGGGAAAAAAAAATCCACCAATTACTTAATGCTTTCTGGGTGTCCAAATATTTCGCCTGGTGTGAACTGAGTTCTGAGACTTGGCCAGGAAGAGTGATGGAGCAGGGACCAGGAGTTGCTTTCTATGCAAATCTGGAGGGATGAAATTGCGCTTTCAGATCCAGCAGGGCGGATCGGCACCCCTCAACCGAAAACATCTTGAGGTCAAAGCCAGGGTCAAGGAGAGGAGGTAGGTGGGCCCCCCCCCTGGAGAAGTGGAGCTCCCCCTGGACCATCTACTACAGCTCAAGCCTCAGCCTCAGTTTCCTGCTGCTGGTGCTCCAGCCCGGTTTTCCTCCTGCTCTCCTGCACATCTGGGCCCGGCTCCCCGCCTTTGCCTAGAATGCATGCTGCCTCAGCTGTGCAGGCTTCCCTCCTCTACGAAGGTATCCCCAAATATCCTCAGAGACCCAGACACTCAGACCAGGGCATCTGGATTAAGTTCCCACTTTACAGATACAGAAACTGAGGCCCAGAGAAGAGGAGAGGGTTTCTCCCAGGTCCTGTAGGGATCTGCAAGCAGGTCTCTGGACTCCAAGACCGGGCCCTCTTCATTGCCAAATGCTGTCTATTTGGCAAAGGAACGGCACAGACACTGTGTCCTGCTTCTCACCTACGGGGGTCGCTCAGATGCTGTATTCTGATGGGGCTGAACAAACACGCTGGCTGACAAGGGATGAAACCCAAGTTTTGTGCCCAAATTCATTTTTTCTCTCTTTCTCTCTTCTTCTCCTTCCCCTCTTCCTCCTCCCCCTTCTGGTTCTCTCTCTGTCTCTCCCTCTCCTCCTTTATTCAGTAAATGCCTCTGGCCATGTCTCTGCATTTGTTACCTCAGGGCCGAAGATCAGGGAGTAAATGGGGCCCACATCAAGTCTCTAAGGACCTTCCAGTCCAGCAAGAGAGGCAGACAAGCAAACAGACGTGGACTTCAAGACAGACCCTTGAGGACTCTGCATGGGGGTCATAGCAGGCTATGGGACTAAAGAGGAGGAATGTCTCCCTCCTCCCAGCCCATGATGGGTCAGGGAAGGCATTCCCAGAATGCAGTCTGGGATCGAGACCTAAAAGGTGAATAGGGATTATCTGGGTAAAAAGTGAGGGGAAGAGAATTTTAAAACTAAGGAACAGTCTGTGCGAAGGACAGCCGGGCTCATTGTGAGGAAGAGATGGAACGGGAGACTGAGGCTGACCGGAAGGATGCTGACTGCCGACCAGTCTTCTCGAGGTCCATCCAGAGGGCACTGGGGCCCAGCTTTTCACCGGCTTCTCCACATGGGTTCACTGAGTCTCTGCTTTTCCGAATTGAGTTGGACCAGGTTAGAGGCAGCAGCCTGTGGGTCTCCAGTTTGAGACCCTGGACTAGACCAATTCTAAGAGCCCTGGTGCTCTAACAGTAAGACTGTGGTAGAGAAAGGGGTGCAGGGACACCCCCACCTCACACACAGAGTAATAATTAAATGGGGTGAAGCCCAGATCCTGCTTTATAAACGGCAAATCTAAGTGGAAAGGACGTTTTATAGATGTTGATCACGAGAGAGAATCCCCCATCTGCTTCTAAGCCGCTGGGGCCTATGACCCAATAAGTTGAATAAAAGAAACCACATCAGATTTCCATCCACTGGTCTCAAGCAGAGTCCAGGGGACACACGCACAGGCTCACACCATCCCCTAGAGTGAAAACAGCCACCTGGTACCAGGCACCCATACTGCCCGGTGATGTTCCCAGCGATGGCATTATTGCTCAGAGAAGTGAAGCAACCGCCTAGGGTCACACAGAGTTCAGCAGGGACTGGAAACCAGGCCTCTCTTATTCCAGAGCCACCAACTTTCCCCAAGAGGCAATAGTTCTTGGATAATGAACTTGGAAGATGCACTCAAGCCTGGGAATCTGAAATTTGCTGGGATGGGTGGAAGAGGGGGAATGGGGTGATGTTTAAAACATCTACATAACTCCCCTGATGAAAACGAGACAGGAATCATTTCCTTCTCAGGGAAGAAGGACTCCCAACCCCCTGCGCCCCCCCCCCCCCGCCGCCCCCGAGTTATAATAAGCATAGTCAGCACTACGGAGGCAGAAAGCCAGCTACTGTCTGTGGTCACAACAAAATGCCAGAGATGATCCCAGGCTGCAGGATGGGAAATCTAAAATATACCCTGCCTTCTCCTTCTCCTTCTCCTTCTCCTTCTCCCTCTCCTCCTCCTCCTCCTCCTCCCCCTCCCCCTCCCCCTCCCCCTCCTCCTCCTCCTCCTCCTCTCTCTTTCCTCTCTCACACACACACACACTATCACAGCCCACTTTAGAGCAGGGGTCCCCTTTCCCCTAGCCGTGGACTGGTACTGGTCCGTGGCCTGTTAGGAAACAGGCGAGCCAGCAAACCTCTATCTGTGTTTGCAGCCGCTCCCCAGCACTAGCATCACCACCTCAGCTCCACCTCAGATCATCAGGCATCAGATTCTCATGGGAGAACCGGTCCCTGGTGCCAAAAAGGTTGGAGACTGCTGCTTTAAAGTTTATCAAGGCACCGCGTCACTGCGTTCTCAGGTTCACACTTACCTACGCTGTCGCCGGAATTGAAGCTCAGCAAAATTAAGGGTCCAGGTGATGGAACTGGCGACAGGTCTGACATGACACCTGGCTCAGAGTGGGCTAACAGTAAATTCTTAGGGGTTTGAACTGAATCGAAGGTTTAGTAAATTAGCGAATGAATTAATGAATTAAAATATGTAATAAATAGACACGTGGTTACATGAGTAAGTTCATTAATTAACATAAGGGCACTAGAATGTTTGGATGAAATTAAAAATATATGGATGGATAATCGATGACTACAGGGTTGGTGATGATGAATGCATAGACGGATAAATGGATTTAATTAATAAGTATAAAGGTGTAGGATGGATGAATGAGTTCATGTAGATATAAATAGAGACGTAAATAATCGATAGAGAATGAATTAATAGCTGACGGGGTGGAAGGATAGAGAAACGACAAAGTGGGCGGTGGTTCCTGGGTGGGTGGGGAATCAGAGGGGTGCACCTTTCCAGGGGCCCAGAGAGAACAGCGCTGCCCCGGTCCTTGGCCACGCGGCACCCACTTCCCGCCTCCATCAGAATCCTGCAGTCAGGCTATTTTCATCCCTGCTGAGAAGGGGAGCTTCCCCCCCACCCCTTAAGATGTGGCTTGTTAGAGGAGAAAGCATGCAGAGCCCTTCCTCCCACGGGTGACACTTTAACTGCGAAACCACCCCCCAACATTAGGCATCCAAGAATAAAACCAAGCAGAAAGCCACAGAAAGTGCAAGAAACCCAATGCAGAAAAACAGGAAAGGGAGTTGGGCAAGCTTTCCTGCCTCCTCTAGGGAGACAGATCCACAGGAGGCAAGTTTCTTGGGCCGAGCCTGAAATCTCTGGCTCCCTTTCACTCATGCCTCAGTTACACAGCGAGCTTCACATGCCAGGCCTTGGGGACACAGCGGTGATTTGCACAGACACAGCCACTGCCTTCATGGAACTTATCACCTAGTGGGGGAGAGAGAGAGAGAGAGACAAAAATCAGTAAACTGAAATATAGCAAGGCACCAGAGGAAAGGAATGGAGAGTGTATTAACTATATATTGCAGCATGATAAATAACCAAAAAATGACCCAAAACTGTGTGATGCTGGCACAAGGTGTCCTGTGAGGATGCAACCAAGACATCGGCAGGGGCTGCAGTTTCAGCTGAAGGCTCACCTGGGGTTGAAGCATTCACTCCCAAGGTGACTCACAAACACACCTGGGGAGTACGTGCCAACTGTCAGTGGGTGGCCTGAGGGCCTCTCCACATACACACTTCCAGAACACTGCTTGAGCATCCTGACAACCTGGCAGTGGGCTCCACTCTTGTGAGTGACCCGAGAGAAAGCAGAGGGGAACTCCCATGCCTATTATGACCTAGTCTCAAGAGTTGCGCACTGTCACAACACCCAGCTCACTCTCAGTGGGTAGGGGAATAAGGCTTTGCCTTTGGATGGGAGGAGTGTCAGAGAATAAGAGGATGTATTTTAAAGCCACCACTGCCCTTTGCTGGGAGGCCTGAATGATATGGCAGGTAGGTACTGTGAAAGTCTCCAAGGAAAGCTTTCCAGTAGAAGATCATTAAAAACAAAAGCTTGGGAGAGGGAACAAGCTTGTGTCCAGCATGAGGCTGGAGCAGGTGAAGGAAGCAGGGATCAAAGCAGGTGAGGTTGGAGAGAGGCAAGAGTGGGCTTTGTAGAGCAAGGCGAGCAGTGTGGAGATTTGATTGAGTGCTTGCATGTACCACTTTGTTAATCGGTCAAAAACCTCATACGGGAGGTCCTATTGTCATTCCCAGTGCAGAAGTGAGGATGCCGAGAAACAGAAGTTAAGGAAGGTCACACGCCCACTTATTAATTCAGAGTAAGGATTTGCTTTCAGGCAGGCGGACCCCAAAAGCAACAGTCCTGATATCCTGGAGAGCTAAAGAGGGAAATGCTGCACTTAGAATATAGAAATATTAGGGTGAAAATGTCCCTGGAGAGTTAAAAAGGTAGACAAAGAAAGAGACTGATATATAGAGAGAAACAAAATGCAAGCAAGAAACAGAGGACAAGAGACTGAGAAACACAGAGATTCGATGATGGAGAACGGTGGCAACGGCGATAGAAAAGAGTCAAGAATGAAAAATATTTAGGCGGACAGGCACAAGGGGGAGAGAAAAGTAAAGCAAGAGACAGAGACGTGGAGATGGAAGGAGGCAGAGGGACAGAGAGAGGAGCTCACACGCACGTGCAGTGTGTGCGTGTAGTACGTGTGTGTGCATTTGTGCAGTGCATATGCACTGTGTGGTGTCACGGCTCTGGCAACTTGGACCATCCATCGTTCCTGTCACCCAGGAGAGCCGGGGGAGAGAGAGAGAAAGCTGACAGGAGACAGTGCGATTCCAGTAATTCCAGATGAAATAACATCCAGAACCCTTGCCAGGAAATCAGGGTGGGGTAGCCAAGGAGTGAGAGAGAACGTCCAAAGATAGTTTAGCAAATAGCTTTATAATTCCCTCCTCCATACCTTGGAGCTACCCTAGATAAGGGGGTAGGGATGATGGTCCTGAGCTTGGGGCCGGGATAAAGATATCTGAGAGGGAGCGGTACCCACCCCCAAAGGGAGAGAGGAGGACCTTAGTCTCTCCCAGCCCATACAAGTCTGGTGGCTCCAAGAGTGGGACCCTTGCTGGGGACCATAGTTTGACAGAATGCGGCTTCAAACATAACCTACCCTTCACACAGGATAGTGGGGTGTTGAGGGAGGAGGGGAAGAATCTGACCTTCCTCAGGCGCCTACTGTGTGCACCACAAGTCCGTTTCCCCTGGGCTAAAGGAGTGCCTGCCCCAAGCTCCACACACCACATGGCACCTTGTCTCATTGACACTCTCGTCCTCACCATCACCCCCTCAAAGTATTAAATACTCAGTAAGGTCTTCATTTGCAAGGAAGATAGTGCAGTCCAGAGGGGGCCAGTTGCCAGTCCACTGTCATCCAGCTGGAAAGAGACAGCGAGTGTCCAGGCAGCCTTAAACCATCGAGCAATGAATGCTACACCAACTGGCTTAACTGAGCTCCTTAAATTCCAGTGAAGGAGATGGCAACATCATCTCTCCTCAACTTTTAAGTTCTATAAATACCGCACTGACAGAAATGTTGTAAGAACAATACCTGTTTACCCTTCGCTTCATTTTGCCATGTTTGTTTACTCTTCCTTCTCTCCCTCCCTCCCCCACCTATTTAAAAGTAAGTGACAGACATCAGGATACTCAACTAAATACTTCAACATGTATTACCTAAGCACAAGCACATTCTCCTGTAATCACAACACCATTTTCACAGCCAAGAAATTTAACATCGATACAACAATAACATCATCTAAGTTTAGTCCATTTTCAAGTGCACCCAGTTGTCCCAAACACGTCCTTTAAGTTATTTTTTTTTTTTTAAGTCCAGGGTCATACTTCACATTTGGTTTTCATGCCTCTTTTGTCTCCCTTGATTTAGAACAGCCCCTTGCCTTTTTTTTTCCTTTTCGATAACATCAGCATGTTTAAAGGGTCCATTCCAATCGTGTCGTGGAATGTCGCACGATCTGCGTATGTCCAGTGGTGTCCTTACCACCAGATTCAGAGCAAACCTTTTGGGCAGTCATGTTACAAAGGCATATGCGTCCCATTTCATCACCTCAAGGGACACATCATAATGCCACTCGGTCCCATCACTGGGCACGCCAGGTTGGTTAGTTGGTGAAGGTGGGGGTCTACTGATCTACCATTTTCTTTGTGTGAATAACACATAAGCTGGGGGGGTGACACTTGGGGACTGTAAACACATCCTGTTCTCCAGTGAACTTTTACCCGGTAGTTTTGGTATCCATTAATGGTCCTTGCCAGAAACAAATATCTCAGAGGTAGTTGCAACATATATTTTTTTGAAAACGTATCAATTTTTTATACTTATTAGTTAGTATTCTTTGATAAAGAAGAGTTTTCCACTGCTTTTCTCTGTGTCTCATATGTTATTCACTCACATGTTTTAATGCTAAAACGGTCTCAGATTCAGCCAGCGGGAGCCCCTTCAAGCTGGTCTTTGCATCCTGTTGTACATCGTCCTCATTCTTTGAGAACTGCCTTACTTTCTAATGTGATAGAATGTTCAAGGCTCATCGTGACTTTTCCTTGCTACACCCCTGGAATCTGCCATTTCTCCAAGACATCCTAGTTCCTGTCCATGGAAAATGGCATCTAGAAACCTAGATCTGAGTCCAAGGTGTGCTCATTACTTCCAGGGCCTTTGCGGCTTCTAGGACCTGTCAGAGAAGCAACGGTATGTGTGAGTTCATCTTTAATGCCCGCAATTCAAATCTAACATCACGAAGTTCTTCCACGTATCCCCCATTCCTCTTTTCTGTCTCTCTGACTCTACTGCGAGAACCTCAGTTCTCCAAATATCAAAATACTTGCTCTTTCATTCTTTCCTCCAAGCCACAGGAAATCATTTCAGAATTACACCAATCTGACTATCAAAGACCTATCCATTAAAGTTCAGGATTTCTTTGAGGTTCTTCAAAGAAATTCTTCTCTGAAGTGCTTTGAAATTCTTCTAGAGTATATTCAATTAAGAGGGTTCAAATAAAGAACTATGTTCAAATATTACTTGAATTAATTCCCTTTCTCTATCATTATATTTTAGCACTACCTGTTTCTGCTTAACAAACTACCCAAAACTTAATTGCATAAAACAACAGTGTTTGTTTCTCACAGTTTCTGTGGATGCAGGTGTGGCTTACCTGGGCTTTTTGATTTGGAGTCACTCCCAGGCTTCATTCAAGGTGCCATCCGGAGCTGGGTCCCTCTGGAGGTTTGAATGAGAGTTCCATTTCCAAGCTCACTCATGGTCTTATTGGCAAGATTTAGTTTCTTAAAGGTATTAAGATAAATGTCCCAGTTCCTCTCTGGATAGTCACCAGATGGTACGCTGTTCCTTGCCAGGTGGCCTTCTCCATCAAAGTAAGTATATGAGAAGAGCCAGAAATAGAGAGTGTTAGCAAGACAAAAGTCACGATCTTTTATAATTTAATCTCAGAAGGAACATCTCATCACTTTTGCCATATTCCGTTCGTTAGAAAGAGGTCACTAGGACTGGCCACATTCAAGAGAAGATGATAACACAAAGTCATTTGAGCAACAGAATTATCAACTTGATACGTAGTTAGGTTCGTCTGCTTCTGTTTGTGTTCACTTTTGGAGTTTGCCGTCCTGTTCAATATTTTGGATCAAATTTTATCTTTGTTTGACTCTATAAAATGTTATACGGGCCAAGAGTATAAATTATATAAAAAAGGAGACCAAAGAGAACTCTCGCTCCCACCCCCATTGCGTCACCCCATTTCCATTCATCTCCTATATATCCATGTTTAGTCACTTCTAACCAGAAATGAATCTAACTAGTTTTCCTTTATAAATTTATATTCACATATTTTCTCGTCTCTTCATTTTTCTTTGATAAAAGAGAGCATATTATAGATACTACGTGGTACTTTGCTTTTTAATTTGCTAATATAGCCTAGAGATCACCGTTTCTCTTTATAGAAATTATCTTCATGTTTATAGCTGCATAGTACTCCACTGTGTGCAAGTTCCACGGTTTATTCAACCAATCTCTTGTGAGTAGAAATTGAGGGTGTTTCTAACATTTTGCTATTAAAAATAGAGCCATAATGAGTAATTGTGTGCATTAGTGTTTCTAGGTTTATGAAATTGTATCTTCAGGGTAAATTCCAAAAAGTGGGACTCGAGGGTTAAAAAGATCAATGCATATGTGACCTTTCATTTACCAGTAAGCTATTGCTGTGTAACAAACCACCCCTAAATTTAATGGCTTTAAATGACAAGCATATATTTACTTCATGAATCTGTGGCTCAGCGGGGTTTCTGCATATCTGGGCTGGGCTCCCTAACGTGTCTGTGATCATCTGCGGGACAGAAGGCCCGCTCTACTTCTAGAGGTTGGAAGGGATGAGGTGATGAGAGGAACTGGACCACGTGTCTCCCATCCTCCAGCAGGCTAGCTCGGGCTTGTTGTCATGGAAGCAACAGGATTCCACAAGAGGCAGGGGAAATGTGCAAGGCCTCTTGAGTCCTAGGCTTAGAATTGACACAGCATTGCTTCTGCCACATTCCATTAATCAAAGTAAGTCAAACGGCCAGTTGAGATTCAAGAGACGGGAAAGAGATTCACGTCTTGAAAGGAGGAGCCTATAAAGTCACACACCTTGCCAACGCCAAGGGCATGATGAAGAATGGAGACATTTAGAAAAGCAGTGCCTTTAACAAAAGTAACTTGGCATGTATGATCGCCTTACTAAGAATTTGGATATTATTCTAAATCAGGGCTCTGCGAACTTTTCTTCTGTAAAGAGACAGATGATAAGTATTTCAGATTTTACGGATCATACGGTCGCTGTTGCAACTACTCTACTCTGCCGTTGTAGCGTGAACGCAGCCATATAAAAACTGTAAACAAATGAGTGTGGCTGTGTTCCAATAAAAGTTTATTTAGAAAAACAGGCGGCTGGCTGGATTCGATCCGCAGGCTGTAATTTGCTGACCCCTGTTCTACGTGCACTGAGAAGCTATTAAAAGGTTTTAGGCAGGGAAGTGCTGAGGACAAATTTGAAAATTCCTTCAAGCTGTAGAATGGATTAAGGGTCAGGGAACGGTGATGGAAGCCTGAAGACCCCCTCAAAAGCCCACTGGAGTATTCAGGGAAGAGGTGACAGTGGCTCTGGACCTGATGGTGGAGGCAGGTGTCGGGGGAAACTATAGGCATTGAAATCACACGTAGGGGGGAAATCACTGATGCTGCAGAAGGAAAGGTTGAGCGTGGACAGTGAGGCACAGTGGCAAAGAGATGCTTCTAGGTAGTGAGTACGAGGCAATGCCATCTGCAGAAATGGGCATGTGTGGGGGAGCAAAGAAGCTGAAAGGCAGAGTCTCTGCCTTCAAGGAGTTCATGTCCTAAGACGGGACTAAGACATCTTCATGTCAGAGAAAGAGGGCAACATATAACGAAGATCCATAGGAGGGGAAACTGAGGCCCAGCGTGGCTAGAAGACGTCTCTGAGGTCAGACAGCTATTGCCAGTGATTGGCAGTGATTGGCAGTGAACCTCAAGCCAGGACCCACTCTCCAAAGCTCATTTCCCTAGAACATATTGTTGCCCTGCAGTTGCTACCTGTCACCCAACTCCTTAAAAGAAAAAGAACGTGAAAATCCTCCCTGGTGGATTTATAAGCAAGTACGATGACTTGAGTGATAATTCGCCTCCACCAGGGCCGATGGGTATCTGGCTCAGCCCTGAACAGTTTCTTCAGTCTCCGGAAGCTTAAAAGAAAAAGGATTTTGAGCTCCGGGGCTTTAACATCACAAGGAAATAAAGTCCCTCACAGAATTAGAGGATCAGATAAGTCGAGACAAAAATGGAATTGCATAAAGCAAAAATATCTATCTGGATTCCCCACCCCAGCAACTGCTCCCAATAAGAATAGATGGCCGTGCCCTAGCCAGTGAGCCCTGGTCTGGTGAGTAGTGTCCTCCCACCTGTGCAGATGCCACAAGGCTCTTGACAATAGAGAGGTGATTTGGGCTGCTAAAGAGTAACTCCCAAGCACAGTTTTCCCCTCCTCTGTCTCCAGAAGAGATGCTCGCTGGATAGCCAAGTAGAAGAACCAGCATCCTATAGAGGGGACTCTAAAGGTGTAGAGCATGGCTTATAAACACTCGAAATGAAAGGAATGGCTTTGCTCTTTGGTTGCCATCCTCCGGTTCTAGGAACGAAAAGGCTGTCACGTGTGGCTACTGCATCCTGGCCCTCCCTGCTTGATCGTGCCCTGGCAGAAAGGAGGCTGACACAAACCGGGTTAGAATCCCACCTGTGTGTGACCTTGGCCAAGTGTCTGTGCCTCTCGAAACATCGGTTTTCTTACCTGGAGAACGTGTATAATAATGATACACACTTGTGGGGCCGCTGTGGGAATTAAATGTGTATATATTGGTGACACACAGTGGGTGCCAAATAAACAACTGCTTGAATCACCCTTTATCCAAGATTTAATTCTTGGAAAAAAAGGATGTGGAAAGAATTAGAAATTAATATCTACAAAGTCTGTTATGCACTAGACTTTTCAAAAAGCTCATTTCAGAAGGTTCTCATGTACATATCCTCTGAGATGACTGTGTGAAACACAGATAAAGACTCCAAGATCCCCTCAAAACTACTGGTGTAGACCACAAATCTGAAGTGGAATAGATAAAACCAGTCTATGTTCTGGTGTCCAAACTCAGAACATCTCCCAGACCAGGTAGGTGTCTGCAAACCATGGGCCATATCCATCCTGCTGTCTGTTTTTGTCAACAAGTTTTTACTGGAACACAGCCATGATCATTCATTGGCTTTTGGTCTGTGGCTTTGGGATTGTAATGACAGAGTCGAGTACCTGTGACCAAGAGGGCCTACCCCAAAAAGCCGAAAATGTTTATTACCTGGCCCTTGGCAGGAAGTTTGCCTGACTCCTGATCTAAAGCAATAATAGTAATGCCCCCGCCACGGATGGGGCTTCCTGGGTGCCAGGTGCCGTGTACAGCACTCTATGTGCACTGCTGAGGTGAATGCTCCCAACCATCCTGCGAAATAGGTACTATTGTTAACACCCTTTAGGGATGCAAGCCAAGGTTCGGGAGGTGAACAGGCTGGGAAGAGAAGTACCACTCAAGGGCAAGATTTAAAGTCAAGTCCAAATGGACCCCAGAATCTTTTGTCTAAACCTGTGCAGGAGGGAAAAAACAGACTCTGTTTCTAGGACTCCGTTTCCTCAATCACATTAAAAGGGCCAAGCTGTGATTCTCAATCCTGCAACCCGTTGGAATCACCCAGGGAGCTTTAAAAACAAGGACCCTTCTTTCCCCACAACCAGAGTCAGACTTAATTTTAATCGGTCTGGGATGGGGGTGGATATTTTTTATAGTTCCCCAGGTCATTGTAAAGTGAAGCGAAGGGCAAGGTCCACAGACCTAAAGAAAAGTGGCCAGTGTCCCCCAAACCCCAGAATGATAGGGAGGCCCCCCGAGCCTGGCGCCCTTCAGCACACACACGTTGGTACTGTGTGGGGTTAGTTAGAACAAGGCCACCCCTAAGGGACCATGAGGGGAAAAATCACTCTTTTATTCCAGCAGAATTCACTAATATGATCTCCTATGAGAATCAAAACATTCACTTCTTGCAAACAATCGCTAATTGTGAAGGTATACTGAATACCCTCTCTGGGCCGGTCACTGGCCACGTACGGTACATTCTTTCTTAAATCCTTGAAGCAACTTGAAGAAAACAGGTTCTGTTCTTAATCGTGTTTTATGGATGGAGAAACTGAGGCCCAGGAGGGTGAGGCAACATGCCTGAGTCCCCCAACAGTAACAGAGAGTGCTGGAGGGGAACCAGGTCTCCCAGCATCCAGCTGGAGAACATTCTTCCGGGAGGGGCCTCTTTGATTGCCGCACACAAAGTCTCCTTGGCTAGGGAAGATCTTTGTTCTGGGAATGAGTGCTGAAAAATAATAGGCCAGGGCATTTTTTTTTTTCCCCCTTGATGGGGCTCTCAACGTTCTCGAGAGAGAACTAAGCGATCTGGAGGTTATTCTGCAGCATGGCCCCCTCGCTGCCATAGGTCTAATAAAACAAAACCCCAGCCAAATTAGGGGCATATTTCATCTAATGGGAGGAAATAGATGTGGCATTTCTGCCTGGCGGTTGACCTGCTGCATTTATGTGCGGAGAGAGGGTTCGATATATCACGGGGCAGTTATGCGCTGCTTAAGTAGCCTCTCGGGCGGGCGAGGGACAAGAAGAAAAATCTCCTTCTTGCATTTCCACTGCCTAGCTCTTGGGCCAGTGCTTCTAGGGAGTGTCACACAGGAATCCAAAGACCCACAGAGCACAGTCCTCAACCTGCTAGTCACTGGCTATGTGTCCTTGGGTGGGCTACGGTTCCTCTCTGATCCTGAACTTCCCCATCTGTGAAATGGAGAGGATCGGTGCCTTCAAAGTGAACTTGGCAATGATCCAGAATTTGGGGGAAAGAAGGCTGATTTCTAAGACCACTTGGGGGAGCAAAGAGTACCTAATGGGTGAAACTCTAGTTTTGCATCTCTCCTACCCACCAGGGGAGGTGGGTCTGTTTAACTCAGAGATGTCCAAGCTGTTTGAACTCAGCCCCAATGAATACATACATATACATGCACGCATATATATAGTTATAAACATATATACATGTTTATAAATTATGATCATTTACTGCTATATTCACAGATTATATATATTATAAAACAGACAAAAATGGAAATTCGAAAAGGAAAAGCTAAGCTACATAGTGAATTTCTATGAAAATTCCACTGCCCCCTCTTGCCCCAGGAAGCCCAATCTTTCTTGCCCTGATCTACTTGTTTTTTCCCTATAGTTAGTACTTTTCGCCTTCGACAGATTCTATGATTTGCGATTTACAAGTTCTGCATTCGCCGGGGCTGTGGAAGCAGGCTGGAGGGAAGGGAAAAGCAGGTATGGCAGCGCCGGGCCTGGGGTTCCTCCTCCCCAGTGAGGTGCTTCCCCAGAAGCCGGTTTCTAAGTAAACGAGTTCTTGTAAAACTGGGAAACAAATACAAATGCATTAAGAGGATATACTGGGAGTTGTTTATGAAATAATATGGAGGCATTAACCCAGAAGTGGATTCTGTCCAAAGCTATATACAGGTAATTGCATTGATCCCATAAAACAAACTTTAGGGCTTGAGCGTATGTACTGAATGAGAGAGAGAATATACCGGACCCTATTGGATGTGGTCACATCCAGTGCCTCATTTAATCCTCACAGCTACCAGGAGAAATGGGTCAGATTAATATTCCCATTTAAGAGATGATGAAACTGAGGCAAGGCACTCAGGCCGACAACGTCTGCCTTCAAACTCAGGCCTATCCGATAGCACACTGTTCCAGCGTTGTGATATATCTTGGCCGACGTGAGCCAGGCCAGGTGCCCAGCTGCCCCGGGCTGTCCCAGGACGGTGTGTCTTGGAGCTGACTGTCCATGAATCTGGGAGGAAGACGTGTTGGAATATGTGCTTCTGGGCTGCAGTGTTGGCCAGGGTCCAGGCCCTGTGCTGACTGCGACTGGAGGAGCAAAGAGCTCACTGATTTAGTGCCCATCTGGACGGGCAGCCGACAGGAACCAGGCTGCTCCAGACGCTCAGGGAGTGTGATAAGCACGGCCTCCGGGTGCCCCCGCATTCCTGGCCGGTGATGCTGCTGTGGGAGAAGCTGCTGCCTGGAGTCCCTTGGCAGGTCCCCCTCTTTCTCTTTCCCCACCAGTCTCTGCCTCCTGTGGCCTCCTGAGGACCCCCAAATTAGCTGTGGTCGCTTGTTACAGAGAGCTCTGACTCCTCTTATACTGGCTGCAAGGCCTAGGGGACCTGAAGAGTGGGCTTGGGGGCTGCTCATGAAAGACAACCTAAGCTTCAGGGGCACGACCCCTTGCCCAGGAATATGAGGAATCCCCCCCACCCCCCGCCATTCCTTGGCCACCTCCTGCTTGTTTTCTGAAAGTTGAGAGCCACCTCCAGTGCTGTATCGTCTTTCTCAAACCCTCATGTCCTTCCTCTGCCTACAGCCTTGCATGGCTCCCTACTGCCCTCCAGTTAAGTCCAATCCCTTTTCCATTTTAGCTGGAAGATTTGACCCCCGCTGACTTCCATGTCTCCTTCCTCCATACTCCCCCAGCCCTCACAATCACCCACCCCACCATCCCTCTACCTTTTTGTTCTATGAAAACACAGTATGGTCCTCAAATGCCTTTGTGCCTTGCTTACCACATGGCTTCTTGCGCGTGCTGATCCCTCCACCTGCAGTCCTTTCCCCACTCACCTTCTTCTGACTGAGTCTGGCACATCCTCCTGGTCTCTCCTGCAGGACGCCCGCCCACATCGCAGCCTGCCTGGCTCAGAGGCCTCCTGGGGGTTTTCCTCAGCAGTCCTGAACACTGTGAGTGCAAGAGCCTGTTTCCTCCTTTGATCCCTATTAGGTTGGAAGGCCCGTGGGGGCAGGGAGGATGCCCCTTTGTTCACCAAGATCCTCAACACTTAGCACAGGGCCTGGTACACAGTGGGTGCTCAATAAATATTTGTGATTGGCAGCAAGTGGCAGAGATCTCATCCCACTGGGGTCTGTGATGACAACCCCAGTATATGGCACACCCCTGTTCCAGAGTAACAGTAGCAACAGCAGTGGCAATAGTGAGAGTAAATCAGAGAGTACGAAGCACTTTACATACAATTGGTGCTTTCACCTTCACTTTATGAGGCAAGTACTATTATTATCCCCGATTGACGGATGAAGAAAGTAAAGCCGAGAGAGGTTAAGTAACTTATCCGAGGTCACACATTTGGAAAAAGGCAGATCTGGGCAGGCTGGCCATAGAGCCCCTAGAAGTATATCACCCCCCAGTACATCACCACCCACTGCGAGGCCAGAGGGCCAGAACAAGCTCTTGGCAATGAGCAGAGAAGAGTCTGGGGCTTGATTGCACCAAACAAGCCAAGCATTATCAGACAGTGAGTTTAATTTAACTCCGCTCAGTCTCCCCAGACCATCACACTAGAATGTAATTAGCGACCACTAGTCAGTGCCTCAGGCTCTGAGCTCCAGGTGGGTCTTACCCTGCAGGTGCTCAGCCCAGGGCCTGGTTCTGCCACACTGGGGAAACCATGACTCCACCCTCCATGGGGAGGGGCGCATGCATAAATAGTGTGGGCTCTGGTTTAAGTTCCAATTTTGCCACTCATTGAGTATGTGACTTTTGGCTTTGGCAAGTTGCTTGAAGTCTCTGGACTTCAGATTCTTCGGTTGAAATCCGGGATAATAATAGTGCTGTAGTAAGGGTTGGGAGGGGATTAAATAAGTTAATACATGTCAATCTCTTTGAACAATGCCTCGCACAGAGTTGGCCTTATGTAAGTGCTAGCAACAGCCAGGTTCCCAATTTATTCACCCCCTGCCCTACAAGAACAAATCATATAACATGTTTCCATTACTTCCTGGGAAAACAGAGTCACCTCGTCCCCAGGAAAGACATGCCTAGGGCTGCAGAAGAAACTCTAGGAGGACAAACACGTCAATTTGAACCCCAGCCCTGCCCCATCTTGCTGTGTGACCTTACCCAGATACGTAGCTGTCTTTGGGCCAGAGTTGTCCCATCTCTATAAGGAATTGCTGCTCTCTGAGGGTCCTGTCAGCTCTGACCTGAACCTTCTACCTCCCCATCAGGATCTTATGGTCCCCATGGCAATGGGGATATGGTCTCTGGGGAAAGGACATAGGTCTAGGCCCTGAGCACAGAGAGGGAGGTCCCAGGAGCCAGGATTAGCAAGGCTGCCTTGTCTGCCAAGGTTCTAGGGACTTTTCGGCCTCAGCAGGCATCTCATAGGTCCAGGAGATGGGACTGGCAGCCAAGTGGCTCGGCTGCCTCCTGCCTGCGGCCCTGTGCCTGGCTTGACCAGTTCCCAGGGGGTTCATTAGATGGGCGGCAGCTGGGGTCCGGGCAGCTCTACCCCCACAGGTTCTGGGAGAAGGCACTCGCTCAGCACCTTGTCCAGGTCAGGAGGGGCAGTGCCATTCCCTTAACTCTGTCTTCCCCTGAGGATAGAGAGGGCGGGCAGGCCTGCGACGGATCCTGGGAGAGGGTGCACTATACCAAGAGCTTCTTCCCCTCATGCCTGGGATCCCACTCTCCTCTTATGCCCCCACCCACTTCTTTGCTCTCTAAACCTTTTCCCTCGCAGCTCTGCATCCCTGTTAGTGGGAGCCTGGGGGCAAGGCCACTCCGATCCAGGTTTATTCCTGGCTCTGCCACTTGCCAGTTGGGGCACACCCTAAACAAGGCCCTCTCTGAGCCTCAGTTTTTTTGCATCTGTGAAATGGGCATCATAACCTCCACTTGACAGGTTTGCCCAGAGGATCAAAAGATGACAGTGGATACCTGGTTTGCAGGGGGCCTGGTGTATCTGGCATGCTGCATCAAACCTTCTGATCCTTCTCCCCCTTTCGGCTCTTATCCTTGTTCCAGGTTCCTGCAGCCACTGATTTCCCTTCCTCAGAGGCCAAGGGGTGAATGGCTGCCTTTTGTGGCCTAAAAGGTCTTCATTCATGTTCTTCTGGGCTTGCACTTCAAGCCCGTCCAGAGCCCAGCCCCTCCCCTCCTCTCCGGTCTCTGGTCTCTCTCTCCTTCCATCTCTCTCTCTCTCTCTGCCCCACTTAATCTCGTGTTAATCTCCTAACAACCTTTCAAACATCAGTTACATCCTTCTTATCTTAGTTAAGCATTTTGGTGAACTCAAAGCTTCTTGTCACTCAAGGAATTTTTCCTGCTGCCTGAGGCATCTGTTTTCTCTGTTCTCTCTCTCTCTCTCTCTCTCTCTCTCTCTCTCTCTCTCTCTCTCTCTCTCTCTCTCTCTCTCACACACACACACACACACACACATAAACACACACACACATCACTGAGGGGCGGCTGACCAGTGGGCTGGTTTCTGCATGCAGAAGGAACAGGGACCGTGTTTCTCAGCAGGCGGGACTTTTCCTGTGCTCTCAGGACCTCGTGCTCACTGTATGCCGAGCCTTATGTCATCTGTCCCCTTCTCAATCCAGGCTGCATCTCACCCTCTTCCTCACCAGGGGAGGAGCCAGAGTTGGGTTGCTGGAAGGGCATTGCTCTTTATTTGTCAATGGAGTTGGATGTTAATAAACCGCGTTAGCACTTCTGAGGTGCTCGCAGCCTGGAAAAGAGGGAAACAAGCATGTAACAGGCAGCCAGGGAGGACAAGACATGTACAAGGAGAGATGCGGAAGCTTTAGAGCCAGCAAAGGCGGCAGGGATCAGTTAAGGCTTCTGGGAAAGGGAGGCTTGAGCTGGGACTCCAGGGGGAGCTAGCGGGGACTTCATGGGTAAGGGCGAGGGGACAGGGATGTGCACAGTGTGACTGCGTGTCCATGAGTTTACCAACAGAAAGCTGTAAGGGTGAGAGGGCAGATGTCAGGAAGGTAGAGGGAGAACCCAGGAAAGGCAACTGATGGCCACTCTGGGGAAAACCTGGGGAAAAACACTCCTGAACACCCCCTCACCCCAAGTCATGTGGTCTCTCCCAGGAGACAGTCATCAGCCCTGTCCTCCCAGGCCCTGTGCAAGCTCTGATGCTGATGTTCCTTTGCTGAGGTCCTACAGAAAGTCACTCCAGCTGTGCAAGCCTCAGTTTTCCCATCTGCAAACTGGCCACACTAATAAAACCAATACTGTGTATTAGTCTGAGGTTTGGATTCTCCAGAAAGAGCTATATTAAGATAAATTAGCTCACATGATTATGGAGGCTGAGGAGACTCGGATTTGCAGCCTGCAAGCTGGAAGCCAGGAAAGCCAATGGTATAGTTCCAGGCTGAGTCCGAAGGCCTGAGAACTAGCAGACCCGAAGGTTTACAAACTCCAGCCTGAGTCTGAGTTGGAAGACAAGAGAAGACTGATATCCCAGCTTGGAAATGATGAGGCAGAGAGAAAGAATTTCCTACTCAGCCTTTTATTCTGGTGGGCCTGAGGCCCACCCACTTGGGAGGGAGCAATCTGCTTTCCTCAGTCTACTGATTCAAAGGTTCATCTCACCCAGAAACACCCTCACAGACATACCCAGAATAAAGTTTAAGCAAATATCTTGGCACCTCAGGATCCAGTCAAGGTGACTCCTAAAATTAACCATCACTTAATATGAACCAATAAAGTTATAGCCGACTAGGGGGGTGAGCATCATAATCCGGGATTCAGATGCTGAATGGGTCTGCCACTTATGCATGGTGGAGGCTTGGGAAGGTCATGTAGACAAAGTGTTGGCAAACTACTACAGCCTGCAGGCCAAATCTTGCCTAGCTCCTCTTCGTGTAAATAAAGTTTTATTGGAACACAGCTGCACCCATTCATCTCTTTATGGTCTGTAGCTACTTTCACGCTAAAACGACAGAGTTGAATGGTTGTGACTGAGCCCACATAACCTGCAAAGCCTGAAATATTTACTATCTGGACTTTAACAGAAAAAGCTTGCTCACTCCTGACTTAGGCATGTGGTCCCTCAGTTTTCTCGTTGAGTAAATAGGTGCAAGAAGTATTACCTTCCTCATAGTACTGTAGGGAGAATTCAGTGGGGCTATTAAAGGGCTTGGCATATAGTAAGCATTCCATAACTGGTAAATATCATTGTGGTTGTAGTTGTGCTGGTGTGGCCACCAGTCACAATTATCAGATGAGCTCCAGAGGTAAGTTTGCTGTATGCCTGTGGCTCTTCAGGAAATGGACATTGCCAAGGAGGGCGAGGCACCAGGCTAGGCTAGGATCCTCTCCAAAACAAAGAAGCCATTCCCGCCCATGAGGAATAAAAGGCCAACTGGGGAAGTCATGCCAAGCGTCCATAATCGCCTGTAATTTGGACTCAGCCTCTCGAGGCAAAAGGATTTTGTCAAAGGCTTTTCACGGTCCAGTGACCTCAGAGTCCAAGGTTACTTGGATCACATCCTCTCTGACACATATTTATTATCACATTGAAATGGCACTTGGGTCTTTCCCAAGCTGTGTGCACACACTGTCTCAGGCCCCTGTTGAGGGCCCCAGTGGGCAGCCTTGACAGAAATAAGGCAGAAATGGTGCTGGAAGAGAGGCTGGCCATGGGGAGGATGTGCGAATGACCTGAGACAGGTTGGGGGAGGCTCACTCTGCAGTCCCCTTAGCAACTTTGCAATCTACCTTCAGGCCAGGATTTAACCTGAATGTCAGTTTCTTCATCTGTAAAATGTGAATAAGAAGTGCCTATAAGTATTAACTAAGCCTGGCCCATGTTGGGCACGCAATAACCTGCCATTGTGCTCGCTTTTGCTAACGACTTCCTCCTTGTTTCTGAACCCCCTGGTGAAACCATAGCACTCTGGAAATAGATAGAACTCAGCTCTAACACCTGACGCAATGCTTAGTAGCTGTGTGACCTTGGACAAGCTACCTGATCTGAGACTTAGTCTCACCTGCAAAGTGGATTGACAGTAGCATTGACCTGAGACAAAGGACAGCCTTCAAAGTGGCCAGCACACACTAGAGGCTCTAGAAATGACTCTCTCATCAAAGAAATTCATGTTCAGCATCATTCCAAAAGGAGCTGAAGACACTAAAACAGGCTAATACCATGGAGACAAGAATGTGTCCAGAAGGTTTTCCCAAAGAAGAGAGGAAAAATGTGTTCTCCATCTCCTTTCAGAGGGCAGCTGTGAGTCAGGGTCAGGCATGCCTGAGAGAGGGGTTCCAGGTGGTATTCCAGAGTAATTAATGACCTGCTTTCTGGGCTCCAGCGGATGTGCATTCTAATTCTGTCTTGAAGAAACTGAGCAAATCGCTTCATTTTCTGAGGCTCTGTTCCCTTTCATTTCTTTATTTAATCCAATACTTATTGAGTGTATACATGACTATGCACCAGGAACCATCTTAGGTACGGGAGATATAGCAGGGAACATGATGGACAAAGTCTCTGCCCACTAAGTGTGTGACACAGACAATAAACAAGCAAATAAATAAATTTTAAGTATAATATGATAAATGCTATGGAAAAAAATAGAGCGGGATAGGGAGATTGAATAAGAAAGAGGGGCTGCTCTAGATTTGGTGGTCAGAGGTGACTCTTAAGAAAAACGAATAACTAGTTGACGCTCTTACCACATTGTCTAGCACACAGTAGGTACTACATGCATGTGGGTTGGATGGTGAATGGATGGATGGGCAAATGGATGAATGCATAAATAGATGGATAGGCAACAAGAAATGTTGCAGCACCCAGGGACTAGCAGTAGAGTTAGGTGTTACCCCTGATGGCCTTGAAGGGAAGAGGAAGGGAGGAGTGTCCCAGCACTTACACTGTGGCCTGACAGAAGCTATGATTATAGGTAGAAAAATTCAGTCACTGCCAAAACAGGGCTCAGGATGGAAGAAGGAGAATATAAACATGGATTCTCACTCCCCTCCACACTCTGATCTCCTGGGGGCATTCGCCATTAACCTTGCTCACCTGGAAGCCAGAGGCTAAGCCAGGTCATGAAATTTATAGAGGTAAACCTCTCAGGAACAGAGCAAAGAGGGATAGAGAAAAGATCTGGAGACAATAGGAAAATGACCAGCGCTGATGGGTAGACTAATAAATAAGCAAATGAGTCTGGGAGTCACTAAAGCAGCAAAGAGGACTCAGTGACAGGCAGATGTTTCTTCTCAGATCATCAGCCTTGTTGTAAACATTATTTTTATTAGTCAAGCGAGGCTATCACATTTACAATTAAAAAAAAATCCTAATAATGACATAATGAACATCTATTCTTCAGTCATGTCACAGGTGAATGCAAGTTGGGACCTGCTCTACAAGTGATGACTCAAGGAACCAGCCCCCTTCCTTGCTGGGATTCTACCGTCTTTAATATGTGGAGAAAGACAGAGAACTGCCAAATGCATCTGTCTTTTAACTGCCTCAACAAGAAAGTGATCCATCACTTCCTCTCACATTCAATTGGCCAGAATAGGTCACATGGCCCCACTTAGCTACAAGGAGTCTGGGAAATGCAATCTCCTTTTGTGCTCAGGAAGGTCAATCAGGTTTAGAGAGCAAATAGCACATCCTTTGCATATTATTTCAGGATTCACAGCTGCCTAATACAAAAAATGAAAAAGAAAAAAGAGAAAAGAAAGAAATCAGCCTGCTCTGAACTTAGGTGACAAGATTGAGAAAAGTAGATTCAAGCCTAGAATTTGGAGTCACACAGACCCGGGTTGGATTCTGCCTGGTTACTCACCAGTTGTTTAAGATAAGACTGGACAAATCACTCACTCCTCCTTGCCTTTGTTTCAGTGTCTCTAAGATGAAGAATGATCAGCACATTGACAATTGTCACACAAAGTACCTGGCACAGTATAAGCGTTTGCAAGTATAGTGATGAGGATTCAAGGTGGTGAGGCAGGTGCAACACGTTACATCAAGAAGGACACATCAAGTGACCTCCAAGCTGTGTGAATATCATCCCATAAGCCACTGGGTCCAGGCACTGCCAGCTAGCAGCGAGCAGCTGATAATAGCCCTGGAGAGAAGGAGGTATATCTATAGAGATCAAATTTTATGATAGGAAAATAAGGATGAGGGCTATTTTCCTGATTTGTGAATTTTTTTATGTGCAACATCTTACATTGGTATAAAACTGACATCGCATTTAGTTATTCATTTCTCAAATGGCCTTTATGAAAAAGAATATGATTTTGTGGTGATCTGGGAAAACCAGACTTCATTCACTGCTGCTGCTGGTGGAGAATCTGTCTCTGCTGCAAGCTCTGGCATGGCGACTTGCGTTCTGGGAACACCCTGTGCTGGGGTCCCTGTCCCCAGATAAAAATGCTTAGGGGCAGTCTAGTATCAGGAGGTGGTGATTAAGAGCAAGGACTATGAAGGCTGAATGTATTCTGAACTATCCCCATTCCCTGGCTGTGTGGTATTGGGCGTGTTACTTAACCTCTCTGTGCTTCAGTGTCTTCGACAGTAAAATGGAGACAGTTGTGGGATTGAGAGGATTGTTGTGAGTTAGAACACATGAGTGCTTTGGTACAGGACCTGGAAAATAAGACGATCTCAGGAAGCATGTTTATTTTTTGAGAAGGGAGAGTCCTTGTGGTTTAACATTTATTCAACAGACGTGAGTTGAATATCCACTGGGAGCTGGTTCCTGGGCTGGACAAGACAGATGTGGGCCCTGCATGCACAACCTGGATACAGGGATAGAAGTGGAGGGACAATTCCACAGATGCCTCTTTAATCGTAACTCCAGGAAAAAGTCCGGAATGAGATGTGGCTGGAGTTCCTGTGGGCCCCAGGGCCTCCAGGATCCCCCAAGTCTTGTGACCCAAGGGCTCATTGTCCTAGGACATGCTGGGGTGCTTTGGGAGGCAGTGCCCCCATCAATGTGCACACATGACATCAAGGCAGAGACCCCAGGCATCAAGGTCACAGAAATGCAAGCTGGCAGATTGTGGCCATGTAGCAGAGGCTGAGTTGGAGAGGCTTGGATAGCGGCTCAGCCCCCATCATTTCTGAATCACAGCCGCAACCTCCATTCATAGGCTCCTGGCCGGCTGAGGCCCCCTCTGTGGTCTCTGCCTCTGCCTCTGTGACGTGGGGGAGCTGCAGGCCTCTGGGCTACAGGAGAGGATACTGTAGTCACATCAGTGTCTTGCAGGTCAGACTGAGCAGGAGGCAAAGTGGAGAGGGGCCTCAAGTGGATATCGAAAACCACAGCTCAAGACCCAGATTTCTCGCTTTGCATATGACCTTTGAGAAGTAACCTCTTTGTGTCTTTAGTTTCCCTATCCAGAGAATAGAAATAAAAATACCACCTCCTAAAACCACTGTGAGGATGGATGAAATGAACCATCTGAAGGAACTTTATCAAAGGCAGCAGAGTATGTCATCCAAGAGCAAGACTGGACTCAGGAGTGACACAAGGCAGGGTTCAAAACCCAATGCTACTCATTATTTGCCATGAGCGCATCATCTGGCTGAACCTCTCTGGCCTCAGTCTCCCCATCTGTAAAATAAGGAAACTATAAAACTATAAAATAAAGAAACTATACTTCAGTCTTTGGTCTAATACAAGGTTTAAAGAAATACTAGATTAAAAACACATAGCCCAATATCCGGCAGGGAGCAAGGGCTCTCTAAATGGTAGGTAATATAAGATCAGCAGTCAACAAGTGTATTTGAGCACCTACTCAGTGTAGGTCACCTTTCTTGGCACTTGTGATAGACCAGGGAACAGGATAACTCCTATGGAGCTTGTAAGAGAGATAGGCATAAATAAGATGAAATAAACTATGTAATAAGGTAAATAAGGGTAAGTGACTTTGAGGGAAAATGAGGCAGGCAGATGGGATAAGGAGTGTTGAGGGGGTTGGAACTGTGGTGAGATGGCCAGAGAAGGCCTCCGTGAAAAGGTGACATCTGAGTAAAGAGCCAAAGGCAGCGGAGAAATGAGACATGGAATCATCTGGGGCAAGAGTGGTCTAGGCTGAGGTAAGACCAGTACAAAGGTCCCAGAGTGCATGTCAGGGGCTAAGGACAGGGACAGAGGTTATGGGGCGGATCGGGCAGGGCCTTATGATCATTGTAAGGGTGTTGGCCTTTATTCAAAATAAGATGGTAGCCATGGGAGGATTCTAAGCACAACAGTTATGCGATTTGACAAGTTCTGATGTGACGAGAGCACTTTGATGTGTTGAGTGCACACTAATGGGGCAAAGTTGGACACAGGGACCCAATTAGGATGCCATGGTCCAGACAGGAGGTGATAGTAGTGGCTGTTGAGGGGGTGAATATTATCATGGCCGAACTTACCAAATCACTACACACACATTAGTGCATGCCAGGCTCACAGTAGGAGCTTCCTCCCAGTTGTCAGCCCCCTGATGGCTGATCCTGCCTGCAGTGGTTGCCTCAGCTCCCAGCCAGAGTTACGTCTTCCCAGACGGTTGTCAGCCACCCCTTGACTGCAGCCTGCCAGGCCGAGATATGTCAGTGCCTTTAATCTTCCCCAGAGCCAGTCTCCCCTTCCCCTTAATCATAGCAGCTGACTTGCACCGACTCCATTCACTCTTGTCTAAATCTGTCTGAGACTAAGGGGCCCAGAGTGAACTCTAAATGCTCTCCAGACAACCACAGAATTGTCCCAGCTGAAAGGAGCCTCAGAGAGTCCCAGGTCTGGGGTTCCCATTCCTTAAAAAACTAAGAATTGGTGAGGGCAAGTCCCCTTGCTCACCGGTTAGTTGCACAGCGAATTAGTTGCAAAGCCACTATTGGACCTCAGTTCCGGGTTCCAGCTCTGTATTCTCTACCTCCAACTGCAATGGACCCCACCCTTGGAGGAACTTTTTGCCTCTTCCACTGGAAGACCTTATTTCTCCACTGTACATGCCACGGTCCCTCCCTCTACAGACTTGAGGAGTGTTGGCTTTAACCACATCTGATGGTGACCTTGGAGTCTGCTTGGAGACCCTTTGATTTGCTCACTTCAGTTGGCCATTTGGTGGCCAGAACTGCCTTAGTTCAGAGCCACCATGCAGGAGGAAGCGAGCATGGACAAAGCAAGGTGGGATACACGGAGCCCAGGCAAGCCCTGGCACCGGGAGGTGGGAGGGAGGGGTCTTTGGGTGCTTCTCAGATCTTTCCTTGACTTCCTCTGGCTGGCGCTGTCAGGGCACTTGCTTTTCCAGGTGACTAAGACTGCTCCCAGCACCCTCACCAACGTGGAGTCATCACACTGCTGATCTTTACTCAGATAACAAGTAAAAATAGTGGAGCAGCTCCACAAATGACGCCGAGCATCTTTTTACTTGTTTCAGAAATATTTTCTTCTCAATTCATACTACTTCTTAATGGAGTAAACTAATTAGATGTTTTTCTGTGATACGAATTTCAAGTGTTTTTCCCAATTTTTAAATTTTTTTGCATAGATTTTGCTATGTGGATTTTTTTATTTAGTTGACTTTATTGATATCTTCCTTTGTTGTTCCTGTATCATAGTTTTACCTCATAATTTATTCATTTACTCATTCATTAAAATGTATTGATTGTACATCTACTGTTGGTCAGGGAATACAGGATTAAACAGGACAAACTAGACCCCTTGCCCTCACAGAGCACAGAGTCAGAGAAATAGAAGATAAGCAAGACACTGATATTGAGATGACACTTTCAGAGAGTGGCAAGTTCAATGATGAAAATGAAAAAGATGACATAAAAAGTTAAGGCTGGTAGAGGACCTGTTTTAGATTTTATTAGTTACATACTGCTGAGTAACAAATTACTGTCTTGCAGCTGAAAACAGTCCGCATTTATTATGCAACCGTTTCTCTGGGTCAAGAGTCTGGGCAGGACAAAGCTGGGTGTCCTGCTCAGGGTCACACAGGCTGCATTAACGTGTTGGCTGGACGGCATTTTCATCTGAAGACTCAGATAGGGAACAGTTGCATCTACATTCCTTCAGATTATTGGCAGAACTCAGTTTCTATGGCTGTTTGACTGAAGGCCCAAGTGTTCTGCTGGCTGTCAGCTGAAGACTGCCCCCTTGATCTTAGAGGCCATTTCTTGAGGCAGCAAGGAGAATCTCTTGCCTCAGGAAAGGCCTGATCCCACTTTAAGGAGTTTACCTGATTAAGCCAGGCCCACCCAGAATACACTCTCATTTGTTCCATAGCAAACCTAATCACAAGAGTGATGTTCCATCACCTTTGCCATACATATTGTTTAGCAGCAAGTCAGAGGCCCCACATTCACTCAAGGGGAGGTGATTACACAAAGGTGTGCACACCAGGAGGCAATGTAAATTGGTGTAGCCACTGTGTAAAATAGTATAAAACTTCCTCAAAAAACTAGAACTACCATGTTGTCCAGCAATTCCGCGTCTAGATATTTATCAAAAGGAAGCGGAAGTGCTGACTTGGAAAGGTATCTGCACCCCCATGTTCATTGCAGCATTATTTACAACAGCCACGACAGGGAAACAGCCTAAGTGTTCATCAGTGGATGAATGGATAAGGGACATGTGGTATATATACAATGAAATATTATTCAAGCTGTGGAAAAAAAGGACATTTTGCCATTTGAAACAACGTGGATGGAGCTCAAGAGCATGACAAAAGCCACAGAGAAAGACGAATACCATACTATGATATCACTTATATCTGAAATCCAAAAATGAACAAACAATAAAACAAACAAACCTGAACTCATTGATACAGAGAACAGATTGGTGGTTGGCAGAGGTGGGGTTTTGGAGAAAGTGGGCAAAATGTGTAAAGGTAGTCAAAAGGCACAAACTTCCAGTTATAAAATAAATAAGTCATGGGTATGTAATATACAATATGGTGACTATGGTTAATAATATTGTATTATATATTCGAAAGTTTCTAAGAGAATAAATTTAAAAGTTCTCATTTCAACGAAAAAAATTGTAATGATGTATGACAGATGTTAACCAGACTTGTGGTGATCATTATACAACATACACAAATATCAAATGATTGCGTTATACCTGGAACTACTATAATGTCAGTTACATCTCAACTTTTAAAAAAATTATTGAGGGTCACCCTAGTATCTCTCTGCCATACAGATTTTGTTGAAGAAGACCTTTGAGAAGAGATGATAGTTAAGCTGATACTTGAATAACCACAAGGAAACGATCGTGCAAACATAAGAGGAAATGGCTTTCCTGGCAGAGGGAACAGCAAATGCAAAGAAAATTTTAAAAGTCAGGGTGACGGGCGTATATTGAATAGAGGTGGATGGGACGGCACAATAAACAAATGCACTACATGAAATGAAATGAAATGAAATGAAATGAAATGAAATGAAATGAAATGAAATGAACAAGAAGTAGATCTAGGACCTCAGGACTAGAAGTTGGGAGACCCAACTTCAAATCCCAGGCCAGCCCCTCACTTGCACAGTAACCTTGGGCCTCTCCCTTTCCTCCTTGGCCTGATCTGCCCCGCTATGGACCAAGGGTGATCAAGTCTGATGGCCTTGAGGACCTTTTTAGCCTGAGCAACCCTAGAGTCTCTGATAGACTGAATTACATCTCCAGCTAATTAGCCAATGACACCAAATTAATTAAGGCCTGGGAAAGTGATTATGTCTACTTCAGGCTTTCTCACGCTTCTTAGATATCATTGGGGGAGGAAGGGGGAGAGAGTAAGAGCAAAGAATGCAAGAACACCCAGGGGGACAGGAGTGGGGGCTCTCAATTTGCCGGAATCAATGCATAGTACTCTGGACCCTGGCTAGAGCGCGGCGGGTCTGCACAAATCATTAAGCCCCCTCGCCGGGCAGGAGGCTCAGCCAGGGCCCAGCCCTTCTCACTGACAATCCATACGGAGTTAGTTTGGCCCCACGAAGCGTAGAGATCAGATTTCTCTGCTCATCCTTGCCATGGAAAAGCAGACACGTGATGGTGGTTGGGAGTTTGGGGTTTGCTGGGAATTTTATTCTTAATTTTTTTTGGTCAATTTCAGAGGAAACATTGACTTTCAGCCGAGCTGATGGAAAGACAGAGTGGGCCCCAATCAGAGTAGGACTCCATCCAGATTGCTCTGCATCTCTTACTGGGAGAACAGGCTATTCCCTGCCAGTCCTGGGGCAGGACAGGGGGGCGATGGGTATTCTGAACGCTACGTTCTATTACGTGGTCACCTCAAAGGCACAAAGTTCCAAGAGGAGCCTGGGTGAATGGGAGGTGTTGAGAGCAACCGTTAAGGGTCTAGGTTCAGAAGGGAGAATTGGGCATTCCACTGACGTGTCATCCAGCCAGGGGGAAGTTTGGCCAAAAAAAGTCCCAGGGTGGTGATGATTGATATTATTTTTGGAAACAGCTTTATCGTTTTTATAAAATCGACACTTTCCAGTTGTATAAAAAAAAGAAAAAAAAAACAAAGGGGAAGAAAGAAAGAAGAAGGAGAGAGAGAGAGAGAGAAAGAGAGAGAGAGAGAGAGAGATAAAGAGCGAGAAGGATAGACATTGCAAAGAATAAGGGGGAAAAAAGTCCCTTTAGTGGCCCTGGATGAGTCCCTCGAGACTGTAAGTCCCTTGAGGGTAGGGGAGACTGTGTTGTGTCCCATTCATACCCTCAGGGCCTTCATTAAGAAGGAAAGGTGCTCACACAGGGAAAACATGGTGACCTCAGAGAGTCTTCTAAGATGACCATCCATGTCCAATTGATTGGAAACCATGCGCAGCATAGAGAGGGAGGCAGGACCCCAGCATGCCCACCCTCCCGCCTCTCCAGGATCTGGTGCTGCATTCCGAAGGTGGCAGACTCTGTCGATTGTGACTGAGTCCACTTCCTGTGGCAAGGGAGGGAAGGGACAGGCAGAGTGGGATACATAGAAGAAAATTCCAGAAGATTAGACACATGTATGGGATGAGGGCACAGGGCTTTGGCCTTCATTCGTGCTCTACAAGCTGGTGACACTTGTTTTTGGTTCATGAAAAGGCAAGTGGCATCTGGATGCCCGCCCAGATAGGGAATGATTTTCTCCTCGATTTTTTTTTTTTAATCTCTGATGATAATCTAATTAGAATATGAGATGTTCAATTACACAATGAGAGAGCATCCAATGGCAGAGCACGTCGAGTCATGCTTGTCGTTCATGACAGAATGAGCGTTTGTCCTTCCCTATTCTTAAAACCGAGAAAACTGAGGCTCTGGGAATTGATGGGACCTCCTCAAGGTCATGTGGTTACTCAGCAGCAGAGAAGGAGAAATATACAGACATCCTCACATCTGATCTGCCTCTTATTTCTCTAGCTGCATCTTCCACCCTTCTCTCCCATGCTTTGCCCAGCACCAGTTGTGAACCATGCCCATCTTCCGCCTTGTAGCTCCTCATCTCCACACTGTTGCCCATGCTATTACCTCTCTTGGGAAGTCTTTCTCCCTTTCTGGAAAATTCCAAGCTGTATTTGAAGATTCAGTTAAGATGTCCACCAGGTTGCCTTCCCTGATATCTGCAGTGAAGAAACCGCTCCCTTTTTCCTGCACTGTATTTGTACCATTTATATTTTTTGTTGCAATCTTCTAGTGTATCTCCCCAACGAACTAGTGTGCTTGAAAGCAGTAGCTGTGTTCTATTTAGTTCTGCTCCCCTACAGCTACACACAGATAGATATCTGTTGAATGAATGAATGACTTTTGAATTCGTAAATGTTCTCATAACTGTCTGCTAAAATGACAACTGTCATACTCATCCCCCTCCTTCAGCACCAAGCACAAACAGAGACATGTGGGTGCCAATGTCTTATCACTGTGGTGCTCAGCTGAATTTAACAGTGTTCTTTGTTCTATTTCAGTGCCATGTGACCTCTCCTTTAAGCAGATGGAAAGGGCTCACCCCATTCTCCCCTTTCCAAGAAAGCAACATGCCCTCTGTCCCTTGGGATGCCACCAGCAGCGTGCTAAAGTTGATAGCTTCTCAATGATATCTTTTATAATTTTAATATTAATTCTAAATATTTCTCCTAATTTTCTAATGAAATGTCCTTGTGTCAAAGTCTATCAACCCTAGAACCAGAAAAGATGGAATTGATAAATGTCCAAGAATCCCTGGAAATCGAGGTAGCTTCTTTTCCATCACTATTGCTGGTCTCATGTCTTTGAACACGTGTTTCCGCAGCCAGTGACTTGCTATATGACCTTGAACTCAGTGATGATCTCTTCTGAGCCTCCGTGTCCCCATCAATAACATGGAAATAAATGCACTGCCTACTTCACAGAGCTGCCATGAGAGAACTCCATACAATGTCAGACAGGCACCAAATGATAATAGTTATTATTGTGGCTGTTTTTAGTAGTAGAGCATCTAGAGCCTGACTGCCTGGGTTTCAACTCTGGCCTTGCCACTTAGCTAGCTGGGAAACCTCCGACAAGTACTTGATGTTTCTGGGTCTTTGTTTCTTCATTTATCAAAAAGGACTATCTCCTTTTTTTAGTTTTTACCTCACAGGACTGTTGTGAGGATTAAATGAGATAATAAATGTAATCTAGCACTTAGAATAGTGGCAGACTCATAGGTAGTGTTCAGTAAATCACAAGCATGTTGGGTTACTGTTGCCTTTATTATCTTTTTCAAAGTTGCTTATTTCTTCTGGATTTAGAAATAAAATTCTAAAAGATTGCGTCCAAAAGAAGTTTTAGGAATCATGAGAAGAGATTCTTCCCTTTGTTCAGCTGGTCAAACAGAGGCCAAGATTGGTCAGACCAATTGGCAGAGATTGCAAAGTCCAGACCAAGGCAAAGACTTCCTGGGCCTCAGCCTCTCCCTTCTGAGCCCCTTAGTGGGAGGTGGCTGGGTCGGGGAATCATGGGTTGCCATGGGTTGTATTACCTGGTAACAAGGACTTTCATCTGGGGAGGAGCTGTTCCCTCCTGCTGGTGTCACCGCTGTTCTCCCCACCCCTAGAACCATAGGGTTCCAGAAAGAACTCCTCTTCGGCTTCCAAGACTAGGGTAGGGACAAGGGTACTAGGAGAGAACTCCTAGTCACTTCGAAGGCAGCATTGACCCTGGAGGGAAAGTCAAGACACAAAAGGAAGGGAGAATTCCTGAATACATTGCAGAAAGTGAACCTGACACAGCCCTGGCCTTCTGGAAAGCACATTCTACCTGGGAAATGGCAAGAAACGGGTCAATATTAAAATGGTGATGAAAAAAAGGGAACTGGACCTTTTAGATGAGGAGATCAGAGAAGGTTATGTTATTGTGTATTCACACACAGTGCCTGAGGCCCCCACCAGTCCCCAGATGGATTTCCCCAGAAACTCTATTGGTCTAAATGCAAATTAACTCTTGGAGAGTGGCCCGGACATCCCAGAGTTCCAAAGGAGTTTGTAGACCAGATCTCCTTTAGCAACATTCAAATCTTGAATCCTCCCTCTACCCATCTCTGCAGCGTGACTTTGAACAATGTGCTTACCCACTCTGAACCTTGGTTTTCTCATCACTAAAACAAATGGTTATAGGAGGAGTCAACCATAGGGTTGACAGGAGGAATCAAGGAGATCATATATAAGAAAACACATAGCTATGGCTCAAAAATGCTAGCCATTATTTATTTTTTTCTTTATCCTTTCACCTCCTTTTCTGTCCACTTTTTTTCTATACTCCATCTTTCCTCTCTCTAGGATTTTATACTTCTTTCTCTTCATCTTTTCTCTTTTTCTGCACCCACTCCCTTTCCTCTTTCTCCTCCTCTTTCTTGACTCTTCCTCTTCTCCTCCAAGTGAACGTCAGAATACATTTCATTCTAGCAGGGCTAAGAACACAAATGCCTTCAGGCTATCTCCCAGTGGCCAAAGCAAGAACACGTTCTGCCCAGGTGAGCAAAATAAGAAAGTCTGGCTGGGTGACGCTGCTGGCCAGACTCCTGGGGGTAGGTGTGCAGAGGGCTCCTCACTTCATTTCCTGGGCACTGAGGTTGTGGCTGAATCAGTCTCCTTGCTGTATGCATGTGCCTCCCTTTCTTCCATCAATGTAGAGGATAAATGTATTATGGCCATATTGTCGCAGTGTGGGAGGGACTTGGGGTTCCTCTCAAGAACTGAAAACAAAGGCATATTGCTTCTAACTTATTTTAGCAGTTTTTAGTAATATAATTTTCAGTTCATTTGGCTATCAAAAACACACTTTTTCCCTTTTTCTTCTCACCAAAAAAGGTGAAACAGATCTGGGCTGTGCTGGGGGTGCTAGTGGCTTAGTTTTTCTCTTTTTTTTTTTTAGCCGAACTAATTTCTCCATGCTGTGGAGAATTTGTCACATGCGCAGGTCTGTTTGATTTCATTAAACAGAATATTTAAGCATAAAAATTGTTTAATCGCCTTGTGTCATTATGAGATGAATTTCATTTTGCATACATTTGCATATTTCATCAGAATTAAGGCTGCTAATATGCAAATGAGAGACAGGTTGCGGCTGAGGTGTTTATTGTAATAGCTGCAGGCTGTTCCACTTGGACAGCTTTCTAGGTGGTGGGGAAGGAGGGGGAGGGAGGACTTGGGGTGGCTTAGAGACCTTCAAGAAGCCGTTGGGTCTCTGGAGCTTCCGCCTTGTTCCAGCAAAGATACGTGGGCGTGGCCTGCCTTCCTGCCCTAGGAGACTGGCCAATCAGAACAGGCTGGGCTTGAGGTGGCGAGAAGAGGACCCGCCGTCTGCCCCAAAGGCTCCTGGGAGCCAGCAGGTACCAGGGCTGCGGTTAGAGACCAGCGCGAAGTTCAGGCATCCCAGATGCCCCCTCAGGATGGGCAGATGACATTCTGGAGGACTCCATAGCCTTCTCTCTGCTCCTTCTTCCTCTGCCTGCGTTTTTTCTTTTCCTTTGTTTTCTCCATGGCTTTGTTTCAAGACCTATTGAGTTTTTTACCCTTTATTTCTTCCTCTTTGTTTTTCCCTTACACATTTACTCCTGTGCTTTCTTCCATCCAGAATGGACCGGCATCCTTTTCTATTGTCTTTTTTTTCTCCTCTGCTTCTTGCCTGCTTTGTTCTGTTCCCCACCCTGACTTACTGGTTCCTTTCCTCTCCTTAGCTCCCATCTCACTTCCTCCTTCCTCTATCACAGCCCCCTTTCCTCCTCACCCTGCCAGCCGAGAGGGCATCTGCAGCAGCCACGAATGGCTTGAGGTGGGGACAGAAAAGGCAAGGCTCCACTTGCGCAGCCACCCCGCCCCTTCATCTGAAATCCTTGATGAATGCCTGCCCTCATTTGAAGGTCAGAGATTAGATACATATCATTTTCTCCTCCAGGGCCTGCACTGATTGTCCCCAGGAGAACAGGTTTGAGTCACCCCCCCAGGCACAGACCAAAGAGAGGGGAACTGGGGTTTGGTGCATAATGAGTCAGTTGTGAGATCTCCGAGGGGTTTGATAAAGACACCACTTTCAAAAGAAAATATCAGGGATGATCCCCCCACCCTCACCCCACCTCCTGTTCCGTGCAGTTGGTGATTGGTCACAACACTTCCTCAAAGATGAGTGAGGGTGATTTGGAAAGGGGCTTTTTGAACATAGCAAACCTGAAAGACAATTTGAGCAAAACACTGGCCTGAACAAACCTAGCCTTTCCTCCAGGCCTCAGTTTCCCCTCTGAAGACTTCCCTAGCAGTTGCAGGCAAAAGATGATTTGGAAAGGGCAGGATATGTTCATTAAATCAACCACTCTTTATTAAGTATCTACTGTATGAGCGAATACCGACCGAGGCAGCTGTAAAAAAGACAAGGCCCTTGTTCTCTGGCAACTGACACTTGGATAGGGAAGGCAACCCACAGGAGGTGTGATCATGTCAGGCAGTGATAAATGCCATAAGTGGGGAGGTGGACAGTGACTAGACCCCACCACACCCCTTTCTATTGCTCTCTTTGGCTGATGTTGGTAGGCTTGTCCTGGGCCCCTTTTCTGGGCCACACCCCCACTGGCCACTGGTCCCTTGTTTCCACACCACCCAGAAGGCCCTGCAGAGAATCACTGGTTTTTACTCAGACCCTGTGAGCATCTCCCCAGAGCTGGTAAAGCAGCATCTGCCAAGCAAACCACCCCCCTCCAGATTAGCTGTTCAGGCCTGCATTTTAGAGCCTGAGCAATTAAAACAGAATTAATTGGCTAGTAGGCAATCACCTTCCAAAGCAGGCGGGGTGGCGTGTTTTGCTGAGTTGACAAACTGAACACAATGCATATATCGACCAGGGGCAGCAGGGAGGGGTGGCTAGGCCGGCCAATGGGATTTAGAGGCATCCTCTGCTCCCTTCCCACCCCCGCTGCATGCAAAGGCCAACCATCAGGATCTGAGCATCTCTGTGGGGAATCCAGCTTTGCTGGTGCAGAACGTTCTGGAATAGAACTTTGCCTTCACAACTTTGAAACGCCCAACCCAGGGATGTTTTGAAATTTGATTTGATTTTTAATATCTTTATTCTCTTCCCAATAGTAAAAGCAATACATTTCCTATTGATTTTTAAAAATCAAATTTTGCAAGTATGTATGACTTAGAAACCCTATAAAATGATGTCTGCAAATATATTAGCATTTGCTGGGGGGGAATCTGCAGGAGCATACACTAAACTGTCAACAGCAGTTAGCCCACGAATGTGTGTGTGTGGCGGGGAGCGGGGAGTAAAACAAGCCTGTGTGCATGTAACACATTCAAAGGAAAACCGAATGGGCACTAAAGTGGATAATGCGGCTTGTTGTTGTTGCTGTGGATTATGTTGTTTTGTTTTTGTTTCATGAAAATCAAGTGTGTTTATGGTGAAGAAAAAAAAGAAATATGGAAAAGACTCCTGAAATCCATTCTTCCGTTTCCATCAGCAAGTGGTGACCCTCTAATGGTTCTGGTGGGAACAAGCATAGCTCCTGGGCTAGAATTCAGGCTCCTTTGCCTCCTGGCTGTGTGACCTTCTCCAAGTCACTTGCCCACTCTGGGCTTCAGTCTCAAAAATGAGGAGTAGACTCAGTACTTACCTCAACCTACCGAGATAACTGCACATAAAGAACTGCCCCCAGTGCCTGGCACATGGTGAGCGCTTAACAAATGGCAGCCACCAGTACTGGTTACTGCCCAGTCTTTCTGGCAAGATGCCATACACACGGGTTTTTAAAGAAACTTGACTTATTGTATTAAAACCCACTAGAACACAGGGACCACCAACATCTCCCTTCCTGCTCTGTCGTGCCTAAGTAAGTGACAAAAATTGAGTGGTTCTATTTTCAAGGTACCTGATTTCATAGTGTCCCAGGAGGTGTTGAGATTCTCAGAAAGAACTGTTTAAAAAGATAGCAGAGAACCCGGAAGAGAGAGGAGGTGGCAGCAGGGGAGGGAGTACTAAGACTGATTTGTATCAAAGTTGGGGTGATATGAAAAGCCCAGAGATCCGAGTTTAATTCCTGGCTTTGCCACTCATGGCCTTGGCCCCATTCCTTTCTCTGTCTGAGGCCTCAGTTTCCCCATCTGAGACACACAGCAAGAACAAATTGCTTATCTAGCACCCATTAACTGATAGAAAAATATTGTAAATTAGCATCATTTTTTTTTCTTTTAACGAACTTACGTATCCAGTAGTCAGGGCTCCAGGAGATCGAAGAGAGGAAGCAGAGACGGGACTGTCAGACAGCTCAGCTCGAGGGTTTGAGAGTGACAAAGGTGGGCCTCGAAAACTCTGGACAGAGAGCTGTGTTGTAGAGCTCTGGAGCTCCCTTCTAGAAGCCAGTGGGTAGGTCTAAAAGCAAGCTGCCAGGAAGCCCTCGGCCTGAAGGTAAGTGTTTGTATAAGAAGCCAGGGTGAGAGCCAGGAGCGGGGAGGCCGTGATTGTACCGACGAGACCTCGAAACCTGAGCGCGTCTTGCCTGCAGTCAGATGGGGGTCACCAAAGCCAGACTAAATAGTCTGGTGGGCCGGGCTCTGGGCTGTCTGGAAAATGATCCCAGGATGGAAGGAATAAGTCAGGGAGGGGGCCAGGAGTGGAGACACAGTCAACAAGGCAGAGCCCTGTATCAGCAGCCACCCTAAGGCTGCCTCCCCAAGGTGGAGCCTAACCATGAAAGGGATGGCATTTTTTAATTTTTTTTATTTCAGTTTCTGCTTCTTAATGGTGAGGAGGAGGAGGATGGAGGCTGGGGGGCAGCTCAGGGCCCTCCTCTGCTCTCCTGCACAAGGCTCTTGGAGGCACACTTCACTCTGTTCTTTAGGCTTGGGGCCAAGTCCTCATGCCAAAGGGGTTTGAGTGACACTGTGTGGCCTTGGGCTGGTTAATTAGCCTCTCTGTGCCCTGTCAGCCCTCATTTGTCAAGCAAGGATAAGGCTATGTTCAGTCTATGTTGACTGAAACTGGGGCCACAATAGCACCACCTACGCACTTTTGTGTGGGTGGGGAAAAAGGTGCCGCTCCAGGCAAGCTGTCCCCTAGACTCAGACTGCCGAGTTGAGGATGTGGACCAGGTGCCCTTGGGCAGTGAACAATATGCGTAATTGCACGCGGCAGTCCTGGGAGCGGCAGGAAATGAGTAAGGCCTAGAGCATTAGTGACACTTGCTCTGTGCCCGTCACCGTCCTCAATGCTAATGCTCTGTGCCCGTCACCGTCCTCAATGCTCTAAACCTGACGTCAACACAAGAAGGTGGCCATTCTTTCCCTCTTCTTAGGGATGAGGCAGTTGAGGCTCCAAGAAATAAAGCAGCTTGCCCAAAGTCACACAGCTAGTGACAGGATTTGAGCACAGATCTAATTCTAAAGCCCTTTCCATAATACCTTATGGATTATTACCATGAATATTAATATTTCCTTCTAATGATTAAGCTTCAGTTTAGATATTACTTCTTATGTCCCCAGCAACACTATTCACAACAACCAAAAGGTGGAAGCAATCCAAATATCCATCAATGGACAAATGGATATAAAAAAAGTGTGGTCTATCTATAAAATGGAATATTACTTAATCCTAAAAAGGAAGGAAATTCTGACACACACTACAACATGGATGAACTTTGGGGATGTTCTGTTAAGTGAAATAAGCCGGTTACGAAAGGACAAATACTGTATGATTCCACTCATATGAGACACCTCGAAGAGCGAAATCCACAGAGACAGGATACAGAATGGTGGTTGCCAGCAGCTGGAGGATGGGGGAGGGGGAGTTAGTGTAATGGGGACAGAGTTTCAGTTGTGAAGGTTAAAAAGTGTTTAATATGACCAAACTGGTTAAGATGGTTCATTTTATGGTATGTATGTTAAACCCCAATAAAAAAAAAAGAATCCCTTCTTTAAGGACTCCCCGTGTACACCCCAGCAAGGCTGCTCCCACAGAGGCCTCCGCTCTCCCTTTCTCACCCTCTGCACCCCCACAAACATGTATTTCATTATCTCCAGGCTCCCAGAAAACATAGTGGCCTTCCCTGCCTCCATCACTGCAATGTCCGCTAGGGCTAGCTCAGCACCTGTACCTGACAGGCACTTAGAAATGATTCTGAACAAATAACACCAACTGCGGGTAAACGATAATGCTGGCTATTTAAAAGTATCTGATTAGAAAAGAGAGTTTTCTCTGAGGCATATGAAAAATATGGCTCGCTTGACCATGCTGGAAAAGTCCAAGTTTGAGGGCCCCATGGTGCTCATCTGGGAGGTGAAGCACGGACCCTCACAGTTTCTTCTGGAAGTCTTGGAGAAGTCCCTCCATGTTTCCTCCAGGTCTGGTTCCTGTAGAGCGTGAGCACTGTGCCCACGACACCATGGCCGGCTCTGTTCCCTGGGTAGTTCTGAACTCCTAACTAGGGCACATTGCTCTCCAGTGCTTCTCAGGACTCGGGGTCTTGGCTCCATTTCCTGGCTCTCAACGAGCCAAGCAGATGGTCACAAAAACTGAAGGTAGCCGGTTATCCTGATCCCTGGGTGTCTCCCAGTGCCTGCCCTTGGCTCTCGTTCCTTCCAAACCTCAGAGCATTTGGCTCCACTCCAGGTGGTCTGGGAGTGTCCCGTAGGGCACTGACAGGTTCCCAGGGATGACAGATCACCAGCCCATTTCAGAGTTGGTGAAACTGAGGTCTGAGCAGGGGATGTAAGATCCTTCATGTGACTCCTCATTCAGCCCATCTCCCTGATCTAGAGAACACAGTCATTAATTTTCAAATATCTGTGAGCCCTGGAAAGTGCAGGGCTGGGTACTAGAGATATAATGGAGAAAGGGGTGTCTGGGAGGGTGTCCTGCCTTTATCAGACTCACAGTCCAGGGCTGGAGACAAATAGGCAGCAAAATCTGCCAAGTGCACTTAACCTGGGAACCAGGATAAGGGCTGTGAAAGAGGAAAAGGGAGCTGGGGGAGCTGATGTAATAGGAATGCGTGGTCCAGTCTGGTGAGGTCCCACAAGGCTTCTTTGAGCTCCTTCAGATTAATGCTTCTGATAATCTGTTCAAGGGGAGGGGGCAGAAAACTTCCAGATGGAGGGAACACCACGCGGGAAGGCTGGTATGGAGGACCAAGTAAGGAACTACAACCCACAGAAAGAAGGTCAGTGTGGCCAGCGCCATGGAGAGCCACAGAGGGTGCTGGAGGAAAGGGCCAGCCACACCACTGTGGGAGGGACTCTAGTCCACAGCCTGGGGGCCAGAGGCGGCATGGAAGGGACTCACCAGCGGTGAGACATGAATGTATTTTGAAAAGATCACACTTACTGCTGAGTGTGCAAGGGATTAGGGGGAGCTGGAAAGCAGAAGAGAGGCTCCTGCAGGCATCCAGGTGAGAGATGACGGTGGCCAGCCCCAGGGTGTCAGCAAGGAACAGGGAGGAAAAAATGACAGAATCAAGAGAGGTTTGGGCAGGAAGGTCTCTAGAACCTGCTGGGTGATGGGGAGTATAGAGTAAGGGAGAAAAAGGGTGCAGGGAAGTCAGACTACTGTGATGGGGATGCTGGGGCAGGAAGCTTGAAAAATCTGCAATCACAAAATCCACACTTATTGTATGGATGGCAAAACTGAGGTACTTACGAAGCAACGTGCCTTCTCCAAGATAATGCAGTGAGGCCGTGCCAACCAGGGAGCAGAATGCATGTCCCATGTGACTGATGACATCAGCTGCAGTCCAACCAGAGCAGAAAACTTCATTTGCTTATTCATTCATTCAGTGGGTACTTTTTGATTCTATTAGATGGACACAGAGATGAACACATCCTAGTCTCTGACCTCGAGATGTTCTTGGTGGGGATGACAGACACACAGATCTGCCCTCATAACCCAGGGAGGATAAGGATCCAAGCGGGATTTACCACAGCTGCAGGAAGCAGAGAAAGAAGCATTAATTCTGCTGGGAGGGGAAGGGTGTTCTTGAGAGTCTTCAAGAAAGGTGCTTTTTGAGTTGAATCTCTTAAGTATGTGTTTGCTAGTAGTCTAAAGTGGGGAAGGAAGCATACAAAGACCCTGGGGGCATATTCAGGAAATGGGGAAGCATTGGTTTGAATGAAGAATTGGTGCAGAAAGCAGAGCTGGCCTGGGGGCTCAGGTGAGATGCCTGAGCTATCTATGGAGGATGGCTCTCAGGTCTCAGGCAAACTTTCCTCAAAGCCCATTGCTTGGAGTACCAGGACCAGCCCTGCAGTCAATGGCTTTTGTTATTGCTGTTGTCAACCGGAAGCCTTGATTTGTAGTCAGACATTCACATCCTCCAAAATACAAAATAATGTGATGCTCATTAGCTTTTCCCATGTGCTGTTATTACAAGAGGTGACTTAGTGTCATGATAACACCAGGGCTCTGGAACCAGCGCGTCTGGGTACAGACCTCAACTTTGCATGACCTTGGCCAATCACCCCACTCTCTTGGTTTTCTTGTCTCTGAAATGAGAATAAAACTAGGATTGGGAGGATTAGCTTCTCTGAGACTCAATTTGCTTGTCTGATGTGCACAGTGCTTAAGAGAATATCTGGTACCCACTAAATATTAGCTATGTTTGTTGATTTCATAACGACCCTATAAAAACACGCAAGTGTTATCATTTTTAAAGATGAGACAGGTGAGGCTTTATAAAGGATATGACTTAACCAAAGGTTCACAGATAGAAGTTGGTAGAGCTGGGATTTGAACCCAGGTCCTGAGCTCCGACCTGCCTGCCAGAATGCATCTGAACTAAAACTAAAATTCGAGGCTGCGTGCAGGTGATTCTAGCCCACAGAATTTAGTGCCCAGCTGGAAAAGGATATAATTGGCCTCCATCCAGCAGGGGTGATTTGGGCAGGGACGTCCAGGGAAGCTGGCCTCTGAGCCACCACAATTGCTTGTCCAGAATTGGGCACTGCTCTGGAGACAGACAACTGTCGGTTCAGATTCTAGCTCTGACCACTTCCTTCCTAGCTGAGTGACCTTGGACAAGACAGTAACATCTCTGAGCCTCCATTTACCCATCTTTGAAGTGAGACTGCTGGCTAGCTCAAGTGTAAGGAAATTTGCGGCACCGATATGACCTCTTAAGGAATGAGAGTTTCTGAAGCTGTCGGCAAAAGTAAATGACATCTCCATGAGACCTCCCTACTGTGCCCCATGGCCATCTAGCCTCTCTGAGACCGAGTTTACTTGCCTGATAAATAGGCAGAGTAAAAATAAGAGGAGTCCTGCCCCCTCTCAGAGGTATTGCATGTGCAAAGCACATGGCTTTGGAGCCTGGCAGTGTGGTGGTGAATTCCCAGACCTGCCCTTTCTTATAGATGCCTTTAAACAGGCTGAGTCCTCATCTACAATATGGGCACAACGATTTCAATTTTGCAGAATCTGTTTAAGAATTAGAGATAACATACACTTAGCATCAAGCACACAATAAGCATAGAATCGTTAGAAAATAATAATAATAATTACATCAACAAGAGTGTCTGGGACATTCCCTTTGGGCCAAGCAAGATATTATGTGTTCTGAGCTTTTATCTTAATTCAGATAAAACATATGAAGGTGCTTTATAAGCTGTAAAGTCCTGTGCATGACCCTAGCAGAGGGAAAACTTCTGCCTAGCAGCAGGAAGCTCTCCTTGATGGAGGCCAATTACATCCTTTCTAGGCCCCTGAGACCTCCTTAGAAGCAGAGATGCCATCTCAGTCACCACGAGGGGAGGGTGCATGCCCCCCCACATCCTAAAAGTTTTCATTTGTTAGAATTTGAGATACAATACAGCAAAGGCATCAGCCACCCCAACAAAGCAGAGATGAAGTGCCCATTAGGTTCTTTTTAAGTTCCAAAGACGTGTAATGATCATCTTTTCCTCCACTCATAAACCACATATGGATTTAATTGCCCCGGCATCAAACCCAACCAGGCTGGGCTTACTCGCCAGAAACAATGAGACATTGGGAACGCAGGGCCAGGAGAGGCAGAGGCTTTAACAAGCTTCTAGGTGGGATTTTTCTTCCCCTCCCTTTTCGCTTTATTGAATCTGGTCCTTGCTGATTTGGTTACAGCCTGTGATTTCAGTTTATGATTCAATAACCCATTTGAAAGCTTGTAAATAGCATGGTTCTGCTATCTGCTCCCTCCTCCCCCAGGGGGTTGCCACTGAGGAAAGACGGGGAGCTCTCTGGCTCTTGCAGCAAGTTGGGCAGCCTTTTGGGGGTATTCTGAGGGTTGGGATGCTGAGTGAAGTGGACCTGAGATGGGGCCTTGACCACTGGCGAAGGTGGATCCAGCCTCAAGCATCGGCTGGACAACAGGGACTCACCAATCCAAATGAGGACTTCTACCAGTTCAGACATGACCACGTCATAGGGTTCTTGATTCTCCCCACCACGACCAGGGCTGGGGCCCACTGGCACGAGCCTCAACTCATCCCTCGGGAACCCATAAGAGTGATCATAGAGGCTCTGGTTCACAGATTCTGTGAGTCCTCACCCCCAAATTTCTTCAGAGGGTCATCCACACTTCCTTTGTCTCTTCCTTGCCTCCCTACAATCCCAACCTGCTGCTAACTGGTTAACTACTAGTCCCAAGAGAAGAATGAGAGACACATGGAACAGGATCCTACCCGTGCCCCCCAACCCCTGCCAGACAAGCTTCTTCTAGAGCAGACCCTCCCCACAGCTAACCAGCAGATGCAAGAGTGAGCCCAGCCAGTATGAGCCCCAGGCAAAAAACCGATCAAGACCTTGTTGTGGATGTGACTCACTGATTTGGGGTGGTTTGTTTTGCAGTAATAACCAACTGATAGACTCTTTACTGGGTGCTTTTCAACTTTGTTAACCAAATGACTAAATGATTAGATGCAGTTTTTTAGATTGCTGGATCTGTGACTTGAAAAGGTCTTAATAGTGGGATTCTGTGCTTCTGTGTCTCTTTGGCTCAAATTCCTGGAGCAAAAGCTGGGCATGATTCTCTACAGCGGAGTAGCACAGTCTATGCAAAAAGATGTGTGCTGATCTTCGCCCCATCCTGGGTTTCCTTTTGACCTCCATGAGAGCAGCCTGGTGCCAGGCAACTGAATACGAGGGAAAGTAGAAGCTGTGAACAGCTGAACTGGAACACATTTTCATGACTCCCCTGCCCACAGGGAAAAGGCCAAGTGCCATGGGAGGACCTCCAGGCTCTGGCTTTACCTCACGTTCTCATCTTGCAGCTCCGCCACCACACTCCCCAGCAGGCACGCAATTCTGCTAAATGGTCTCCAACCACACCATGCTTTTTCATACATCCCTGCCTTTGCTCCGACCGTCACCCTATCTTATATGTCATTCTTCCATTTAGCCACCTAGTAAACTCCTACTCACACTCGCAAAACTCAGCCAACATAGTCCTTCTGTGAAGTTTCCCCCATATTCAGATCAAATACTTCCTATGATACTGAAATAATTTTACTGCATGTCAGACTAAACCCCATTCCCTCAACTAGACTGTGAACTCCTCCAGAATATGTTCAATAAAACTGAAGAGAGTAGGTGAGTGAATGGGGAATCAGTGTGGGTACCATTTCAAAGTATGATAGTTCCACACAAATGCCATGGGCACTGGAATCAACAGGCCCTGGGTTCAGATCCAGACAGCTATTGCTACATATGGGCTAGTTCTACTGTTTCTCGGGTCTCAGTTTCCCCATCTATAAAGTGGGACCACAGAGCAATGTAATAATATATCATCTCGAGGGAAAAGGCTTCTCTTCTTCCTCCCTGCCAGGGGATTCACAGTCCTCCCTTTCCAGGGCTCTGTCTCCTGGGCCTCCATCCTAGCACCTCTCCCAGGGGTGGGAGGCCCCAGGAGGCTGGGAAACTAGAAGACGCTGGAGCTCAGCATCCTCTGAAGGCAATTTTCCCTCCCCGAGAAGGTCTCAGTGAGCAGCGTGACACCATCATTATATTAATAACTCCCATTTATCAGATTCCAATCAGGACTTTCCGTTCATTGTCTCACAATAGCCCTGTAGGGTAGATACTCCTATTACCCACATTATTAAGATGAGGACACTGAGGATCAGAGAGGTGATGGGACCTGATAAGAGGCTTCCTGGTCCTCTGCCCCTCTCACTGTTCTCTTTTCTGTCCGAAGATCTTTTATAATTGACCCTGAATCTCCGTGTGATTAGTCACAGGGAGACCATGTTTCAATTTGGAACTGACCTTGACAAACCTGTGGTTTGAATTTCCCAGGCTCTGGGCTCTGATCCCTGGGTACCAGTGGAGAGAGACGGGAAGCAGGATCCATGAGAGCATCTGGGGCTTGGAGTAGCCTCAATATGGTGCTGCTATACACGTCAGCACAGCCTGAAGAGTTTGCCCTGCTTTCCAGATTCCCACACTTGACAAACATTTCTTCATCACATAGTGTCTGGCCAGGCCATGTGCCAGGAGGAGGAGAAACTGAAATGGCATAGTTGTGCCCTCAAGAGCCTCCCAGTTTGATGGCCAAGGCAGCCATGAAGATGAGCTTCTGGAGGCCATTTATTTAAAGACTGTAGTTAGTGACACTTGGGAGCGAGAACCCATTAGAGCATTATCTTAGTGCCAACACCATTCAATTGCTCATGGCTGCCTGGAGGCTCCAGGACTCAGAAAGGAAGGATGCTATAATTGATTAGCAATGTCTGCCAGGTGCATGGCTTGGAGAGTTCTGGCCTGTGTACCAATTATCTGCCACCCCTATTTAAGCAAATGACACTCTTACGAAGACTGGCGGCCTACCCAGTTAGCAAGGTTGGAGAGAGCCATAACAGTGAGATGTCTCCAGTCTCAATCTGAGGATGGGCCATATGCTTCAGAGAAAGGAGAATTTTCTGCTCCTGGGAGACCCTACAAAGCTCCCAGTGAAAAAGTGAGTTGAGCTTAAAGGGGAGGTAACATTTCAACATCTCCATGTGGATCCCACTGACGTATTGAGCGATGACTGTATTCCTTATATTTTCCAGGTGAAGAAGATAGCAAGGAGGGCCCACTAGGCAGATGGATCAGTTAAAGATACAAAGATGCAGCATGGTGAGGATGACCAGAGAAAGGAGTGTGAGGAGACCAGAGCTGAGGAGGGGCAGCTCAGGAAGGTTCTGGAGGTTGAAGGTGGGCTTAATTACACAGGATCAAGTTGGGAACCTTGCACTGGAACAGTTTCTCTGGCTCCTTGCAGAGGGACCACCAGTGAGGAGGCAGTTGCCAGGCTGAGGAATCTTTTTCCCTGAATGTTCTCGGCCTGGAGAACCAAGCTCCTGCAGCCTGAGGATGTGCCGCTGCTGCTATTTTAAGCCGCCTGCCAACAGCCTGCCTGCCTCCCCCGCTGCTGCCTTGACAGGCGGCTCCTGACAGCGAGCCTGGTGTCGCCCCAGCAGTCAGCACTGGGCTGCTGGATGCAGACGCGCACCCAGGCAGGTGACAGCTGTGGGGACCCCATGTACTCTTCCCAGCCCTAATGCTTAGCCTCTTTGACCCACTAGCCTTGGGGCGAGGGCTGAGGAAAACCCACCATCCCACTCGGCTCAGACACTGGGCAGGTAGACGTGGGTGTTAGTCTCAGATCTCCTCTATCCTCACAGCGTGACTGTGGTAAAGCGCCTCTCTTGTCACAACCTCGTTTTCATCTGTAAAATGGGTATAATGATGAGATAAAGGAACTGACCTCTCAGGGTGGTTGGGGAGCTCTTCATGAGATTATATATGTAATGAGCCTAGCACAAGTGCCTGGAACAGAGGAGGCGCCTGAGGGAAGTGAGAATGTCTGTACTAACCATCGTCGCTGTCTCTCCCCCTTATCCTGACTCATTCCTCATCACCTGATGTTGACACTGCTTCTCGGTTGGACCAGGACAGCAGAGATGTTGGATCCCTAGCATCTCGGATAGCGTCTGATACATAGTAGACGCTCAATAAGTAAATAGCAAACAAGAGGAACGGTCCTTGTTAAATAGCCCCACTTCTCTGAGCTTCATTTTCTCATCTGTAAAGCATTCATTTGAACGGATGAGCATTCATTCATTCATACTCACCCCTGAGTCACTGAGCCCCTACTATGTGCCAAATACACTGTGTGAGGCTTTAAGAATGCAAACACGTACGACCCCTGTTGGAGCATGACACCTAAATTGGGCCTGTTTTCGTCTGGTGGAGGACTAAATTCCTAATTCTGAAAGTGGACCAAATTATATATTGTCTGATCACAAAACAGGTGGATTTTTAACCAATGTCATCATCATTCATAAAATAAGAGCCAGCTTTATGATGTTGCCTGCCACCATTAGACCTAGTCAGGGAGAAAGGGAACGACAGAGAATTATGATGGTCACCAGTCCCAGCAGGGAGAGGGGAGCATTTAATGGTATTGCCCAGGTCTCTGTAGTTCCCAGAGAAACCTGGATCTATGTGGCCTGTTAGGAGAAGGTCAGCAATTCTATCAGCAGGTTCTAGAATGGCAGGGACCACTCAGGTTGAACGAGACAGACAGACAGACAGACAGGAAGCTCTGCCCCACAGGGCAGGGCCCAGTAGGGGTGGCTCTTCTCCGCCATATTAAGACCCTCAGAGTCTGGTTGGCCCTGGCTCAAATGCCTCCCTGACCCTATCTGATTATATTTCTCAAAGCCACCTGCACTCTGACATTTCAAATATAGCATCTGCATCCAAAATTTAAATTTCTATATGACAATCCATTTTCACGAATATTGGATCAGAGCCTGTTCTGCAACTAGCTAGGGTCCAAATTCTAGCTCCACCTTTTACCAGCTCTGTGACCTCAGGCAAATTACTTAACCTCTCTGTGCCTACAGAACAGATAATAAGAGTACCTACCTTATTGCGTTATTAGGAGGAGAAAATGAGTTGATATGTATAAAGCACTTAGAATAGTACTTGGTACCGTAGACACTGGGTATAAATTTGCCATTTAGATTATTATTAACATTTGATTTGTAAACTAATGAAGAGCTGACTGTGGAGACCAAAGAGTATAAGCCTTTTTGCAAAACTGTATCTGCTAATTCCCAAAATTGATTCTTCCAGAGATTCCTTCTTGGCACCTAACTCTTCACTCCCCTGCAGCAGTATTAGACATCTACATCCTGCCATGAGCTCATGTTGGGCAGTGCTTACTGCCCCCCCCCCCGCCCCCCTGATACTGAACTTGCCTGTGTGATTTGCTTTGGTAAATAAGCTATTAGCTAATATGGTGCAAGCAGAGGGGGCTGGAAATGTGTTTGCACCTCTGCCATCGAGTAGCCTCCCTCTCTAGCCTTGGCTTCGGAATGAGACATGTGGAGCAGTCTGACCCAGACCCGCAGTCTGCAGCTAAGCTCAGCTGAGCACAGCTGAGATCGGCGCAAGACTGACCTCCCTGCAGACCCCTGAGCAAGAAAAATAAACATGTGTTTTTAACAGCTACTGAAATATGGAGGCCATTTGTTACGCAGCATTATCATGGTAACAGTTAACTGATATGTCTGCCCATGCGTTGCCACCAAAGGGCTCTTATGATGATTAAGAGAGTCAATACATGCAAAGTTTTTAGTACAATAGTGGACACATAGTGAGCCTTCAACTAACCTAAACTATTTTTATTGTCATCATCATCATCATCATCATCATCATCATCGTTATCATTATGATTATAGCCTCTCCCAACAGGTGGACCCAACATTCTCTTCTCCTAACTTGAGGTCAAGTGCCCTCCAAGGGCCCAGCACATACCCCTGCCCGCTTCCCAACCTGCCTCTCCTTGATGTTCTGAAGAAATGAGAAAGAAGTGTTAAATTTGTTCTTGGCTACTTTTCCTTGCAACTCCCAGAGGCCCTGCTTACAAACTGAATCAGTTATCAGCTAGTTAGGCTGGCGGTCCCCGGAGGTGCCGCTTGAATACAGATAGGGACCCATGCATTATTCAGTGCGAAGACGGGGAGAAATGAGCAATGCGTCCAAAGCCAGAACAGCAGTGGCAGTAAGGGAATAATTAGCGAGCTGTCACTTGTCCCTGTCACTGTTTCCTCCCTTAACACATGAGGGAAAATAAAAAACTAAATTTTTTTTTTTTAAAGGAAGAAGAAAAAAAGGCAGGGAAGATCATCTTGCTTCTTGAGGCAGCTGGTAGGTTAAAATGTGACACGAAAGAAGCTTGAAGGAGGGGCTCTGGTTCCGCTCACAAAAGCCATGGCCTGAGGAACCCACCCCCACCCCCCAATATTTTATCGAACTCCCTTTTCTGTTTGATGATTCATGAGCACTGCCCAGCTTTCCATTCAGATTTTCTGCACGTTTCCATAGCACTGGGAATTAATTTCTCCCCTCTAAGGAGGAGGTGGGGGCGCTGGGAAGGGGTTGGTGGGAGGAGACATGAAGGGCAGAGCCACTCAGGCCTGCGAAGGTTTGAGGTGACCTTCCAGGAGGAAACTGAGACGAGGTTGACAAGAGCTGTGCTTGGCTCCTTTGGGGACTGTGCAATTTGATTATTCATGAGTTTACGCACACAGAAAGAAATAATTTTGTTGCATGACTCCTCATCATTTCTTGTGGAAGCTATTTTTATTTATCTATTAATGTCTCGTTAGAATTTTTTTTTTTTTTTTTTTTTTTGGTGGTGCGTGCCGGTTGCCACTCGGGGTGTCAAAGCGAGATGCGTGAGGGTCTAAGATGTTCCGATGGTGAGATCAGTTTTCTCAAAGACTTCCCCTACCCTTGCCCTAAGAAAAATAGCAAAAATGGTGGTGAGGAGGGGTAGGGGTGAGAATACTTGCTTGTTCGCTTCCCGCTTCTGCTTGCCGTTAGAGATGAGCAGTTACTTTTAGGTAGAAAAGTTGCTTTCTGCAGTTCTGGCTGCTATGAAATTCAACTTGCTGGAATGAGGGAAATGCTTTGTATGAGAAGAGTCAGAAAGAGGTCATAGTAGGAAGCAGGGCTTGAGAAGTGTCATAAGGCTCGATGATGGGAAGGGACTCTCCAAAGTAACGCCCAGTGGGAAGCGAGGTTCTCCTTGTGCAACTCTCAACCGGTAAACAAGTCACCCTTCTTCATAAAAACCTCTTGGCTTGCTTACCGGGTAATAAGGGGCCCCTTGTGGATGGAAGATTTTGTCCTGAGAATCCAGAGATACCCATTCAGACCATTGCTCCTACACCCAGCGCTCAGGACAGACATTGCCAATCGATCCCAGAACACTCAACCCAGCACGGCCATCTAAGTATCTCAGGCAGCCACCAACATGCAATCAGAGTTGCCACTGGAACTGGAGGAATGAAGACTCTTCCCGACACTCCTGGATATAGGAGAGGGGTAGATCCTTCAGGGAATGCCAAAGCTTATGGAGTCTAAACTTGCTCTAAGAGATCAGGAGTTCTGGATAAAAGGGATGACAGTATGAACCCCAGTGGAACGCTCGGTAGCTATGCAATTTTGGACAAGTTTCTCCACGGTTGGGGCCTCAGTTTTGACATCTGGAAAATGGGTGTAAAACTATCAAATCACTGAGCAGGTTCCAAAGAGACACGGCACACCAAACACAGGGCTCCATGCCACTGAGCGTCCCCAACTCACCCAGTCCTTTCAGATTCCACACCTCCTTTTCACGTATTGCCTCTTCAGCCTAGAATGCCCTTTCTCCTGGCTAACACCTCCCAGGCCAAAACTGCCATCCCCTTTGGTGCCTTCTCAAGTCCTGGCAGAGAAAATTACTCCTCCCCTCTCATACCTCCTCTCTACCATATCGTTACATTTGCTGCGCATGTTCAGAAATAAATGACCAATGTAATTTGTTCTCTCTCTTCTTTACCAGACTGGAGGTCCAGGGGATAAGTTTGGAGATTTGTCATCTGTCTATCCCACCTTAGCTTATCTGGAGAGGGCAGATCCCTTCTGCCCCAGATGAAAACACGCACTAGAGCCATGCCCACACCGCCCCAGGTGACATCGACCCTCGCTTATCCCTAAGAGTGAGGCAACGGGAATATGGAGCGCAGAGGTTAAGGCATAGCTCTGAAGTCAGCCTTTTCTGGGTTCAGATCCTGGTTCTTCCACTTTCTATGTGGGTCATTTGACCTTTTGTAGTCCCAGTTTCTTCATTTATAAAGTGTGCATAACAGAGTGCCATGACTTCAGGTGGTTGTTGTGAGGAAGAGATAGCTCCCTGCACGAAGAAGTGACTAGTACCTAGTAGGTGCTCAATAAAATGCTCAATATTATTACTACTGATTTTTATGTATTCCACATATACTTATTTGTCACCTACTAGCTGCCAAGGATTCACCTGGGTCCTGGGGAAATAACCATGAGTAGAAGAAAAAAGGACAGGGACTCTACCTTTGTGAGCAAGCTCTTTTCTGTCCCACAGTGACATTTTGCCATCATCTTTACTTTCCTTGGCTCTACCCCAAATGATCTCTTGACTGATTCCTACCAAGATAGTTTTCCCCCAGGGATATTTGTGGTTCTCGATCAAGAGACTCATTCATTTTCTTCAGTCCTCTGTTTCGTTTGTTTCATTTATACAATTGTATAATGAATTAAAGTGTGCATGTATTTAAAATCTGTGACCTCTGTCCTCATACCTACTGAGCAGATGTTTTGATTTCCATTTTGGAAAAGGGCAAATACAGACATCAAAGGAATAGAATGTTTCAGCAGAGTAGGGAGGTGTCGCAGAGGGATCATCATAGTCTCTGCCATCGAGCGTCCATGGGACCTTGGACAAGAGACTTCATCTCTCCACGTCCAACTCTGCCATCTGTAGAATGGGCAGGATAAAGTCAGGGTGATCTCATGAGGTGAAGTATACTGGGTCATTTTCAGTATATTCCCTCTCTCTATTCCCTCTGCCTTGAGCCATACACTCTAATCAGGGCACAAGACCCATTAATCATCCCTCATGTCACGCTCAGTGCCCTTGGCATCATGGGGAGGCCCTGCACTTAGAGGGTCACACCCCAAATCCCAAGCTATGAAAGCGCTCCCACAGACTGGGTTCCATACACTTTAGAGATGACTTTCCAAGAGTTGGGTTCAGTAAAAGTTGTTTGGCTGATATGATGCTATGTTTTACAGACAGTTGGTTAAACACTTTTTAATTTTAATTTTGCAGCTCTATTTTAATATCTTGTGACCGATGAATTTTAGGGGGAATGGTGTCAAATATTTTTGTAAATCCTTAAAAAGCTGTAGGAAAGAGGTCATGCATTCAAGAAAATCTCTGCTCTGTCTCTCTCTCTTTGGATTGCTCTCTGCCTCTCATTCTCTCTGCCTCTCTAATCACTGTCCCCTTCTATTTCTGTCTCCTTGTCTGTCTGTTTCCCCATCTCTCTCTCTTGGTCCACCATCCTTTCTATCACACACACACACACACACACACACACACAGACTTCAAAGATAAACAATGAAGATGCCTTTACAATCCATACAGTCCCTTCTCAACAATTTTCTTCATCTTCTTACACAGATGCCCCCTAAAGTGGCACACAAGCATCCTCGTACCTCTCCACCATCTTCCTTTTCTTCCTTTTGCTCTTCCACCCACTGGGCTCAGTGAAGGAGAGAATTTCCCTAAGTACCAAGATCTGCTTAAGGTTTAACATGCTGCCAAGACCAATTTCCTTTTCAGAAGGCAGTTGCAGGGTTATGGAACCAGGGAGGGAGAAAAGCAGATAGGGCAGGTGTCAGTGCGAAGGGGAAGCAACGAGAGAGCTGGCAGCTGGCAGGTTGAGAGCTTGGCTCTAACTGGGGGAGCCTTGCCACAGAGGACCCAGCAGCCAGGGAGCCATGCCCTCCCCATGGAACCTGGCAGGGCTGAAGACGACCAGGGGCGGGCACAGAAGTGGCTTGTTCTCCTACAGAATATTGGTTCTGGGAGGCCACTACACCTCACATTCATCTGGCATTTACCAAGAACACCCCCATATACCCATGCTGTGTAGAGCATTCTGCTTCTCAGGGTGTGCGATAATTTCATGTGGCCCTATGACTCACCTGATCTTTTTAACATTTTTTGAGTTTTTTTACTAATGTGTAACTTAAATATAGTGAAGTGCACCAATATGAAGTGAGCAACCCAAGTTTTGCTTGTATATACCCACCACCCAGGTTAAGATGTAGCTCATTTCCAGACCCCCAGGCATCTCTCTTGTGTCCCTTCCTGTTAATACCCACACCAATAAGACCACCATGCTAACCTGTATTCTAAACTATTTTTGAAACTCATATGAGTAGATTGATCTGGTATATGCTCCTTGGTTTTGAACTTCCACTTAATGTCACATCTTCATCATGTTATTTCATGAGTCAGTAGTTTGTATTTTTTTGTTGTTGAGTAGTATTCCATTGCATGAATATATCACAATTTATGTATCCATTGCACTGTTGATGGGCATTTGAGTTGTCCAAATAAAGAGCTGCTATAAAATTCTATCTTGTGTCTTTTGGTGGTTACGAGCATTTTTTTCTATAGTTTATATATCCAGGACTGGAATTGCTGGGCCAAAGTACAGCATGTGAGCATATAGCATAAATGTATGTTTAGTTCTGGAAGGTAGTGCCATATGGTTTTGTGGAGATATATGTATATCTGCAGTAGTTCCAGGCATATTTTATTGCTCAGAGTGAGACTATATATTTAAAGCAATTCTATCTAAAATTAAGCTGAAGAAAAACATTAAGTCAATAATAGTACTGTGACAGGGTAATGGTCAGATGTGACAAAGACCATGGAGACAGTGTGTACAATGGCTGATATTTAGGGACTTCGAAAGTGCTAAATCATTTATTCAAAACGTTATTCAAATCATTATTCAACACATATTTTATTGTTTCAGTTCTTTTATCTGTAAAATGGGGTTGATAAAAACACCCCCTCCTGGGGCTTATTGAGGATTAAATAAGTTGGTGCATATAAAGCCCTAAGAACAACACATGGTGCAGAATCAGTGTAAAACAATGTGAGCTATTGCTACTGCTGATTTTTGAACACCTACCATGTGCCAGACACTAAGAATTCTGTGAGTATCCTTCCATTGAATCCATACAAACACTCCACGAGGATGGAGGATGAGGAGGGCTTCGTTATCATTCTACGAATGAGAAAACTTGAGCTCGGAGAGTTTGAATCCCCTGCCTGAGGTCACATAGCTGGTGAATAACAAAATAGGAACTCAGGTCGATGCAATTTTGATGCCTGTACTCTCCTTAGCACCCCTTTCAGAAAGTCACTTCTTGGTCACCAACAAAGCAATCGATTTCTGAAATATTTTATCATCAAGGACTGCACACACATTATTGAAGTTTCAAAAACATATGGCTTAAACATGATATGGGACTACTTTTCCCTCTTGTAAAAGAAGTCAGAAGGATGGCAGCTCAGTGATCTTCTCAGAAACCTAGGCTCTTTCGAGCTATTGCGCTACCATCCTTAAAGTGTGACCTGCATCCTAATGCTTTCGAAATGACTGCTGGAGTTCCAGCCATCATATCCTTCATCCAGACATGAAGAAAGGGAGAGTCCCATAATGAAAAGACAAATGATAGCTCAGATTGTCTCCTTTACAAAGGGCACTTTTCTGGAAGATGTATGTAGCAACTTTCAATTACTAGTGATTAGGCAGAAGTTATCACATGACCACCCCACACGCAAGTAAGGTGGCAAAATGTAGTTTTGTTATTTGGGACAAACATCACTCAACCCATGAAAAATAAATGTTTTTTAGATGGAAAGAAGAGATGAATGGATACATATGCCCGACAGTAGCACAAAGCACAAACACTAACCCAGGCTTCTTTAATCACGCATAGAGAAAGACAGGAACAATAAAAGTCCAAATAATTCCCATAGTTTTGTATAGATGTTCAATTATTACGCAAAGCATGAACCTAAGAGGCCCAGGGAGAAGGAAGTGCCATACTGAGGATCACAGAACAAATAAGTGTCAACCTCAGGACTTGAGTCTCTATCTCTGGACTCTAAGTGCAGTGCTCTTGCAAATATCCAATGCTGTTTTTCTCCAGACTTCATACTTTCCTTTTCCTTTTATCCCAGCTTTTGACTTTGCATACTATGTAATCACTGGTACAGATAACCAAATATTTCTGGTTTTAATCCCTTCCAGAACATGCAGGGTTGCATTTTCTGCACCCCTGTTAGGGTGGGGACATGAGACTAATTCTGGCCAATAATAAATCGGGGACAGAAACTATATGTACCAATTCTGAGTAGATTTCAAACCAGTGCAAGACCCTTCGCAGCTCACTTTTCCTTCTGGCGCTCTCACCAGCAACTTTTGAGGAGGCGACTGCCCCTTAGCCTGGGTATCCAAATGACTTACGATGAGCAGATGTCCTTGCCAACTTGAGATGAATATGCAACATGAACCAAAAGCAAAACTTTGTTGTTTTAAGCCACTGAGAGTTGGGGGTTGCTTGTTGCTTTCGTGTAACATTTTCTGTCCTGACCGGTATATTTAAGATCCATGTTTTTTTTTAATGAATTACAGATTAAGTGACTCAAACCAAGGTTGTGGTACAGTCGAGAACTTCTTAAGTTGTGCTTCTTGTGGAGAACCAAACCACTGTAGAAAACTGGAATAAGGGAGCTCTTGAGTTCTGATTCCCAGTACAGTAGCCGCTAGTTGCATGTGACTATTTAGATTCAAATTAACTACAAGTAAATAAAATTAAATTTCACTTCTTCTGTAAAACTAGCTACATTTCAAACTCAATAGCCACTTGAAGCTAATGATTGCCATGCCACTATACTGGACAACACTGATGTAGACTAGTTCCATTATTGTGGAAAGTTCTCTCGGACAGCACTGGTCTAAGGTACTGGAAACTAAATCCAAAGCTCCAGAGTTGAGTAGTAGCAGATTTTTAGAAAGATAAGATACGTCATCTTAAAATGTTGGCATCTTAGCCCCATGGATGGACTCCCAAGACAGATTTGATCATCAAAAGAGATAGCACTTCTCCTATTACGTTGAAATGACAAATGCCACCATCAAACCATGTCTATCTACAGGAGGAGCTTGGGAATCACAGGAGGATCCAAACCCAGATTAAGAGACAAGTGGGTGGCGCAGCAGCTCACCTTTGGGTCCACCAGGGTCAGTGTTCATCTGAGTTAATTCGAATGCATGGTGCCAAGAACTAGTCAGGAAACTCTTAAGGCTTTGAGTGAGCAATGCAAGAGGAAGAACAGTTTCTCTTGTGGGTGGAATGTGAATGAGGCCAAGGGCAAGATTACTAACAGAGGACTCTATAGCCACCTAATCACTGGATGATCGTCACCGAGTGACCTTGAGAGTCACTCCACCACCATGAACCTCGATTGCCTCATCTGTAAAATGGCAATAATAGCTTGTATTTATAGAACTCATTATTCTTGCTGGGCGACATGCCAAGGATGTCATATAATTTATTTCCTTTTTTACCCTCACAATAAACTCAGAAAGCAGGATCTAAAATTACTTTCTTTTCTATCTCTCTCTCTCTCTTTTTTTTTTTTTTTTTAATGATTGGCCCTGTCTGCCCTAGTCGAATATGAACTGTGAGAAGGCAGTTCATCCCTTAATCCAGAGCACCTGGTAGAGAACAGATAACAGACTGTTTCTTCTTCTCACTTTTGGGGTGAATGCGAGACGCACCATAAGTGAGGTTGACTGAGGTACCAATCATTTCTCTTTTCGGAGGCAGATACTTTTACTTTTCCCCAGTATTTCCAATTCACTTCTCCTTCAGGGGACATGGGAAGATTACTTGAATTTGAGCATGGTCACCTAAGCAGATAAAATGTGTGCCACTTCTGAACAGGAGAAACTTTGAGCCAGTGCATGATTTGCCACTCTTTGTTTCCCTACTGTGAAAGCACAAGTGTTATGGAGGCGCCGTTGGATCGAGGCTTGCTGCATCATTGACTTGCTCTGCAAAAGACAATTCCCTTGAGAGGCTTACAAATTCACCATAAACTTTATGAGAATAAGAAGTAAGTATCTGCTTTGTTCAGTCACTAAGGCGTGGGGGATTTTTGTTATGCAGGGTAACCTGACCTATCCTGTCTAATACATCCAACTTTGAATCCCATTCATTCTTCAATAACCCCCGTGGTGTTTCCACCTGCCACTCCAAATCTCCAGCCTAAGATGGCTGATGTTTGCAGCCAACAAGAGTCCCAGGTGGTCTGGGCTGGGCCATCAAGTGGACACTCTAAAGCCCCTGGGAGCAACGCTGACTCCTTTTACTTCCTCATAGGCAGCTGTCCTTGAAGCAGACCCTTGCACTTAAAGTTCCTGAGTCAAGCACTATTGATTGACTCTTCCCATGCACTTCATGGATAATCAGACAGTTTCTCAGAGATCACATCTGTTTTTAAAGTTATCTCCTCCCTCCTTAGGACTAAAGAAGGCTTTCTCCAGTGGCGTGTCCTGGATGTATGCTGGTTCTGTCCCATCGTCCCCCCTTTCCCAGAAAACCCTGGTTTCTGTATGGGGATCCAAAGCTTCCATGAGTAGGAACAGAAGCATGTGACCCAAGAGAAGAGCCTATCAGCAAAACTCCTTCCTCTGACCACAGTGATTGCTTCAGAACTCGACACAGGAACTGAGCTGTCCAATCATAGTGGATTTCAAGGCTTTGGGGGCGGTGCCCAGATTAAGACACTCCTTTTCCTTTGTTTGGTGGGCTCATAAACACATGAGGTTATGAGCCCTACAAAGAACCCTGCAACGACCAGACTTATAATGAAGCTGACAACAGTGAGAGATAGATAAGAGTGATAATAATGGTGTCCTTAATGAGTGACATCACTGAGCTCCTGGACCAAGCCTCACTTAATAGCCGAAACCTCTAACTTTTCTGTTATGTAAACCCAAGACCCTTCATTTTCAAGGTTATTTGAATCAGTTTTCCAATTACTTTCAACATAAATTGTCCTAATTGGTACACCCCTTATACATCATGGCACCAGGTCTTCTGTCAGTCTACTGTTTTCCCAGTTTCCTATAGTTAGAGACCCTAGAGACATGAGATTATCCTGTCCAAGGCTAGAAGAGATAAGGGATATATCCAAGTTCACTCAGAAAGTCTCTGACTTTAACCAGAAGGGGAATCATGCTGGATGTACACACATATTAAGAAAGAAACTGAGAAGGGAGAGGGGAGGGAAGGAAAGATACAGATAGAGAGATAGAGAGAGACACACACAGGAAGAAACGGAGAGATGCTCTTTTTGCGGGAGTGAGTGCTGGCTACCTGCAGCATAAATACATGCAAATTCGTTCAAAATAATTCTGCATGGCATGGGCAGACATAGCAAAGTGAAGAGGAAAATTCATCTCAATCCCAGGGATTTGGCCTCTGACAGAGTGATCCTTGAAATGTCTGTGAAACTTTTATTATCCCTCCACTCTTCTCCAATTGGTCTTTAAGTCCCAGCTGATTCTACTTAATAACTAATCTCTCTGATCTGTCCCCTCTCACCAGCCCTGCACCAGCTCCCTGGGCCCTGTCTCATTTACTCTGCAGGGAGCTATTTCTCCAGTCCCTCCCTGGGGACTGCTTGACTCCAGATTCGTTCTCTGCATGACAGAGCTTCCTACAGAGCCAATCGGATGAGGCCATGATTAAGCCCTTCCATGGCCACCTGTTACCCCCAGGACACAAGCCAAGTCCCATATCCAATACAGAAGGGCCTTGAGATCTACTTCAACAGACTTACCTCCTCCCCTCTGCCCAATAGATCCCATGCTCCAGCCGCACAGCCCTCTCCTTTTGTTGAATTTCCACTTGTACCCTCAGGCCACAAGACTTCTGTGCACACTGTTCTTGCTGATGAAAGTGTCATTCTCTCTGATACCTGAGGAAAACTTCCTCTTCTATAAACCCAACTCAGAAGTCATTTCTTCTATAATATCTTTCCTCATCTCCTCAGTTAGACATAATTACTTTTTCCTCCTGTATCTAATAATCTACAATAATGTATAATAATGTAAGATAGTAATATATGATAATCATCAAAATAGTAAGAAGAACATTTACAAAGTGCTAACAATGGCCCTGCACTATGCTAAGCACTTTATATGAGTTATCTCATCAAATCCTTCCAACATTTCTGCCAAGTAGATATTATTATTACCCCTCCTCCCATTTCATAAATGAGAAAACCAAGGATTGGTGAGGCGAAGTTGTATACCAGTGGTTCCACAGCTAGAAGGAAGCAGGCTGACCAGAGCCTACATTCTAACCCATTATACTATTCCACTTGTAGGTGATATATTTTTTTAAGTTTATTTACAGTGTATTAAGCATTTTTACATGCATTAAGTAATTTGAACTTTGTGATGACCCTAAGAGGTATGTGTTTATCTCCTTCACTCAATCATGAGCTTTGTGAGGATCATGTCCATTTCTTAGTCATCTTTGTAACCTTAGCACTCCACTTAAAGGCCTATTTTGGTAACTGTATTGGATGGATGGATGGATGGATGGATGGATGGATGGATGGACAGACAGATGGATAGACTAAGGGTGGAAAGTATGAGAGAGCAGATATGTGAATGGTTGAAAGGATAGAGGAATAGCTGGAGGGGTGGCTGGAAATATGGATCAATGAATGAATGTTCAGACAGGTGAGGCAATAAACCCTAGTAAATTCTCTAATTCCAATACATCCTTTAATCCAGGCACCACATTAGCTATTTGACTTATGTGAATGAGTCAAGGAATGCAAGCTCACTATAACCCAGCCATCTTCTCTCTTTCCTCCACCCAAATCCCTCTCGCTACAGAGATGGGAAGCTGTTCCTTTGGAAAGGCTGTCCTTTGGCACCTCATCTCCATGCAGCCTCTGGGCCCAGCACCCTGTGTACTTGTACATGCTTGGACATTGAATTCGCTGATGGTGGAACTAAACCAGGAAACCCATGGCTGGCATTACTGACTCCCACCTGGAGGAAGCAGACAGTCCACGCCACACAGCTCTCTGCAGCCTTTCCCGACCACCGTTGTCTGCTTTCTAAATAAACCCTGAGACAGAGCCATGTGGGGTTATAAATCAGCCGGAAATCAAATGCTAACATGTAAATAAATTGCAAATCAGCTGAGAAATTGGTTTCATTTTGAGACGATAAAGCACATTTCTCCTGCGCTGATTTTGTAAGGCGCCCCTTAAGAATTGTAATATTTCTGTGTGGTAATGATAAACATTAGTGAGTTGCTTTAGAAATGAAAAAATAGACAGCCTCTGGGGATTTGAAAAACATATGCACTTCAAATTTGAAAATCCAATTTAACTGTCCATTATAAGGAGAATAAAAAGGTAAGGATAGGATAATTTTGCAGTTACACAGCATTTGACTAAATCTGATTCCGCGATGACAGGCACACTTTAAAAGCTACAAGTCTGAATGCAAGGAGACAGCAAATCATTTATTTATGATTGTAATCTAGCTGCTGTCTAACAAGTTAGCTACTATGCTGCTTGCTCCCTGGCTGCGGACGGCATGTGTACACTTGTCAGCTAACACTCTTAAAAACACTTCTCGTGAAATTTCTGTGTTCGAGAGGGAAAAAAATAAATAAATAAGAGAGAACAAAAGAGATAATTCTTGTCAAACTTACCCAAACAGGCAGATGTTGAAATTGCAAAAGTTTAGGAAGAAACAAATCCTTTTCCTTAATTTGTACTGAAAGTAACTTCTGAAGATGTGTTTGCGTGTGCAAGGTGTATGCACACCCACACACACGTGTGTTTAAATGCAGTGCGGAACACGCACGCACCTTCGACCGGAGACTTTGTCTACAGCTGAAAAAGTTCAAGTCTCAAAACTTCAACTCGACAGTTATATTTCCTACAGAATGTTGGCTCGTCATCAATCCTCTTGTCAGCATCTCTTTGGTGACGTCCCTCTGCCCTGACCCCCGTACCCATGGGAAACTCACTACTGCAATTAACTTGTAAGTTTGTTTTCTCAAAATATGCCACAGTTTTCCCAGAAACACACATGGAATATTCTGAAAACTTGACATGGACAGAAAGATCAGAGAGACTAAAACAAATACAGAGTCTTTAAGCCCTCACACTACGAGTCCCCAAGTCTGGGAATCCATAATATTAATTTTCACCACTAAATAGAATCATTAGCCATATTTGACTCTTCCCCCAGGCCAGGAACTTGGGTAGATCCTTTGTGTGTCTGTGGCCTCTAAAGTCCCTCAGTGCTATAAGAGAAGTCTAGTTACTGTGTCCATTTTACAGATGGAGAAATTGAGGCCCATCAGTGTTTAAGTTGCCCAAGATCGCAAAACTAGCATGTGGTAAAGCATAGTGTTTACCCATCATTTATTTGAATCCTGTACCTGTCCTATTTACAAGTATATTCATTTATTTGTTCAGCCCAACAGATATTTATTGATCACCTAATGTATACCAAATGCTATTCTAGGTGGTAAGGATACGGCTGTGGGTAACAGACAAGATCCTGCCCTGGTGGACCTCACAATGAGTGGAAAATAAGAAAAAATAAAATAAAATAAATTATATGGTTTTAATTAATAAGTGTTATGAAGAAAATTAAATGGGGGTAATAAAAAGAACGTGATTTGGTTAAGGGTGATGCTTCCAGATAATGGGTCAGGAAGGGCTCTCTGAGGAGATGGCCATTCACAGGAGATTCAGGTAACCGGAAGATAGGAGATCCCTGAAGACTGGGAGAGGAGGGCATTCTGGGCAGAGGGAATAGTAAGTGCAAAATTCCTGAGGTAGGAAAGAACTGTTTAGTCAAAAAAAGGAGAAGGTCAGGGCAGCTCGAGGGGACCTGGAAAGGGGCAGGACTGGGTGGAGTGCTATGGGAAGCTTCTAGAGAGTTTTAAGTGAGAGAATAGCGTAGTCTAATTTAGCCTTTATCGCTGTCCACAGAAGCAGCCCTGTGCCCAGCATTGTGTGAAGACGAAAGCCATAATCACTGTAATAGACTGGACTGTGTAAAATGGAGCTAAGTAGCAGAAGGAAGGTGAAGCTCCTTTCACCAAAGTTGAATTTTCTCATCCATATGTGATTTGACATACCCTGAGATAGCTCCGTGGAATGATGGCTGAGTTTATTCCCACTCATCTGGAGGTAAACTCATATTTACCAGGGTGACAGTCAATCACCAAACTGGAGATGGAGGGAAAAAAGTGGCAAGTTATCTCTTGTACTTGCAGATGGGGTGAATGAAAGAAAGACCCCAACGGGGAGATGGCTATTCAGGATGACCTACATTCCTTGCCTGGTAGGCACATGGTTGCCTTCTGGAGGCAGAGAAAGGAAAGCTACACACAGAAACGTCCCTCTTAAGTGTCTTTAAAGTCCAGGAAAGGACTTTGGAGCAGGACCTCCCCTGCACAGGTTTAGAAATCATGATCATTCAAATGATTATTTGCACCAGTAATAATAAAACCAAGATTGATTGAATCCCCCGCTGTAGGGCAGACTCTGGACTGGGGGCTTCGCCAGCAACATCCGTCATTAGTACAACAGCCCTGTTGTGTAGCTGTTTTGATTATCCCGAATTCAAAGCTAAAAAGCCGAGTTCAGCAAGGATCAGAAACTTGTTAAAGATCACACCCACCCCAACAGCCGACTCTGGATTCAAACCCAGCCTGTCCGGCTCCCAATGTCATCCCTCTCTGCAACACGTGCTCACATTCCTCCTCTTGACGAGACCCCATTTTGACACCTCCAAAGACAGTTGCTATAAATATATGTACAGTAGTTGTGATCATCAGCGGCCCATCATACAACAAAATCTCTCTAGCCCAGGTTGTTGTTGTTGTAAATATCAGTTACTGACCCATTCAAATCTGTAGAATCTAGTTGTGATTTTAGCTGTTCTCAGCCCGCTTGTCACCCGGGAAGTTTACGCGAGATTTGATCAGAATTTCACAAAACCAGGCAGAGCCTGTGTGGAGCTGTCAGATGAAATAATTTGTCAGTGATGATTGTGTGAATTCGTAAATATTTATGAATTCACAAGTTATAAATGTGCAGCTTTCGGGAGGGTGGAATTCGATGCTCACCGAGTCACAGATTACAATGAATATTTACAGAAACCCCAATCTGCTAATATTAGTTCTTTGTGCTTACGAAAAAGCTTTTCTTGGGATTGTAACCCTTTCGAGATAGAATGTCTGAGGGGAAAGAAGGATAGTAAAAAGAATCATCCTCTCCATAAAAAATAATAATAAATCATGATACATTACATTTATATAAGGTTTATGATTCTCACTGTGTTCACAAATCGTTAGGTCTCTTGCTAGCCATTTTCAAGCTGTTTGTCGAATCATTTTTGAACTGAAGTGGATTGAAAAACTCAAGATGGCAGGTGGTCAAAAAACCTTTTTTTTTTTTTTTTTTTATAGTTCTTGTTGAGTGACCTGCCTTCTCTGAGGTCTTGAGCAAGTCTCCGAATCCCTGGGGATCTGTTTGTACAAAGAAGAGCGTTTCACAAATTCGGTCACGGACATAACCACCTTAATAACACTTCCCGTTAAACACCATTGCTGGGAAGGCACTGAGCCTGAGGCCCCATCTCTCTTTGTGAAACAATATTAGTAAGCATCAGAGAGCTGTTAAAGGTAGAGTAACACCAAGTTGAGACTTTCTCCTTGATGAAGTCAAGAGAAAGTGAAAAGGAAGTCAAAATAGAATGAGTTGCTTTTTGTTCATGAGAGACCACGTGGTGTAGCACGGTGTTTAGGGTGGAGACCCAGGGGCGGGGGGTGGGGGGCAGCTGCTTGTGGCTCAACAGCCATTTATAACCTTGACCGAGGAATTAACTCTTTATGCCTCAGTTAATATATCAGTGAAATGTGGATTTTAATAGTACCTACTTTAAAGGATTGCTCTGACCAGGATGAAATGAGCTAATGTCTGAAAAACACTAGAACTAGCAGATGATAAATGCTCTAGCTGTGTTTGTTATATAAATACATGAATACAGGCTAAAAGCACCCCAAGTACTGTCGATCTATTATGAGGATACAAGAAAAGCCAGCAACGTGTGGGCCCTGGGCATCTAATCTCACTGAATGGATGGCCCTGGCTAGTCTCTTCGCTCATCTGTAAAACGGGACAGGAAGGAGGGTTTGGAAGGAAGATGGACTAGATGATCTCATAGACTCCTTCCCTTACAGGATCCACCCAAGTAGCCTGGGACCAGAGATTGGACAGGTGACGCTCTTCTATTTAGAGTGCACAGTGGAACTGTTCGGGAAGCTGCTTGAAATGGGACTTACAGCGAGACACCAGCCTGTAACCCGCCTCCAGATTTCTTGCACCTCCCACCCCATCTGCAAACCCCAGTCCAGTGCTGTACTCTCAGGAGGGCAGCACTTGGTAAGGAAAGATCTCATCATGACCTGTAATGAAATTTTTCTCAAAGACAGCTGTGCTTTTGTGAAAACAACCTCCATCAAAGCTACTTGCCAAACTGGAATTTTTCTATATCGCAGATAGAGGTGGCTCTGCATCTTTTGAACAGCTATTGAGACCTGGAGCCTCAGTCTCCCCATCACAACGTGGGGGCAAAAGATTATTACCTGTATCTAACATTGTTTTTCTCTGTCTCCTGTAGTCGTTAGTGCTAACAAACAGCCGTCTTTCCCTGTATGCCTAATCTGCACGTAGTAGGCATTGAGCCTGTCACCCCATTCATGTGGATACCTCCAGGGCTCAGTCTCAAAGCTGAGCACATCTGGTGAAGCTTTCCCAGAAGACACCCATAGGGGAAGAGAGAACATCCCCTTTCTAAGCTAGAACGCTCTTCCACGAGCAGGGAGTAGGGCAGAGAGGGGGAGATGGGAACAGGCAAATATTAAGAATCTTTCGTTCTACTAAAACACAGAGGAAAATTGAGATTCGTTAAATGATCTCGGAAACACCTTGTGCACATTCTTTCCCCCCTTTCCCCTTGGAACTATCTTCATTTCAAAGGTGCTATTGCCCTCATTTGGCAGGTGGAGAAACTGAGGCACATGGTCACCTAGCTGTTATGAAAAGGCAAAGGCACAGAGATCTGTGACATCCTAGTAGCCAAGGATTTTCCACGATGTGCACCCACGTGGGTGTTTTCTACCTGGACTTCTAATAACAACAGCAAATATGTATTGTACCAATTTTCCAAGCGGTTTATATGTACTGTCCCATTTGTCTTAACTGAGAGCAGTGGGTACCTTTCTTACTCTCAGCTTACACACATGGCAGCTGAGGTTCAGAGGAGTTAAATAAGCGGCCAAGGGACACACAGCTGGAAGATGGGGAAGGCAGGATTCAAACTCAGCAGATTGATCCTGGTCCCTGGGCCCCTGAGACATTACCAGTGAGTGTGGCTAGACTTGTAAGTCTTCAAAGTTTGGGGCCGCTCTGCAATTATGCCCATATCCAACACAGAGCCTGGCACAGAGCAGACCCTTTGCAAATATTTGCCAAATAAATTTTTTAAAAATGCATCAGTCTCTTGATCCTTAAAAATCTCAATTTATAAACAGATATGTCAGGGAGCAATTATTCACATTACTCAAGATGTCTTCATTTTATAAAAAGGATTTACATCAGAGTTTCTTTAAATAGCAAGTCCCCCAGTGCATTTAAAAATACGATTCAATTTATAGCTCGGGATTACACACGTGTTTTTCAGAAGCCCTTGCTTGAGTAAAAGAAGCTGGTAGGAATGTCATTCATTCATCTAACTCTTCAACAAGCAATTATTGAGCACCTACTATGTACTGGGTGCTCTGTAAGGAGCTGGGGATTCAGAGATAAACATCACAGTCCCAGCCTTCAAGGGGTACCTCTCTGCACCTCTTTTAGGTCAATAGAGACTTAAGCCCCACTCCTTGCCATAGTTAGATAGGCAGAGAAATAAACAGATGAGTTTTGCAGTTTGATAATGGATTGATGCTTTGTGGAAACAAACAAAGGAGCCCACTGGTTTTTTTTCCAGGCGTGCTAAGGAGGCAGACTTCCCTGAAGAAGGGCAACGTGAGGTGAGCCTGGTGAGATGAGTGGAGTTTACCACTTAGAAATTCCCCCAATATTGAACAATTTTCAAGGTTAAGACATTAAATAAATAGATATCTAATAGTCATCAAATTCCATAAGCAACACCATTTCTACACAAGGGTGGTCTTGGTTTATACCCGTGTCGCTTTTGGAACTTCCTCAAATATTTTCATATAGTGTCTCTCAGTTGATTCTCAAAACAGTATAGTAAGACGAGAATGGCATAGAACTTTCCCTCAGTGTTATTTTATTACAAAAGTAAAGCGTGTACACACAAAAATAATATAGGCAAACAAGACATCAGTATGATCTGTAATTCTTACCTCCAACAAAAAAAAAACTTTTTTTGTTTGAAAAAAGTTAGTAATTTTATGATGTGCAACCAGTTCGTTAAAAAGAAAAAGAAAAAAGTATACAACACAGGTAGAATATCTATCCATGTGAATCAACATTTTTCTGCAGCAAGTCTTTAAATGATTTAATGCTTCGCCCTTCATGTGTGTATTTTACCAAACTCACCCCCTAGTGTTGGATAACTAGGTTGTTTCCAATAGATTTCTCTAATTTAAGCAGTGCTGTGCTGAACATCCTTGTGGCCATATCTTTGTTGTGCACATTCATGTTCATTTTCTCCTATTACCCCACACCTACTAAGTAATGCCATTGAGTCAAAGAATAGGCAATGTGTAAACCTCTGAGGGCAGGAGGCGTGATCTCCATTTTAAAAGAGAATAAACAACTAGCCTAGGTTTTCAGAATCTAAGTGAGGCCTCCTACCTGTCAACAACAAACCTTCTTCGTCCCACAGGTCCACCTGGGTCTTCTACCATCACAGAAACCAACTCACATCCCCCAGAATCCTACAGGAGGGTGGATTGGACAGAGAAAGATGGAGACATAAATTGATGCAGAGTGGTTTTTCTTTCTTCCACTCCGATCTTGTTTATGGGCTTCGAAAGGCAGAAACGGAGAGTTTTTCCAAACTAAGGCAAGCTCGTGCAATGTCATGCCAGCCCCCTCCCTGCCTGGAGGTGTCCTGGCAATGAGAGGGTGTGGCCAGAACTTCCTTGTCAGACACAAAGGCTGGTCTGCTTAGGCGATGGGGCTTCTGCTGATGGCGCTGCTGGGAGAACTGGCAGCTGGCGGGCAGAAGGCTCAGCCCCAAACAGCACCTGAGATTCTACAAAGGGTGGGAGTATGTTCCTGCCCCAGACTTCAGTTTTCCCATCTGTGGAACGGAGAATGCAGACAGTGTGTTGTGTAGCGGCTGGGAAGTCTGGGGTTGCAGCTTTCCTGGCATGGGTCTCAGTCCCAGCTGGGAGGTCTTAGGAAAGTAGCTTAACCTCTCTGAACCTCTTTTAAGTCAATAGAGACTTAAGCCCCACTCCTTGCCATGTATCAGATGGACAACCCCTGCTGGGGCTGGGGATGCAGAAGTAAACCCAATAGCACAGGCCACTCACCCCTAGGGGCTCATGTCCCAATTGGGGGAGTCAGATAATAAACAGATTGCTGCTACCCAAATGACCAGGCAAGGCAATTGTCAATGGCGATAAGTGCTCAGAACTTATACTCGGTGAGGTGATGAAAAACAGAGGTGAGGGCAGTTTTAGATGTGGGTCTCTCGGAGGCCATCATGATTAAGATGAAACTGTGATAAATGGTAGGGTACCAAAAAGGATGGAGAGCAGGCATTCTCTGTCCTGGTGAAAACAAGGCAAGGCACTGGCTTGCAGATGGTAGGATTTTCATTCATTCATTCATTCATTCATTCATTCATTCATTCATTCGAACCGATAGGGGAGCTTAGAAATACTCGAGTTCAGGCTCTGCCCCGGAAGGTCTGATGTCACTGCTCTGGGGAAGGGCCTGGGCACCTTCGGCATTTTAAAAAGCCTTCGTGTGAACCCAAGGGTGAGAACTAGCAATTTCGGTTTGGGGGACATTTTAGGCAGGGGGGTGGAGCAGATGTCTCCGAGGTGGCAATGTGTTTGTCCTGTTCAGAGTGAGAAGAAGATCAGCAGGGATGAAACATACTGCTCAAGGGGAGAGGGAGCAGGGTGAGAGGCCAGGCAGGCGTGCAGGCCGGAAGAGAGAAACGGGATTTTATTTTCAGGTTGTCCGCAAGACCAGGGCGCCTTGGTTGTCTTGTTAGTAAAATGGGCTTGTAAGTGTCCCACTGTTGGTGCACCGTGGGAACCGTGAGACTCACTCATTCAATGGTCACAGAACTTTTGTCCTTCCTTCCTTCCTTCCTTCCTTCCTTCCTTCCTTCCTTCCTTCCTTCCTTCCTTCCTCCCTCCCTTCTCTCTCTCTCTCTCTCTCTCTCTCTCTCTCTCTCTCTTTCCTTCTCCTTCTTTTTTTTTTTTTTTTTTTTGCCAGACATAATGTTTATAGCACAAGGAATGCAGCTTGAGAAAGAAAACCTGCTGGAGTGCTGACCCCATTACAGAGGGAAAGGACAGGCAGTCACATCCCCTGGTCCACACGCATACACCATTTGATTGATCTACTCGTTTTAATTTCGTCGGCTTCTCGCCTCCCCCCCAGAGAGCGACCACCTGACTGCACACACACACACACTCCGGCACCACATGGAGCCGTGTCACCGCTTTGCTGCTGCAGCTCAGCCCAGAGTCTGCTGTTGGCACCTTGAACCCACCCGTGTGCTTGCTCAGCCTGTCCGCCTCCTCCCAGAGCCACGGGTCCTCCAAGCGTCAGCAGCACAGCCGGGCCAGGCTGCAAAGCCCGCCTCAGAGGGGAACCAGATCTGAATGGAAACATATGGATCTGAGAGGTGTGGGAGTCTTTTTTTAAATTGCATCAAACCCTTCCCTTGCCTTGAGAGAGCTACATTTTTCAAAGCCTCTGAACATGGTGCCAGGCTGCAGTTTGCCTTTCCCCGCTCACCTGCCTTCAGAGAGCCGGAAAATAATGAACCTCCCTCTCCCCCAGCACCTCCCCTCCAGCCTGCAAAAGGCAGAAGGAAAACAAGCAGCCGCCTTCCTCCTAACCATTTAACGCGTCTTGATGCCGTCTCTTCCCCGCTGGAAGGAACTGGCATTTTTTTTTCTTCCTCCTTTTGCAAGAGGTGTTTGCAGCGTGCAGATCAAAACCCTTTATTCCCAGTTTTTTTGTCGGCTCCTGTGTTCCAGAACTTCAGAGTGCCGCAGCGGGGAAGGTGAATCTGGGTCCTATGGAAAACAAGATGAGGCACTGGCTTGCGGATGGCAGGATTTTCATTCATTCATTCATTCATTCATTCACACAGTAACCATGTAGTATTCGTCCTGTACAAGAAACTTTCATTCATTCATTCATTCATTCATGCTATGTGCCTGACACCATACTGGGTTCCAGGAATACAGCAGTGAAGCTGGAGTCAAAGAGACCACACTTCAACTTGCAGATACCGGACTGACTCTGTTTTTAGCAGGAAAGCTAGTTGGAAAGTGAAATGAACAAAGGCCAACCCAAGGAAAGGCTTAATTGCCCGTAGGTTAAAGCTGAAGAAGGAAGTAGGGGGTGAGGAGCAAGGAGGAGTCAGAAGCACCAGGTACATTTCATTCAGACTTCATCGGCACCCTGAAACCAGACACAAATATACACATTTCGCATAGTTTGCTGATGGAAAAATGGAGGCCCGGAGAGGTGAAGAGACGCGACCGAATTCACGCGAGAGGAAGATGGGTACGGGTCCCTGCGTGGTCAGTAAACGACCAGAACCACAATAACGCTCATCTGACAGCAGATTGGAACAGCTTCATTTCATTTTACCCATAAGGACTATAGTGACACAGTCTCCACAAGGATGATAGAGCGGCTTTTCTCATTATCCCTGTTTTGCTGATGAGGAGAACTAGGCTCAGAGAGGCTATAGATTTACTTTAGGTCACACAGCAGTAAGAAAACCTACTTTAGGCTTGGTTTCAATGCCCTCTCTGTCTGCCCCATCCGTGTGTGTTTTTTTCCTCTCTCTCTTTTTCAGACACACACACACACACACACACACACACACACACACACACACACACACTCACATGCTCAACTCAGCCTCATTCCACCCCACAGCAGCCCGAGGACACTTGGAGCCCTGAGTGTGGCTTTTCCCGACAAAGCCGGCACGCAATTATTGGGAAGTGCCTCTCCTTGCCATTTCTAGATCCATTTGAGAAAAATAAATAAGGCCGGGGCCTGACTCTCCGGTGATGAGATGACAGGGGTGGATGAAGAGCGAGGTCAGATGGCTTTCCAATGCCACCGGTGAGAACAGACAACATTCCCCATCACTGATGGGGTTCAGACGGCACCCCTATGTGAGCCTGGGGGAAGTGCTGGTAATCGAATCTGCATAAAAACCTAAACCTTCGCCACTCCTTCCCGTCCATTTGATCCAATTCCTTTTTTGTTATAGTAGCAATGCCTCTAGTACGGTTCAGATAAGATTAAGGCGATAGGAATGGAAGAAGGAATGCATATTTTAAAGTCACATGTCCTCCCCTCCCCCACCCCGGTCCCTATTCCCCCAGCTAGAAAAAAAAATAATAATAATTTTCAGGAAAGGTAGGTTCTGTATTAGGTTAGCAAAGGACTTCGCAAATATGTGTCTTGATCAAAAACCCAGATAATTCGTCTTGGGGTTGTTCCCAGCTATCATCTTCTTCTCCCCGACTCTACCTCTACCTGAAGAGAGGTTATTTTTTGTTTTAAATGGAGATTATTATCTTTCAAACAAAAATATTACCTCCAAATTTAGAGTAAGCAGATAATGAGGCCACTCTGGTAATTTTACACTGATGACAAGAGAAACATCTACATGACTGACTGACAGTTGCCATGAGGAAACAGAACCCTCTGGAATACCTCCCAGGCTAGCTGCACAGGGGTGGGTGGGGGCAGGGCTGAGGCTGAGCTGGGAGCTGCTTGGAGGGAAGTGGAAGTGGGGGAGGCCTGGTGGCCCTGTCACCCCTGCCCGTGATCTGTGGGGTCTTCACCACCTCATCAGACATTCAAGCTGACAAGTGTGTAAAATTGAAATTGTGGAGTTGATTAAATGATGTGTTTAAAGCCTCATAAAAGGAGGAGGTGGGCTTGGCGGTGGGAGAGTTGGGGGGGGGGAGAGTTGGAGAGATGGAGAGAGCTAGGGAGAGAGACAGAGACACAGAGAGAGAGATAGAGAGAGAGATGAGGAGGAAGAAGGAGAGAGGAATGAAGAGGCAGAGGGAGGAAGAGAAGGAGAGAGAGAGTGGAAAAGAAGAACAGAGAAGGGACAAGAGGGAAAATAGGAAAGAAAAGGTGAAATGAGATAAAGAATTGAGAATCCAGACGAAGAAGGGAAAGGAAGAGAGAAAGAGGTTGAGACATGGAAAGAAAAAATGGAAGAAGAGATAAAAAAAAAAAAGAAATAAGAGGAAAGACGGAATCTGGAGAAGAAGAGAAGAAAAAGAGAAAGGAGAAAGGAAGAGGAAGGTAGTGGAAAGAGAAAGAAAGATCAAAAAGAGGGGCGAGAATGGGGGAAAGGGAGATGAAGGAAGAGAAAGGGGCCGAGCTGGGGACAGAAACAGACAGCGTGGAAAGCCAGAAGTCGGGGGAGGAGCAGGAGTGTGTGGCCGAGCTCACATGAGCTCCCTGGTCCACCCTCCCCTCCACCTCTCCCCTGTAATGTGGGGAGGGTTTATCTCACCAGGAGCAGCAGGCTCAGTCACTGATCTAATCAAATTATTCAGCATTAAAAAACTGCCAAGACATTCCAGTACTTCAGCTTCCAGAGACCCAGCTGGGATCAAATGCTAATCAACATAGCCAGGATATTTATTCCCACTGTCAGGCTGCAGCGTGTTTGTTTTCCGAGGCCTGAATACTAAACCGGAGGAGCAAGATGGATCGGCCAGTGGCAGGGGGATGCCAAGCTAGGGATGGTCAGGAGGAGGGCAGGTGGGCAGGAGAGAGAGGGATCCATGAGAGACACCTACATAGAGCAAAGGAAACGGTCCCCTAAGTAGCATCTCCTAGACACAGGCTACCTAGTCCACAATTCTTTTCTGAGCTGCCTTTGCCCCATCTCTACTCTTAAGCGTCGGATTTCAAGGGTGAGTTAGCTGCAGGGGTGGACTCAGAGAGACCTATCTTTAAACTCAGGCTCTGTGACACCTGGCAGGTGGCTTGTCCCCTCTGAGATTCCTTTTCCTTTTCTGTTATATGGCCACGTAAAGCTCACCCCTTCCTTTTGCTGTGGATTCAATGAGAGGAAGGTCCTAAAAGAAGCAGGACCTGAGGTTTCCATAGAGATGCCGGTCTAAGCCTAGGTTGTGTGATTTTGTACGAGTTACTTAACCTCTCTGTGCCTCAGTTTCTGCCTTTATAAAATAATAATAGTGCAAATCCCATAACATCTGGTGCAACACTTAAGCGAGTTATTACCCAGAAAGTATATAGGGAGCATTCAATATACATTAAGAATAATTATGAGCTCTTAATGGTATGGCAAAGGTTGGATAAAATAACACTCATGAAATTTAGCAGAGGAACCGGAATAGATGAGGTCTGATGGGGATGATACCGATCAGGGAGAAAGGATGAATCGGTGCCCAACAGCGTCATTGTTTTAAGGTGGCCAGGCCCTTATCCCTCTGAGGAGTCCCTTCCTGGATCCCCAGCATGGGGCCTCTTCACCCCAGGCAGAGAGGGACAGACTTCCAGGAAGCTCACTCACAGGCCTTCTCTGCAGGGGCAGCAGAAGCGGAGCAGAAAGGACAAGCCCAGACTCACCCCTGAACTTGGCGCTTCTCTCCTGGGAGCCTCCCCTCCCCTCGCCCACTCCCTGAAGGTCACAGCACGGAGGAAGACTAATTAATTTCCTTTGTTTTTCGGAGTTTCATTTTTTTAAATTACAGCCTTCCCTCCTCTCTAATAAATACTCAACAATTAAAGCTTTTTTTCCCAAAGTGTGATTTCAACATTTCAATGTCCCTCCCCTCCTGTCACCTTCAGTGCCATAAACAGATTCGTAAAAACTGCTTTTGACGCCCCAGCTGCCATTAGCCACTTAAAATCCCGTAATTATCATCCTATCATGGGCCTGTTAACGAGCAGTAAAAATAAGGCCATTGAATATGGTAATTTATTCGTAAATTAGCCTAATGAGAATAGGTTTCAGACACTGTTTACTTTCGGCTGCTGCCAGTGCTTGGCCAAGGCAGCGGGACAGGAGCGATATGCCTGGGAGGGCAGTGAGCCCACCAGGTGGCAATGCCCCCTCCCCAAGGCTCTGCACCCAGAGCATCGATTCCTGTTCCCTTTCCCAAGACAGTGCCTGGCTCCTGTGGACCACGGGAGGAGGAACAGACAGGCCTATCGCCAGCCGGTCTCCAGACAGCAAGACTCAGCCTTTGCATGAATGCCAGGGCCTCTGGTCAGTCATTGCTGACCCACGGATGCTGGGAAATGCTCAGGAGCTGGGTGACCGCTGCTGACATATCGCAGTTTTCTCATCCGTAAAATGGGATTAATATGCCAATTAATGGAGTTATTTTAAAGATTGATATATATATATGTGTGTGTGTATATAAATAAACACACACATATACTTAGAACAGTGCCTGTCACATAGTAGGTGCTTTATACATATAATGATCTTCATTATTATTATAATTATTAGAGCATTAGCAGATACAATCTGGGACTGAGTGACTTGCCTTTAGAATGTGTCCCTGCTGTAATGGGTTGAATAGTGTCCCCCACAAAAGTCACGTGCACCTGGAACCTCAGAATGTGACCTTAACTGAAAAAGAGGCTCTCGTAGCTATCACGAAGATGAGATCATACTAGATTAGTGTGGGCCCTAAATCCAGTGACTGCTGTCCTTAGAAGAGGAGGATAGGACACACAGAGACACAGAGAAAAGGAGAAAGCCCCTGGAAGCGGAGACCAGAGTGAGGCAGCCGCAGGCCAGGGAGTGCCTGGGGCCACCGGAAGCTGGAGGAGGCAAGGACATTCCCTAGAGAAGGAGTGAGGGTGACACCAAGGTTTCGGCTTGAATGCCTGGAAGGACGGAGGTGCCATTTTCTGAGATTTGGCTTTGACTGAATTGTGTCGAAGAAGAGCCTGCAGTCTGAGCCGAGCTCAGCCACATCATAAGCCTGGCCTCTCATGGTCAGTCCAGCTAACCGAGAGCAGGGATTCTGTCCACTCAGCTCAGCGTAGCCTATTTTGTGCATAATTAAGATGTGTTGAGCAAATGTTGAACCATGAGCCGGTGTGGGATGTTTACTGAGACCCTTCACTGTATACCAGGCATCTTGCCGGCCCAGGCCAGTCTGGCTAAGCCCCAGCCTGCCCTCCAGAGCTCCAGGTTGATGGGGACAACAGGCGTCGAAGGAGCCTTTGTCAGAAGAACCACCTTCCACCTGGTGAATCTGTGGACCATGGAGCCCAGAGGAGGCACTAACCAGGACTGGGGTCTCAGTGATGCCCTAGAGCAGCGGTCCCCAAACTTTTTGGCATCAGGGACTGGTGCTCCTATGAGAATCAGATGCCTGATGATCTGAGGTGGAGCTGAGGCGGTGATGCTAGTGCTTGGGAATGGCTGCAAATCCAGATGAAGCTTGTCTCACTGGGCTGCTGCTCACCTCCTGCTATGCAGCTGGGTTTCTACCAGGCCATGCTTTAGGCATGTCTTCATTGCTCCAAAGGCATTAGTCAGGAAAGACACAGGCAGGGGCCAAATCCTTAAGATGGTAACAGAGTACAGTGCATTCTGAGGCCAGCATGTCAGTGAAAATGTCCAAGTCTCAGTCTTCTCATCTGTAAAATGGGTGCAGTAATGTGTACCTCCCAAATCTTGGAGCGGAATAAGTGAGGTATGACGCATCTGTTGAGTGCGTAACACGGTGCTAGTTTGTGTGCAGCCAACAGAAGCTGCCACTGCACTGTCATTGAAATTATTGTCCCTCTTAATGATCAAGCTCCTCTCCCAGGGCTGAGAAGCCTAGCAAGTTGGCCAGGTGTCCTGACTTCGCTACCTTGTTGCTCCTCTCTCTTTCCACCCTAATCCAGCTTCCTTTGCCTTCCAAACACTCCAACTGGAACCACGCTGGTGACAGACCCTAGACTCAAACTCTCAAAGAGAATAGTGACGTTCTCACATTCTAGATGAAGAAACTAAGGCTCAGAGATGTGAATGGTTTTGCCCAAGGTTGCCCAAGCTGTAGTCTACTGCTCCCTTCCATCTGGTCTCGGTGCTGCTGGTTTGAATGTCCATCCCCAAGCCCCTCCCAATGCCCCATGTGGTGACATGTGAACCCAATGCCATACCTGAGCCAGTCTTCTAGAAGTCTCCAAGCTCTTGCGACTGAGCTCCAAGCTTTCTCTCCAAGCTGGAACTAGTCCAGATGGAACACAGGAGGAGCACTGGATTGCAGTCCCAGCTCTGCTTCTGATCATTGCTGTGTGGTCCAGGCAAGCCCTTTGCCTTCTCTGGTCCTCTGTTTCCATCGGTAAAGGTGATGAACATAAATTGTAAGTCATAGAGCTGTTATAAAGATTAAATGAAGAGAGCTGATGCCTAACAGATTTACCAACCCTCCAGTGTCTTGCTTGCTGCATTAAGGATGTCAGGAAGCTGCCAACTAGCCCATAAATTAAGTAATTAAACAAATATTTATTAAGCGATTGTTACATACTAATTACCGGAGAGCTGAAAAGGCATGGTCTCTGCCTTGGGGCTCACAGTCTAGTGAGGAGATGGATGCTATTCTGATCATTGCTGGGTAAATGTTGAATTGCACCTGTGATAAGAAATCGAGTGACAGAAACATGGTGTCATGAGAGGGGACTTGATATATCTGGGGATCAGGAAATGCCTACTTGAGGAGGTGACACTAGACCTGAGACTCAAAGAAGGACCAATAGGCCAAGGGATAGGGGGCAGAAAAAACACTAGAGATAACAGGGATGACATGTGCAAGGGTCCTGGGGTAGAGGGAGCCCCATAAAAGGCCAGTGCGGCTGGATCCCAGATATAGAGAAGGAAATGATTTGGGAAAAGGTAGGAGCAGTGGACAGGGTCTGGGCCATACAGGAGCCTAGGAGTTGGGTTTTCATTCCAACAATGATAGGAAGTTTAATTTGGAGGGAGGGCAGTCTCTCCAGCTTAATGTAGAGAAATGTATAGAGGGCTGTGCATGAAAGCAAAGAGGTGAATTAGGAGTCTGTTTCTCTTACAGCCCAGAAAAAAATAAATAAATAAAAGGAGGGAAGGAGCAAGTGTTATCAAGCACAGCTACTCAGGTTGTTGACTGCATCAGGGCCTTGCAGAGCCACAGACCCTGGCGCAGGGCTAGGTCTACCTAAGAAAGGGGTCTCTTCTACCGGAAATGCTGTATGGACTCTGTCTGCCATGAGAAAAGGCAGCTCACACCTCTCATCCACACCTACACCCCACCCCGCCCATGTCCTGAACCTAATGCAGTAACCAATTGCTACAGATAAACTGTGCCCATTAGGGCTAAAGAGTGAGACAGTCTCCCCTCTTTCCACCTTGAGGAGCCCTGGCACCTAGTTCCACCCCTGAGTGGGAAAGCTGACCCCAGCACAGCTCACGGGGAGGAAGGCAGCCCCTTTAGTAACCTCCTCTGAACCTAACCTTTAGGATGACTCAAAGCTTTGTCCCCTGGAGCATCTTAGTTGTCATGTAAGACAAGTGTGCTTGTCCTAAGAACCATCATATCTCCTCTCCTCTCTTCCCTTCTCTTCCCCTCCCTTCCTTTTCTTTCTTTTTTTTTTCTTTCTTTCTTTCTTTCTTTCTTTCTTTCTTTCTTCTTTCTTTCTTTCTTGTCTCTGTCTCTTCACCTGTCTCTCTGTCTCTGTCTCTCTGTCTCTGTCCGTCTGTCTGTCTGTCTGTCTGTCTCTCTCTCTCTCTCTCTCTCCCTCTCTCTGTCTTTTCCTTACCCCATCTTTTTCCTGGCCTTGACTCCTAACAATATAACCTTCTCTGACTGAGGCTTTGGTTTCCGCATGTCGGCCAGCACCCTCATCCTACTGGAGCGGGTACCAGGTATCTACACACATATCTTCTCAGGGACTCCACACAGCAGTTCTCTTTCATTTTTACAAAAGAGGGAAACAAGGTTCAGAGAGACCCAGTGACTTATCTGAGGTCACACAGCACAGAGTGGGGACAGAGCCATGGCTCAGACCAGAGTCATCCTCCTTGTTCAGGGTTTTCTCTCCTTACTGTGGCTGTGGGGAAGAGAGTCACCAATTCAAACACCACCACCGGCAGCATGTCCTTGGGCCATCTGTCCCTGTTGGACTTGAAAGCAGAGTAGGGCCCACCTCCAGTTTCTATTAGCTCATCAGAGTGCCGCTTTAGTGCAGGCTCTGCTCACACTTTGGCAAAGAAAAGGTCCCCATAAGCATGGAGCCAGAGCAGTCGGAACCCAGGTAGTTCTCTCCCTAACACCGTAAGAGACATGGGGCTTCAGCTCCCAAAGCCATAGCTTAAACCACCATCTATTAAGGTCCTTGAAATAGTTTAGACCCACCAGCAACAACATTTGAAAAACCATGGTGCCTCTGCCCAAAGCAGCCCCCGTTACACTTCTTCATGGAGCTACTGCCTTGACTTCTGCTCAGGACCTGAGCCATTTTTCTTCTACCCCTGGCAGAGGCTGCAAGTTTTCACGGGCAATGATGATAAGGTTTCCGACCGACTTTTGACCAAACGGATTTCCAACTGCATTTGAAAAGGAAAATATCTTTCCAATGTACCAAATAATGAAAAATGACGGGGCGAGTTTATAACTGTTGATTTAGCCACCAAGTTTCCCCCCAGCCCTGACTCCGGTTCTCTGGAGGTTTTCACCGAGCATTAATTCACTCTCTTTCTCAGCTCGCAAAGAAATAGGCCCTTCTGAATCCATTCTGCAGCGCATTAGCTTCAAGTCCTGTGGAAATGGTTTAGCATCTGCTCTTAATAGACACCGCCGCGTATGAGGCAGGTGAGGACTAGGCTGGGGACGTACGACATCAGGAAACAAACACCGGATCGTGGGCAAGTGGCAGCCTGAGAAGCCACTGCCTAGCACAACAATAGGACATAGTAGCCAGGGGAGTTGGATTTGGTGGGGGTCCCCAAAGTGACACGGAAGGGAGAGCCACCAAGTTAAGGACTATGCATGGAGGCAGAAGCTAAGCTACATGTGAGCCCTCCAACCAACCCAGTAAGCTGCAAAGAAAGTCAAGGTAAAGAGCCAAAAGATAGATGCTGAGCTGGAGTTTTTCCTACCGTGCTGCACATTCAAAGCACGCAGAGAACTTTTAAAAATCCAAGGCTTGATGCCCGGTCACACCTCAGATCAATTCCATCAGAATCTCTGGGAGAAGATCCTGGGAAACAGAATTAAAAAAAACAAAAACGAAAAGCAAAAACAACCCTGTGAGTGATTCCAATGTGCAACCAAGACTGAGAACCAGTGGCTGTTAGACCAGTGATTCTCAAAGTAGAGCCCAGGGCCAGCAGCATCAGCATCACCTGGGACCTTGTTAGAAATGCACATTCCCAGGTCCCACCAGAGACCTGCTGAGTCATACTCTTGGGATGGGCCCTGCCATCCGTGTTGTTTTCCAAGAGATTCCAATGTTTGTACAGGTTTGGGAGCCACTGAGCCAGACCTTACCAGGGCATGTATATTTGTTTACTTGGCTATTCACTTACTCTCTCATTCATTCATTCATTCAATCATGTATTCAGAATGCAGAGTATCCCTACTAGGAGCCTTGCACTGTGCCAGGTTTTAGACATCCAATTATAAGTCAAATGTGGATTTTGTACTCAAGGAGTTTGCAGTTTTCATATGCCATTTCTCAGAAAATAGAGGCAAATGCGAAGGTCATCAAAGTCAGGTAAGGGTTTGGCCTGAACCTTCCAAGAACAGCCTCGGTTTCCCTCTTTTCTCTGTCTGTGTGCATCATTTGAGCTGCCAGCACCACCACTAATCCATGTGTGCATTCTCTTACCCAACACTCTTTCAGGAAATACTTCATTAAGCATAAGCATCTACAGGGAACCATGCTCCATGCTAGAGGCTAGAGATTCAGAGAGACTCAAATCTTTCAAATTACAAACTCTAGAGGTAAGAAGAAAAGGTCAGAAGGGTGAAGGATCCAGAGTGGACTGTTTTTGTTGAAAGTTCACACCATGATGACTGGCAGCATGGTACTTCCCAGTCTGGAGAGACACAGGCACCAGTCGGTTTCCTTTCCACTCATAGGGGCACAAAAATGCATCAGTCAAGACTATGAACTCTGTCCCCAACAGTCTGAGTTTACATCTGGCTTTTAGGCTTCCTAGCTGGTTGGCCTTGAGCAAATTATCTTATTTCTGCATGCCTCAGTTTCTTGATCTGTAAAATGGAGACAAAAACATTACCTGCCTCATTGGGTTGTTATAAGAATTAAATTAGAATTAGCAAAGTACTTAGAACAATGTCTGGCACACCAGTACTATTAAGACTTTGTTAGCTAAATCACAAACATTATTTTTGAGAAAGTTGCTCAAAAATAAAAGTCATTTTAAAACCGGATTGCTTTTCAGATGTACTGAGGACTTACATTGCTTGCTCAATGATTACCATAGGGAATTCATTTTATAAAGAGAATAACTTGGATATTCATATGTTGAATTTGCTTAGTGAAGTAGGCACCTCACCAGCTTCTGACAGTGGCAGAGAGGGAGTTTTTCTCGGAAGTGTGGCAGAATTGTTGTGAAACATCCATCTTTGAAGGATCTGGAAGTACCTTGAATGCCCCAATATTACCCCTATGCCAATCTGTCTTCTTTCCTTCCTTTGCCCTGAGAGTGCTCCCGACATTGAGAGATGAGAAAGTGTTTTAATCTAGAGTTAGTAAGAGACATGTCTTGCCTTCTTAACACCTCAGGATGGAAAATATTAAGAACTTCTATGAATCTGCAAGCCACCCCTGCTCTGAAAAATGGCTTCCCTGTATATATCTTTCTGCTTCCTGTATATTTCTCTCTACTTCCTGTATCACAGGAAGTGTTGAAACAGGAAGTGATTTCCTCTCATCTTCTGGGCATCTTACCAAGGTGCTCTAACCATAAACACTCACCTCAGCCATGTCCTGGGCATGGGCTAACCATTAGTGCCTTACACCCATTGACCCAGGTCCACCTATGAGTATCATGGCCCAACTGATGATCTCAGACTTTTCACAATTATTACAGGTGTCAACGGCATGGAAATAAAGCCAGAGGCTGTGCTGAGATTTGGCTTTCAAGATCCAAAAAGGAGCATTCTTCTTCTCAGCATTTCTTGCCAAAGATGATCTCAGAGTCATCTGTTCCCATTCACAGTAAGCAAAGGACTCAATTTTAATAAGGGTGGGGCTCCATTTCCCCTTCTCCTGTTCCTGAAATTGGGCTGGGTGGGGAGGTTGATAGTCAGAACTGGGGTGAATCCAGAGAAAAGTGTCCTCATCTTGGCAGCCAGAGATGTCTGCTACCTACGAAAACTTTGGCATCTCTCCTTGTAGCTCTGCTCTCACACAATTCACTCCCTCCTGAAGGCCTCTGGCTCCCCAATCTCCCTGCACTCATTTATTTATTTATTTATCTAATATTGAACGTTTACTCTGGGAATGCAGAGTTGGATGATATTTAGCCCTGCTCGTGGAGCTCACAGTTGGAACACAGGATGGGGGCAAGTGGACGAATAAACAGTCAGTTAAACATGGTTGTAGGAAGCATTGCGCTGAGAGCAAGGGTGCATGAAAGCATGGCAAGAGACATTAAACCAGCCTGGAGAGTTAAGGAAGGTACCATGGGCATGGGGGATCCAGACCGGGTAAGGTTATGAAGAATCTGTATCAGAATCTACCTGCATCTCGCAGATCTTGTTGATTTAGTGTGCTCAGCTGCAGGTTCTTTGTGTCTTAGGGATTGTTCTAGAGTCCTGGGGATTGTTCTAGAGATAAACAAGGTAGGGTATAAGTGCCATGGAATTCACTGATCCCAATGTAGAGAGGCCTTCGCCCAGTGACTCTCGGGAGACAGAGTATCAATACCCCAGCTCTCTCATTCCTCAGGTGGAAGATGCTGAAGCTCATGTTTTATAGTGTTTTCTAGAATTTCTCTGCAGGGTTGAGCTCCAGTTATTCTCAGTGATAATTGGCTTTAAACATACCCTTTATTACCTGCCTTACTTCCTCAGTCTCCTATTGAGGCACCCTGGAATCTTCTCCACAAACTACTACTTGCCTTTGAATCCTTATCTCCAAGTCTGCTTCTGGGGAAATTCAAACTAAGATAGTTTGTGAGGAGGAGAGTGATGTGGTCAAGTTTGAGTTTCTGAGAAGCACCACTCTTTCCATCTGTGTGGTTGGGAGGAGTCTCAGAGTTAAGCTTCTATGTTTCAGTGTGGACAGGGGACACAAGTCAGCCAGTTATGGTCGGCCCAGACACTAGGACACAGCCTGACCTTCCACACCTGGGAGCACTAACAATATTCCATGGTCATGGCCTTGATCAGCTTGAAGCAACCTTCAGGGTGCTGCCTGGTCACACACAAATGAAACATATGCGTGGAGAATGAACCTGACTGAAGTCCACACAACCCAACTCCCCGCAGGTACTCATGCATGCACTCAGCGGGAAAATAGGGGGGAAAAAAGAGCCTGCAAGTTAGAAAGTATCCTAAGATACGAACTACTATAAAGGGATGGCAGAAAGTAAATCTCATAAATTAGCATAGATTAGTATAAACTTCCTTTCAGACCCCTCCCTGGTATACCTTACAAAACTCAAATGTTTTCAATTTCTGCTTTGTGAAACCTCAATTGTGCAACTTATGAGTGCTTTCTTTTTAAAGTTCAAGTATAGCCTACTCCAGCCTAATGCTTACTGATACCGGATACAGGCAGGTCCAGCTCTGCAAGGAAGGATGAAGTCAGGGTGCTATAGCCCCTCTGTATCCCAGAAAGCACTCTTTCCCCTTAAGCCTCACAACTTCCATGAGGCATATTCTGGAGATGGAAATCCTAAGGTCTAGAGGGCATGTGACTTGCCTGCAGTCACGATGCTGTCACAGGGGAGAGGCAGGATTGGGGCCAGCTGGTCCCAGCTCCCAGGCACCTAGTCTGGCATATTGTGAGGAGGAAACTGAGTCCAAGAGAAGGGAATGTCAAAGCCCAGAGAGATCAAGAAGACTTCTGGACCCAGGACTACTGATAACTTGGCAGTCAGTGAGCAGCCATGCCAAAGGGCGAGTGTGGACAACCTTGGCTGCTACATTCTCCAAAGTGATCAACAGTTTCCAGCAAGTGTCTTTTACATGACCAAGTCCCTGGTGTGTCTCATGATTTGAAAGGGGTGGGGGGAGTTAATAGAAAGAAAGAAAAGGAGAGGAAAGAAGAAAGTAAAGAGGGAGGTAAGAAATGAAGGAGAGAAGGAAGGAGGGAAGAATAGAAAGGAAGAAGGGAGATTAACCACAGAAGGACAGTCCCCTGGGGAGGTGAACTAGAATGTGAAATAGCTAATTTCTTTCTCTGGTGCTGATTCCTGAGAGTTTTACATCTGGCAAGAAATTTCTTGCCATCTTGGTGCCTCTGTTTTTTTATTTATCTGCTGGAAGTCTGTTTAATCCACTTATGAACAACAATAGTAGCCATATCTACAACAACAGTAACGGTAATGCTTCTGTAGAGCCTGTGCCACGAGCGCTTTAAGTACTGTATGACAGCTCACTGGATGCTCAAAAAGAACTTGTTAGAGGGCTCTGATCCCAGCCCCTCTTACAGATGGGAAACTGAGACACAAGCGTGGCCAAGTCATGTGTGTGGGGCCACGGGGCGAGGGAGTGGCAGTGCTTCGAGGCGAGCACAGGGCCGGGGTTTGCACCCCCCAGGCAGCACGGCCTCTGCTCTCTGACCAGGCAGCACGTCGATGGGGCCATAAGCAACTGGATGGGCGAACATTGGTGTGAGAACATGGCAAGATGCTGAGCACACAGTAGGTGCGCAGCACACACTCAGTCTTTGCCTGGCCTGCTCACTTCAGTCCCCCAAGAACCACCAGCCTTCTGAATCCATAGCCCCCTCCTTTCCTCTTGGGCACCTATTAATTTAACCACAGCCTCTCCCACTCCTGCTAAAATAGTCACTCCCAGCAGGGTTCCAGGCCTGCACAGGCCAGGCCCTTGGCCAACCAGTAGGGGCCTGGTACCCCATTATCATTTCACCGCCTTCAAAGGGAAATTATAAGCACTTTGTGTCAACCCCCATCCACCCCGGCAGCCGCGCCACGGGAAAGCGATTGAGGTCAAGGGAGGCAGACAGCCTACCCATCACGCCCGCCGTGGCCATTCCTCACGCGGTGACATGCAATCTCCCGCCAAGGGTCACCTCTGGGGAAGTGATTCCTTCAAGCCCAGAACAAGTGCCAAATTGCAGCTTTGCCGAATAATCATGTGGAACACATTGAAAATAGCCACCTCAGTAATAAATGGTTAACCAAAGCAGCCCCTTCTTCCACATAACCAAGAATGTATTTACTGTAAATACATTAACCTATTCGTGCTGCAGCACATGGCCCAGGAGCCCTCTTTGCAAGCAGCAAAGCACAAATCGCAGCCGGGCTGGGAAGGAACAAAGAGTGAGTGAGAGGATTTCATCAGCCAGGAAAAGCAAGAGGTGAGCAAAAGCACTTGGGACAGACAAGCCTGCCGCTGCTCCCATGGCCCAGTCCTGGGGAGATGTGTTTAGAAGGGGACTTGGCATCCTGCATCCTCCCATCACCTCTGTGCCCCGCGGAATCCGTGAAAGAGCTATCTGTGTTTCTTCCTGCTCACGTGGAAATGTGCGATGTGGCAACTCCACACTCCAACAGGACCAGTGTATTTTATTTGGGGGAGCAGGAGAGGAAATGGGGAGAGAGAGAGAGAGACGGAGAGAAGGGAGAGAGAAGAGCCATGGTGGAAGACAGAAATATGAATAAGAAACAGGGGAAAACGGAGATGATCTGAAGGGTGAGAGAGAGAGCACTCCCAGATGAGAAAAAAAGGACAATCTAGGAAAAACAAAAACAAAACAACAAAAAAAACGAACATTCCGAGCGAGACAGAAGGAGGAGGGAGGAGGAGGGAGAGAATGAGATTGAGAGGACACGAGCCTGCTTCTGCAAGGCTGGTTTTTGTTTCCACTGAGAAGAAAAATTGTTCTTTGTTATCGAAAGCCTTGAATGACACCAGCAGACCCCCATGCCTCCTCTCCAACACAGCAACACCCAGACTAGTGGGAGCAGGCGTGTGCACACACACACACACACGCACACACACACTCACTTGTACACACGCACTTGACATGCAACCCACAGTCAATCTTGCCACCCCCAGCCCTGAACAGAACCCAGTCCCAGAACAGATAGAGCAGTAAGGGGTCTGCGCTAAAGGAAATAGGCCGAAATCAGACCGGGGTTGGCGTGGGGTAAGGGGAAAAGGAGGAGGAGGTCCAGGTCAGGGGCCCAGACAGGACCTGAACAGCAATTGGCATGGGGAAGAACCCTGGAAGCCCACTATAGGGTTGCAGGCCCCAGACCTGGGCCTCCCCTTCACCCCAGCATCAGGGTCCAATCTTAACCATTCATGGCCCACCGGCTGCTCTCTTACCTGGAGAGATTATAAACCATGGGCTTCAAGAGGGGAGAAACCCATGCAAAAAGAGGCTAGTCTCTGGGCCACCAGCCCAGCTCCCTCTGGCTGGCAGCGTCTCCCTTCTGAAATGGGTGGGCAGCTTCTGGGCACCCTTTTGCCTCACTCTCTCTCTAGCCGCCCCTGCTACCTCCCAATAATTTGCCAAAATTAACAGATTTATGGCAGCGCGTTGGTTTGGATCAACTTTTCGTATGTACTTTGCGAGAGAAAAACATTTTCCTCTCCCCGACTTACTGTTTGCCCATTAATACGCTCCACGTTCACTGGTGCTTAATGACTGTTCAGATTTTCTCTGTTCATAGAAAATATTGTTGTTGTGATTACGGGTGCCAGGGTTCCCGCAAGTACAAACACACCAAAGCCATAAAAAGGGCAATTAATTCTTTAAAAAAAATTCAAGAGAGTGGGAGAGAATGGATTCTCTGTTTACAAAAAAAGCGAGGAAGAAAACAGATGTTTCTAAGAGGTGTCCTTCCAAGATAGTAATGTCGCCTGTAAACCATTGGAGCAATATTGGAACACAATTGTTCTTGGAAAATGTTGTCCAGCAGCTGTGGTCGTTGGATGGCCATGTGTCAGCTACTTAATATAGGCCCAAATCTGGGCTGGTCTTTGGACATTCTGGCCAGGACATAATTTTCAGCTCTAAATAAATACTCACTGCCTCTGACCCTCAGTTTACTCATCTACAAAATGGGAGACTGAACCCCCAAGGATGGCTGTCAGAGTTCAAGGGGAAAATGTGTATCAAGGACTTAGTTTGGTGCCTGCAGAGTAGATGTTCAAGAATTACCTGGTTCCTTATCTGCTCATGCATTTATGGACCACCTTATCTGGGTCAGACCGTGGCCTGGGTTCTGAGGGTACAGTGGTGAGAAAGATGGACAAGTCCTACCTGTGGACCATCCAACTGTGGGAGACAGGAATTATACAGCTTAAACTGTAATATGTCCTGTAGTCCTAAATGCTTGAAGAAGATTATAACAAAGTAACAGGGTAAAGAAGGTCCTGGTGGCCTGTGCTGGATGGTGGATGGTGGCAGAGGGCAAGGCAAGGGACAGGGAGGTGACTCGTGCAAAGGCCAAGCAGGATGAGGGCAAGTTTTGTTGATATCTTTCTCTATCTCTTCCACCTTTCTTGAAAATATGTTTAACCAGCCTTGGGCCCCACTCTTAAGTGACAGGGGAGAGCTGCTCTGTGAATAAGCCACTGGGGTATATTGTGAGAGATATTCAAACAAAGGTCAATACACATCGTTGAAATTTAAAAAAAAAAAAAAATTATTCTGAGCACCTACTTTGTGTCAGGAGTTATGCTAGGAGTTATAGCTGTAGCCTCAAAGGAAGCTAGATATGGGCCCTGCCTCCAGGTGCTTAGAGTCTGGAGGAAGGGGATTCAGATCGTAAACTAAAGCAGACACCTTGATTATTTCATCAGGAACTTTGGCAGGTGCTAGGAAAAGCAGTGAGCTCTGAGACAGGGGCCTGACGATGCCGGAAAAGAATTTCTTGGGGTGGAGACAATGTAGCTGAGCTGGAAAGGGTAAGCAAGAGGCAAGGACGTGAAGGGAGGGTGAGAGAGGGAAGAGTGTTCCTGGCAGAAGGAACAGCGCTTCAGGCCAGTGGGGAAACACATGGGCTTTGTGGTTAGACAGACCCAGGTTCGAATCCCTCTGCCCCACTATCTCCCAGCTGGGTGGCCTTGGGCAGGTAACTTAGGGTCTTTGAGCCTCAAGATTCTCATCTGTAAAATGAACTGGCTAAGACTTCACCAGGTTATTGTGAGGACCAGAGTGAGTGAAGGCAAAGGTTAGTTTCTTGCAAAATTGTCCGATCAGGGCATGTGACAGGCTCGGGACAGTGATCAAGGCACTGACATCTAGTCCCTGTTACGTCATCTTGTCTCACTCTGAACCTGTTTCCTCAACCATCAATAAGAGGTTGCAGTCCTTGTTTTAAGGAAGTAACATTCAATTCAGAATAGATATTGATTGAGTGCTTCCCATGTACCCATCAATAGACTCAGGAGCTAAGGTGACCATCAGGAGCTAAGCAGACCAGCCCCCTGTTTCTGTCTAGTGTGAAAGGCAGATGTCAACCCAGTAACAACAGAGACAAACCTGAGATCGTCCTTTTATTGCCCCTTCGCTTGGCCAGTCACAGATTCTCCAGTGGCCAAGGCTCACCTGTCTCGTCAGGTCTTTCGGGATCAGCATCACTTCTGCCTTCCTGAGAGGGCACACGGGCTGGCTTCCCGGGCACGCCCCCATTCCCCTCTGCTCCCACGTCACCGGCTGTGCCTTGGATCTGCTCTGGTGGTGCCCCTCTCTCCTCTTGACTCCAGGGTCATTCTGTGGTCTCTTTCTTTTTCCTTCTGCCTTCTCTCCTGAGCACTCTTCGCAGGGCTCACGGCTCTCCCTGGGTATGGCGGCCGCCGGCGTTTATCTCCAACCTGGGCCTCTCTCCTAACTCCGGCCCTGCATGTCCATTTGCTTCCTCCTCACTTCTACCTCAACATCTAAATGACACCCAGACTTAACATGACCAAAGCCAAAGCCCTGATTCCCGCTCAACTTCCCCCAACCTGCTCTACCTGCACAGGGTCCCATTGCAGTGAAGGACAGTGCCAACCTTCACTTGCCCAGGAAGAAGCTAGGTGTCATCCTGAACTCTTCTCTTTGGCTCAACTCCACCTAGAGCTAATGCTGTTGGTTCTGGCTTCATAATTCAGTCAGAGTCCAGACACCTCCAAGCCCAGGCCACTGTCATCTCCAGCCAGGATTGTTATAGCTGTCTCCAAATGTCTTTGTGCTTTCCACATAACTCCCTGGATTCTATTCTGAAAGCTAAAACGGACTCCAGGTCATATCACTCCTCTACTCAAGAGCCCCCAATGCAGCCCAGTTTCCACAAAGTAAAAGCTCACATCCTCACTGGCCCAGTTGGCCCCAGGGCCTTTGCACTTGCTGATCAGCCTGGAATGCTTCTTCCCAGCATGGCCACGCCCTCACTAATTTTTATGTTTCTTTATGGAGCTTGGCCCCTTCTGACATTCTAGATTTTAATTTTTCATTCACTTGTCTCTTTCCCTCTCTGTACTAGAAGGCTGGCTCCTTGAGGTTCGTTTGGGGGAGGGGGCCATGCAGTAAGTATTTGTTGAATAAATAATGTCTGTGACTCAAGTAATGATTAATCCACTGGCCCTTTTGATCTTAGAAAGGTGCCAAGGAACACCTTCTCAGAGCATCCCACCTGTGAGGAGTCTGACTTCCCTTGAAGTAGGAATGCCTCTTGACTAAAATGCCTAGATGCTGCCTGGAGCAGAAGAAGTAGCAAAGAAATTATGTTTCAGACAGAATCTACACAAGTCCCCTCTTCCATTTGCTAACTGTGTGATACTCAGCCACCTGGATACTCACTCCAGGTACCTGGTATTCAGTTTTATTGCCCAGAAAACTAAAACAGGTTATGAATTGAACTGCGTTGCCCAAAAAGATATGTTGACCATATTTGGAAATAGGGTCTTTGCAGATGTAATTCGCTAAGATGAGGTCATACTGGATTTGAGTGGTCTCTAAATCCAGGGAGTGAGGTCTTTCTAAAAAGAGGGACATTTCTTACATGCAGACAGACACAGAAAGATGAGAACATGGGAAGATGGAGGCAGATTCGAGGGATATGCCACAAGCCAAGGGTCCTGAAGCTATCAGAATCTGGAAGATCAAGGCAAGACCCTCCCCTGGAGATTTCAGAGGGGTTTCAGAGGGAGCATGGCCCTCTGGACAGCTCGATCTTGGATGTCTAGCCTGCAGAACTGGGAGAGAATAAATTTCTATCATTCTAAGCTACCTGATTGGTGGCACTTTGTTGCAGCAGCCCCAGGACACTAACAGAGGGATAACCCACATGTGCCAAGCACCATGTGATGTTCAAAGAGTTAGAGAGCTCTCAAGGGCCCAAGTTATGAATGTCCCTTGTTGCATGTCCCATGGTTCTTCTGACATGCTGGAAGCCATCTCTGCTAGTTCTGATGGAGTAGATCAGAAAGAGTGTGCATACGAGTGACTGGCCATACCTAATGTCTGACTGTAGACCATGACTTGTCCCTAAGATCTGGCACACAAGGGGACCCACCGGGCCTTGAGGTCAGCCCTTCTCACCTGCAGAGGGACATGAAGTCTTGAAGAGCAACAAGCAATCAGAGCTCTCAAAACACCACTTAAACCTCTGCTCCAGACCTCGGAGCCACTTCTCCCTGACATCCCTGCAGAAACACAGCCAAATACTCCATCCGTTCTTCTGAATAAACCCAGTCCATCCACCCCACCCCACCACATCCCACCTCCACTGCCCTCGTCTACTGACACTTGGACCCAAGAGCTAATTGCGGCAGCGTCATTTAAAAGGAAACCACAAACACTCTCTCACCCACGTTTTACGACTTTATAACTCACCAAATAAACCTGATTCCTATAACCATAAAACAAAGCCGAAATGAGTTGGACATGTACCAGCAAGGAGAAGCAGGAGGGGGTAGAAATTGCCGGAGGGGGCTCTCAGCTGCCGAGTCGCGGATCCCCGGGTGGATTTCGGCGCCGCAGTCTTGCAGAAACTTAATATTCCAATCAGCACCCAAGCAAGGCATTAGAAGCCAAGGAGTGCATGAGTGCCCCCATAGCTGGGGGAATATTACTCACCAGGTCATGGTCGGCTGCGTAAAATACAGCCCTCATATATCATTATAACTGCCAGCCAACGACAGTTATAATTGAGACGGCAATAACTAGGAGAGAGTTCTTTAATTTAACATCCAATTATTACAAGTTATCACTTCTTAATAAATGTAATATAACAGACAATCAATGTTGCATGCGACGGCCCAGACTGCAATGGGATGGGAAATTTATATCCTGGGGAAAAAAATATACTCTGTGTAGTGTGTGTGTGTGTGTGTGTGTGCGCGCGCGCGCGCACGCGTGCGTGCGTGCAAGTGTGTGTGCATGTGTGTGTGTGTCTGTGTGTGTGTGTTTCAGCTTTCTAAAGTCTGCAGTGGCTGTGATAAGTGTTGCAAGACTCCAGCTATAAATAGCTGAGCTTGCCTCAATAGCTGACATCGCCACATTTGCATACGTACAATAGCTCCAGGCCAAGGCAGAGGAAAGAATAAGAAGGGGAAAAAAAAAAAAAAAAAAAGATTTCTTCTCCCTGGTACAGATTCTGCGAACTGGCAAGTGAAGGCAATGGCCCCCTGGCCCAGAAGGCGCCAAGGCCCAACAGGGCAGCTGGTGAAATTGTCCTAAACTTAACTTGGCAGACAGCATTTTTTTTTTTAATAAAATTGTTTTTGATGTCTGACAAGTACACAGATAAGTGAATATATCATGAGTATGCAATTCGATGATTTTTTACAAAGCGGACACACCCCGGGATCCAGCACCAGAAAAATCAATAGAAATGACCAATACCCCAGAAGTACTCCTTGTGCACCACTCTCTCCTTGCACCACAATATAACCACTATCTCAATTTCCACCTCCATAGATGACTTTTGCTCATTTCTGAACTTTACATAAATGGAATCACAAAGTATCTTCTTTTGCGTCTGGCTTCTTTCACTCAATGTTACTTCGTGAGTTTCATCCACCCTCTTGCAATTCGAAGTGGTTCATTCATTTTTATTTCCAGATAATCTGCAACTGTGTGAATATGCCACAATTCATTTCTATAGTTGGGGAACATTGAGTAGTGTTGAATTTGGGGATCTTACAAGTAGTGCTGTTGTGAACGTTCTTGTGCATTCTGTCGGTGAACTTGTGTAAATCACCCCAAAGTGCGTGTACCTGGGAGTGGAATTCTGAGCTATAGGGCAGATGCCTGTTCGGCTTAACCAGAAGCCACCAGATAGGTCTCCAAAGCGGCTGCACCATTCTGCATTCCCACCAGCGGGCTATGAGAGTTCCGGGTGCTCCACATTTTAGCCGACACTTGATAGTATCCATTTTATTGATTTTCCTCATTCTGGTGGATGTATAGTGGGATCTTGGTGTGCCTTTATTGGCACTTTCCAAGTGACTATTGAGGTTGCATACTTGTTTACATATTTATTGGCCATTTGTATGTCCTCAGTGGTAAAAGTCTTGTTCAAATGGTTTTGTTCATTCTTCTATTGGGTTACTTGTCCTTTTCTAGCTCTGGACACAAATCTTTGCTATTTGTATGTATTGTGAATGTCTCCTGCTTGCTCTGCAGCTTGCCTTTTCACTTACTTATTGTCTTTTGATGAAGAGATATTTTCAAATTTTAATACAATTCAATCTGTAAAACTGCTTTTATGATTAGTACTATTTTCTGTGTGACATAGAATTTTGATCATATGTTTAAAAAAGGAATTCACTCAAGATGGGTCTTAGTGAAGTTTCAGGAGCATGAAATGGTAGAGCAGTTTTAGGTTTAGATTTTGCTCTCTTGTTTACCTCCTGCAATTCGATGCACATGGATTCAGTGGGTAGGGAGTAGGAGGAATTACTCCTTTGTTGATTATCTATCCACTCATTTATTTATTTATTGAGACTTATGTGCCAGGACCTGTGCTAAGAACTAGAGTTCTCACAGATGAATATGACAGACACAGCTCATGACCTCAAGAAATATAAAACTCCTAGAAGGAAACACAGGGAAAAATTCTTAGCCATTTTGAGCCTGGTGAAGCTTTCTTAAATAAGACATGAAGAGAACAAAAATGCTTGAACTACAAAAGCAAAAAGGAAATTGATATATTGTACTTCATCGAAATGAAAAATCTTGTTTTACAAAAAGACAGAAGAAAAACTGTAAAAAATTGTTATAATAGCCACCAACAAAATGAACAAACAACCTACTGAATGGAAGAAAATATTTGCAAATAATACATCTGATTGGGGGTTAGTATCTAAAATATATAAGGAACTCATACAAATTACACCCCCAAAAAATCTAATTAAAAATGGGCAGAGGACCTGAATAGACATTTCTCCAAAGTGGGCATATAGATGGCCAAGAGACATATGAAAAGATGCTCAACATCACTAGTCATCAGGGAAATGAAAATTAAAACCACAATGAGATATCACCTCACACTTGTCAGAATGGCTATCATCAAAAAGGTAACAAATAATAAGTGTTGGCAAGGATGTGGAAAGGGAACCCTCATATGGTGAGAATGTAAATTGATGCAGCCACTAGGGAAAACAGTATGGAAGTTCCTCAAAAATTAAAAATAGACCTACCAATGACCCAGCAATCCTTAGGTATTTTCCAAGGAAAATGAAAACACTAATTTAAAAAGATATGTGCACCCCTATGTTCATTGCAGCATTACTTGCAATAGCCATGATAAGGAAATAACCTAAGTGTCCACTGATGGATAAATGGACATAGTGGAATATTACTCAGCCATAAAAACTGAAATCTTGCCATTTGCAACAACATGAATGGAGGGTGTTATGTTAAATGAAATAAGTCTAATCGAAAAAGACAAATACTGTATGATTTCACTGACAGGGGAAATCTAAAAAAACAAAACGAATGAATAAAACAAAACAGAAACTGACACATAAGTGTAGAGAATAAGTTGATGGCTGCCAAAAGGGAAGATGGGAAGGGGAAAAAAAATAAAATTAAAAATACAGATTCCAGGGCCTCCTTTAGGTTCTGATTCAGTTGACAGATGGGGCTCAGCAACTGACATTTTAACAAGCTCTTCAGGTGCAAATTTAAAAAATAAATTAAAAATTTTAAAAGGTGTAATAATGAAAGATAGCTACATGTTCCTGGAACTTTTGAACATGATAACATGGGCCTAGCCCATTTTTCCAGTTATCTCTTTATTTATTTGTCCATTTAGTATTTTCTGGGCAGATATAACATGCCAAGAATCATGGTAGGGCCTGGAAAATCACAGAGCAAGTAGACATGTGACTAAACTTTGCAAGAAAAGTACTGAGGTAAAATAAGTGCGAAGGTTGTGGGAACAATGAGAAGGACTCCTGGAAGACTTCCTTGAGGAGGTGACATTTAAATTTGGCTTTGAAGGATGAGTACTAGAAAGTAGCCACCAGCTTGGAGGTAGGAAAGAGGTGGCAGGTTCCAAAAGGAAAAGTCATTTTGAGATAGAAGGGCAAGAAGCGAACCTGGAGAGGAAGCGGCCACAAGCAAGTCTTGGAGGGATCTAAGTGACCTGAGGTGAATTTGAACTTCACTGTGTAGGCAACAGGGTTCTTAGGGAGATGGGAACATCTTACAAATAACAGTGAGTGGTCCTTCCCAGCAGGGACTTAGCGTTTAGTGGCCAGCTGGAACTGGGACAATATGACCAGAACCACACTGGGCCTCGGTTTCTTCATCTGTAAAATGGGAAATGATAAAGATAATAAATATTCATTGATGACTTACTCTGTCACCAGCACTTTTCTAAGGGCTCAATAAATGTTTATTCATCTAATCCTTTCAATCTCCATGTGAGGTGGACTAAATCACTCTCCTCATTTTATAGATGAAAAACAGAGGTCACCCAGCTGGTTAGGGTCAGGATGCAAGCCCAGGTCATTTAGCCCCAGCACCTGGGTTTCCAACCATTTCAGGACACCACTCAATCCAGCCTCCTAGGGTTGCCATGGACATTGGTTGAGACAGCAAATGTAACAGGGAACCCAAGTTCCATGCAGGGATCACAGCTGAGGCTCTCTAAGTGCCATCGCCATTAATAAACTGCCTGGACCAACCAATGGCTATGAAGTCTCTAACCTGGAGCACTGGTCTCTAGCAGGACATTGTTCTCCAGCGCACATGGCCCACTGAGCAGCCAATTGCTGTTCACACACACTCTCTAGTCAAAGCTCCATCCATCTACCACACGGGATGGATACGATGGAGCCATCACATCCATTTCACAGATAGGAACGTCGAGGTTTGTATGCTGTGTGTCCACGCTCAGAGGGAAGTCACGAGTGGGCTGGGGTTTGAAGCCCTGTCCATTTGGGTCTCAGTTCTGTGGACTCACCTATTCCTCACAGTCAGGGAGCCCATGCAGGACCTGGCACCAGGGGAGGTATCCTCTCAGGACATCTAGACTTGGGCCCAGTGTAGATCCAGTGGGAGAGTGGCAAGGATTCTTCAAACAAAGATAATTAAATCCTTTAACAGGGAATATATTAGTCAGCTTTAGCCACCAGAACAAAATACCACAGATTGTGTGGCTTAAATAACAGAGATTTATCTTCCCACAGTTCTAGAGGCTGGAAGTCCACGTTCAAGGTACCATCAAATGCAGTTTCTGGTGAGAGTTCTCTTCCTGATTTGCACATGGCCACCTTCTCACTATGTCCCCACATGGCCTTTTCCTATGCTTATTGGAAGAGAGAGAGCTTTCTGGTGTCTCTTCTAATAAGGACACAAGCCCTTTCAGATTAGGGCCCCACTCCGATGACCTAGTTTACCTTAATTACCTCACTAAAGGCCCCATCTCCAAAATATAATCATTGTGGGGGAATAGGGCCTCAACATATGAATTTCAGAGGGACACAATTCAGTCTATTACACAGACAAAATAATAAAAGAATCGAAGAAGGGAGAGAAGAAAGAGAGACCAGAATATCAAGTGAAGAAAATAAGAGAAGGGAAGAAGACCATAAAATCAGGAGATGATAAAAGAGAGGAGGGGTGGGCCGGGCTGGGATTATGACCAATGAAGCCTTGAATACACCATCATTGGCTGGGGCACATGCAGCCACCAGAAACTGCTTCTCTGGGACCTCCTGAACAATTAGGAGTTTTCTCTTGGCGAAAGATGGAGTTGGCACATAGCAAAATGTCTACATTTGAGATTCATAAATAAAGACCCTTTGCTATAATTAATTTAAAGTGAACAAAAATCTGGTCGCCGTGGTTGGAATGTCCTTCTGAGTCAACTAACAAATCTCTCCACTTTGCAGTTAGTGAAATGGAAGCCCGGAGTGGGGAAGACATCTGCCCCAGGTCACACAGTCCTCTCACGTCTCACATCCAAGATTTTTGACGGCACCTACCGCACTCCTTTCTGGAGGTCAGACACAGCACAGAGAGGCCGCAACGGGTGGCGCATGTGGCAGACAGGGAAACTGAGATTCAGACGAGTAAAAAGGCTTGTTACAGAGCCACCGGCACGTAGCTTTCTACTCTAAGCAATGGTAATAATGTTTGTCAGGGGCTTACTTAGGGCTTTCCTTCAGCTGAGAGCTTCGCATGCGATATTCTGCCTAATACTCACTGCGTTATCCCTCCCTTTCCAAACTGGAGAAGGAGAATCGGAGGCTCAGAGAAGAAATGGCTGGCCAGAGACCACCTGTACAGGTCCACATAACTGCAGGGGGCGGGGCTTTGCTATCAGGCAGGACTTCAAAGAGCTGTGGGGCTCCCCAGGTAGGGAAGCAATGGCTGTGGCACCCCTTCCACCCCATCTTTCCCTTCTCCCATGGCACCCTCTGAGGGGCCAGCCCACATGGATTGGGAGCGACATCCACACTCCCCAGACAGAAGGTCCCCACGTGGCTCCCAAACCTGGGGTGTCAGCTCTCGCAGCTGAGGCGCCGCAGCCAAACCCTCCCTCCTTCTGGGGGAGATGAGATGTGCAGGGGCTGGGGGCCCGAGGGGGAGGCTCAGGCTCGCAGCCGGATAGGCAGACTGAGGGGCTCCCGGCCAAGCGAGGTGTGATCTCCCCCCGCTCAGCGTCCTGGAGTGTGAACTCCAAACGCCCGATTCCCAACATTTGGCCATATTTTTTAATTTCTTACCCCAAAGCAGATCCAGCTCCAATGCAGGCTCCTGGCTGGGGTGCAGTTGGCGGTTTTGCAGAGTGAGTGGCTGCTCACACAGGGAGTGGGGATTAGGGAGGGAAAACCTGGTGGGGGCAGTGGGGGGTTAGGGAGGGCAATATTCTCCCCCTGTCATAGACCCCGGGAAGGGTCATTGATGTGGAGTGAGGGGGTGAATGGATGGTCAGAGGGATAGAGATATTGGCGAACAGGCACCCAGCAGGCAGTCTGGACAGGATGAGGCCACGAATCATCATTCTCTCTTTCTCCCTGGGCCCCGTGACACACAGCGCCTTTGTCATCACATCACCTCCCTGGATGGCCAAGGTCCTTGTCCCTGTCTGTCTCCTAAGGGCTGAGCCTTACGAAGCTCTGTGTGTCTGGGACTGAGTATAGGGTCTGACCCAGAACGGATGAACCACATTGATGAACCCTGAATCAAGGAGGCAGGGAGGCGGGAGAGAAGAAGGAAGGAAGGGAAGATGAGGTGAGGGTCATTTGAGCTCCATATCAACACTATGACATCTCACACACAATAAAGAAGAACCATCTACTGCTACATCCACACATGGATCTCAAAGGCAGATACATAAGCAAAGTAAGGCAGACACAAAAGAGGAGAGACTATATCATTCCATTTGCATGAGTTTCAAACCAGGCAAAGCTAAACTATGCAATAAGTTTCAGAACAGTTGCTTCTGGGGGCCTTAACATGGGGGGACAGGAGGGTGCCTTCTGGGTTTTGGAAATGTTCGAAATCTTGATCTAGCTAATGGTTCCACGGGCATCCACATATGTGAACGTCCATCAGGTTATAACCTGAAGATTTGTGTACTTCGGGGTACACTTTCTTGCATGTAAATCCTATAGCTCAGTCATTTTTAAAGTAGATAATATGACAGAAAAAAATGGATGGATGGATGGGTGGATGGACAAATGGACGAAGGACAGACATTCATTAAGTGGACAATAATGGGCACTTGCTGTTTATGGGGCCCTGTGCCGGTTTGAGGACCTGAAGACAAATGAATCCCAGCTTTTTCCTGCAAGGAGCTCACAGGCCTGGAGACAGGTGCATGCAGGCAGGCATCATAACAAAACGACAGGAAGGCTGCAGTCAAAAAGAAGGGAGGGCCTGGATCAGAGGAGAGGGAAAATATTTGCCAAGAGCATCAGATGGGCGAAATGGGATAAGAGAGAGAGAGAGAGAGAGAGAGAGAGAGAGAGAGAGAGAGAGAGAGAGAGAGAGACCGAATGCAGAATCGTACAACAAAAAGATACATGAAAAATAGAAGTAGATGAATAGTCGGTAGGTAGATGGATGGACGGATGGAGATTTTATTTTATTCCTTGAAGGTAAAAATTTCCCCGCACATAGTAAATGTTTAATTACATGTTGAATGAATAAATAATCGAATTGAATATAGCATAGAAAATCAAGCAAGGATCTTAAACATTTTGAGATTCTTTTGTCTGATCATCTACCTGCTGGGCTCCAGCCTAGAGAATAATCAGGATGCAGGCAAGACCTCAGGACAAAGTGTTTTTCATGGCTTTATTTATAATGGCAAAGCTTAGAGGGTAGCCCCAAAAAGGTAACAACAGAGAGGTCTGAACCAGCAGCCACATGAGGAGGCCTGACGCAGTCATATGACCGGCAGAAAGCATTGTCAATAAAATAAGAAAATGTTTAGAATGAGAAGTAAAGACAAAATAAAATAATTAGTTTGTAAAAGTAGGTATGCAATATGAACTCACCAATGTTTGTGTTTATTATTTTTATTATTTAAAAACAAAAAGACAGGAAAAAATTACATGGAAGCATTTTTTTGTGGTTTTCCCTAAGTGGCAGGATAATTTTGTTTTGTGCTTTGCTACTTATTCTGCATTAATTAACCATTCCACCGTGGCGATAGAGCGCTTTAATTATCAGGCAAAGGAAGGCCATTCCTGCTTTGCCAAATTCAAGAAGAAAGGAAAAGAGAATTTGCTCTAAAAACTCGTCAGGATATTAGTGATGTCACCATGACAATCAACTTCAGAGTAGTCTCACCTCGAAGTCGCGCCTTTTCAGTTCTCATAAATGCATACATCCTCAGAGCATAGTTGTACTGGAAAGCCAAGGTGGGATAGACCCCTTTGTCCTCGTGAACAATCCCTTTATTCATCCAACACATTTATCGAGCATATATTATGAGCCAGGAAAGCCAATGGGCTATAAAGGAATCTCTTTGCTGGGAGTATTCTGTTAGATATCAAGTCTAGGTTAACTGGACCGTCGCCCCTACTCACTGAAGCAGGGGATAAGAAGAATGCTTGACATCTATGGGCATCTTACTTCACGCTAGGGACTCGACATGCACCGTGGTGACTAAACTTAACCCAGCCCTGTGAGGTGAGCACTGTCGGAATTTCAAAGATGACATAACAGAGGCTCAGAGAAGCCAGGCAACCTACCCAAGGACACACAGTGAGAACATGCCAGAACAAGAATCTGTGGTCACACACACAAGGCCATCCTCCAACACAGGGGTCATGGCGATCACAGTCAATCAGAGAGAGAGGGCAATAAATAACAAAAAGATAATATAATGTCAGGTCTTTGAAAGTTCTGTGAAGGAAAACCAAGCAGAATGAGAGACAGGGAATGATAGAGGTGTGTAAGGGCCAGTTTAGATAAGATAGGTGTAGGATCCTTTAAGTCAAGACCTGAATGAAGAAGCAAATCATGCAGAGAACCATGGAGAGTATACCAGGCAGCAGGAACAGGAAGTGCAAAGGCCCTGAGGCAGGTCAGAGGTCGGCACAAACAAGGAACAAGTTGAGGCCAGTGGAGCTGGAGTAAGAGGAGCATGACAAAAGGGGGAAGGTGCTAGGAGGTGAAGATGAAGAGGTCCCCTGAGCACACGGAGCCATGAAAGACTGAAAAATGCCTGGGGGTTCTCACCATTGAAGAGTTTTGTGCAGGCTACAGCAGAGCAGAGGTGGCTACTGCACCAGTCCAGGTGATAGAGGAGTATGGCTCAGACTAGGGTGGTATCAAGAAGTAGTCCCCTCCCCACTAATAAAACAACACAACACTGTTTAACTAAGTGGAATATGTTCAGAGAAACTGACTTTCAAGACACCATCTCTTTCTAGAACCTCACAGAACTGAGGCATGTTAAAAGCAAGTTGGCTGAGGGGGTAAGGGGTCTGAAACACTCCTCTGTGTCAGGAGCGGTGCTTTAAATGGCTGCTCGGATGGAAGCAGGGATGCGGGGGCCAGCTCCTTTGATGGTCCCCCATATACAGTGCAGTTTCCAAGATCTACTGCCACAAGTTCACACCACCCCTTCTTAAAATAGTCTGTGGCATTTGGTTGTGTCGTGAGCAGATACTGAATTTCTCTTGACCACTCAGTTACAGAGAAGTCTGAGGTTCAGAGAGGCGAGGGAACCTGTCTAAAGTCACACAGTAAGTTATCCAGTATTACGTAACTGGTAAGTGGCAGAGTTTGCACCTGAATTGTGACGGCCTAATCCCTGGATTACATTATAACCACCATCATATTATCCTGGCAATCGCTTGGTAAGCAAGTATTTTATGAAGTGATACATCTATAAATTACTATCTTGAGGGCCTTTCCTGTCTCATGTAGTCCCAGAAGACAGAGAGAGGGCCAATTTAGAAGAGCCAGTATAAAGGATGCTTTTAGCGGTCAGAGTTCCTTAAAGCTGAAATTATCTGTGGGCATGTGGTAGGAAGCTCCCCATCCCTGGATGCAAACAAGCAGAAATAAGTCAATCGTTTCATATGTATATGAATATAAATATAGGCTTCAAGCTTTCAGTGGAGATTATACCAAATTATTCACAGTACATCTTCCAACCTTAATATCCTATGCATGTTTCATTCATTCATCTATATATTTATTCAGTCGATTATTGAATAATAATCTGCCATGCACCAGACACTGGGCTAAACGCTGAGACAGAAAAGAGAGAATTATCAACAGAGTCCCTGTCCTCATGAAGTTTACAGTGAAAGTAACGTCATATGCATTTTGGTAACATTTACTCTTTTTTCAAAAGTGTTGCCGGTGGTCCAGAGATATCCATGTTCTTTAATTTCATTAAAACGTCTTCAAAAAAGGATTGGCACTGTCCCTTTTAGAGGAAAAAACTGAAGCGCGGAGAGGTGCAGGGACCTGCCCAAATGGTATGTTAATGGCAGAGAAAGGACACGAATCCTAATCTGCTAAAGTCTTCATGGAAACTTACCCCCCTACTAAGGTCCCTATAGAAAACACAGGGATCCTTGGACAGCAACCCCCCAGCCCCAAAATATACCTTCATGCCAATTTGCCGGGTCATGGGGCCGCTCTAAGAAGCCCCGGTCTTCCATCTCATGTGACAGGAAGCGACCTGAACCAGAAACCAGGCCATTCTCCTCTCAGCTTAATGCATTCTCCACTAAATTAAAGTCATACCTCTTTTGAAGTTAAGGGGATTTTTTTTTAAAATAAAATATTTACAGCATTTAAATATCATTAGTAATTACATTTTATTTTATTTCGAGCTAGTTGGAAACATTTTATTTCTAATTAGGTACATTTGTTTTTAATAACCAGTTTATGGAATAGAAAGACCTCACTGTAATGAATGAGAAACAGGAGGGAGCCTTGCTGGGAGCATCACATGACCCAGGGAAGGCGTCTGGAGCTCTGCGGAGATAAGAAAGCCGCCCAGACCAAAACTCACAGCCCTGGGGCCAGAGTCTCCTCCACTTTTATTAGTCATCAGAGAAATAATGGAGCAAATGTAGAACTGGACCCCGGTGGAAACTTATAATAATGACTACCTAAAACTTTTTTTTTTTTTTTTTTTTAGCATTTACTATTTCTAAGGCACTGGTGCTAAGCATTTTACTACTTGAAACACTGCTGCTAGTGATGATCATAATCAGCTAACATTTACTGAGTAGTTGCCATATGCCAGGCACTTTGTGGGCAGGATTTGTTTTAATCCTCACGAGAAACTTTTTTTGGGTAGATTTGATCCCTCGATCTCAATTCTATAATCCAAACGGCTCCGAAAACTTAAAGTATTTAAGTAACATATTTGGCAGCAAATCCTCACCTAACCTGACTCGAGACTCCCCGGGGTTTTTAAGGAGGCTGTGTTGTGGAACCCTGTCGCCAAATGCTACTGGGATAGATGGTCATGAGTGCTGCCCCCGGCCCACAGGTGAAGTCTCTGAAATCTGAAGGAGACCTGGTCCTGAGAGGTTTGGGTGAGGAATTATGGACCCGTGTTACTGCTCTCCCTGTCGTACAGGTGGAAAAACAGATTGGGCAGTGAAATAACTCACCCCGGGTTTGCACAGCTTGGAAGCATGGATTCGAGCCCACATCTGTCACATTGTTCAAAGCAGAAGCCCTTATGCCCACCCCCCCCCGCCTCCTCGCCGTACACAACCCCCCCCCCCCCATGCCACCTGCTCTTTTCTTCCCTGAGAGTCCGGGCTGTCTGCCCCAAGTAGGACTAGAACCCAGGACTCTGCTTTATTGTCCCATTCTTGTCCCTGCTCAGCAACCTGCCCAGGGTGTTTGTTGACTGGCTAAAGGATGTCATAATCTTCACTGTGAAGGGATAGGCTTAGAGTTACCTAATTACTGAGTTGGAGGGGACCTTAGATGTTTTGAAATCGACAGTTACAACCTCGAGGTGGTTTTCATGTAAAATGCAGATGCCTGATCCCCTCCCAGGTTTGTAAAATTATAATCTCCAAGGGTGTGGCCCAGGAATCTGCATTTTAAATATTCTCTTCTCCATCATGATCTGATGGAGAGCAGATCAGATCCTGGGCTGGCATTTTGGAGCTTAACCATTTTATTTCCTCCTTTACTTCCACCTGTTATAAGGCTCTTTTATCCAACCTCCATGTCAGAGAGATGCTTGGACTGTTTTATTTTCATACCACCAGTGACAGAGAACCCAGTAATTTTCATAACTATTAAACCCAAACCTGAAATCTATGAAACACCCCAGTGCTGACCTCTGGAGACTTGCAGAAGGCACAATTGATCCTGCACTGGTTAACTTCAGTCAGGTAGATTAGACAAGTATGTGTATGCGTGCGAATAGAGGCTGGAGAGGTGGCTGCGGCCATATTCTAATGCATTTGGAAATCATCATAAAGTAAACACGCGTTGATGGGTATTCACACAGAGCATGCCTTGCCACATTTGCACCTGTGACCAGTGGATTTGATGGCGTCAGGCATAGCTCACCAAATGGGTGGCCAGGAGTTTCCAGCTCTGCTCTTTAGTGCTTTGTGACTTCATGTAATTCACCCAAGCTCTTTGAGACTCAGTTTCCTCTTTTATAAAAGGTAACAGACAAACACTACCTCTCAAAGATGTGTAGGTAGACTTTATGCAGGTTAGAGATGGCATATTTCAAATTTGGATCGTGGGATAAAGGGACTATTCACCAAGATGGGGCAGGGTATAGCAAAACTGCTAGAAATGGGGCAGCACCCCAGGGTTAGTAATAGTAGGGAGCTGTTTTCACCCTAGACCTGAAAAGGTGAAGTGGGGAGGTATTTCTGGTACCTGTGGTGTGTGTGTGTGGAGAGAGAGAGAGAGAGAGAGAGAGAGAGAGAGAGAGAGAGAGAGAGAGAATAATAAATGCTTGGCAAGTGAGGCTGAGGTCTTAAGACAGGAAAAGAACTAGGCCAGTAGCAACACTACAGAGAGAAAAGCCTGGGAAGGGAGTAAACACCCCACCTCTCTCTTTTCCCTCCCTCGGATCTCCTCCCGGGGCTCCTTATTGGCCAACCAAGCCAGGAACTAGAGTCAAGGGAAGACCTGATGAAGTCTATGCAGGAGTTTCCTGGAATACGCAATAGAAGGAAGGGATAAGGGTGCAGAGAGGACCTGAAGGCGCAGATGAACCAGATGGAGACATCTGTGCTGAAGATTTAATGAGAAAGTGGAGTTCAGTAGTTGGCATGGTCTCTTTAAAAAGGGACCATGTGTCAGCCATTGAAATTACTGTAAGGCCTCTTCTGTTTTCCCACCTTTGCTGTCCTTGGCATTGACCAGCGCCCCAAACAGCATACCTAAATGGATGCACTTTGGGTCAAATCCCTCAGGGCTTGGGAGGACCCACCAAGTGGCCAATCTTGGGTGCTGCAGAGTCAAGGGCATGGCTTCTCCAGAAAGCAGGGCAGGCTGGAAGCCAGGGGCCGCCAGGATTGTTTGTGAAATTCTGGCCATGTGTAGCTGAGAGCTGTCAAAATCAAGAGGCTGACATTTAACATGCAGCAGCTTCCTGTGATGGATAAATATTAAACACAGCAAGATGGACAAGACTAAGTAAATATCTATTAGTCTCCGAGATGCAGTCGGCAGGCACAAGGAGAGGATGTCCTAATTGCTCACCTCTTTCATAATATTAAATAAGCATCTCGTTAGACTTCAGCAAGGAGGGTTTGTTGACTTAACTCTCTCTCTCTCTCTCTCTCTCTCTCTCTCTCTCTCTCTCTCTCTCTCTCTCTCTCTCTCTCTCTCCATATATAATTTCCAAATAAGGAAGTTAGAATTTGGAAAACTAAGCATTTCTTTGACCCTCATTCAAAGACTAGACTAGAAGGTAAAACTGCAAGACACCTTAGAATTGGTCTAATTCAACCCATTTTTTTTTTCAGGTGCTAAAAAATAAACTAAAAATGGAGGCCAAGAAGAATTATAGCCAAAAAAATCACCCATGACACCAGGTTGGACCTAGTTCTGGCAATCTTTTATGTACTTTGGAAAGTCTATCTCTATAGAAGGAGAGAGAGAGAGAGAGAGAGAGAGAGGGTATATAGGAGTATATACACATACAAACACTCCTTGGCATTGAGCTACAGTGCCCGGAGATGGTTATCTTTTGCCTATATTGGTAGGCACACACTCACACACTCACAACTTGGTAACAGTCTACAGTGTCTGGGATGAACACCGTTCAAATCTGTCAACAGGTGATCATTAAGCACCTACTAGAAGAGAGAAACTGTCCTGGGTCCTGTATTAGAACAGCAAACAGGACAGAGAGGGTCACTGCCTGTATTAGCTACCTAGTGCCATGTAACAAATACCTCACAGCTGCTGTGATTTAGGAGTCCAGGCATGGCTTTGCTGGATGCCCTGTGTTAGGATTGCTCACGAGGCTACCTATATTCAAGGAGTCACCCAGGGCTGTGGTCTCATTTCAAAGGGCCGACTGGGGAAGGATCTGCTTCCAAACTCACCTGCTTGTTTGCAGCATTCTGTTCCTTGAAGGCTCAGGAATGAGGTCTGAGTTTCTTACTGGTTATTAGAGGTTGTCCTCAGTTCCTTGCCGCGTGGGTCTCTCTCTAGGACAGTTTACAATGTGACCGCTTGCTTCGTCTAAGCCAGCCAGGGTGATAATGTCTTAGTAAAATGGAGATTATAGTTTGACATAATATATGGGAGAAACATCCCATTCCTTTGCCATGTTCTATTGGTTTAGAGGCAAGTCATAGGTCCTGCCCACACTTAAGGGGGTGTGCCACACAAGGATGCGAGCACTAGAAACTGGGGCTCACAGAGCCACCTTAATTCTTTCTTCCACGTTGCCAGAGGAGTTTACGTTTCAGTAGAGGAGGCAGACAACACATACGTAAAGAAAGAAAATCATTACTAATGGTGAAAATGTCAGGAAAGACATCGCCAGGGTGCTCGATGGAAGAAAACAAGGGGACATTTTAGTGGCCACTTGAAGAATGAGAAGGACCCGAGCTTGTTCTGGAGAAAGGGCAGAGGGAACAGCAAGAACAAAAATCTGGAGTCAAGAAGGAGGCCAGCGTGGGTGGAGAGTGGTGAGCACAGCACAGGGTGGTTTGAGATAAGGTCGAGGTAGGGGCAGGGCCCTGGGGAGGCCTTTGCAGCTGATTCCTGGTGTGAGGGGTGGCATATTCGCTTCCGAGGACTGCCATAAGAATGACCACAACCCAAGGAACATAAAACAACAGGAATTTCTTCTCACGCAATTCTAGAAGTCTCAAATCAAGATGTCCGTAGACCCATGCTCTAGGACAAATCTGTTCCAGGCCTCTCTCCTGGCTTCCGGTGTTGCCAGTAACCTTTGGTGTTCTTAGCCTATAGATATGCCACCCCAACCTCTGTCTCTGTCATCACATGGTCTTCTCTCCCTGTGCGTGTCTGTGTTCCTTTCCCACTGCTTATAGGGACACCAGTCGTTTTGGATGAAAGGCTTACCCTGCTCCGGTATGCTCTCACCTTAACTTACATCGGCAAGGACCATAATTTCCAAATAAAGTCACAGTCACAGGCACCAGAGATTAAGGCTTCAACATATCCTTTTGGTAGGGACATGAGTCAATCTGCAAGAGGCAGTTACTAGAGGATTTGAAAGACAGGAGTGACCCTTTTGAAAGAGCCCTTTGGTTCCAATCTAGAAAATACGCTTTGACTATAAGAGCTGAAGCATGAAGTTCAGCTAGAATAAGAGGGTGTGGTGACAATCTGGACCGCGATGAGGACAGTTTGGTCAAGTATGGGAGCAATGGCCGGGAAGGGGGTTCCTGAGAATGTGTACGTGCACCAGAGGTGGGTTCATTCTTTGGGAAGGATAGGGAGTGGTGGGAGTAGTGTCTCCTGGCTGTGACCTCCTGGCTATAATATGCCATCTCAGGATCCTAGGAAAGCTGGCACCTGGACACAGAGCAGGAAGGGCAGGAAGAGGCAGGCAGGGTGCACACACCGGAGAAGGCCATGGAGGACCAAAGGTTTCTCTTCTCCTTCTTCCACATGGGTATTAGACCTGTACGGTCACCCTGGACCCCACACTTAGAAGGACTCTGAGCTTGGGTTAATTCTCTGATTGCCATTTTCAAATTCTTAGCAATTTTTGAACAATTTTTGCATTTTCCTTTTGCACTGAGTCCCAGAAATCTTGTAGCTGATCCTGTCTCTCTAAGAAGACAGTGCTGAGCAGAGTCTCAGCCCGCCCGTGGAAACATGCAGTGTAAGCAAAAAACATTTGTCTTAAGCCACGGAGCTTGGGGAATTGTTCTGTTACTGCAGTATAGCTCAGCCTGTCCTAACTGTTCCCAGAGGCAGCCTCAAGGCCCAGAGCATCTGGAGAGGAGAGGAAAGAGCCTGGAAGGGAGAGGACTAAGCTGCACACCACTGTCTCCGTCCTGCATCACAAGCTCTGGGTGAGATTTGCTTGGGAGGGACTTCTGTTTTTATCCCAACAGCTCCCACATGCCTAACTCAGTTTCTGCTACACTGGTGCAAGTTGTGGCTAAACGGTGTCAGACTTTGGATGGACAGACCTGAGTCCTATTACTGTCTCTGTGACTGTAGGCAGGTGACGCAACCCCTCCAGACGCCAGCTCCTCACCTGGAGAATGGGAGTGATAGTGTCATAGACCCCTCACAGGACTGCTGCGATGACCCACGTTGGAGCTCCAGAAGTTGTGGCTCTTATTATTGTTTTCTTGTTGACAAATGGAGAGCACATGGTGGCCCCAAAGCTGGCTTTCCTATCTGGCTTTCTCCAAGGAACCATTTAAAAACGGGATCACCCAGCAAGGAAGAGGTTTGCCAGGGAGCCCAGTAAGCCAAGGGTCCAGTGCAAGCATCCCAGGATGAAAATTTAGGCTGAGGCCAAGCATCTGTGAGCTAGATGCTGGTGTTCCCACTCCCCAGAAAAAGGAAAGGAAAGCCAGCCCCAAGTGACACTGGAAATTAATGGCAGATCTGGGACTCACGCAGAGACATCCTAATCCCAGAACCTGGCTGCTTCACCACACCACTGCAGGCTTTTTGCAAAGCTGTGGTCAGTGAATTTCTCTGCTCACTCTCATCAGAAATCTCTAACCTCAGGAAGTAAGCCTGGATGACAGGTAGTCTAAAACAATTCAGTGCTCATGGGCCTGAAGTCATTCATCACCTATGTTTTCCTTCAAGGGCCCCAGACCTCCACTCCCCTTTAAAATCTTATTCTGTTCTCTGTCTCATCCTACAAGCAGTGGCAAGTCCCCCAGTTGATGAACAGAACCAAAAGTTTAACAAATGTCCATACCAACAGAATTATCTTATAATGTATCCAGGTCTGTACAGGTCACCACAACAGTCCCTGATGTTGGTAGAACAGCAAGATTGTAAACAAATTGGTTTACTGTCATGCCTGATGTATCAGTTATCTATTGACATATAATGCTATGTAACAAATAACCTTGGTAGTGTACAGAAATGGGCTTGTATTGCTCATGTGTCTAGGTGGTCTGCTGTTCTCAGCTGGGATCATGTACATGTCCAGGACTCAGTTGGCTACTGGCTGATCTAGGCTGGCCTCAGCTGGGATGAGTAAGTCATCTTGGTTCTGTTCATACATGTACTTCTCATGGTGACAGCGGGGGTCAGGAGAGAGCAAGCACGGCCATGCCAGCACATTTCAAGCCTTTGTCTGCATCCCACGTGCTGACATCTCGTTGGCCAAAGCATGCCACGTGAGAGGTGCAGAGTCAGTGTAGGAGGGCACTGCAAAGTCACATGGTACAGGGCATGGGTACAGGGAGGGCCAAAGGCTTGGGACCAGCATTCCAATCTTCCACCATGGCACTGGGCTCAGGCCACACTGTGTCTAACAAGAGAGTAAGTCAAAGTGGTCTGTTGAAGTCTGTACAAATCACTTCGACAGGCCTCCTCTGATTTGAACAAAGGCTAATTCGTCAAGTATGGTGTTGGAAAGATGCTGGGTGTCTTTGATTCAACAATCCCATGATAAGCAATGTTTTCATCCTAGAGAAGTCACCAGGCAGTGGACAAAGATGTATGTACAGGAGATCAGAAGATTGGAAAACCGTGGCCATTGATAAAAGACCAGTGAGAACATTTCTGCAATGGCCAAAACAAGTCATAAAGGAAAGAAAAAGGGAATATATAATGCTCAAGAGGGTAATAAGTGATATAGAAAGAAATAAGTCCGGGGAGGGGGGTGGGCTGCAGTGAAGGGGCGAGGCCTGGGCTGTGACCTCAGGAGTATGTGTTGATGGGGACAGAGGACTCTGGGTGGAGGGGACAGCATGTGCAAAGGCCCAGCCATTGTGAAGAGTCCCGATGTTACTGACTCTGCCACCAGCCCCACGTGCTCAGCTCTCCCTCTCCCCATCTCCTTCCAACTCTGTCCCTCCCCCCTGCTACTCTAGAAGCCTTGGTCTCCGGCCACCCCCATTTCTTCTTCCCTGGTTGATGCACCCCATCCAGTCCTCTCCCATGGGTCTCACGGTCTCCCACAGTGACAGCTGCATTCCACAAAAGCTTCCTTATTCTCCAGGCTGGAGCAAATACCAAGGCCACTATGTCTGCCCAGGGACAATTCCCTGTTCCTGAGAGGAGCCAGTCAGGTTCAAGGGCAGAGCGGCTGCAGGCGCACAGACCGGCTGCAATAGCTGTGTTAAAGGCAAAGCCAAAGTCCCCAATAGGTGCATGACAGAGGGGAAGGGAGCACCCTGGGACAGATGAGAAGCAGTGGGCGTTGCAAGCTGGCCGAGGCTTTACCTGGCCCCACTATTTATCTGCTTGTGACAGTGGACACGTCACTTCACCTCTCCGAGCCCCAGCTTTCTCTGTCAATGTGAGTGATGCCCAGTTGCCATAGTACATGGCACACTGGATAGACTCAACAGATGTTAGTCGGATGTTTTATTGTTATTTTTGTTGTTGCTCCAGCCAACCTGGCTCTTCATAGAACAAAACCATGCACACATGTCAGCCAGGGCCCAAGCTTCTGTTTAGCATGCAGCAGTCTTTTGATTTTAGACTATAGATTTGATTAAGGATTTAAGATATTGGAATATGAGAATTGAAGTAACATTCTGCTTCTTGCTGTGGATCCAGAATTTCTCTATCCATCCTTCCATTCCATGGACTTTGCCATGTGGTGCCTGGGACACATACGGCTAGCACAGGATCCCCCTATTTGTCCACCAGAGCAAGCCCAAGCCCCTTCTTACAGGTCCAGGTGAAGGTGGTCAGATAGTCACCATCCTAAATGCTGTGATGATAATAATAATAGCTCTTTACTAAATGCTTACAAAAGCACTGTCCATATATTTTCTCATTACTTTCTCATAGCAGCCAAAGCCTCGCTACCTGCCTACACTACCCTGGACCCTGACTCAGACACAGGATAGGCTCAAGTGCCCAGGAGAGACAGGATGTCTTCTCAAAGAACAGAGGTGGCAAGTGACAGTCATGCTGCCCAGTCATGTGCTCAGAGATGCCTGAGTAGGAAGGAGGACCCAGCAATGACTGCTGAGCATGGAAGGGGCTCTCCTCAGCCATACATGGCCACCATGGACAACAGCAGCCTGGGGCAGAGTCCCTGGGACTTGTGTAGTGGCCTCTTGTCACCTGTGAGTGGCTCTGTGCTTAATGGTACATGCCGTCACTTTCACCTGGGGACAATGAGATGAACAGTAAGAGCTTCCACCGTCTTCCAGGCCCAGGCCCAGCCCCAGCATCATTTCACATGTGGTACTAAACATCCGGGTGTCTATTCATGTGCCCACTTTACAGAAAGGGAAACTGAGACCCCATGAAGTTAAATACAGTCGCCCCTCCTCATACACAGAGGATGTGTTCCAAGACCTAAAACCGTGAAGGTTACCGAATCCAATATACACTTTTTCCTATACATACATACCTATGATAAAGTTTAATTTCTAAATTAGGCACAGTAAGAGATTAACAGTAACTAATAATAAAATAGAATAATTATAACAATATACTTTAATAAAAGCTATGTGAATGTGGTCTCTCTCAGTCTTTCAAAATATCTTATTGTGCTGTACTCACCTTTTTACTTAAAAGAAGCACTTTATGGCTTTCCCTTGGCATATATGAATTGTCAGTATCACTACTCTTGTGTTTAGGAGCCATTATTAAGTAAAATAAGACTTACTTGAACACAAGCACTGTGATACCCCAACAGTTGATCTGATAACCAAGAGGGCTCTTAAGAGACTAACAAGTGGGTAGAGCAGACAGTAGGGAAGTACTGGATAAAGGGATGATTTATGTCCTGGGAGAGTGCGATTTAAAACCGATGGATTGTTTGTTTCTAGAATTTTCCATTTAATATTTTCAGGCGGTAGTTGACCATGAGTGACTGAAACCTCCAAAAGTGACACCACAGATAAGGGGGGGGGGGAACTATAATAACATGTTCTCATTCTCACAGCACACATGAGGTATGGTGGGGACTTGAACTCAGATCCACTTGGTGTGAATGGTCAGGTCTTCAGCTCTGCTCACTATATGCCAAGTGGTTGGACTTTGGTGGAGGAAATTGGTGTGATCCTCATGTCAGGGGCAACAGTGAATACAAATTGCCAGGAGTAAGAGTCTACTTTTGTGATTGTCTACTTTTTAAATTCTTTCTTATTTCATTGGTCTTGACATATGTCTACACCATAAAATAACCACCACCCTCAAGATCATGGATGTATCCGTCACCCCCAGAAGTCTGCTCGGTCCCTTTGTAATCTCTCCCTGCCTCCCCTCTTCACTTCCGCCACCTCCCAACCCAGACAGCCACTGATCTGATTTCCGTCACTACAGATTACACTGTCTCTTCCAGAATTCTATATGGATGGAATGTACAGCATGCAATCTTTTGTGTCTGCCTTCTTTCACCCAGCATAAGACCCTGAAGGTCCATTCAAGTCTGTGCAAGTATCAATCGCTCATTGCTGTTCATTGTTAAGTAATATTCCATTGCCTGTTGAGCCATTCACCTGCTGACGGACATTATTTAGATTGCTTCCAGTTAAGGGTTATTACAGATAAAGATGCTGTAAATATCGGTGTGATCTTTATAGTGACATATGTTTCCATCTGGGTGAGTATCTAGGAGTAGAATGGTTGGATTGTCTGGTAGCTGTATCTTTAAATATTTTAAAAACTGAAAACTGTCTTTTGAAGAGGCTGCGCCATTTACATTCCCCACAGCAGCAGATGAGAGTTCCAGTTTCTCCATATCCTCGTCAGCACCTGGTATGAACAGCCTTTTAAACAGACTTTCAAAATAAATGCGCAGTGGTATCTCATTGTGGTTTGAATTTGTATTTAAGATTGTAATCTTAAAGATTAATAATGTGGAGCATCTTTTCTTATGTTTATTTGCCACCTGTATATCTTCTTCTCTCACATGTCTATTCAACAGTTTTTGGTCACTTTTTAAACTATGCTTTTTCTTTTGAGATAATCATAGTATCAACTTTGAGCATGTGCTCAGTTTTAACCTGGCATTTTTGTTGTTTTCTTTATTGAGTTTCAAGAGTTCTTCATATATGCTGAATTAAAGGACTTTATTAAATATGCTTTGTGCAAATATTTTCTCCCAGTCTATGTATATTTACAGTCACTTAGCAATGTTTTTCAAAGAGCATTTCTTAATTTTTACGAAGTTCGACTTATCAATATTTTCGTTGATGGATTATGATTTGGGTGTTGTCTCAAAGAACTTTTTGCCTAATGCAATGTTGCAAAGATTTCCCCTGTACGGTGACCATTTCTAGCATTCTTTACTCCATTATACATCCATACTCTCCCTTGATGTCATTTCCTTGGCTAAAGTGCTTCCCTAACATTTTGCATAGAGCAATTCTTCCAGCTTTCATGTGTTCTTTCATAAAAAAAAAAAAAAAAAAAAATTATTTCACCTTTCTTTTTGAAAAATATTTGCCCTGGATATAGAATTTTAGGCACATTTTTTTTCCTTTTCATACTTTAAAGGGACTGCTTGACTGTCTTCTGGTTTGAATTGTTCTTGATGAGAAAGCTGCTATAATTCCTATCTTTTTTTTAACCTGTATGTAATGTCTCTTTTTTCCTCTGGATAATTTTAAGATTATTTTCTCTTCATTACTGCTTTTAGGCTTTTAATTATTATTTGCCTTAGAGTAATTTTTTGTTTGTTTGTTTTTTTTCTGCTTGCAGTTTGGTGAGCTTCTTTAACATGGGTTTTCATCAAATTTGGAAATTTTTCAATGATAATTTCTTCAGAGATTTTTCTCTGTCCTCCCTTCCTTCAGAACCTCCAATTAGATGTGTATTAGGCTGCTTGAAGTTTACCCACAGCTTACTACTGCCCTGTTAAATTTTTAAATACTCTTTTGTGTGTGTGTGTGTAACTTAAATAGTTTCTATTTCTGTGTCTTCAAGTTCACTAATCCTTTCTCCTTAAATGTCTAATCTGTTATTAACACCAATCAGTATATTTTTCATGTCAGACATTGACGTTTTCGTTTCTGAAATTTGTTCTTATAATATCTTCCATGTCTCCACTTAATGGGCTTGATCTTTTCTCCAGGTTACCGAATATATGAAAGATAATTATAAAAGCACTTTTATTGTTCTTGCCATTTTGAGGTCTGTTTTAATTGATTGAATTTTCTCCTCCTCATAGGTTATGTGTTCCTGCTTTTTCGCATGCCTATTAAATTTTGATTAAATGCCAGCTATTGTGGATATTTTTTGCATTTCTATAAATATTTTTGAGCTTTGTTCCTTGATGCAGTTAAGTTACTTCGAAACAGTTTGATTCTTCCAGGTCATGCTTTTAATTTTTGGCTGGTGGGACCAGAGAAGGGCTTGATCTAAGACTAATTGCCCTGCAGTACAGAGGCAATGCCCTTCTGAGAGCTCTACCTGACAGAACAGGGGTCATTCCTGGGTATTCTTCTATCTATCCCATTAGGGTACTCTTCTCCCTCATCTCAAGTCATTTTCTTACAAGCATTTTCTGATAAGTATTCTGCCAAATACTCAAGAGTAACCCTCTGCAAATCTCTGGAGCTATTTTTATGTGCACTCCTCTCCTCTCTGGTACTCTGCTCTACAAACTGGAGCTTTCTTGGACACCCAGCTCCATCTCCTCAATTTAAGAGCACCCTGACCTGCCTGGGTCTCCCTGCCCTGTGCCGTGGCTTGGAATCTTTCCCCAAGCAGTAAGCTGGGGTAATGATTGTAGAGCTCATCTCACTGGTTTGTTACTTCTCTGGGATCACTCTCCTTTGTTGCCTGAGCTCAATAGCTTAAAAACCATTGCTTCATATGTTTAAAAAATTTTTTTTCTGATGGGAGGGTAAATCCGGGCCCTGTTATTCCAGCTCGAGTGGAAGCAGAACCTTTGTATGATCAAGTTTTGATGAAATAAAGAATGCGAAGAGGGGCTCTGAAATTAGTTTTATCAAGAAATGTATTCAGTACCAGGCCCTCCAATTGGCCCATTGCATGGATCATCTCTCTCTAGCACTTGGCATAGTAATGCTATCTCCACTTCACAGAGCAGGTGACTGAGGTTCTAGGACTTTGAAGAAGCTGTCCAAGGTCACAGAACAAGAATCTGAATACAGATCTGTCTGATTATACTTGCCTTCCTACCTCACCACCTTGCTTGTTCACTCAAAAGCTAGAATGAATGAATGAATGAATGAATGAATGAATGAAGTGGTAGGATGAAGTAAGTAAACACCTTCATGCCTGTCAAAAATGCCAGTGCTGGAAGGGAACACCTGTAGATCACCTTGACCCATTTGAGAGTTTCAAGAAAGGCAAGGAATTTACCTTAAGCCACACAACAATGGATCAGTCCTGAAATAAAATCTCCTCTCCTACTCTTCTTATTCAATTGAATCTCATAAAGCAAGAAGTGTTCCAGTAATATATGTGTGTGTATATAATATTTGGCTTTAAAGATGTGTTCAAATATGTCTCTTTCACCTGTGCTTGCAAAACAGTCGGATTTTATTTGGACAAATTAGGTTTGAGTGCATGGTGGAGCTCTGGGCGAGGGGAGAGAGGTCAGAGCTAACGAGGAGGAATAAAGCTGAGATGTTCAGTTAGGCTGTGTCGGGGCTTATTTAGAGAACATGCTCGGTTCACTTTCCCCTGCAGCTGTAACTTAATCTGGTAGTCTCTTCTCCCAGACTCACTACAGGCTTCTCTCCCTCAGCAGAGCCCATTTGGAAGCAACCATTAAAAATGACTTGCATTAAGGGGTCTTTCAGTTTAGGCTGAGAGGGACCTAGGGATGAGTTTAGAGAAAGATGAAGTCCAACCTAGGCTCCAAGTGTATTAGTTAGGACTCTTTCTGTTAGTAATTATAAAATTCATTTAGAATTAGATCAATAAACATATGTGTGTATGTGTTTATGTATGCACGCATTACATAGTACCTTTTTATATATTATGTATTTTGCATATTATATGTTATACATTACATATTATTTATAAATCTGTTCATATGACTAGGAAGTCTGAGGTGGAGTACTTTCAGATAAGCTGAATCCACCTGTGTCTACTCCCTTTTAAAATGTTACCATTGCCATTACAACAAGAATTTGTGGTTGTTTTAGGGGAGAAAATTAATTATATTAAAAAGTGGGAAAATTAATTATATTAAAAATTGAGAAAAATAAAAATCATCCCACATCTGTCATCCAGAAGTAAACAGCCTTTTGCTGCTTTGATTTTTAAAAACATCCTTAATATTTATAGATAAATGTTATCAATTCTTATGTTTGTCTTACTTTTTTATCTGATTCTAAAATCAATAAACACTCATGGTCAAACATTTAAGAAAGAGAGACAAGAACAGAGTGGAAATAATCCATTAGAATCCAATTAACAGCCATGCCACCCTAAACAAGCTTGATCCTGTCTGATCTCAGAAGCTAAGCAATGTTGAGCCGGATAAGTACTTGGATGGGAGACCACCTATAGGAAGACCCGGTGCTGTAGGCATAAAAAGTAAAAATAAGGGATTGTAAGCTGATAAGGTCCTTGCAAGTTGTGAGGTCAACTTAGGGTTCCCTCACCTGAAAAAGAAAAAAATGAATCCAACTAACAAGGGCCTTATTTCTAGTAACTTTGTGGGACTTTTTTTAAACTTTGCACTATCTTTTTGTGAATGTGATATATACTATATATCATACATCATTGTAATATGAATGTATATCATAACTTATAAGCATATAATTATTTATGTTCAATTATCCTATATATTCAATTATTCAACATATTATTCATGCTCAATTTATTTAATTATTCAATATATATTTGTTCAAATATATATTCAACATATAATCAATACATACTGTGTGTGTGCGTGTGTGTGTGTGTGTGTGTGTGTATAAATATATTTTTAACAATAACATTGGATCATTTTGAGATTCCAGGCAGAAGGCAACAGGTTTAGCAGTTTGATGTCACTTAATATCTACTCCTGGACAACCATTTGTCTTTCTCGACTTAAACAAAGCCCAGTAACTCAAGTCATTCAATGCCATTTTATATTTTAAAAATAATGTCTTGAATTCTCGACTAGTATAAGTAGGTCCTTTAACTCTATCTGAAGCTCTGCTTTTGTGGACGCAGAACAAGCCATGTGGTTTTTGTGCCCTCTATGTCCCAGTGAGCTCCCCTCTACCGCCCCTATCCTATGTAAATGTTTCCGAAACATTTACAAAAAGGAACAGAAAGGTCATGTTTTAGGAGTCATCAATGTTTCCAGGTAGTGGTAAGCACTGGGTTAAGTAGGACTTAACCATCCAGTACTCTGCTCATGTTCAGCCACAGCCTAGAAAGCCCACCTTAAGCTGGCTTCTCCATTGACACTACTAAAGAGATAATTGAGCCCCAGTGGTGTTTTATTTTAAAAGTATATGAATACATCCTGTTCTATGGGCACAGGGACGATCTGCTCCTATTTGGACAAATTTGGCTTGGCCAGTGAAGCTGAGGCTATAGCCAATTAAATCTGGCTCTGTTCTTTTAAAGATTGCTGTTGGGAGGGAGATTTGTTCAGAATTCTATACATCGCTGCTCCCCACTGGGCTTGTGAAGAGCTGCTTCTGGGGCAAAGGTGGTCTGAGCTTTCTGTAGTCCTGACCCATGGATAACAGAAGCTTCCACAAATCTCTTTCAATCTTTCTGATTATGTGGGAAGATCCCACTTGTTACTACTCTGTTTTTAACACCTCTCTAGCACTTGCTAATCTCCCTTTTTTCAGCAGCAAGTAGTCTTTAGGACAGAAAGTTCAGCAAGACCTGGTACCTGACCAGCTACATGGAAAAACATAGTACGACTGTATTTCTACTACTCTAAGGCATCACGATTGTAGGAGGCACCATTATTTTTGCATTCCTCTTAGGAAGGAAAAAAAATATTCCAATGAATTGTAAAAGATCCTTCATTGTAAGTTACATCCCAATTTCAAAGTTGCTAAAATGTACCAAAAAAAAAAAAAGGAAAAAGAGGAAAAAAAATAAACACAAACTTGCAATGACAACAAAAAACTTTGTATACTGTTAATGACAAAATTCAATAAATTCAACATTGTCAGTGTTTTTATATTTATGGCTGCCTTCTATTTATGATTGGTGATGAGGAATTTCCATTCAAAGTGGTTATGTAAATTAGTGCTAGAAATAAATTTATAAAATAAAATATCAAATTTAAATTAAGATATTTAATTAAATTTATTACATCAGAAATTTAATAATTAATTTAATTTCATTTAACAAAAATTGCTGTAAATTAAATTATTTGATAAATGTGTTTATTAAATAAAATGTATTTATTTATTTAAAGAAAAATCTGAAGCCAATTATAGCATTACTGGTACAAATACTGCATGCTACTTTATGAACACAACACATGATTTGGCAAAGCTTGGGCGCTATGTAATTTCCAAGCCTTTCTTCATATTGAAGGAGAGTTTCTTATGAGCGGACATACCCTAAATGATCATTGTGCTTATTGTCACCTTTCTGTTAGAAGGGAAAACTAACGGCTAAAACGAGGAAGGAATATAATATAAGCTCATCCCTGAGTTTGGACCCAACCTCAGGAATCCTGCTGAATTATACATTACCACTTATGTGTTCCTGTTCTAAGAGAGAAGTCAGCCACGTAGCGTTTTCCTCAGTTGCGCTTCTTCTTCTCTTCATTTTCCAGGACCAGACTGTTCACTACATTATTCAGATAGAATTGCTTGCTGAGTCCAAACCAAGAGTTAGTTTATGTGCAAGTCTTTTCTTACTGTCACTTAGCCATTCTTAAATTCTGAATTTCAGTTCATCCATTTGTTGGCTGGATACATTTTCAAGTAATTTTTTTTTCAAGAAGTGTAGATGAGAATATATTTTTCCCCCATATCTTTAAATGTATAAGAATGTTTTCTTTTTGCTTTATTAGTCAAAAACAGTTTAGCTGGGTATAAAAATCATGGGTCACAATTTTTATCTTTTAATATTTCTTTTTGAGGGCATTTATTGTTGCAGAAAAGAAATGTTAGCCTTTTAAAGGTAAAATTATTCTTTTAATGTTTAATATTTTCTGTCTAGAGTCTCATAGAATTTTTTATTTACCTTCAAGATTCAAAGCCAGATTCAGCTAGTCATAGTCATCCTGTTATTATTTTATATATAATGTGGTGATGCTTTTCAAGACACATTCTGAAGTTTTTTTAAACTCTGGGATGTTTCTTTCTGTTGTATTTTTGATTAATGCTGGGACTACAGTGACTACCTCTCAGGGTGGCTATTATAATTGAGATTTTTTTTTCCATAGTGCAATTAAGATGATTTCTGGTATCCACTAAGTGCTTGAAATTTTAACCCTCATTTTTGGGATAAACATCATATTAATTTATAAATTGGTGTTGCCTGTGATTATTTTAATCAGATCCCTAGTATTATGTCCAAGACAGGACACTCTATGATCTTCTGAAACACATGGGATAGCTCCACTTTAATGAAACGGGCTTTGAGATTTGACCTGAATTTCTAGGAAAGCACCAGGATTTTGGTCTCTTTAAACCAACAGCAGAGTCTCATGAAACCTTTTGAGAATAGAGATATGCATTCTAAATTTTCAGTGAGTGAAAAGGCATAAAAATTCAGCAACTAATAAATTATTTCTTTCTACAAGTGCAATTAGGCTTACTAAGCAAATGTAAACAGGATAAAAGAGTATCTCTTAAGAGAGGAAGAACTTTTCTCAAGCAGTTATTAAAGACCCATCTACAAATTGCATATATGTTAATTATGAATCAAGTACTCTAGAAACACCCATTGATAAATGATTTCTGTGTGAATTATAAGTCACATAAGAGAGCTCATTCACAAAACGATATGTGCACTCATTACAAGTAAAGCAACTTAAATGTACACAGATACAACTGGTATATGTGCTAATTACAAAGACACTTTAGTGATTCTCATTTACAAATTAAATATGTGCTCACTGCCCACTAAATACTTTGGAAAACTCTATGCACCAATGATTTTCATGCTAATTACACAGCAAATAATTGGAAATACGTATTTGTAAATAATCCATGTGTTAATTACACACAAACACTTTAAAAACACTACTGTATAAATTATTTATATGTTAATGACATATAAAACACCTTAGAAACCCCCAAATACAAATGATTTATGTTTAATTACACACCAGACACTTTAGGAACACCCATGTGCAAATGATTTATGTGCTAATTACACCAATGCTTAATTTTAAAAATGTCAAACAACAAATTACTTGTATGCTAATCACAAATCTGAACACTTACTTGCAATTGATTTATGAACTAATTATTAGTTGTTCTTATCTGTTTCCTTTAAGGACCCACTGTCATCAACAGATTGACAGCTTTCTTCTGGTTGATACTCATTATGAATATAAATAAAATTTGAGTCTGTAATGAAAAGTTTTAGAAATCTCTTTACCTTCTTCTCCACCCTCAATTCAATCCTGCCCAATTATTGCTTATATGATAATAGAATAGATCCCTTTATGGGGTGCTGTGAGTCTGAGAAACCATCTCTTGGAGTAAGCTCAGAAACATTTTCCAGGGAAAGAATAAATATTCTCTTCTTGGAACCATCCAAAGAAATTAATAAATAAAGTGCTTATTAGCCATTCGGTATGTAGCAATCTTGTGCATTCAAGGGAACCATTGCCGTCCTCAATTTTTACACATAGGTGTCATTATTTTGCCTATCACAGCCACTACTACGTTTTCATGCCATCTCTAGCAATGTCACAGTTTACAAAAGGTTTCCATATCCATTATACTATTGGATTTGCATCTTGCAAAAGAGGGAGAAGTCAGGAATAGGAATTAGAATTTCCAATTTTGCAGATGGCAAAACCGAGGCTCAGGGTAGTGAAACCATATTTCACCTGCCAGACCTAGTCCCTGCATAAGACTCCCAGACTCCAAAGATCCTGATCCTTCTGCCTGGTCTCCACTTGGCATTTCCTCCACAGGAAAACCTCAACTGTCATCCTCCCAGAAGCTTCCAGAACCAAAACATCCCCACTTCTGATAGGTCCCACTCTCCCCTGCTACTCCATTCCATTCCCTCTCCTCTCCCAAGTCCTCAGGTCCCTGGCCTCTCCCTCCACACCAGGCTGGCATTCCAAACCCCAGTGGGAGCCCAGGCACTCTTCTCACCTCTTTAAGAGTGAAAATGTATATCCCAGAGATTGCAGCTTAATTGACTGATTAATAACAGAAAATCTAATTGAATGCTCCCAGCTTGTATGTACGATGTCTTAATGTTAGAGCCTTGGGAATAAACGCACAGCAGGGGAGTCTGAACTGCAGCACAAGAGCTAGCACTTTCAATTTAAGAGTCAATCTCATTATACAAGAAGCTGTTCCCTTTATCCCCCTGGAAAAGCTCGTGCTCTCAAACCAGATTCCCTGAGCACAAGCATCCTCAACTCCATCCTATCTGTGGGAGATGCAAATGGAAGGCTGGGCTTTCTCTCTTTCTTTCCCCGCCCCTTTTCTCTCCCCCCCACGTTCCCCTCTCTTTCTCTCCTCTTTATTATTTGTTCTCCCCGCTGCATAATCTGAGCAGCTCAGCAAAGATTCACGTGAATGCCACCTTGGGGTCTGTGAGGAGTGAAGACATGGGTCTTGGGAGATAATGTGAATTGGGCATTGCCAGCACTGAAAGGTGAAGGGAACAGTGAGATGCCTCCAAGTCAGGCGTCTGACTTTATCCTGCTCCTTTCAGATTTCCCCTTCAGGGCAGCCGGATTAGAAATCTTTTGATGCTCACACAGTTGAGGCAAATGTGCTGGGCTGGGAGTAACTTGGGAGGAGTCAATGAGGGCTCCTGAGACCTCAGCCTGGGGTTCCTCCCTTATGGTTAATCATAGCATCTCTGAGGAAGGGCTTTGGCCTCCTGCATGTCTGCATAGGTCAGCTCGGGCTGCCATAACAAAGTACCACAGGCTGGGTTGCTTAAGCAACAGATATGTATTTTCTCATAGTTTTGGAGGCTGGATGTCCAAGATCAAGGTGGTGCAGGTTTGGCCTTTCTCCTTGGTCTATAGGTGCTAGTCCCCTCCTCCTTGCGTCCTCAGGTGATCTTTCCTCTGTGCATGCAATCCTGGTGTCTCTGTGTGTGTCCAATTTTCCTCTTTTTATAAGGACATCAGTCAAATTAGATTACAGCCCAACCCAATGACCTCATTTTTGCTTAAGCATCTCTTTAAAGGCCCTACCTTCAAATAGTTATATTGTGAGGTACTAGGGGTTAGACTTCAACATACGAATTTGTGGGAACACAATCCAGCCCCAAACAGAATCTCCGCTTGAATAAGTCCAAGACCCCTAAACCTCAACATGCCCCAACTCATCCAGCCTTATGACTTCGCACCTCTGCCCAAATCCCAGTTCCCTTTTGTCTTCCCCAGATGGCTAAGTGCCACCAATTCTAACTAGAGGGCTAGGACGTGTCCTCGCTCCTCTTGTTCCCTCACCTCCTGCCTCATCCATCTCCAACCCCTCCCATGGACCTGATTCTCCAAACACCACAGCCCCAAACCAAGGTCCCCTCATCTCCTCCTTGCACCTCCACTGCAGCCCCCAGCTGTCACCCTGCATCCTACCTTGCACAACTGACTATGTGTCTCCACCCCTGCTCGAACACATCATCTCTTTTTCTACCCAGGACTGATGTCAGTCACATCACTGCCTCCTGGCAGGTCTGCAAGGTACGAGCCTTCTCTGGGCATTGCTGTAGACTGAACTGCATTCTCCAAAATTGATATGTTGAAGCCCTAACACCCAATGTGAGTATGTTTAGAAATAAGGCCCTTATAAGGCAGTTCGTGTTAGATGAGGTCATAAGCATGGTGAGGTACTAGGACCAGTGTCCTATTAGAAGAAACACCACAGAGCACTCTCTCTCTAGGCCATGGGAAGACGCTGTAAGAAGGAGGAGAGTTCTCGGTTCTCACCGAGAACCACCTCAGCCAGTACCTTGATTTTAGACTTCCGGCCTCCAGATCTATGAGAAAATAACTTTCTGCTGTTTAAGCCACCAAGTGCATGGTATTTGGCTATGGCAATCTGAGCTAAGACACACACACACACACACACACACACACACACAGAGACACACATAAAATTGCATCCAGCAATCTGCGCCTTTTACTCTATGTAAATTATACCTCAAACAAATGTAAGTAAAAAAGAGAAAGGAGCAGCACGACCTCCTGTGTAAACCCCAAACAGTGCGTAGGAGATGCAGGTTGCCTATTACTTTGATGAGAAAAGTGAAGCTAAGAACAGTGACATGGTTATGCAGCTGTAGTTACTGAGCAGAGTACACAATTCAGTTCAGTTTGGCAAACCCAAGTAATGGGTGTCCTCTGCCAAGCCCGGTGCTGGACAATGGGGTCACAATGTGTAGGGCCCAGGTGGCCCTCCAGGAGCAGCCCAGGCCTGACAGATAAACGGGTATTTACGACACAGTGTCATCCACGCTGTGATGGCCTTCGGCAAGGGCAAGAGAGTAGCAAAGGGCCACCTAGCAGCCCAGGATGCCAGGAAGAGGGGGCTTCTGAGCCAAGGTGCAAGGGATGGCCAGACAGAGTCTGTGTTTTAACCCTCTCTCCGAGTCCACCCAGGGAAGTCTGTAAACCATGCTCCTTACAGTGTGGTCCACATGGCAGCAGCAACCGTGCCACTTGGGAGCTCTCTGGAAATGCAGAACTGTGGCCCCATCCAGACTCACCACATCAAAATCAGTACTTTAATAAGCTCCCCTGGGAAAGCACATTTATGCTGGAAAAGTGCTGGTGTGGATGTTTCAGAAGGACATAGAGAGCCAGAGAGAGCTGTGAACAAGGAGGTGTCACCCTCTTGAATGACTAAATCCCCCCCCCCCCATCTCTATTCTGGCTACAAATACTTTTGAGGGCCCAGCCTAGGGTGCCCACTCAATCTCTGCTGACACCAGATGACCAGGTTTTTGGGGACTGTATGTCTAGACTCACCTCTCCCACCCAGCAGGTCTGCCGTCAGCAAATGTGTGAGCCCATGATGGGGCAAATAGTCACTGATTGGAAAATGGGCTGCTTACTTGCGACAAAGGAGGGCTTCTCTTCTCTGAGACCTTGGACAAAGAAGGCTTCCAGGTGGCTAATTACCTGATAGGTAGCAAGACTCTCACCTACTGGGCCTTTTAGCTCAGTTAATAAAGCAATTTGCCTGGCTTTTTGTCCTTCTCTTGTTGTGCTTTCTTAGTCGACACAGGTTTTACAAAATGAGAAAGTTATACAAAGCCAGCTGACTACAGAGTTCAGCAACTAGGAGGAGGAGGAGGATCTGGGGCTTTTCCAGCTCCTCACCAGGCCAAGGGCAAGGCCACTGCAGATCCAGGCACCTGGGAATAGGTGAGGGCCCTTCTACTCTTGAAGAGTCTGTAGATCCAGCAGGATGCAGATGATCCCAAGAACTAATTTAAGTATGTATGTAAAGGGGCTTGATAAAAACAAAGCTCTATTTAAATGATAGTGGTTATTTTCTTAGACCAGATAATTGAAATTTAACAGGGTCATTTTCGTTTCAAAATACAGACACTAGAACAACTAGGGTGTCCAGCCATTCCATTAGGCCAGAGACTCGGGTTTCCTGGGACATGACTTTCAGGGCCAAAATCAGGACAGTCCCTGGAAAACCAGGACAGTTGATCACTCTACTAATAACTCTTGTTCTGGGCACTGGGAATACAGCCATGAACAAGACTCAGTCAAGGGCACAGTCCCACAGGCAGTCATCATCTATTCATTCAGTCCACCCTGTGCCTCATGGAGCCGAGGCTCTAATGAAGAGAAAAGAAATGAGTGAACACATAAAATAATTACCAGTGATAACTTTCATGCTAGGAACAAAGAATGAACTGCAATAGGGCGATCCAGGAAACCTTTTCTGACACCTAATGACAGCTGATGACAACCGTCAGCCCATATTGCCAGGGTCCTTCCTATCTGCTGCTTTGGGCCAGGGGTGGTGATAAATATTTTTTTAAGTTCGTGTGACTCAGGAGCACTTCTCCAAGGTGGCAGGGAGGTGAGTGGGGACTTTCTACGAACCTTCTACCTTGTTGCATCCCTGGCCTCCTGTGGTGTTAGGACCGCAGACCCCAGCTGCTCCGACCCCAGCAGGTGATTTTCATGTCAGCTTCTCATGTGGTTCTGACTTCCATCTCTGTCTTTGTTTCTGGATCCTAGGAATTTTGCTTCTTAGGTCATGCTAGGAACATTTTTGTCATTGTGTCTACTGTTTTAGTACTATGTTGTATCCAGAATTCTACCTGTTTGTGCTGGGAGAGGAGTCAATCAGCACCAGCTCAGTCCACCATGTTACCGAAAGTCCTTCGTGATCTGCTTTTTCTTCAACAAAATGTCTAAATTGAAATATAACATACAAAAGCATTTAAAAAAAAAGGCACACATCATCATGTGCATCATAACGTACAGCTCAAAGAATGGTCACAATATCAACATACCCATGTACCTAGTACCCAGATGAAGAAATAGATTGTGATCGGCACCCTAGAAGCCTCCTCATACCCCATTCCACTCAGGGGTAACCCTTAGGCTGCCTGGCACCTCACACGTTAGTTTTTCCTCTTCTGGACTTTTATAAAATAGAACCACGCGGTCTATTCTCTCTTGCGTCTCACGTCATTCAGTCGACATTACGTTTGTGAGAGTTACTCGTGCTTCTGCGAGTAGTTGCACGTCACCCACCATATTCCATCATGCGAGTGGATGACCATCTGTGTATCTGCTCTATTACTGACGGACAGTGGGCGGCTATCATGACTGCTGCTGCTGTGAAGCTTTGGTGAACATACAGGTGTGTGAAGGTTGGGTGTACGCCTTGAAGTAAAATTGCTGGCTCAGAGGTAAGTGCACGTCCAGACCCATTTGCTATGTTTCTTTCTGCTCTCTTGAAATGATCTCTTCAGCTATATTTAAGGTCCTTGAGTGCCAGGTCCTTGTCATTATTCACTGCTATCTGCCAAGTGCCTTGTACACAATAGGCGCTTAATAAATATTTGTTGTATAAATGAAGAGAAAGAATAAAATGAATAGACCTGACAATGAGCCCAGATGGCAGACCGAGGCCTGCCTCTTAATGCTCCCCCCCTCCAACCTCCACAACCAGCTCCCTGACAGCTGGGAAGTCTCTGGAGCAGAGAAGGGGAGCCTACACAGGGAGGGTTGCCAGCCCTGCACGCTGTGAGGACAGGAGGAACAGTGAGCTCGTTTACTCAGCCCAGTGCTGGCCTCTGGTGTCCCCAGTCAAGGGCACAGTCCCACAGGCAGTCATCATCTATTCATTCAGTCCACCCTGTGCCCATGTTAGCGCCTCCCATCTTTTGAAACCTCAAAACGTGGGACCTTCAGCCACCGAGTCATTCTGGCCTCTAAAACCCAACCAGACATGTTACTTTGCTAAACTGAGATATCCAGTAGCCTAGAGAGACAGTTTCATTCCCAGTATCCTATCATTTTCATAATGGTCGAAATGCCGACAGGTCCGGGGGAAGAGGTAATTCCCTTTCGAGCTAATCAATGGAACGGCCTCACTGTGCCTCATGCCCATGTCAAGCACAGGAACATCAGCACCCAAGAGTGCTTGTGAGATTTGGTAAATTTTTCTTTCTTTTTGGGTCTGTCAGATTGGTAAGGACACTGTGCCTTCAGTTCCTACCAAAGTCACAAAATGTTTGGGTCCTGAGTTCTCTGCTCCCCTGCCATGTCCTTAAGGAAGTAAGGAAGTGTGTGTGTGTGTGTGTGTGTGTGTGTGTGTGTGTGTGTGAGAGAGAGAGAGAGAGAGAGAGAGAGAGAGAGAGAGAGAAGACAAGAGAAGAGACTTGAGAAGTGGGAGGAGATAGGCAGGCAAAGAAGAGCATAGAATGAAAGAGAAATTGAAAGAAGAATGAATGACGAGGGGTCAGAAAGGAAATAGAGAAGGTTATAGAAGGTGAGGGGTAAGAGAAGTGATGAGAAAAGAGAAGGAAAAAAGAGGGAAGAAATCAGGGGGAATGAGGAGAGACAGAACAGAGAAAGGAAGGAGAAAATGTGAGGATAATGGGAAAAACTACCAGATAAAAGAAAAAAGAAAAATAACTGAGAGATAAGAGAGAAGGAAAGAAAAACGAAGGAAAAAGATGGGAGAAGAAATAAAATAGAGAAGCGATTTGGGAGAGGAAAAAAAAAGGGAAAGAAAAGAGAAGGCTGGTGAAGAGAAGGGGGACAGAGAAAGAGAAACAGAAGGAAAAATGGGAGAGGAAGAGAGGTGCTTCCAGAACCTGCCCAGGGGTCCCAGAGGCACTCAAGGTTTCTCATGACCATCAATGCTGGCGCTTGTCAGACAGATCCAGGGAAAGCCTTGAGACCTGATCAGCAAGGGGACATGCCCAGGACCCAGTGAATTTGTCCTCTCTGCCCTTCAGGATGAAAGTAGGACAACTTGAAATGTGGCCGCAAATCCACTGAGCATCCTAACATCTCTAGGGAAGACCTAAAGTAGCAGACCAGCAGCAAAGAGGACTTGAGACTTTGTCTTTCTACAGGATCGTAAGTATCTGCGAGTGGGCTGAGTCTACACTCTGCATAGATGGCTCAGGACCCTCTTCAATCCAAGCCCCACCCCAGCCTCTATTCCATTGGCCCAACTAGACTTCACCCTCAAAGTAAAGGAATCCTCCAGCTTTTCAAAAGATCTAATGTCATATATATTTGGCACATAAGAACTTCACATTATTTAGAAGGCATATTATGTCTCCATCTAGATGACTTCCTCAAAGGAAGAGACTTTGGCATAGAGTCCCTATTACGAAAATCTCAGAGTGTCGTGTGAGGCAAGATGCATAATAATTGTATAAAAACTAAACTGAAAATATTAAAAAGGAAAGAAAAATCTGATTCTTTGTCTTCTACTTTATAAAATAATATTGATACCCCATTGCTTTCGGGAAAAACAAGGATTTCAGAAACTTCTTTAGAAAAGTAAAAAGACTCATTTCATAGAACTAATACTATGGGAATTCAAAAGAAAAAAATTAATAAATAAAAATTTTCTGGCATCGGAAGTAAAATCTTTTGTGAACTTTCTAGAGGCCTGAGCAAAAATAAAGTAAAATAAATGCATTCAAAAAGAAGTTGCAAAATTCTTGTAAAAACAAGTCTTTAATCTTGACCGATAATCTGAACTCTGAAAGGAATTTATCGAATGGGATTTCATGGACAAAAAGAAAGAGTTCATGAACAGTCCACTCAAAGGAACGAAATTCATGCTAATGTTTCATGATGACATCATCTCAATAAAGACAATTCTGCAAAAAAAAAAAAAAAAAAGAAATATGCTTCTGCAGTCTAATTCTATTTCTTACCACTCCTTGTTAATTTGTTTTTTCTTGCTGCTTTGTTGTATCTCCTAAGCATTCTTAGTTGATTGATTTGCTGGAAAACCAGAAGCAAAACAGTTAAGAACAGTGAGATAGATACTGACTTGTACCAAATTATGTTTTTAAATATATTTTATCATATATATGTAATAAAACATTTTATATAAAATATATAATAAAAGATATATGTGTTCACATATATATGCATATAGGATTTAAAATATATTTTATCATATATGTAATAAAATACAGAAAACATAATAAAATTTTTGCGCATTTATGTACATATATGTGTACATGTGTGTCTCTGTGCATACTTTGTTCTTTAAGGTTCGTTTGGCTGTTGGAGAAATGCAAAGAAATAAACTAAGAGTGACTCGATTTTGAAAAAAAAAAAGAAAAAGAAAAATTCAATGAGAAAACAATTTAATCCTTCAATTAACTCTGCATACTGATAAAAGCCTTTGGCTGGGCAGACCACACACCCGGGGCCTGGCTCTCCCGGTGCCTGCCACAAACCCACAAAGGAGGCCAGCCCCGCAGCCCAGGGACATGCGAGCAGAAGCCTGCTGAGTGTCTTATGGCAGGTGTTTTACCTTAATAACTCCACAGTGCAATTATGCAGGAATGTGTCCAAGCCTTTTCCTAAACTATTTATACATTCAGCATTTACCCAACTGGGGGAGGTAGGAGGGCAGGTAAAAAAAAAAGAGAGAGAGAGAGAGGGAGAGATTTTAATCTCATGAGACTTATTTTTTGTCCTAATGTGACTTAAGGGAAATGGGGTGGGTTGGTGGCAAATTGTCCTGTATTGAGAGCATGCTGTGTGCCAGGCGCCACACTGGGGTCTTTTTAAGCAGCCCCTCATTTAATCCTCATAACACCCCTACATGGTGGGAACAGAATAACATTTCATGGATGAGGGAACGGGCTCAGAGAGGTCCCGGCCGTCGCCCGAGGTCACTCGGCCTGCACAGAGGGGACTGGAAAGCTGGTCAGTGCCCTTACAAAGCCTGTGGCTTTTTGCACAACACCGGGCTTTCTCTGAGTCCCCAGGGCAGTGGCACCACCTCATTCTAACAGCCTCTGGAGTCATATGTGTGATTTTAACTACCTTCTCCAAAAGTTGTCTCCCCATCTAATTTCTCCCACATGCGCTGCTCACTCTCGGAACCCCAACCCCATTTTTCTGGACTTCCTGAAGACAGGGAGGTTTGGGAGCGTGAGGCTACGTGTTTCAGGGGTCTCGCTGCCCTGAGAATCCATAAAATACTCACAAAACCACGAGGACTTTTGTGAAAAGGCAATTTCTGCAGCACGTTGGGAAGGGATGTAAGCTACGATATTTTCCCATTCTTTTTCTTCGGAACTTGATGAAAACATGAGACCATGCACAGGCAGAAAGCAGAAAATGATCATTTCACAGCAGGCAGCCGCCGCGCCGGTACACAGAGCGCCATTGAAGGGGAGGGGAGTATCTGGGCCAGTGCCTCTGAGGAATGGTCTTCTCTTCGCAGCTCGGTGGGGTCCTTTCCCCTCTCGAGTCTCCTTCGCTCTACAACCTTCCTGCTCTGACAGTCTCGGATGCTCTAAGTTCCCTGGGTAAGGTGAAGGTCTGCATGAACCTGGCACTTTGCTGCGGCCCTCGCCCCAAGGGGTGGCATTAAGAGTTAAAGGTCCAGCAAACCCGACTTCTGAGCAGAGAAGATGCTCAGGGGTGCTGCCAGATCCAAGTTCGTGTGCCTCCTACTGTTTGAACTTGACAAAGAACATGCTTCTGAGAAAAAAACATTCCTCCTCAACCTGACATTACTGCGGATGAAGGGGAAGGCTCGAACACCATTCCCACTTTAGACGAATCGCTCTGCCTCTACTTTGTTGGAGTGTTAGCTGTCTGTAAGAGATTATTTTTTATAAAGAAGCAAGTTCAATAGCTACCAGTGACACAGAGAAGGACTGGAACCTACTTGCTATGTGACCTTGAGCACCTCTCTCCACATGTCTGTCTCCTGTCTTACATAAGAGAAATAGGGACATCTACTTCATTTGGCTGTTGGAGAAATGCAAGGAAATAATCTAAGATCATGACAGCATGTGACCATATGGGTTGATCCTCCCCTGTTTACAAGAGTTACACAAACCTATGACGGGTTAATTAAACTGAAAACTCAAATGAAGATAGAGAAAAAGCAAGAGGGCAGGTGGGTCGGGGAGGTGGAGCAGGGAAAGCCTAGAAGTTAGGAGGCCCAGGATTGTCCTGCCTTTAAGTACATGGTAGAAAGAGTTGGTGAGGTGAGCTGGATGTCACGGCAGGGCTAGCTTCGCAGGAACACCACCTCTGCACTCACCCAGGGCCCCGAGGGCCCCGACTGTGGTTTAATGCTCTGCCGTCGTGTTCTTGAAATTTGTATACTTTTTGAACAAGGGTCCCTCCACCATCCATTTGTATCGGGCCTTGCAGTTGTGTGGCTGGCCTGGAGTGTGTCAGCACGGGCATTCCATGGTGGCATTTCAGCCTCAACATTTACAAAGCAGGGATGTTGAATGATGACCAAACGATGCTAACGGTGATGCCTGCACTCTTCTGAGGGCCTTCCCAGGCTGTGCTGAGCACTTCTCTGCACCTAGCACAGTGCTTGGCACTAAATAACGTGTTACACCCCCTCGTGAGTTTTGGACTCAACACTCAGTGCCTATCTATAGAACAGTGAAGAGTTAAATCATAGGGGTATGGAGGCAGCCAGACCTAAGCTCAAGTTCTAACCTCTCTGCTTGCCAGTCATGGTCATGGGCAAATTTCTGCGTTTTGCTGCAGCATGGTGACTTCATGGTTAAATGGGGATAATGACGGTATCACTTTTCTTGGTCGTGGGAGAGTTAAATGAGATTGGATGTGTTGAGCACCATGCCAGACACTTCAGTAGCAACTGTTAAAATGCATTTGTTTTTTAATTGAGTACCTACCATGTGCCAGGCATTGTGCTAGGCTCTGAGCATCCAGTGGTGAACAAGAAAGATGCAGCCTTGGTCCTTGCCAGGCTCACAGTCCAGACAGGAAGGCAGAAATAAGCTGGCAAAGGCTGCTGGGTAACTTCACATGGAGACCAGGGTAGAGAGTGGGGGCTCTGTGTGTGGGGAGGTGAGTTATTAATCATATGACAGCTCCTTCCAACTCAGAAATTAAACTCTTTATGAGGCTAGAGCCAAGTGTTTCAATGTAACGCCATTGGAGAAGGGAATGGTTTTCCAGAAATTTCCAGGCAGTTCTCCCCAACTCCTCGCCTGAAGTAGATGCTGAGTCTCTCCTACCACCAGGAGGGCAGAGGACCTCAAGCCAAGCCCCTCACTCAAGAGCCCTCAGCCCCTACCCCAGGGTTGGTGAGCTTTAAGAACAAATAGAGAGGGAAATGAACAAATTATCCTGATAATTTGTTTAAGAAGAGGGGGGGAAAAGGCACCCAAGAAAAATGATATCCAATAAGGCAGTGGGTTTCTAATGAATGTGCGGGTAATGAAATAAACCCGTTTAGGCCACGCTTGGCCCTGATCTTCCCAGGCCTAGATTAAAAAATGGAACATCTGTGATGATTTAATTTACATCTTAATAACAAACAGGCCTCGAGAAACCCGCGGATAAATGCCTTTTATTGCCTGCGTATCTTTTGCACTGCAGCTTGAATGAAAACTCTGGTAATTAATTGTTTTAAGCGATTCTATTAAAAAGTGTCTGCAAGTGCTGTGTGCCGAATGTTTATGCGGGCTGAGCTGCCACAGGAATACAGACAAGCCCAGGAGCGCGCACAGAATGAGGCGCCTTTATTTCTTTTTCCCCATTCACTGCCTTAAAGGCACGCGGTCCTTTCATTCATTCATTCATTCATTCATTCATTCATTTCCGAAGAGAGAGACGCAAAGCACACTCATTTCTCTTCCATTTTTTTTTCAAATCTTAATTGTCAGTCTTTGAACTGACAAATAGATGGTGCTCTCCCTACCCGAGGTTTATTTAATACCCGCCTCCAATCCAAACTGGGACTCGTGGCCCTGTCGCTTCCTGTTTTCAACCCTCAGGTTCCTAACCTGGAAGATGGGGACATTACTAGGTGGTGGCCGAGTTGTACACGTCGGGGCCTCTGCTGAAAAATCATTTCCAAAAATTCGGCGGGTTGGATAAGCCAGGCAAGGTGCTAACCTCAGAGGGGAAAGCTGTGGGCATGATGCATGGTTTCCACTGTTAGTGAAGCTCAACACCGGGGGCCATAAAGGTGCAATACATGAGCGACCTCCGGCAGCTGTGATTCCAGCCCTGGCTGCACAGTCGAATCCCCCGAGGAGCTTTTAAAACCAACCCAGGTCCCCATTGGCCCCTCCAAGGTTCTGATTTAATTAATCTTGGGTGGAGTCCAGGCATCAGTATTTTGAAAGCTCCACAGGAGAAACTTCCCACAGCTAGGGTGGAGAATCACGGCACGGGACGCAGGTATAGGGTTTCTGAACATTTCTGACGCAGTTCAGTGCCATCAAGGGAAGAAAATGGGGTGCCAGGAGGGAAAGTCTGAGGAGCAATCAGCGAAGGCGTCTTTGAGGTGGTAACATCTAGGCTAAGATGTCCACGAGAAGGGGAAGGCGGCCCTGTGCAGATCGAAGGAGAGTTCCGGGCAGAGGGAACAGCAGTGCAACAGCTTTGCAAGGGGGGTGTGCTGGGTGTGTCTGAGGAACGGGGAAGGGGGTGTGTTCTTGCTGGTGGGGGAGGGGTAGGAGAAGGTGCTTGCCCTGCTGGCTACCCCTTTCCACATAAAGATAAAGAGCTCAGTCTCCAGAAGATGACGGGTTAGGCTGAATCGCTACTCTTCCATTCACCAGCCCTGTGACTTAGGATAAATCGCCTCCTCCTCTGAGCCTCAGTTTCCTCATCTGTAAAATGGAAATTAGAACAAAATCAAGGCATGAGGTTCTGAGGCCCAGCCTGAGTATTGGTCAGCACATAACACAATTATCAGTGTCGTGATCATTTTCTCCAAAATTAGACATTTTAAAATTAAAGTCCATTTAGTTCTGTGCAATAAAAAGAAAAAAATCACAAATCTTTTTTAAATATCCAGAATGCCTCCAAATGTGACCACAGACAAGGGGAGCCACACTCGAATCCAAGGATCTCCCTTCCACATTTGTTGGGGTTTCTCTTTGTGCTCTGGGAAGTCCCTCTCTCCTACAGTCCTTGGCCACCAACACGATGGCTTTGAAACCTCTTCTGAATGGGGGAGTCTGCGGTGGGGAGACAACATGGGTGTGAGAGCCAAGCAGAGCTGTTAGAAACCCAGATCTGGGTCAAGACCTAAAGACCAAGAGCCTCAGTTTTCTAAGCTGTGAAATGGGTGGGTGGGTCTAGATTGGTTTTTCTCTGAAAGTATTCCCTGATGCTCCCTGCTCAAAGTAACACCTTCCTGAAAGAAACTGGTTTAACACTGAATACATTTGATCATGAATGTCTTCACACAACCACACTGTTACTGTGGTTTTTGTTACGTAATGACATTTACCAACCTGCAAACGATACTCAATACTCGGGCAGATAAGAGGGAAAAAAGATGTGTGTATTTTACACACCTCTCTGAGTACCTGGTGTGCATCCGGCAATGTTATGGAAGCTGAGGATACAGCAGGGAACAAGACAGGTAAAAATCCCTGCCCTTGAGGAGTTGGAAAAAAAATAAACAAAATTAATATTTTACGTAGGTAAATTATAGAGTTTGCTAGAAGGTGATAAACACTACAGTGGAAAAAAAAAAACAGGGAAAAGTAGGGGAAATGCAAGAAGAGGACAGGGAGAGGACTTGTGATTTTCAGCAGGGTGGTTTGGGGCTGCCTCAATGAGAAAGTGACATTTGAGCAACATCTAGAAGAAAGGAAAGAGAGATGTTTAAGCAGGTATCGAGAGGAAGGGTGTTTTAGGCAAGAGGAGTAGTCAGTGCAAAGGCCCTGGGGCAGGAGTATGCCTGGCTTATGAGTGGGGCTGGAGCAGAGTGAGCAAGGGAGAATGGAGGTGACAAGGACAGGGGGAGAAGGGCCCCCATGAGGACTCCGGCTGACATCCTATGCATTTTACAACTAGAAATAGTGCTCCCTGTCCCATGTGCACCTGTGAAATGCAGCCATGCCAAAGCTGAGAGGGCCAGAGAGGCTTCCCTTTCCTTCACACCTTCACACGCCCTCCAGGAGTAACCCCGCCCCCTACAGGATCCGTGTCCTTGTTCTTCCTCCTTATTTCCACAGAAGCAAAGCAAGACTTGGTGAGGCGGAGTCTCTTGCCCACAGCCTCCCACGAGGGACCCAGAGTGAGGATGCTGGCTCCATTGCAGAGCCAGCCCTCAGAGAGACTGAGGCTGCATGGTGGGGAGAAGCCGAATCAACGTCACCTCTCCTCTTACCTACATCTCCTGGGGACACTCACAGGCATTTTAGGAAAAATTAAAGTGCTGTAGTGCTTTACTCAGTGGGAAGTAAATGTATGAGACTCATTATCCCAAGAGGTGGCGCAGGCTAAAAATACGCGTTGGTTCACTGAGAGCTTCGATTAAAAGTAGGGTGTGTTGGAGTCCAAGAATGCCATGAAGGAGACCTGGGTGAGGGGGCAGGTCTAGAATGAGGCACAGTCACAGAGGGCAGCGGGCACCTCTCATCCCAACTCCTCTGGGAGCATTCGGAGGGCAGCTCAGAGAGGGGCTTGCAGGCCTTTGGAGCCACACAAGCCAGGTTTGGAACCTCAGCTCCAATGTGCACACACCCTGGGCAAAGCTTCCCACCACTCTGACCGCAGGCTCCTCTTCTGTGAAATGAGGAGAACCTCACCTGATGCAATTGATGTGAAAAGTAGATGAGATAATGCATGTAAGCAACTGATACAGTCTTTCTGAGCCGTGTAATGTTCAATATCTGTCCCCTCATCAAATTCGGGGTATAGTAGAGCACCTGTCCGCATTTTGTGCCTGCCGAAGCACATAGCACGTAGGAGACACTCAGAGCAAATTTGTTGACCATCAGCTTCCTCCTGGGCTAAGGGTATCTATCTGGGGACCTACAAGCCCCTTCTGCTTCCCCGGGTACTACAGGAGTCCTAGCAAAGACACACCAACCTGGGAAATGAAGACACAAGACCCCTTCTCTGCTAGGAACTTTACCCAACCAGCTCTCTGTGAATGAGCCACCTGCCAGCAGTCAGAGGAAGAGTCTGAATACGGCTCTCAATCCAGACGCCTGGTCCCCATGGAGTAGCAGGAACAGGTGTGGATGGGCAGGTCAGGGCCCCCAGGGCAGGGGTCGGAGGGGCCTTGAAACCAGGAATCCCAGCCAGAGGTTTCATTAGTCCTTCCATTCGAAAACTTGTAAATTTCAGTTGTCTGAAACGCTTTCTTTTCTTTTCTCTACAGTAAAAGAACAAGCAAGAGGCAAAAAGCAACCACAAACAAGGTGGCTTCATGTCTCAGCACCATAGAACAGAGGAATACTTTCTTGGTGACAAGGACAGTCCTCAAGTCTAGAGCCGCCCAGTCTAAGAGGAACATAATGGGGTCACACATGTCATTTACAATTTTCTGGAAGCCACATTTTAAAAGCAAAAAGAAATCAAGAAATGAATTTTATAATCTTTTATAGCCCAATATATCGGAATTATTATTGTTTCAACACGCAATCAACATTGAAAATTCTTGATCAAGTAAGCAGTTTACACACATTTCTGGTGCTCAGCCTTTGAAATCCAGTATGTATTTTACACTTAGAGCATCTCTCAATTCATTTGAAATTGTAGAGTCACATGGACAAATTATTCCAAACACACAAATAGTTTCAGATAACTGAACTGAGTGTTCATTTTTAGATTTAAATAATCAAAATCGAATTTAATTTAAAATTCAGTTTTCAGGTCCATCCCACTTGCGACCTGCAAAGTGCTAAATAGCCACATGGGGCAAGTGACTGATTACCCAAGAGAATTCTCAGGGGCCGTAGAGGTCCTGAATTCGGGTCCACCCTGAATCCTGTTTTCCTTGTCCCCGAGCGTCTCCCACTGCATCTTTCTCCGTCCTGGGGATGTTCTCAGCATCAGGTAGCCACTAGCAGAAGGGCGTCAGGCTCTCTGTTCCGGCGGGAGAGGTCTCTCCAATGGTCTCCCTCTCAGAGCCTGCATGCTCCCGCCCACGTGCATGCACCCACACATCCACGTCTCTCCCTGGCACGGCATGGGAAAGAAAGTGTGAGAAAGCAGGCTTCGTGTAGAACCTGGAGCAACTAGAAAGTCTCTCTAGTTGCGGGCACTTCCCTGACCCGTGAGCCTCTTCCCGCCTCCCAGACAGCCCCTCCCCAGCCTCCCCTCATTCCTGCGGGACTTTTGTCTCTGGACTTGGTTCCACCCTGCTCCTCTAGAGATGTAAATACAGTGCCTTTCTTGCCGAAGAGTGGGAGGCAGAGAGTCTGCAAGAAAAAGAAGGAGGGGTGAAGCTGGGGAGCCGAGGTGGATACAGAAAGAAGAAGGATGGTAGAAGGAGACACGGAGAGACAGAGACACAGAAACAGCAGGTCAAGGGAATTCTTGAGGGAGAAACGTTCGAGACAGAGGGTGACCAGCCGTCTCAGTTTACGTGGGACTGAAAGGGCACGTGAGGTGTGGAACTTTTAGAGTAAGTTCAGGATCAGCTCACCAAGACCCACAGACACCTAGAGGTAAAGCCCGAGAGGTGCAGGGAGTGGCAGGGAGAGGGAACGAAGGGACTGGCAGGTGCCTCCCCCCCCCCCCGCCCCCCATCGAGGCGAGGGTTCATCACTGGGCAGCCTTGGGGTGCTACTTTGGGGACACAGGGCCCCGGTCCCACAAGCCTCAATGAAACTCAAAGAACCCTCCCCTAAACGATCATAAACTTGATATTTCTCTCTTTGGACAGGGGCAGGAAGGCGTTACCTGTTTTATGAACTGAATGTGTGTGTGTGTTCCCCCCAAGTTCACATGTTGAGACACTACTCCACCCACGGGATGACATTAGGAGGTGAGGACTTTGGGGGGACGATGAGGATCCAGGGGTGGGGCCTTGCGAACAAGATTAGTGTCCTGGTAATAGAGTCAGGGGAGAGCTTGTGCCCTCTCTCTGCTCCCCGCCTTGTGAAGACACAACCAGAAGTTCACGCAGCCGGCAGTCTGCGGCACGGCGGCGGGCTCCCACCAGAACCGGACCGTGCTGGCGGCTGATCTTGGACTTCCGGCCTCCAGAACTGTGAGAAATAAATCCCTGTGTATATGCCACACAGTCCATGGCATTTCTGTTACAGCAGCCCAAGCTCAGACACCTGTCCCTCCCTAATGCCACCTCCCCTCGCCCTAGCAGGTGCTCTCAGTGATGGAACCACAGAGATTTCTCTCCACCCCCGCCCCTGCCCTCTCCCAGCTGCGTCTCCCTCTCGCTTCCCTTCCCACTAGTCTTGAGGCTTCCTAGCCTGAGTTTGCAGAACCCTGACCGCCCCATCCCCTACCCCAGTAGAATCAGAAGGGACAGTGAAATGATATAATCATCTCTCCTGAGCGAATTGTGTGATTCTGGGCAGACAACTTGACCTTTCTGAGCTTTAGTTTCCCAATACACTGTGGGGATAGCAGAGCTCATGTTATCGGACACGGGCTATCATTTTAGTAGATCCTCACAACAACCCCAAGAAGGGACACTCCATTATCATGATCCGCATTGTGTAGGAAACAGACACAGAGAGGCTGGGTGACATGCCGCAGTCACATAGCCCAAACTTTGCAAAGCCAAGATTCGAACCCAGATCTACCTGGGTTCCAGGTTGTAGCTTTGAGTTACAATTCTAGAGTGATCATCCCAGAGGGCTGCTCTGGGGACAATGCCCTTCCTAACCTCTGACAATAAGTCTAAATTCCAGGACACGTCTGGATTCGAGGTCTGACTATAGGATTGTGGCCCCTAAACCATCTGTCTCAAAACTGAGTCCTGACCACAAGGTGCTCCCTTCCCCTAAGGAAATCACTCCCTGGGTCCCGGACCCCTCAGCGCCCCCACCACTCCTCCAGCTCAGGCTGCATTACTGTCCCCCCTTTAATTGGTTAAACTATCACAAAATCCCTCAGCCTAAAATATCCCCATGTCTAGGAGTTTGGTGATTTTTTCCCTTTTTCCCTTGGCTTTAAAATATTAACCGTGAATGGATTTATTTCAAACCAAATCACCTTTCCCCGTTTCCCGGGAAAGTGTGACAGTTTGCAAGGCCTGTAATTCTTCTCTTGCAAGTTAAGATTTGCTTGAGAATAATGGTTTTCCCCATGTCGCACGAAGAATGCAGGGGAGAGAGGAGGAGGTATTTTAAAAAAAAAAAAAAAAAAGAAAAGAAAGGCATTTGTCAGCTCTGGAGCGTGTGTGTGCGCGTTTGTATATGTGCGTGCATGCATGCGTGCAAGCATGCGGTATATGAGAGTGTGCGCGTGCAAGTTATGCGTGTGTGTTTCCTGCTGTCGGTCAATATTTCATAGAACTTTGTTTTCTCTAGTTAGTACAATTAAAATCACAAATTGAAGTCAGGTATAAATCAAAGTTCCTTTAAATTCCACCAGAAAGATATACATATGACTGTCTTTACTCAGCAGGCGCCAATAAAAGATATGTGGTCGCCTTTGGCGGGAGAGGCAGAAATAAGCAATTTAGGATCTTAAAAGATAAAAGATAATAAAAGTAATTAAGATAATTAACCACCCTGAAGAGAGAAGAATTTACTGCTGTAAATTTTGTATTTTGTTTCACTTGGCGATATCACAGCTGCCACTCTGCTTAATATACAGCGCGTCAAGCCTTTTGCTGTCAAAAAACATATATAATAAAAAATTTTAAGAGAAAAGAAAGGAGGGGAGAAGGACAGGGGCTGCGATCACAGTTTTTAAAAATCTGGTTAATTGGGTTAGGAGCCAGGTTTGGGAGAATGCAATTTTAGTCTCTCTTGTATTCTTTCTGTAGCACATAGGGATTTTATCTGCAGCATCCTGGCAGGCCTATCCCCCTCCTTGATCCCGGCCTATCCCCCTCCTTGATCCCCAAGTGTCACCAACTCAAATCATCCCTTATTCCCTCCTTCTTGGACCTTCTTGCTCCCATAGTGCTGTCTCCACAAGCACCAAAGAGATTTCTCTAGAATCCCAGTATGACTATGTCCCTCTCCTGCGTGCATACATCTGGGGTCTCCCCAGAGCCCTCAGGGTTAAATTCTAATTCCTAATCTGATATTCAAGGTTCTCCATGATCAGGTCTCTGTCTCAGCCTGAGCCCCTCCCCCCTTCTTCTGATATTGACACCGAGCACTGTCAGGTCTTCTAAGTGATGTGATATTTCTCTCCTCTGGTCCCTTTTGCCTCACGAGCCATCTGCCAAACTCCTGCTCAACTTCATCAGTCAGCTCAAGTGTCATTAGCTCTTAGAAAATGTCCCTGAGAGATTCTCCACCCCTTAAAAACCCTTCTACACTCCTGTGCTCTTTGATCATGAAGGTAGAATAATACTTAACCTGTTTTAGCGTATTTTCCATTCACATGCCGCCACTTAGTTGAGCAACTATTTAGCTCCTGTGTGTACCAGCTACTGCACTAGCTGTTGTAGATTACAGGTACATTTATTCATTCAAAAAAATTATTTATTGAGCACCTATCACATTCCAGTCACTGTCTTAGGTGTTGAAAATATAGCAGTAAAATATAGAAACAAAACATCTGACTTTATGAAGCTGAAATTCTAGGAGGAGATGGGGAGGCGACAGACAATAATCCAGGAAGAAATAAATATGTATCATGAGAGGTAGTGATAAGGGCTAAGAAGAAAAATAGAGCAGAGAAGAAATAAAGAGTTTAGTCAAACAGAGACATGAGAGAGAGGAGGGAAGGAAGCAGGCATGTACCTGGGGGCCGAGCGCTCCTGGCAGAGGACTCTGAATGCAAAGACACAGACAGAGGTGGGACAGTGTGCCACCAACCTGTGTGCCAGGAGCAGGTCGAGGGTGGGGCAGGGGGGTAAGCAGTAAGAGGTCAAATCATGCAGGACCCTGTAGACTATCCTGGGATGCTGGCTCCTCCCCTGGGAGGGGCTACTGGAGAGTTAGGGCAGAGGCACGACACAATCTCCCTCACTTTCAGCAGCTCATCCTGGGTGCCGTGTGGTGGGGGGTGGATTCAAGTGGGGAGGGGAGCAGGTGAGAGACCAGGGAGGAGGCTGTCACAGCTTTCCAAAACAGAGGTGACAGCGACCAAATGGGACATTGAATGCCCTGAATATCTAGCGCTCGTGAGAGCCTTTCAGTTGGGTCTGTGTCTCAGTACGCACGTGCACGTGTGCGTGCTCACACACACAGTCTAAACCTGTACAGCCTGGAATTTAAGTGGTGAGCAGGGCAAAGTCTTAGGTCACTGAGGTGGCACACTTGTATTCTTGCAACACATACATATTGTCCACCAACTGTTTGTCAAACCCACAGTTTAATAAAGTTCAACTTTTGAACCTTTACATCAAACCCTGAAGCGTGGTGGGAGCTCCTTCTCTATTTATTGAATGAATGAATGAATGAATGAGACTAGTAGAGGAGAGAGACTTGAGAACAAATAGATATCATGGGATTGTCCTACACCAGAGGCACGAAATGGGGAAGCGTAGCATATGAAGGGTTGCAGGAACCTGCTGGAGGAATTGAGATGGCTCTTGGAGGGGGCACTGCGGCCCCGGCCCAGACACACCCCATTCTAAATGCCCCTCTGACTGTTCACCTCCAAGTCGCCCTTCTCTGAGACCCACCAGCTTCCCTTCCATCTGCATCCCCACGGAGATGCCTACTCGAGGAGCCTGCCCAGCGCCGTGTAAATCTGGACCCAAATGAGGCAGGCGCCTCCGATCTCTCAATAATTAGACTTCAAGTGGCCCCCATAACTCAGTAGCTAATTACCTCGCCAGCTCCATCGGCTCAGCCCTCTGAGGCAACCAGCCCATTTCCCTGGCAGACTGGCTCATAAAAATCCCTGAAAGCACGTGGATTTACTCTATTTACTTATTGGGATCTGGAGAAATATACCTGGTACCCAGAGGCCTTGAAATGTGGGGACATAATTTTGACATGCAGATCATTAAAATAAGGGAGAATTATGAGAACAAGTCAGCAGGCTCCTGCTCCCCCAGGTAGCAGAGGAGATGCCACTGGTAATTAGTTACTGGGTGGAATGTGATGGAAGCCATGTGAAGGTGCCCTAAATGGAGGGAGGGTGGGCAAGTTCCCTGATCTACTGGCCCACTTCCCCCGCTGGTCCCAGTTACTCTAGATCTCTATTCCCTACACAACTTGGCAGCGTGGTTCTTCTTGTTGCTTAGTTGGTTCTCAGCTCACATGGCACCTCCTGGAGGCTTTCCCTGATCACCTATCTTCTTACCTGCTGAAGGTTCTTCAGACTTATCCCCTTCTGAAGATAATTTGCTCTTCTTTCTGTAGATCTTTTTTGTTTCCTCCCAGGAGAAAGTAAGTTCCTTGTTCATCTCTGACACCTCTGTATTCCCAGTGCTGAGCCCAAAGCCAGGCACACAGTATGTGCTCCGTATGTATTTGTTGAATGAATTAATGGTCTGACCTTGCAAGTAGGGGATGGTGGCCCCTGCTTTTGCTTACTCCTCTCCTTTTTGCAGTGCCTTTTCCAATCCATTTACAAACGTTATCTTGTTTGATTTCACGGCAACTTAATCAGGTGAAGGTCCTTCTTATGTCCATTTCCACGTTACAAAACTGAGGTTCCACTAAGTTAAGAGATTTTTTTGTGATTGCTCAGGTAGGGAGGACAGTGATGGAAATGTTGTCTTCACAACCTCTCCCGTTAGAATGGCTTCAGTGGTTCAGAGAGGGTGCAGAGCCAAGCCTCAGAGGCCACAACCCTCCATGGTGTTGGCTCGAAACCATCTGAGCCTTCATACATGTGCTGGTGTGTTCTGGGCAGAGAGTTGGGGTAGGGGTATAGATGGGTGAATGGAAGGGTGGCTTGAGGAGGAAGTGAGTGGATGGATGGATGTTGGATGGATGGATGGATGGGAGAGTAGGTGCACGGATGAGTAGATGGATGTGGAGTTAAGTAGGTACAGTATGTAGGTGGAAGGGTAGGCAGATGGCAAATTAAGTCGGTAGGAGGGTGGATAGCTGAATGAGTAAATAGGTGGGTGGAGGAAAGGAAGGAAAGAAGGTAGGAAGGAAGGAAGGAAGGAAGGAAGGAAGGAAGGAAGGAAGGAAGGAAGGAAGGGTACATGAACCTTGAAATACTCCCTGCATGCCACAAGGGTCATTTCTCCCTCTGAAAGGCTATTCCTATCTCTGAAGGACAACTGGTCTCTCCCATCCCCTACAGGCATATTACATACAATCGGGTTCTCAGGACTCCTGCCTGGGCCCCCCACCTGTGCATGCATCTCTGCTCTCTGTCTCTCTGCCTCTCTCCCTGTCACATGCACACAGAAAACACAGAGAGCAGCACAAAGGAGCCTCCACAAATGCTCTGGTAGCAAAGAGACCCAAGAGGTGGTCCCTGGGGCTTCTCACATTAGCATATCAATGCAGGCCCCAGAGCAGAGGGACTTGGATTTTGCAAAGCAAAGTATTCATTCATAGCAGGACCTCCCCCCAACCAGCTAAAAAGGGGAAATTATATTCTCTTTTTTGTGCCTTGTGTCAAAAAAAAATGTGTCTGCCCTGATCTCCTCTTGCTGTCTCTTAAAGTCCTTCCTCATTGGGAGGAGAGTTCCAGTGGCCACCCATCTCCTGCTCAGGCCTAGGTGTCTGGACATCCTCACCCTGGGAGACCTCGCTTGAATTTTTTCTGGAGTCAGACAGACCTGAAACCAGCTTTGTGACTCTGGACTTAATGCTCATCTCCCTGGGCCTTGGCTTCTGCCCTGGACTCTGGGGCTAAGGAGGTTTTCTTAGTGGGAACAGCTCAGTCAACAGATATTTGCTAAGTATCTACTAAGTGCTGAGCTTAAGGGGTTCATGGGGGGAGATGAAAACAGAATCCAGCAGAGGCTGCTGTGAGGAGTAAATGAGATGTCATGGGCAAATGACTAAGGCTCAGTGAGTAAGTCTTTACAATCGTGATGTAGATAACATTTGTCTCACCCATGGAACAGGATTAATAGCACCCCACTCTGAACCAGGTGAGACATGGACCTGCCTGATTCCTGTGGTGGATGCTTCTCCCTGAAAACCGTGGTTTGAGGTCAAATGAGATCTGGTAGAAAACGTTCCAGGGCAGCCCTGGGTCTTAGTCCCCACCTTCCCCTCACTTGCTGTGTGACCTTGGGCAAGTCACGCACCCTCTCTGGACCACAATTACCTGACCAAATATACCTAGGTTGGCTTTGGCCAGTAGTTCTCCACCTTTACAAATAGACTTCATTCTTCCTTTCATTTTTTTTTGATGAAAAATGATTAGACAAAACATTTGTACATATTGTCTCATATAAACATCACCAACCCTGAGAGGTAGCACTCTCTATATCCCCATTTTACAGGTCATGAAACTAGGAGGCTCAAGAGGTGAAGGTCAATGGCTCATAGGCAAAGTCTACACTCAGATCCTGTCTGCCTGTTACCAAGCTTGTGCCCTTAACCTGTTCCCTTTGCTGCACGTGTGCTTATGAACATGTTTGCGGCAGGAACGTGATTACCCTGGAACACAGTTTTGAAAATGTCTTCTATATTCTTTAATCCAGCATCAGCATCTCTCCACATCATTCGTGCTTCCACATCTCTGTGCATCAACCGCAGAGTCGTGTCTCCATGTGCAGACCCTCACATCAAGCCTCCCTCCATGGGCATTTCGGCTGGCCCTGAATCGAAATCATTTTAAGGCCAAAATACAGTGCCGTCCTCCTTGGGGAGGAGTTGTCTTTTTAGAGCCTGTGCTTAGAGAATGTAACTTATGACATAAGTGATTAGGTGTTTACCAAGCGGTGACAAGAACATGTGATCTATGTACCCCAGTGGCACCTGCTGCCATTATTGGAACGATGGGCAGATACGTATTTGAGAGATTGACAGTGAGTCCATGGAAGAAACTGGAAAGGAAACAGACGTAAGCATCCTGATCCTCTTCTTCCTCCAACTCTCCTCTCCCCAGTCTCACTCCTGGACGCCTGGCCCAGAACACCCCACCCCGCTCCCCGTTCCGTTAGCGGCCCTGCTTCAGTTCCCAAGCTTGCAGGAGCGTGTGACGTCTCAGAGTGAGGATCAGCCGGCCCTCACCAACAGTCCCTTCCGATTTCTCTGGAATATTTACCTCTAAGTACCATGAGGGAGAGGTGAGAACAAAGGAGAACAATACCAGTCTTAAGAGCAGGATTCTGCCATTATTTCACTCATTGGATGACCGTGAGCAAGTCACTATATCCTCTGCAGGCCTCAGTCTCTTTACCTATAAAATGGGGATACTAACAATGTTGCTCACTAACCACCTTCTCTGCAGCTCTGAGGCTGAATAACTTAGCTTCTCAAAGCTTCGGTTTATTCACCTATAAAATGAGTTCATAATGATAACAAGTTCCACAGAGCTGCTCTGACTCTTCAACGCGGTGAAAGATACCATAGGTCAGCAAACGTTTTTGGTAAAGGGCCAGCTATTAAATATTTTCCGGCTTTGCAGGCCAGATAGTCTCTGCTGCAGCAAAGTAGCCTTAGACAAAATGTAAATGAATGGATATGGCCAATAAAACTTTACTTGTAAACACTGAATGTGAATTTCATATACTTTTCAGGTGTCACAAAATAGTATTCTTTTGCAATTTTTTTTTAATATTTAGAAATGTAAACATATTTAGCTCACGGATCCTACAAAGCTAGATGGGTGGTTTGCAGTCCTCATTCACACAAATTGCACTGTGCATAGCACACAGGCCCTCTGCAAATGGTCATTCTTTCAACTGCTACCTAAATTTAAGTTTTAGAAAGAGCTTTTGCAGTCCTTTGTCCAACATTATGTACATGTCCATGAAACCCGGGACAGTCGACTGTTGACTTTCTGAATACAAATCTGTGTTGAGATACTTGTGTTGGTTTTCAAAATCGCTCTTCCGTTTGTGGCTGGTCTATCGGAAAGTGGCTTGACAATGAGATAAGAGTATTAAAATGTTCATAGAGAACACTTTTCAATATTATTCTACACTCTCTACCTCCTTAAGTGCTCGGGAAACCCCATAAAGTAGCTGCTATTAACCAACCGCTCCGCCCGACCCCCTCACACCCCCACACCCCTCCGCCTATTTTTCAGATGGGACAGTGAGGCGGAAGCAGGGGAGTCACTTGGCCAAGGCTTAACACTACTGAGCCTGAGCAAAGCCAGAATTTGAACGGAGGCTGTCTGGACCCAGTGAGGGGCTCTATGGTACTGAGTGACGTCTCTTCGCCTCTGCCATGATGAAGGTCACGGTGCCATCAGCCATCAGCCCCATCTCTCAACACCCCCCTAGACAGACCCCATCTCCCTGAATCCCTGCAGTTACACCCGTTGCCATGAATCAGTGAAGCTGAGCTGTTTTCCCGGCAAGAACATTATTCTCAGAGAAAAGCAAGGTTCCGATGTTGCTGGGGCGGGGGGGCTGGCAAGAAATCAGCACACAAGCAATTAAAACAAATAAGATTTTTAAAAAATATATTGCTTCTTCCACACACGCGGGCTGCAGATGGAGGCGGAGGGTCGGGCAGATGCCCGATGCTGTTCTGTTGCGGGAGGCGGGGACAGATTCCACTAATTGAACCCCCATGCAGTGCAGGGAGTGGGGGGATCCTCAGGAGTGATCCATCTCCCCTGGCAGGCTCGTTCAGGGAGGCGAGCAAGGACGGCTGGCAGGAAGGCCTGCGTAGCGCCGCCGTACAAGACTAATATCCACGCGGCATGAGAACTCGAGCCGTATACTCTCGTTTATTTTTCGGGATTTTTTTTTTTTTTTAATAGAACTGACTTGGCAGTTTTTCTCTGATTTTTCAAAGCTACACTTATTTCCTGCTCTTTGTATGTCTTTAGAGAAAAGTGAGCCCAAGCCTTGGTTTCTTCACAGAGCCAATGGGAGACAAAGATCAGAAAATGAATTTATGGCACTGTCTTTAAAAAAAAAAAAAAAAATCGAATTCTGTGTTTTATAGTCACATACAATTAAAACAAATTCTAACTGCATAGAAGAGTATCCAATTAAAAGGTCAATGTGCTGGACTCTGGGGATATAGAAATGAACTAAACAGCAAAATCACCTCCCCGGTCCGTATTCCTGGAGGTAATTAATATTAATTGTTATTGCATTATCTTTCCAAAAACTGTTCATTCTGCACTATCATATTTATACGTAGAGAGAGACATATATACATATACGCTTATCATACATGTCATATGCATATGTTTTACATATACGATTCTCTTTTTAAAATGTATCAGATCATACCAGGCACCGCGTTATGCATGTTGGGGTGATTTTTAAAAAAACTTAACAATACATGTGGGAGATTTTTTTCCATTTAACAAATAAAAGTGCCTCGTTTTGTTCTAAATAGCTGTGCGGTACTTCACAGTTTGCCTGTAGCAGCATATAATGAGTCCCTCATTGACGGACATGTTGGCCGCTTCCAGCTTTAAGCCATTGCGTCCAGTGCGGTAGTGAACATCCCCGAGCAAAAGTTCTGTTTTTGTAAACGTGGAAGGAACTCAGAGTGGACCCAGGCCATGGTCACTCATGTTGCCCACCTCATATACCCTGCTGTCTCCCAGGGCTCATGGTAGAACCATACTTTCTTGCCCACGTAGAGATATGTGAGCCCCGGGGTCTGATTCTGGTGTCATATGTCATAGTCTTCATACACGAAAACGTTAGGGCTGCTAGTCTTTCCTTTTCTTTTCATTCTGTCTCAGTGACCAGCTGTGCTCTGGAAGGCGACTGCTTTGCCCACCTAAGTTCTAAGCTACAGATTATAAAAATATACAGTGGATCTCCAGCCAAGCTATAATGAATGGGCAGGTAGTAAGAGCCAGAAACCAAACCTGTTATTTCATTCCATTGATATTATGGGGTTATTTGTTACTGCATCATAACTCAGTTTATCCTGACAGATACAAGCTACTACAATTCTTCCATTTTATAGACAGAGAAGTGAAGGCTACGTTAATTGCCTCTAATCACTCAGGTTTAAATCTTTTGATGGTTCCCACACAAAGATTAGAACTCATATTAGCTCTAATATGCATATTACTTTTAGCATATTATTGATAGACTTTGGCTTTTTTTTAACAACATACTAACCATTTCAGTATTATTCCCAGCCGATTTATTTTGTGCCTCAGCCACACACTTAAGACTCACCATAACTGCAGATTCCTCAATGTGGTTCATGCTGTCCCCTAGGCCCGGAGTGACCCTCCTTGCATTTGCCTTAGGAAGAACTAATCATCCTTCAGTCCCCAGCTCAGAGAGGTGCCCGTCGGTCAAGACTTGCCTGGCCCTCCCAGGCCCGGCTTCCTCCTCAGTGCTTCCTCAACACCATAAATAGCCTCTATGTGGAACAGTACCACACTCTCTACTAACTGCTTATTTATGTGACTGTTACACTCCTACCCTGAGATCGAAATCATGGACTCTATCTTATTTATCCATCTCCCCCTAATGCCCTACACAGGGCCTGGCACATGGTGACTGCTTGGTAAATGTTTTACCAATGAATTAGCAAATGGATGAATGAATGAATAATTTTGACCCTCCAGCCCCATCCACTGAACATCTTACATAATTCAAGGTTTCCCTGCCTAGCCTCAGATATAAATGGACAAGAGAACAATAGACAGAAAGTTTCAGGATGCCAACGTGCTTCCTTTAAAGAAATCATTAAGGTCCGCACAGTAAAACAGTAAGGCAGTTTAGCAGACCCTCAAAAAGTTAAACATAGGATTACCATATGACCCAGCAATTCCACTCCTCGATACATAACCAAAAGGATTGAAAACAGGTGTTCAAACAAATCCTTGTCCACACACATTCGTAGTAGCATCATTCACAATAGCCAAAAGGTGGAAACAGCCCAAATGTCCATCAGCCAGCGAATGAGTGGATAAACAAAATGTGGTCTATCCGCATAGTGGAATATTATCCAGCCATAAAAAAAGAATCAAGTACTGACACATGCTACGACATGGATGGATCTTGAAAACATTATACTAAGTGAAAGAAGCCAGACACAAAAGGTCGCATGCTGCACGATTCCATTCATGTGTAATGTGCTAAATCGGGAAATCCAAATAAACAGAATATAGATTAGCGAACTGCAGGGGTGGGGAGATGGAGAGTGACTCCTAATGGGTCTTTGTGGAATGACTGGAATGTTCTGGAACTCAATAAAGTAGGTGGTTGCACAACATCGTAAATGTACTAAGTGCCGCTGAAGTGTTCACTTTAAGATGGTCAATTCGATGTCATATAAATATCACCTCGATTAAAAAAAAAATCGTAAATAAAATAAGCAAGTAAAGCAGCTGACTCTTTCCTTCCCGGCCCCCTTCCTGGATGCGGCGTGGCGAATTGAAAGCTGGGGCAGAGCAGAACTCTGGTGTCCAGGCAGTAAGCAGCCTGTTTCCCCTGAGGGTAACGCCCTTGAGGGGACAGAAATGAAATGCAAGCTGTCAGTGGGGTGCAAATACTGGAGGGAGGTGGAGAAGAGAGAAACATGGACAGAGAGACAGAGAGAGGGAGGGAGAAGCCTGGAGAGAGGAAGAGAGGACTGAAGAGATAAAGAGAGAAACCCGGGGAGGGAGAAATAGGGGAGAAGGGAGAGGAGGGAGGGGTCTTGGCTGAATCAAGTAAGCCAGGAGGACCAGGAGTCCTGATTACTCCCTGCTGGGCAACATGTGAATAAGGAGCTGCGAAAAAATAAGCAGAAAATCAGTTATTTTTCTCCTGGTGACAAATCCATTCTACGAGCCAGATGGAGGCTTGGCCACAGGCCTTTGTGTGGGACCTGGGGAAGAAAAGCCACCTTGCCAGCCCTCACTGGGAACTGGATCCAATCTAAGGGTGTCTCAAGGATGATCGGAGGGTGGGCGTCCTATGCTGTGTGGGCCTGGGCAAGGTCTTTCTTCCTCTGAGCCTTGCCTGCCTCATCTGTAACGAGAGCAAATTGTATTTTCCAAAAATGCCTATAGCATCGTCTTCGGGAGCTTGCAGAGAAATAAAGGCAGACTAACTTCCCTTCCTTAGAAAGCGGGAGGGGCTTTGCCACTGCATGCACTTGAATGAGTGCGCGACTTCCGGGACAAGGTCATGAAAGGTAATGAGGCTTCCGCCGAGCATTCCCTTCTGACATTTGCCCTTGTAACCCAGTCGCCGCGTTGTGAGGAAACCCAGGCCACTTAGAGAGGCCACGGCCACGTGTGCAGGTGTTTCACCCAACAGCACCAGCTATATAGTCCCAGCCCACAGCCCTTGAACCCCACATCGGTCACAGGCATGTGAGTGAACGAGCCTTTGGAGGTTTCCCACTCTCACTCAGCCTTGGAGTCGGCCATGCTGATCCCTGCCCAACTCGCGGATCCATGAACAAAATAAGTATCAGTGTTTTAAGCTACTAAGTTTTGGGATTGTCTCTTGTGCAGCAACAGACAACTGGAAGGGACAGCACGGTGCCTGACACATCGCCGTCGCTCCCTAGAGGTTTGCAGCTGACGATGGGCAGTTTTCGAAGGGTCTCCACCTCGCCTACCAGGTGAAGGAATGCTCCATTGTTGTCATGAGCTGAATTGTGGCCCCCACCAAATTCATACTGTATCCCACCAAAATTCATATACATATCAGGTTGAAATCCTAGCTCTCAGTCTCTCAGAATATGACTGTATTTGGAGGTAGGGTGTTTAAAGAAGTAATTAAGGTAAAGAAGAAGAGAATAGGACACAGACATTTTCAGAGAACAGACCCTGTGCAGATGGAGGGAGAAGGCAGCCTTCTGTAAATCCAGGAGAGAGGCCCCAGAAGAAACCAGTTGTGCCAACAGCTTGAACTGGGATTTCCAGCCTCCTGAACTATAAAAAAATAAATGTCTGTTGCTTAAGCCAGCCAGTCAGTGGTACTTTGTTATGGCAGCCCTAGCAAACCAATGTAATTATTGACCCCAGTTTACAGATGGGGAAACAAAGCTCTAAGAGCTAGTACCTCACCAGGTTCCACAGTTATCAAGCAATGGCGTAGGCCTAGATTCTTCCTATCTCCAGGACGGGGGAGGCGGAGGTGACCCCGTGTGCTAGGCCTGAATGCAGCCAGAGTAAACCAGCAGTGGCTACTCAGAACCCCAGACTACATCCAAGGCAGACATTGCCAATCCATCTCTGCACTTTCTCCCCCAGCCCAGATGTGGCCTGAGTCTCATCCTCCAACCTGATGGTCCCACGGGGGTCAGTAATAGCCGGAGAAAGAGTTCTTGGACACAACTCAGAGGAGTCCAATTACGTCGCCCTTTGGGAGAATTTTCCAGGTTCCGTGAGGCTTAGTATGATGCATATACTCCCCCAGGAGGTCCTTATGGTTAACTTATTAGCACCATTGTCATATGGCATCTGGGACATAAGCCAGGACTCCATGTAGAGACTTATCCAAGGGGCAGAACTGCACCTACAAAGAGGGAAATTACTGACAAATGATATCTTCAAAAGAAACCCTCCTCCCCGCACAGCCCCTAACTCCTGGGTCAGAAAAGTTAAGCAAAACCCCCAGGGATCCCCAGTCTGCCCACTGGAATCACCCAGGAGATGAAAACAATTACCTGAGCCGGCCCCACCTCCAAAGAGTCTGATGAGATTGCCTGGGTGAGTGTGGGGGCCGGAGGGAGGGAGGACGGGGCGGCGTAGGGGAGTGGTGCTCAGATATAGGTATTTCTTGAAAGCTCCCCGGAGATTTTCTCAGAGCCTGAGAACTGCATCTATAAACTGCAGGGCCCACCAGTATCTGGGTATGTGCAAGGGGTCCTGGCTTTGAGGGTTGCCATAGGCGCCCTGTAAGCTTCTCAATGGAACACGCTAGTCGTTACCTCAAGGCCTTTGCACAGGCCATTCCCTTGGCTGCCACACTTTGCAGGCTCCGCATCTTTTTTCAGACCTCGACTTGAGCACCACGTCCTCCGTACTCCGGGCTGCCTTCCTCTGATTACCCTGCCTCCTTTACTCTTCCCTATCACTGTTCCCGCTCACTGTTCCCTATTTAGACCTCTTATAATGTTTCCCAAGTTTGTATTCATTGCTGTTTTCTTGGCTCACTGTGTCCCCCCACCACACACACTAAACTGCGAACCCACACGAGCTGCGACTGTGCTATGCAGGTCATCACAGGGCCGCAGTGCTGAGCAAGAGTGCCCAGCACATAGTAGGTGCTCAGCGAATATATAGTGAATGAATTTAATGACAAAAAAAAACAATTTTTGTCTCTAAGCCTCACTTTGCTGTGAGGATTAAACAAGTCGATTTCTCTGAAGAGCTTGGAAAATTCTCTCTCATGTTAATTCGATGAGCTGGTGTGTAGATCAAAATGCCTAGCACAAGGCCTGACCTAGAATAGGCCTGGCGAACAATTACTATTATTATCATTGTCACCGTCGTGGTTTCTACGCTGCACAGAATGCAGAGTAAGCACGTAATTAAATCGTGAACCGCGGAGGTAATGTAGCTTTGGACTGGCCACAGGGAGGATATGGAGGATACGGCCATGGGAGGTGGTCTCTGAGCTGGTCTAATGCGGGGAGAACAGCATGGCACAGAGAGGCAAGGGCACTGGCCCAAGATCACCCGGCAAGTGTGGGGCAGGTCCAGGACCACAGGCCAGAACTCTGGGCTTGGCCCTCCTCTCCCATCAGGGTGCCTTCGGCAGATCTCTTTCCTTCCAGGTCATGGGCCTGCGGTCTCAGGTAAGGTCACAGAGGTCAGGCTCACTCCCGCCCCCAGACTCAGACCCCACGTCTGCTCCCTGCTGATCTGGGTGGCCACTTGGTGGCACTGTGGAGTCGCCACCGACTGGCAGCCACCCTGGGAGCCACGGTCCAGTCAGCTCGGAGAGGGAAGACCTGGGGTGAAAGGGTGCTCTGTGCTGATCTCATTCTAGATGAGAAAACTGGAGCCCAGAGAGGGGCGGGCACGCCTCGCCAAAGTTACGCAGCTAGTGCGAGAAGGAGGAAAACAAAGTAAGCCTCTAACTGAACACCTACTATGTGCCAAGTTTGCAATTACTCCATCCAGCTCTTGTAACCACCTGGCGACATGAGAAATAGTCTCTCCATTTTCCAAAAGAGGACGCCGAGTCACAGAGAGCTTAAGTGGACATACGGGAGCGATGATTATGATAATAACAGTCGTCGATAATGTTTACTGAGTGTGACCTATGTAAACAGTATTGGTGCATCGGGCCAGTCCCACCACCATTCCAAGGCTTATACACCAGTATCAACCCATTTTACAGAGATGAAAACTGAGGATCAGAGAGAAGAAGCTTTTTGCAGAGGTCACACAGCCAGAGAATGTCTGTTGCCAGGATATGTTCCTGCCCAGGGAAAATTTAGCTGATTTCTGATCTCTCTCCCCAGGATTCCCCCGACCAGACCTGGCTTCAGTTGACCTAGGAAGACCCCTTCCCTTCCCAAAACAAACAGCTAACTGGATGGGGCTGAGTCAGGGGTCTGGGATCCGCTGGAATTCGTGGTGAAGTGGCCCCTGCACCTCTCCAAAAGGCCCAGTGCGGCTGCATGTCCTGAAATGGTCTCCAAAGCCCCTTGAAGGAAGAGGATGTAGGGGAGAGGCAAGGACGGAGCCCGAAGAGAGGGACTACAGAGGAAAAACAACAGAAAGATAATGAAGTCGAGAGAAAAGAGAGCATAAAGGCAGCAGCAGAAAGACACGCAGAGAGGAAAACAAATTAAAATGAAACAAAGAGGCACCAACAGAGACAGAAAGACAAGGAAAATGAAAGGTGGTTATGAAGAGAGAGACAGACAGAAGGGGAGAAAGAGTAAGAGACAGAGACAAGGAGAGACAGGAAATCGTGGGGACATACAGGGACAAAGGGACAAGGAGTCCGAGAGAGAGAGAGAGAGAGAGAGAGAGACAGACAGACAGACAGACAGACAGAGACACTGAGAGAGATATGTTGGAGATGGAGACTCAGCCAGAGTGAGACAGTCACCAATAGGACAACTAGAGTAATTTCTCAGGGGACAAGGACCAGGAGATCAGGCAGAGAGAAGCCACAAAAAAGGAAAGGCTAGAAGAAGCTGAGAAGAGGAGGGAAAAATAATCACAGAAGCAAAGAAGAAGGTGAGGTTATAAAGAGAGCAGAGGTGGGGAAGACTGGAGCAGAGGAGGGGAGGGAAGGAGACCAGACGGTCAGAAGATGGGGGCCGGGGCTGGTCACGGTAGCCATGGCGTTAGGGGGCCTCCCACCCTGAAGACCCCACCTGGCCCCTGGACACTGGGTAGCCAGGGCCCTCCATCCACCACCTGCCCCTATCCCCCAGAGTCCTCCCCTCACAGGAGGGGCCTGGCCAGGATCCAGGAGAGCAAAGGCCAGGAGGGTGGCCTCCCTGGAGCGCTCAGGCTGGCATCTTCCACTTCTGCCCACTCGGCAAGCCCCAAGCACGTCGTTTGCATAAAGCAATATTCCTAGGGGGGATGCTAATGCGCCCTGCTATTTTTGCCTCTCCTGGATTGTGGTTTGCATACATTTGCATACCCTGGGAGAATTAAGCTGGGATCATGTAAATGAGCCCACCAGAGGGGAGCTCCTGGCTCCGTGCCTCCCAGCAGGCCGTGCAGGCCCCCAGCCTTCCACTGGGGGTGTCCTGGACAGGACCCATTGACACAGAAGGATACGCTGTATACATCTTCCATCCAGAGGCCATCATCCACCCACATTTGGAGTAGCCGGAAGAAGCTTTGTAAGCTAAGCCTGTCACATCCTTTAAACCTTTCATGGCTTCTGGAATCTTCAAATAAAGGCCAACCCCCTACTGGAGCCACAAGCGTTAACCACTCTGGCCCCCTTAAGCTACACGGTCTCTCCCTTTAAACACATGGAACTTGTTTTTTCCTCAGGGCTGACCCTCACCAGGCTTCTGCTCACCACAGGGCCTTTGCACACACTGTCTTCACTGGTTGCAATGCTTTTCTCTCCCCCTCTTCATTACATGTGATTCATTTTTCAGATTCCAGGTAGAGTACCACTTCCTCAGGGAAGCCCTCCTGTCATCTGCAACCTCATCCTCCCAGCAGACAGTCTCCGCTCCCCGCAGACTAACCCTTGGGAGGCTGGAACTTTTACGGAGCAGTGCCTTAGTTAATCCCTGTCTCCTCTCTGAGACCTTGAGAACCGTAAGTATAGGGACCTGCAAATGCATTCTCTAAGCTGGAGTTTTCAGGGGCCTAGTCTCCACCGAACTCAGGTGGTACGGGTCTTTTCAAAAAATGTATGAATTGAGCAACCTACTACGACTCTTCGACATCTCTACTTGGGAGGTGTGGAGATTAGCCGCATGTTACAGATGAGAAAACAAAGACTTAGAGATGGAAAGCCATGGGGCTGAGGTCACATAGCAAGCACATGACAGAGCTGGGAGTCCAACACAGACCTGCGTGAACTCAGAGCCACCAGCCCCACCCTGGCACATTTTCCATTGGCCCCCACTCTAGGTGACACCCAGCTCACACCCAAGTGGTGAGTACATCCCTTGCCTCATGGGATGATTGTATAAATATGCAGGTGCAGATTCATGCAGTGATGAGTTCAACAGAGTTCACACCACCGTGGTCAGGCCCACTCACACCTCACACCTATGTGTGTGTCTTCATGCTGCATGCATGGGTGTGCCCGTATCGGCCCACATGTATTCATGGGTAGACACACCCGGGGATGCACAGTCTTTCACTCAGTCATTCAACGAATGCTTCATGCAGGCCCACTGTGCACTGAGCACTGGGCCAGGAACTAGGGGAGTTGTGAGAATTGACCGGGTCTTATGAGCCGGGCACATACCTGCATCCCACACACATTCAAATATTTACTCACAAGTCTGCATGCTCTGCTGGCACAAGTGTAGAAGGTCCATAGGGTGTGAATATAGGGAGGTAAGCCATTGCACACATGAAACATGGATGTTTCCTGCATGCCCACACATAGGGGGCTGCCCTGGGGCAGAGGTCATCTGCTCCAGCACCCTCAGTGCTCAAAAGGGAAGTGGAGGGGACAAGTGACTTGCCCCAGGTCACTCAGTAAAGTCATTGCAGAAACCTGAGATAGACCAAGCAAGAGAGACCACAAGGCTGAAAAACATGAAGCTAACTCAGACAGGCCAGGACTCCGATGGCCCCTGCACTCACAGGACGGCAGGAGACTTGGCTAGTCACTCCCTTCCTGAGCCTAATTTCTACCTTCTGCAAATTGCAATTGAGAGTAGTAGAAAATTTCTTCTTCAAGAGGCTGTGAGCATCAGATGCTTCTACTGTGCCTGGCACATAATGAGCACTCAATAACAGATGGCTGTCCTATTGTTGTTATTATTATTATTTACTTTAGTTTGGGCTTCAGGACTCTCGGTCCTGTGCTCTTCGAGCTGCCCCATTGCACCGCCCCAGAAGCTGGATACACCCATGCCTCCTCCTCCTTCTGACGTTAGTACCCAGCCAGCCACGCAGAGAGTGAGGCTGAGAACGTCTTTAGTTCTCAGACCAGCTGAGTCACACTTGTCCGAGAAATGAAGTGCTTTCCTCCAGAAAGTTCAAGGCTTCTTTTGCTCAACAAACCAATACTTATTTAATTATTAAGAGTCATTTATCTGCCACAGAAGGAATCAGCCTGGTTGGGATTTGCAGAGGGGCTGGTGTACGCCGGGGTGTCCGCGGTGGGGAGATGGAGACTAAGGGAGTGGAAGTGGCAATCATGGACAGGAAGGCAGGTCAGGCAATGCTTCCCCAGCCTGCTGTGTCCGGGCGCTGCCATCAGACTTTGGGATATCGTGAAAAATAGAGAAAATTTCTTCCCTGCCTCAACCATCTCTTTGAGGACAGTCCCCTTCATCCCCATACATGCCAGCATCCTTTGGAGGATGAGGGTGATGGCAGAGGTAACACTGATAGTTCTTAAGGGACCCATCAGTGCAATATCCCTGACTCAGGGCTGTATGCATACTGAGACAGTTATGTGAGAACAGAAAAATTCTTCACCATGACGCTGACAAGGGGAAGAAGTCTGGCTCTTGGCAGAGATGGCCACTGCCACTGAGGCATCCGGGATGGATAGGGCAGGAAGAGGCGTGGGGAAGCAGCTGGGGCGGAAGGAAACCCCCAGTGGTCCAGCCCATGCAAGAGTAGGGAGCACCTCCCTGCTTTCCTCCTTGCCAAGAGAGACTCCTGAGACTGCCTGTCAGGAGAGGAGTTTTTGCAGGATACCCTGTTCTTGCTAAGGAGTGAGGTCTCCCCCTGGTAGTCCTGGCTCTACATCTCCAGAGCCCCCACATACTAAACCTAAAGAATCAAAAGATCTTCTGTGGAATTGCAGAAGGGAGTCCAGCCTCCAAGCTCCCCATCAGAGAGCCAAGTGGGTATAAATGCCAGTTCTGGATTGGACACACCGGGATTGCAGTCCTGATTCTGCTCTTGCAAGCTGAATGCTGCTCAGAACCTCAGAAACTCAGTTTTTTCATCTGAGAAATGGAGACAGTACTCAGACTTACTTCATTCACAGGGCTATGGTAAGGGTTAAGTGAAACAGTATAAGGGGCACACTCGGCACATAGTAAGTGCTCAATAAATGCGCCTTCTTTATTATGGCAATTTTTCATTAAGTCTTAGGTTTCCACTGAGTTTATCACCATCTATCTACCTGCATGACCTCGAGCAAGTTCTTACTCTGCTCTTGGCCTCAGTTCCCCTACTTAAAAAGCCACGGGGATATCCCAAATAACCTCCTAGGACTCTGGCTGCTTTAGCTTTTCTGATCACGAGTTCTGTCTTTTGAACTTTGTGTTTCTCTGCAGCCACAATGGGAGTCACCCATTTCTAGGAGCATCAGCCTGAAGGGTCAAAAAGTTAACTTAAAAATTTAATTCCCAAAGTAGGTAGAGTTCACACTGATCCCCCATGAAATCTACCTCCCCACTGCACCTATGACTCCCCTCCAAAAGGGCCTTTGACAGTAATAGTGGCCACTGACACAGCTCCTACTATGTGCAGACCCTGCTCTACTTATAACCCATGAGATACAACTACCACCTCCACTTTTTATGTATGAGAAAACTAAGGCACAGAGAGGTTAAGCAACTGGCCCATAATCACACAGCCTGAAAGTGGCCCAGCTGGGATTTGAACCCAGGTCATCGGCCTCTCAACTCCAATGCCCCTCAACACAAAAATGCAACAAATGGTAGAATTGGCAGGTAATGTTTGGGTGAGCAGAGGCTTCCGGAGACATAGACATTGCCCTGTTCTCAGGGTGTTCCCTAGACTAGTCTCATGAAACCATGTTAGGAGGCCTGTCGACCCAGGCGAGGCAAGACCACCTCCTTCCAGCCTGTTGGTTTAAAGAAGACATTCAATTATTTCAGCTGCGATGTCTGCATGTGCTCTAATGAGTTGAAAAGAAAGAATAAGGAACCAGCATCACATCCGGTTGGAGACAATTACGGGAATATCATTTTTAAGGAAATAAGCCGGTGGCATTGGCAGCCAGCATCAGCAAATGAGAAAGGGAACAGCAGTCTGCTCTGATCATGTCATCTGCACTTTGCAGAGGTGACCTAGACCAGGAATCATGGCTGGGTTGGGTGACCAGCAACCCCACAGCTGACATACTCCTTGCCCAGGGGCTTCGGGGAGCTGTTCTAATGGGAATTTGGGGGTAGATTATGGGAGGGGCTGCTTGTTTCCTCTAGGCAGGACAAAGGGCATATTTCAGGCCTTCCTAGACTATGGATATGACCTAGGTGGTCCCAGAACCTTCATCTCACAATAGTGTAGGCATTATTTATTGAACATCTAGCATGCACCATGAAGATACAGCCTGAAAATGTGTTCCAGGCAGAAAGAGTGTTGCGCGCAAAGGTCCTGAGGCAGGAACAGGCTTAGCATGTTTGAGGCCATGTGGGAAGTTCAGCCTGGCTGGAGCAAGGATGCTCAGGAAAAGATAGCACCTGATGAGGCCTTCTAAAAACTGTGAATGAGCCATCGGCCTTTCTCTAGCATTTCCTCTGTGTCGGGTCTCAGACACCATCTGCTCTGTTCGGAAGGCACTGAGATAGGCCGCAGATCACAGAAAAGTAGTCTGAAGGTCAGAGAAGGGAAGTCATTGCCAAGGTCTCAAAAGTAATACATGCAGAATTGGATTCCTTTTCTGACATGACTGTTCCATGAGCCCAAACCCACATTCCCCAGACCTTAAAAGACTATCTGATTCACCTTGTTCATTGCTCATAATGGGAAAACTGAGCCTGGAGTGAGGAGGCAAGGTGCACATGACCACGCTGAGAATTTGATATGAACGTATCCCTGTGCCGGCTTCCACAAGTGCCATTTCGACCCACCCACAACAAACGGATACCACCGTAGGGACGTACTATGACAGAACCCACATGCTGGTTTACTAAGAGCTAATGGGCAGTATCCCTTTGTTTGACATTCACTACCCTAGAGCTATGCCAAAACTGTGTTGGGTACACACACCCTCTGGGATGCCCTTTGAAAATCCATGGCTCCAATCACTTGTGTATATAAAATGCTGCGTACTTTACCCCCTTGGGGAGTCACAGTGTGCATGAATCATACAAAGGCTTTGCTAAGTCCTGCTGCAAAAGAACCTGCTTCTATTCCCTTAGCCCAGCCTTTCCAAAAGTCATTTGAGCATGAAATCCTTACAAACATGACCAGCATGGGGGATATTCCAGAAGTGGTAACAGGAAATACTGGTCTTGGTAACTAAGAGAAGCTAGGATAGTCCTTCTGATCCTGGAGAAAGGAATTCTGAATGCATTTTGGAGGAGGAGTGAGATGAGAAAGCGATAGAGAACTATTTAAAGAACCAGGGGGCTATTTTATGCAAAGAAAAGAAGTTCCCAAATGGGGCATGGGGGCAGCCTTCGAATCTCTGGGAGGCTCCCAAGATGTTCAGTGGGGAGAGCTTCTCTCTAGTTTCAGAGTGGAGCTATGACCAGTAAGTAGATGTTAGTATAGGAGGAGTCACAGCTTGCACTGGAGACTGGCTCTGGATAGGAAGTAAGTTCCCCGTCATCAGAAGTATGCAAGTGAGAAATTGGAAGATTATCATACTAGAGCTGCTAAAGAATAAATTCCTCTTATAACAGGGTGAAGAAATGCAACTCCAGCCCAAGCCAAGCTAAATTCTCCTCTCCTCTCCAGACCGGGCAGAAAGAAGCCAGGCATGTCACATCCATCTGACATTAGGAAAATTCTTATAAATAAAATAGTTCCTATAAAAGCTGTATGAGCTCTCTACAGTCCATCTCATCTCAACAGTAATAAAACCAAGCCCGTAACTCCAGCGTCGTCTTCCATCTACAAGAGGAAACGCTTATTTTAAGAAGTATAAAAAGAAAAGTAATTTACAGTCTATTAACATTTTAAAAAGTGTGTTAGCAAGAAGGGGGAATATATTACTGGCTCGATGAGGGATCCAGAGAGATGCAGAAAGTGGAATCCTATAAATTTCCCTCGGTCTCCATTTTAACCTGGATTACCACAAATTCATCCTGAACCGCCTAACAGCCGTTTGCTCATTTTTGCCCCTTTCCCGAAGAAGAAGGCTTTATCAAGGATGGGTAGCTAAGAAGGGGGCAGTGACGTGGGTCCGAGAGGCAGCGTTGTAGGCATGACAGAGCCTGGATTCTGAAATCAGATCTGGGTTCTCATCCTGGCTTGGTCTCCAGGCTGCTCAACTTCTGAGACCCTCAGGCAGCTGTCTCATCAATAGACAAAGTAATTCCCAGTGTCCTCTTGTTTTATAAAGTGTTGGCTATCAAGCGAGACTTGGGAGGTGGCTGGAGGGGTGTCAGTGACCCCATCAGGTGCCCAGTGCATTGAAGGTCCTCACCTAGCCTCTCCTGGCCCAATGAAACGCACCCCCCATCTGCCTTCCCAGAACTGAGCTAGGCCCTGGGTCGGGGAGCGGAGTAGGGTGGGGATGGGTTTCAAACTACAAATCAAGGGAAATACATGGAAACAATTAGAGAAAGATGGACTTGAAGAAAAACAAACTGTCCCCTCCCAGGAACGCAGCCACACAGGACTAGTCAGAGGGAGGAACTGGGGTCAGTAATGGGGGAGACGCCAGGCAGTTGTACAGGGGGCACCCCAGGAGGTGGGTACATTCCATGTGGTTGTCACTCTGGGGCTTGGGCAAAGGCTGGGACCTGATTCAGTACTTCTTCTACCACGACATCACGAACAAACCCCTCTCCTTCCAGTGCACACCACCACCACCCCCACACACACACCTCATAATTTATACGCACACACAGACACAGGCCAACACAATCTCACATGTATGCACACATGCGCTGATCCCTTATGCACACATGGAAAACTCAATCACACACACGTATGCATACACACCTATACCGTCCACATACACACACCTCAACACAATCACACATGTGGCACATGTATATCCATCCTTTATATACATTGCCTAACATAATCATGCGTGTGCATACATATCCCACGCATGTTCACGTGTTCATTTCAACCTAATTGCCATGTGCACGCACACATACATGTGTGCATACTTAACGTACACACCCACATGAATGTACACTCCCAGTCATTCATGTTTACGCACCTGCGTGCATGCACAGTCAATACACTCACATCCTAACATATGTTCCACACACAGCCGCACACCCAGCATATACAACCACGAAACACATGCACGTGCACACACACCCACAGTTACCTTCCCATCCTCCGCTGGCCAGTACGACACATTCGTAATTGCCGCATGCACACGTATTCTCCCAGGAAAGCGTCCATGGGGCGCAAGTGTGGGGTGTCGGGCTGCTGGACAGACCGCGTCTCATATCTCGGCTGCCTCCCTGCCTTGGCCTGTGTTTGTGCAGCTGCTCTCTCTCCCCAAAGAGTGGGGAGAGGGCAGGAAGAGCAACACTGGGGAGGGGGCAGGCCACTGTGGCCCTAATCAAGAATTTCACACTCCCAACGGAACCAGAGCCCCCATATCCAGCTGGGTGAAAGCCCAAAGCTGGCTTTGTTCACAGGCTGCTGGGGACCTCAGGGGCCCCACTCCGGAACCGTGCCCCCTCCCGGCTCACAGCATCAGGCTCCAAACTCACTTTGGAGGCCTTTTCAGTGCTTGGGTCCTACTTGCCCCAGCTGGTTGCCCAGCCACGGGCCAGTGGGCACCAAATGGGCCTCAAAGACCCCTCCCCCCACCATCCGTTCCCAGGTGTTATCAGTGGGAAGTATGGGAGGGATGACGGGCCCCAGACACTTCAGCCTCCTCACACGCGAGTTCCTACTGAGGCTGCACACATATGACTTTAAGATTTGAATCTCGAGACTCCTATTCTCAGAACTATATACCACCTCTCCACTCCCATTGTTCTAGCCCACCACCATCCTCAAAAATGCCACCTGGTCTCACCTCTTGGCCTTTGCCCAAGCTCTTCCCCCGATGACCCAGCTCAAATGCTTTTCCACTCTTAGCATGGATAACTCTTACCCATTACCTTTCAAGTCTAATGCAGATGGCTCCTCCTCCAGGAAGCCCTCCCTGACTCCCTCTCTCCCTCTCCCTCTGTGCCCCCAGGCCCTCTCGCTGTTTGCTCTTCCTCCTTCTTGTCCCTCTCTCACAGTGCTGTCAAATTCTTGCTTCACCATGAGATGCCAGGGAAGGACTGAGCTTCCATCGCTGTGGCAACCTCCAGACTGGCACAAAGCCCGGCAAGTGTAGATCTTCGCCGAAGGAAGGAAGGATTACCTAGCAGAGCTGCGGTGAAGTTCACCTTCACTGTCTCACATCCACAAGCCGGGTAGAATGAATTAGGTTCCCGATCTTCATTTAAGAGTTAAATAATACCACACATATATTACAAAAGTTAGGTAAATTTCCCCTTCCCTCCTGTCATTACCTAGAAAGCTGCCAACTTCTAGATTGTAATTATGTACATGAATAATGAAATTAGCATATCTATCAGCTCACTCCCTGCTCATTACATACCTGGAAGAGCCATGTGTTCTGATTCCAAATCACCTACCTCTGGAGGCTCACTGGGCTCTGGAACAGACCCTGGGTAGGAGCTGTGCACCCACCCCCGTGCACGCCCTTGGCCTCGGGGTCTCTGTTAGCCCCTATAGGCCGTGGTAGGTGGAGAGTTCATGTCTGATCAGCTTGTAATCACATCTGATGGTTGGGTGGGAGCCATTCATTTAACCCACTAGGGCAGGAGAATGGGGCTGTGGGCTGCTGGTGCTGGGAGGAGGATCTGAGTCCTGGGTTCACGCCACACTGCTGGGGCCCTGTGGATGGGCCTCTTCTCCTGCCTGTGATGTGGGGACGGCAACGACGTCTGCTCTGTCGAGGACTGCGGGTAAGCAGGATGTGCTGGTAAAAGCAGTAGCTAGATGCAAACGGGCATGGGTCCAAGTGCTGGCTTTACCACTCATCTGCTACATGACTTCTGAGGCTCAGTTTCCCCTTCTGTGGAGTGCGAATAACAGGACAAACGTAAGGATCCAATGACATTTCATTGTGCCCAGCACATAATAAGCTCTCAATAAATGCAAGTAATTTTTATTGTCATTATCGAGATTGGTGTTTGCTCCAGGTCTGAGATGAGCTCACTCTCTTTAGGGATTAAATACTTGTGTCCCCCCAAAATTTAGGTTAAAGCCCTACCCCACCCATAGTATTAGGAGGTGGGATCTTTGGGAGGTAATTAGGATTAGATGAAGTCATGAGGGTAGAGTCCTTATAAATGCGATTGCTGTCCTTTTAAGAGTCAGGAGAAAGCTGGCTTCCTCTCTTTTGACTCTCTGCCATATGAAGACACAATGAGAAGCTGGCGGTCTGCGACCTCACCAGAACCTGGCTGTGTTGGCATCCTGGTTCTTGGACTGTCAGCCTCCAGAACCGTTAAGAAATAAATTTCTGCTTATAAGCCACACAGTTGGTATTTCGTTAAAGCAACCCGAGCTGACGGAGACACTCTCCTAGCAGAAAATTGAGTCAAGAAATAGGACCAAAATAAAACCAGAAAGTCAGTACTCAGGTTTGCCTTGCCTCTCTACTGGGTATCACCAGCTTTGGGGGCCTCCTGGAATTCTGTCTGAGGCCAAACTACTTTTTCACATGGAGACGGAGCCATGACCAGGTGGACCAATAAGGCCTTGCCCAGCCTGAGGCTGCCTGCAGATATGTGGTGTTCACTTGCTCAGGCGAACTCACTCATTCATACTTTTATCCAGGGCTCACTATGTGCAATGCGGGAGGCAATGGGGAGCCAGTGAATGTTTATGAGCAGGGGAGGGCTGAATTCACAGTCAGGCTTTGCAAACTGTAAAGTGCTTTGCAAACTGTAAATGTCAGGTTGCTCTTTGTCAAAACTCCCCTAACTCCAAAGAGAAGGGCTCAAGACCTCAGCTGGTGCCACTCTTGTACCTTGACTTTGCCTCCCCAATACTGCAGGGCTGGCTGGCTGGCTTTTCCCCAATCCCGCTACCCTCCAAAGGGCTGAGCACCTTCACAAGCATCGCTGTCGTCTCCTGGGGAACTGAGATGGCAAGGCCACCTCCTGCCACTCACCATTTAGAGCTTTGCCACACGAGCTGAGCTTCTTTGCCCCGTGATTCTGATTGGGGCCACACTGTTGCCCATTCCACAGACTGGAGATGAGAAGGTCAGTCCCAGGGTTATGGAGAGAGTCACTGGACACATTCAGCTGAGACCCACGAGGCTGGGTGTCTCCAGAAGAAGAGGCTACACATTACTCGTATTCGTACAGCCACCTCCCCACTGTACTCCCCTTGACCCATGCAGGACACCCCCTGTGTAGGTAGATGCATCTTGATCATAGTAATAATAATAGGAGCCAACAAACCGAACGCTAACTACACGCTCTATATACTTTGCATATATTCCCTCATTTAATCTTTGCAAAGCACTTACCACAGTGCTTGGCACATAGTAAGAGCTCAATACATGTTTGTCGAACATATGAGTGAATTCATTAAACAATAACATCAACAACAAAAGCAAATCTCTTGGCTTCAGCCCAGTGCTGGGAGTCAGACAGACCTGGGATCCCGTTCTTGCTCTGCCACTTATGAACCGTGTGAGCTTGGCCACATTGCATCTCTTCTCTGAGACTTTAGCTTTCCCATCTGTAAAGTGGGCCTGATGATATCTGCACATCGGGCTGATGTGAGAATTAAATGAAGCATACAAAGTGCTCAGCACAACGCCTGGGTCAGCCCAGAGTGCAGACAAAAGGTTTTCGTTATTGTTATTGTTGTTGTGGGTGAGGTCGTCATTTCCATCTGTTCACTCAGCTTGCAGTCATCGGTCAGGAAGCTAGAGACCAGAGGTCACACATGCGTGGTCTGGAGGCCTCATCCGGCTCCCAGATGTGTTTTGTTTGGCTAACACAGTGATTCTTCAATTTTTTTTTAAATTGAATTAGTTGCCAACATTTAAAGATCTGGAGATTTCACATAAAATACAGATTCTGTGTCTTTCTTAGAACGTCAGAAATTTAGGCCATATCAAATTCACGTTCACTTAGAGCCAAAGCTGTCTGGAGCTGAGAAGCATCTGCCCCGCTAGACGAGGCGTGAGCTCCCCCGGCTGCCCCAGCCCCAGCCCCAGCCCCACCCCTCTGTATTGCCTCACTCCTGGCCAGTTTCGCTCATTTAGGTAGTTTGCCTGCCCCGGGAGGATTCGTGTGTGAAAACCCTGCTTTAGAGTTTCTCCTCTGTGAGATCAACCAAGAGAGATCCAAGTGACAGTCAACCAAAAGCAGTTCAACAAGAAAAATCACTCACAGCTCACGGTGGTTACATGGACCCTTCTCCCAACTTCACAGCCATCTCATGAAAGTTCCATCACCCCTCTGGATGCCGAAAGCCACCGTCCCACCCATGCCCGCTTGAGGAGCCCACAGAGCACCCCCTGCATGGCCCCAGCCCCTCCAAGAAGGAGGAGGGTGACCAGAGAAAATGGCTCCCATCTGACCAGGCCGGGCCACAGCGTCTTGACTCTAATTGGGGATGCAATAATTAGATGATGGCAGAGTGTACCCAGGGCTCAGCTTTCAGCCTGAGGTCCCACCGACAACCATCCCATTTGGAAAGTTCGCCTGACATTCCTGAGCTGGGCTGCCTTGCCAAAGAAAACTCAAGCGAGGCTTGTCTTGGCACCGACTCAACACCCAGCCTCAGCAGGAAAACCAAAAACATTTACACAGCTGGGGCTACGACGCCCGCTTCCCTCAAGAGTTTGTCAGGGCTCGGACGGCTCGGCCGACTGGGGGGCACCTCTGAAGGGGCCTGTGTTCCTGAGCACAGCCAGGCCTGGCCGGCCAGACAGAAAACACTGTGGCCATCCCCGAGAGGCAGAGAGAAGGCGCTGGAAAATAAGAGCTGCTCAGGGACTGGGGGCTGGGGTTAGGTCCACCCGCTGATTGCTGCTCCTGACTCCGACCACATCTGCACAGGTCATCCTGGCCAGCCTGCCACCCTACCTGTGCGCGCTGGCCAATAAAATAATCCCAAGAAACAGCTAATGGGATGCTGGGCGCCTGGGGCCCCCATGCTGACAGCTATGAGGGACGGCCTCTTCACCACTCTCTCTTTGCACTCAATCCCCCTGTCTCTTTTCCTGACTGCTTTTCCATGGGGTCCTCCAATGCTCTCCACATCTTCTTCCCTGCCAGGTATGCTCGGTGAGGCCCTTCTGGCCTCCTGGTTCTGATGACCAAGTACTGTGGCGAAGAGGTCCTGGAGGGTGTGGTTAAAAAACAGGATCGATGAGCATGTTGGGGTCACTAAATCATGTTAAATCTCTCTAGACTCCCTCTGTTTCTCTCCGTTTCAGTCGTCCCTACCGCAGTCCAGGCCGCCATCATCTCGCGCCTCGGTGGCTACGGCAGCCTCCTCCCTAGCCTCCCAGCCTCCATTCCTGCCCCACGGCCCATTTCTGAGCCAAAGCCAGCACTACCTTTTTTGTACTCTTGGTTGTGAAATATAACTAACACACAGCAAAGCGTAGAGAAATCTAGTTTTGCACTATTCAGTGATTAATTATCAAGCAAACACCCCTGTAACCATCAGACAAGAAACAGAACCTCAGAAGCACCTACTTGCCCCTCCAACAGCTTACTCTCTCCCCTCCCCCCATGAGATTTCACTACTTTCCTGACTTTGGTGATCATTTCCTTGTGTTTTCTTTAGACCTGAGAACAACATGATTTAGTTTTACCTATTTCTAGATTTTATATAAACGAAATAATAATCGTAATAATATTAACCATGGCATTATTATTTTGTGTTTGGCTTCTTCCCTTCAACATTGCATGGTAAGATTCATTTATGTTGTTGTAAGGAGTTATAGCTCATTCATTTTTACTGTTGTATAATATTCCATAGTAAGACCATTTAAAGTTTTGAATATATTTTACCGTTGATGGATTTTGGATCGTTTCCAGTTTGGGGCTATTTTAAGACTATAAACAGTCATATATTTTGCTGATGAAATGCATGGCGCATAGTAAGTTTTACAGTCACAAACACACTCTGTGATCGAACAAATTTAAAGAAAGCCACGCTATACAAAACTAATATTATTTGTCTTCCTGTAGGACTTGTCAGAGCTTTTAATGTTTTAATGTGTTGATGTGCACTGTGACTCCCCACAAGCACCACCTCTGTGCCAGGCCCAAGGGATGCAAGGATGAATAAATATACCTTAGGGAATAAGTGAGGTGGATTGGAGGTATTGGTCTTAAAACCTGGTCATGGTTTTTACCTCTTGCTGACTTGCTGTGCAGGTTTGGGCCAGTCCTTTGCCCTCTCTGAGCTTCCATTTGCTCATCTGGAAAATACAAGTTGAGAAATTGTGACTCCCTAAGAGCCTTCCTCCTCTGACAATAAAATATTCATGTATAGTTGTTTTAATTGGCCAGAAAGATTCTGGTGCAGGGGACATTGGACCTGGTTCTTGAGGATTTAGGCACTCTTGTGGGAGGAGGAGTATGTTGAAACAGCATGACCCCATGAATGGAATCTAGACTTCCTAGAGCTAGTTAAAGGGAAAATAAGGAACACAGAGGGGCCAATATGGAGTGTTGATCCAATGGAATATAAGAGAGAAATTATTATTTAGATCAAATCACCTCATTGCCAACCCCCTTTCTATCCCTACCCCACCATGGGAACCACCAGAGGCAAGCGGAGACCTTATAACCTAGACAGATATTCCCAACGGGGGTGAAGTTTGCTCTTTAGGGACAAAAATCTTTCATACAGTACATAAACAGATATCTAATTTATCTGTGCTATTAAGTTTTCGCTAAGGGATGGGGAAAAGCAGAAAAAAAATGTCGAAAAGAGTTTATTAGGAAAACAATAATTTTTAAAATGCCGAGGAAATGCTGATTCAAATGCCCGCAGAGGCCAGGCATGAAATTTAGGGAGTAAAGTAGGTGGCGTGCGAGACAATGAGGAGGAGTGAGGACTATGGCAACTGTCGTGCCCACACTAAAAACTTTGTATCCATTTAAAAAAAAAAATCGTGTTCGGGCTAAATAAAACACATCTGCGGCTGGACCAGTCCTCGCATCCACCAGTTTACAGCCCAAGATTTAAGTAAAGAATCAGACCAGGCCCTGTTTCTGTGGCCAATGCAAAGGCAGGATTCGATCTGGCTAATGCCAATTGGCTGCCAACATATGAAGCGTGTCCGCACACACATACACACCATTCCGATGGTTTCCTCAAGCATCCTCCCCTGGACAGGACGGAAGCCCTGTTCCACAACATGCACACATGCATATTATGGGGATTAATGCCACACGATGCATAATTAATGACACTGAATAAATATGCAGATTGGCAATCACCAATTGACTGCTATGATCAGATTCCTGAACACGGGCTAATTGATTGGCTGCCTGTAATCACCATATTCAGCACTGCTATCTTCAGCATATGTGCAAACCAAACCTGGCAAGGGGAGCCCATGGCTGCGTGGATTCTAAAAGACACTGTGTTGGAAACTTCTCTCGTTGTTCCGGGTAAGGCGCCCCTGGCCCATAGGCTCTTTTCCATCAATGGGCACCGATGATGAGCCAGCATGGACCAAGTGTTTTGCGTCATCCTGGGGAGTATAATCATTGCCATTTTGCATATATAGAAAGAATAGTTCAGATAGGGCGTTTTGCTCAGAGTCCATATCTAATAGACGGGGGAGCCAGGATTCCAACCTAATCTGTTGATTCCATTACCTATATTCTTTCCTTTTCCTGCATTTCTGGTCTCCTGATTCTGATGGTGCAACAGGGGAGAAAAGGGATTTACTCACTGATTCCTCTAGTATCTCTTGGGTACATCCCATGGGCTAGGTGGTGTCCTGGATATGGGACACAATGGTGAACCAGACACATGAGCTCCCACCCTTGTGAGAGCCACATTCTGGGGCAAAGATCGTGTTCTGAGAGCCCCAGAGAGAGTATTTCTCCATAAGCACCTCATGGAGGAGGTGCCATCTAGACAGGGTTTTGAGGAGTGGAAAGCATTGGGAAAGGGAGAGATCATCAGAAAAGCAGAGAGCAAAGGCAATGGCAGCAGCAAACGTGTGAAGCTGGGAAAGTAAAGTGTCATCTGAGAAGAGACAAACGGGCCTGCTGGGGCCATTTGGGAGAGATGGTGGGAAGATGACAGTGGGCGGAGTTGAGATGACCTAATGCTGGGGCAAAGAGAATGGAACGAGGTAAATCTGGTCCCTCGGACCCTCCGGAGCAGGGCAGATGCTACGGATCAGGAGCTCCCTTGAGGACTGCAGTGGGACTTTGCTGACCACCATCCTCGTATCTACCTCCTTCCCCTACCAATTGCGCCCAGATGTTTCCTTTGGGGAAATGCTTCCCCCACTGACACACAGGCATCTCATCCTCAGCCCTGTGTGTGTGTTTAGGCGGGAATGGCTCCACCCTCCACTTGAGGTGGGGAACATGACTGGATTAAATCTATCAACCTCCTCCATTCTCCCAGGCGCAAAGATTGGTGCAGAAAAAGTCATAGGACCTCATGGGACCCCTGCCATGAAAAGGGATGTGCTGAGACTTGAGAAAAGGTTTTTCTTCCTTAAGTGAGAGTTACCAGAAGGCCATCCGTTGGCATTGGGTTGATGCAGAATGAAGACGTGAGGCCTGCTGAGGCCATATCTACCACCTTGAATGGAGCCTCTGGATCCATCTGTACCTGAAGCCTATTCTGCACAGAGGCTTTTCAGCTATGGAAGCCAGTAAAGTCCTTTTGATTGTTTGTTTGCTTTGTTTAAGCTACTTTGAACCAGATTTTCTGTTTTTTTTTTTTTTTTTTTTACCACCAAAAACTGCAGGCAAACATAGGGAATTTCACTTTCTAGCTTCTCCTGGTGAAATGCATTTAATAAAAGGTCAGAGCACAGATGACCTTGGAGCTCTCTGCCATATAGAGAGGAGGAAAAGGCAGCGCCCCGTCTGCAAATCTCAGCAACATCTTTCGGTGTTTGTTCCGTCATTCACTCCTCCTTTGCTCCTCACGCATGCCATCCCCTGCACACCGTACCCGATGCCCAGCCGCTTTTCCCAGTGTCCCCGAAGGACCTGCTCGCTGCTAACAACCGTGGTTTCAGTCACTTACACCCTAGTGATGAAAAGCCATGTGACATGTTGCTGCGAAGGGGTTTCACATTCATTACCTCATCTCATGTAATTTAAATGAGGCACATGCGCATAAAGGGCTTAGCGAAGGTCCACCACGTGGTAAATCTCCAGTATATGGCCACGGTTGTAGTTTTCACAGCCAGCTTTGAGGGTATATACAATTACTTTCTCATGTTAAAGTGAGAAGATATAAACGCACTAAAGGTTGCTGTCTCTCCCACAAGATTAGTCAATGCCTTTGTTATGTTCATGTTCGCTGACCATCCAGAGAGAACCAACATGTATGGCTTTTCCCAAATTTATTTTTCACAGAATCCCTCATGACTGATGATCTGAAGAACATAATTTGGGAAACAATGGCTTGGGATGGTCCCTGATGGCTCAGGGTACTGGAAACTTGGTCCAAATTATAGCTCTCTCACTGACCCGTTGTTAGCCTCTCAGCAAGATGCTGAGTCTCAGTTTTCTCCTCTGTAAAATGGACAAGAAAGTTAACATAAACACATCCAACTGTGCTGAAATAAGGATGAGGGACACCAACAGATATGACCCTACAGGGTATGTGTGACTAATTGGTGAGCATCTTAGTCAGCTCAAGCTGCCATAACAAAGTACCATAGATTGAATGTCTTAAACCACAAAATTTATTCCTCACTGTTATAGAGGCTGGGGATTCAGAGATTAGAGGTTACCAGCATGTTGGATTCTGGTGAGGGCCCTCTCTGGCTTGTAGACGGCTGTCTTCTCGTTGTGTCCTCGGATGGTGCGGGAAGAGAGAAAGCAAGTATTGTATCTCTTCTTATAAGGGCACTAATCCCATCATGAGTGCCTCACCCTCATGATTTCATCTAACCCTAATGATCTCCCAAACACTCCACCTCCAAATACCATCACACTCGGGTGTTAGGGCTTCGACACATGAATGTTGGGGAGACACAGTTTGATCCATAGCAGTGACTGCAAGTGGTAGGCCCAAGTCCTCTACCTAGCCTCTCCCAGTCTTTGCAATTATATCAGTTCAGTTGTATGTAAAAATTAAAGCCATACGATGAGAGATAGAGCCTGAGAGCCCCTGATCTCCATTTCAACCACCGTGCATATCTGCAGCCTCTCTATATCTCAATAAATCATCTGATAGCATCACAGGCAAAGAGTGAGAGGAAGGACACCCAGCAACAGTCTCTATCACATGCTGGGGGTGTCAACAAAGATTGCTCTCTTTCCTCTGCTTTGACTTATCTCAATTTTTGATTATTTATAATAATAAATGTGAACAAGTTATAAATTTCTAGAGTGACTGGTGCACGGCCTAAGGAGCCAGACTGCCTTGAATTCTAATTCCACTCGTGTGGCCCAGACAGTTCCTTCCCTTCCCAAAGGCCATTTTTCTTACCTCTTAAATGGCAATAATGATACTCACTGTTGCAGTCACCTTTGGCTGTGTGAACAGCTACCCGCAAGGCTAATGGTTTAAACAACCATTTTATCTTGCTCATAGTATCATGGGTCAGGAAATCTGGAAGGGCTCAAAGGGACGGTTTATTTCCAATCCGTGAGGCAGCGGCTAGAGCAGCAGGGTTGGGGGATTCATTTCCAAATTTGCCTCTTCACTCACACATGCACACATGTGGCCCTTCAGGACTCCTTGACCTCTCTCTGTTTCCACAAGCATCTCATCCCTCAGGGCCCCTTTGTGTGGCTTGGGATTCCTTACAACATGGCAGCTCAGAGCACCGAGAGCATAGATTCCATAAGGTCCAGGTGGCAGCCACAGAGCTTTGTATGACCTGGCTTTAAGAGTTTCAGAACATTACTTTCATCGCTTTTTATTAGTCAAAGCAAGTTATAAACCAGCCCAAATTCAAAAGGAGGCACATATACCTCACCTCTTGTTGGTTGGAGTGACAAAGAATATGCAGCCATGTTAATTAACCCAGCACATTTGCCTACTCTCTTGAAGATTCATATGAGAATTTGATTTCAGATGTCTGTGAAGGGCTGAGCTCCATGCCGTCATCTGAGATGCTGGAAATGTAAATCTAATCATCTTGCCACCAGCCCCAGATGTGATCACTTAATCCTCTCACAGGGGCGATGGCTGCAGTGAACAGCACCCTGGACAGAGCCCTGGTGCCAGTGCCCTGACCTACCCCAGTGGCAGACAGCACACACCCTTTGGGGAGTGGCGAGGAAGCCTGCCAGCCCCATATCAGGTGCCTGCAGAGTGAACTTTCGAATCCCTTCAGGTTCCTTCAGGTCCACCCTTTGCCTCCTCTGGTCCTCCACGGAGGCCAGACAGACTGCTAGATAAGCTCAGGCTTTAGAGCAAGTAGTCGGGCTCCACTACTTCCCTGGTCAAGTTCTTCACTTCAACTTGGCCTTGGTGTCTCACCTGTAAAATGGGGATAATCAAAGAACTCACCACGAGGGTCTCGATATGATTAAGATGATTGAATAAAGCATTTAGCATTAGCCTATAGCAAGGCTCTCAATAAATGTCAGATCTTAGTTGTAGATTGATATTACTGTTAGTATTATTATTTCAGAAGACAGTCGTTATTTTGTTATGAATGGTGTGGAGGAAGACGTGGCAGGGAGATGCTCCTCAAAGCAAGTTTTGGGGTCCCTCAGATGTGGAAGGGGAAAGAAGCAGAGTAAGCGGAAGACACAGAGGTTGGGGGCCATTTAACCATGGGGATAATATGCAGACACCCCTCCTGACGCCCTTTAGCATTGTCTGAAGGCCACATCATGTCACATCAAGGAGAGGTCACCCCAGGCTCATTCTACTTGCTTAGCCGAGGCCCAGGCTCACATCTCTGCCCTGTGAGGAAACCTAGAGCCGGCACACCTCAAAAAGTGAGAGTGGTTTTATTCCAACAGGTTGCCATGTAGAAATGAATAGAAACGTCATCAAGAGCCTCTGATGCCTGGAACGATTTCTCTGGGTTGTCCTTCAACTATGTAGAATACGAAAAGGACAGAAGATGCGATTAAAGCAATGTATGATTTGCCATAAATAATAAATCAATAACCATCGGTGATGCACCCATCTCTCTTCAACCTGGTTTAAAACAAAAAATTAAATATAGAACAAAGGAAACTATAAAGGAAATACAAGAAGCAGCAGGGGAGAGATTTTCCTGCTGTTTCTCTCCTTAAAAAAAAATACCCTCCAAGGAAATCCATTTTGACTGAGGGGGAGGGCTGTGTGGCTCTGTGGGGGGTCGTCATCCAGGCGTGCAGCCTGACTAAACAATCCCCCAGGAGAACCACAGATTTCATGCTGTGGGACAAAGGAGCAAGCCACCCAGAGCATGGCCCAGGGCTGTGACAGGAAGAGCCAAAATTTGGGCATCTTGAACTGGACTCCAGGTTTTGCCATTTTGCCAGCCGTGTGACCTTGGGCTTGGCTGTACCTCCAGGATATCCACCTGCAAAATGGGGATGATATCTCCATCCTCCTGAGGACATCGGGAGGATAGAATGAGATATATCAGAAGGGTCTGGAACCTTGGAGACAACTAGTGAGCTCATTCGGGTCAAACGTCATTCTAGTCTGGAAAGGTGCCATCGTGGCTGTTCAAAGCAGGGCCTGGGGTGGGTGCTTCCTGGGTAGGCCATGCCAGCTTTCATAGCCTCTCACAGTGCACACTAACACCAGTTTGCCTACTGACAGACAAGGGGTTAGTCACCCAGCCTGCCTAGCTGTGTTCCTGCCACTGGTATTTTGTTGAGCATCTACTGTGTGCATGTCGAATGAGGCCTCCCTTAGCCTCCTGAGCTCTAAGGTTTTCTCTCTCATGAGATGGTAGAGGAGGGTTGAAAGGTAAAGAGGAAGGAGAGGGTTGCCCAGGGGTCCAGCTCTCCTTTTAGCCACACCACTGGCCTGGGGAACCTCCTCCTCACCCGTGTCTTAAGTCGCCTCACATCTCCAGTCTTGGATGCCACCACCTTATTGGCCCCAATTCGTTACCTCTTTTTATATCCGCAGCCTTGACCAAGCGACCTTGCAGAGTCCTCCCCCTCTAACTGGGCTCAGCCCCTTGCTTTGGCCAATGGCACGCCAGCAAACGAGATGCAAACAGGGGCTTTAAAATTGCTTGCACGATTGGACTTGCCCTCTCTTTTGCACCTCTGCTGAGAACATGAGAACAATGCTCAGGCTGGAAGATGGGATGTGTGGAGCTGAGTCAAGTCCCTGGTCATGCCAGGTGAAGCCAGCCTAGATCAGCTGGCAGCCAACCCACTCCAGAACTTCGATCGAGCCCAGCCAAGATCAGCAGGGCCCATCCCAGAGCAGCCAAACCTCATGAATATAGGAGCTGCATAAACATTGACCACTAAAACCCACTGAGCTTTAGTGGCCATTGTCACACAGAGTTATTGTGGTCATAGATAACTGATACGCTAGCCAACTCTGCGAACGTGACAAGTACTCAGCTAAACTCACTTCTTTACCCCCAAAGCCCCATCTCATAGAAGGCTCGACCTCACCCAGTGGCCCTAGCCAGAAATCCAGGCCCTCAACTCCTGCCTCTCCATCACCTTTTCCACTTACAGGTGTACTGCCGTATTTCCACCCCCAAATGTCTCTGGGCTTGAACTTACCTCACCTGAACACCTTGCTCTCATGCTTGAGTTATTCCCATAGCCACCCACTTCTAAACTAGTCTCGGCCAGACTTGTTCCAGGAATTGCATATTTACCCAGCCCCAGGAAGAATTTTCTAAAAAGGAATTTGCTTTAAACCATCAACCAACAACCGGAAAGGTGCTCCAGCCTGACTTGCCTCCCGACTCACCCTCATATTTTACTGTCTCAAGTAGCCATCACCCCAACACACAAAACTACCATACCCCCTTCTCTACAAATGTCGTCCTGTTGCATGACTCTGTGCCTTTGGCATATGCTGTTCCCACTGCCAAAAATGCCCTTCACTGCCTCTTTCGTGATGGTCATTTCTATAAAGCTCCTTTATGAGCGATTGCAAGCGCCACCTTTTGGGAAAGTTGCAAGCTGCCAAAGGAAGAGGTACAGCAAGCAGCCCAGAGGAGATCTTCTTACCTGTGGAGTGGGAGACGATTCACCTTCTTCTTGGAACCAAGGGAAAGCTTGATTTGGGATTTTGATCTTTAACTTGTACCACTTCACCACAGAAAGCAAATGCAGGGCCTTTGGGGTCACATAGGACTTGTTTTAAATTCCAGCACCTCCTCTCCCTGGCTAGGACTTCACCACTCGGGGCCTCTGGTGAAATATAAGAGCTGAGGACTTGCCGAGTCACATAAGGAATACAGGGTTCATTGGATCTTCCCCTGACCCCATTTTACTGGGGAGAAAACTGAGGCTTCAAGAGGTGGAATGAGTTGCCCAAAGCCATGTGACTTTGGCACAGATAGGCCTGGAGCTAGAGAGGCACCTCCCCCCCCTTGAGAAACAGAGACAAAGTGGCCTCAGACCCTCCCACTACTGTCTTTCCTTCCACCCTAACAAGGGCCCCTTCCCCCAACTCTCTTTGCCAGGACTTCAACTAGATAGCCTTCTGTTTCGTTCCAGCGGTGCCCTGACCCCTTGCCCCTGGGGCCAGCATTAGATTACAGATAAAGCCCAGCCGGGCCTGAGGGGGAGACCCCTCTCCCATGCATGACCTCCACCGAGGGATGAATTGAGGGCTGAACAGAGAGGGGAGATAAGAACATAAAAGGCAGCTAGGGCCGTGGGGCCAGAGTCAGGAGCCAGTGGGCAACGGGGGGCTGGGAAGTGGGAGACACCAGGAGGTGAACTACTTCCAAATGGGAAACCTGAGGCCCCCATGGGAAACCGACTGGCCCCACATTCCACTGATTCTCAGTGGCCGGTCTGGGCGCAGACCCTGATCTCCAGACTCCTGATCCAGTGCTCCTACAAGCAGTGAGAATGAATTTCCCCAGACCTCAGACGGAGCACCACATTTCCCGTTACGACCCAGAGAGGTGGGCAACACAGCCATGCCTAGACCCATCTTACAGATGGAGAAACTGAGGCTTCAGGTGTTGCACCCACTGTCTCACGGAGAGCTGGTGGAGGGATGGGGGTAAAACCCTGGCCTCGTGTCTCCAGGTCACGGGAGGCATGGTCATTCTTGGACCCTAACGTGGCGAGAGGAAGCTGGCACAGCGGGCAAGCACTGATGTTTGGTGGCACCTGCTATGCGCTGGGCACAGGGTTACAAGGTAAGCACACAGCCGTGGCCCCGGCTAGAGGTAGGGCACAACCACAAGCAGGACAGCTCAGGGGCTTGGGCGGTGAGGGGCAGGGGTCAGAGCAGCTCATCTTGCTGCATTCGCCTTGGCAGCAGCTCTGCGAGGCAGCCCGCGGGCATCGTCAGGCCCATTTCACAGGTTAGGAAGCTGAGGTCCATCTCACAGATGAAGAAGAGGAGCCCAGAGCTGGGGTAGCAGCCAGGGCCCCAAACTCGGACTCCCTTTTCCACGTCTCACCGCCCTCCTTGTCCTCAGTACTATCCTAGACTAGGATCCTCTAGGTCTTGGAGGCTGGCCTTGGGGGAGATGGCAAAGGCCTGGCTGGGCCACCCCAGGCATCGGCTAGAGGTACCAGTAGAGCCTTGATAGCTCATAGAGGTTCTCCCCAAATCAGGACAAGAATCCAGTCCTCTGGGACAATGGGGGACTCCGAGCGCTGTGGGATCTTGGGATGGGAGTGTTACCTGTGGTGACTATGAACACGCTCACACACACGCACGTGCACACACATACGGTCTTGTCGACCCTGGAAGCAGCTAGTCTCTAGCTGCTAGACGTCAGGACAAGCACCAAAGTAAATATAGAAATCAAACTTCTCTCGAAAGCACTTGCAGCACGCTCCTGTGGGGCTGAGAAATCCTTCCATTCCGTGGGCCGTGAAAGACGGCCGGCTCTGTGACAAAATAATGTTCTTTCCTTTGCAAGCATCACGCGTTCATGCATAGCCGGCTTCTTCCCACCCGTTTTTCAACTTCCTTGGTCTTCCCTGGAGAAGCCTCAGAGACCAAAGTCCCGGCACACTCAGTTTACTTGAGATCTGGAGACGAGGTCTGGGCGAGGAAGGAACTCGGCCAAGGTCACATAGCTAGTGAGCAAATCAAACCCAGGCCCCTCGGAGGCCAGGCCCCAGATTCTAGCCACCTCCCGATACACTTCTGGAAAATAATCTCGGGATCTTTTTTTATTTGTCTCTTCTCTCATTCTTACTTGCTCTTCTTTCTTTGTATACCTCTCTCCATTTTTTTTCACTCCCTTCTTCAATCCTTCCTCAGTTTATCCCTCTTCCTATATCCCTACTTGTCCCTTTCTTCTCTCTCTCTCTTTCTCCTTGTGTGTTTTTCTCCATGTCTCCACTTCCTTGCTCCTCCTGCTCCCCCTCCATTATCCTCAACCTCCCATTCTCTCCTAAGTCATCCCTCCTCCCTGTACCTTCTTTGTAGACTCACTCGCCCCTTTCCCACACTCGCCCCCTGCCCACACTCACCTGACAATCCAGAGGGGCCTGGACCATCCGGGAAGCTCCCCCCACAATACCTCCCCCCCACACACACACACACCTCCTCCAGGCCCTCCAGGCCCAGGCCCCTGCTGTATCTGCAGCCACCATGAAGAAGCTCCCACCCCAAGTGAAAGGGCAGGCACCTGATGAAAGCAGGGCTGGGACTGGGCGGACATGAGCCCTGATTAAAGAACGCTTCCCAGCGTGGCCTGGTTTGCATTACCTCCGCCGGGCCGGCTCCAGGCTGACAGCTGGACGCACTTTTCCAAGGCACAGGGAAGGGAGCTGGACCGTCTGTGCGCACACATGCGTGGGCTCCGGCCCGGACAGCCCGTAATGGCTTTCGCATGGAGGAGGAAATAAGCCTCTCCAACCTCCAGCACCGATTTTCCTGTCAAGAGATTTTGGATTCCAAAAAAAAAAAAAAAAAAATTATAATCACAAAGAAAAGGGCTTTGCAGTTTGCACAAAAGGGCCCGGGCCATGTGAAGTCAGATTCTGAAATGGAACCAGAATCCAGAGACAATGGGGAGGAAGAAAGAAGAGGGGAGCCAGGCCTGAGGGCGACACTCATGGCCCAGGAAGGACTGAAGGAAAACCTCTGCCTAAAGGGCGACTTGCCCCTGGCCACCCCTTCAATACCACCCCCTCCCCTTCTATGTGCACCCTCTCCCCAGGGCACGAGCCCAGATTCCAGCATTTAGCTCCTGGTTTGAATCTCAGCTCCTTCGCTGATAGCTGTGACGGAACCCATGGAGCCCCAGCTTCCAGCTTCCTCCTCCGTGGAGGGACCCCTACACCTCCTGCCTCGGGCTGTTGGCAGCATTCACAGGCCACTCGGCTGGCGACTTGAACACCTCCCGCCTGGAGTGAACTCGCTCTCTCACAAGGACAGCGCTGGGCTGGAAGAGAGCCGACCAAAATCCACCCTGGCTCAAGTCTCTGCTGGGTGACCTTGGGGCCTCAGTTTGGCCACCTGCAAAATGGAGAGTTAGGACCCCGTGCCCTCTCACGCCCTCCTAGTTTCCTGACCTGCTCTAAAGCTTGGCTTGCGAGGGCCTCACAGGACATGCCCACACCACCCTGTCCATTGCCCGTGCTATTCCTCCCACCTGACAGGCCCTCCCCCTCACCCCCAGGCCCTAGGGAGGATGACTGCTCCCGGGGAAGTCCTTCCTGTCTGACCCTCAGTGGACCGAGGCCTCCGACTGCACCTGTGAAGCTCTGAACATCTTTATGATCCTTTATGACGCCCCGTATTTCCACAAAGACTTGTTTTATGCCTTCCTGAGAACTTCTAGATTCTAGTATCTATGAGGACAGGGACTCTGACTTGCTGTGTTGCCCCCACCAATGTCCTCAAAACCCAGCACCACGGGGACACAGCTAATTATGGGAAAGGAAGTATGTGTAGAGCACCAATCATGTGCTAGGCACTGTGGCCGCAGCAGAGAATGAATGGATGCATGACGAGTTGATGGATGAGCGGGTGAAAGGTGAGAACTGAAAACACAGGCTTACCAGACACTTGTGCCAGGTCTGTGCCAAGCCCTCTACGCAAAGCATCTTTTTTGGAGTCTCACATCCACCCTCGCGGGCAGGCAGGTGCTGAGAAGCTGAGGCCCGGAGAAGTTAGGTAACTTACCCAAGGTCACACAGCCAATGTGCTTGAGATAGGATTTAGCCCCAGGCAGTCTGGTTCAGGAGTCCAAGGGCTCAGTCACTCAGCTATACTAGAGCCGGTGTGAACGGGTCGTGAGGGTGATTTGTAGGCATGTCTCCCCATCCCCATTGGACTGTGGGTCCCTGGGAGCAGAGGCTGGGGCTGGCTCATTCCCGCAAGAAGCATCCACCAAAGTGACTCCAGAGTCTGCACGGAGTGGTTTGGACCCATTTTACAGCTGTGAAGCGTTGTGGAATCAGACCTGGCTTTGAATCACCTTCCCCCTTTCTCCGACCCTACACACAGAAAGGGACCATCTACCAGCTGTGCAACCTTAGATAGGCCACCTAACCCCTCTGAGCCTCTGTGTACCGGGGCAATGGGTGGGATAAAACTGCCCTACAAGTTAACGTTCTCATGTTGCAAACTCGAACCCACGCAGCTAAGGGCTGGGCACACCCGGGGCTCAACCCCGGGGAACGGTCCAGGGGCAACAGGGTCTCTGCTGGAGTGAGGCTCACCTCCCCGGCCCAGCGGGCTTCTGGCCTGGGTCCAGTGTGGCCGCAGCCACCAGTCCTCCAGGCTTAATATCCTTGGCGGTAAGGCTGGAATAAGCTGCCTTTCAAGAGGGGAGCTTTATTTATATGCTGATGCCAGTCGCACTCCTGCTATTAGAAATTTCATCGGCTCCTCTGATTTAGGGCTTGCCACGAGCTGCCAATCGCGGCCGCCTCCCAGCCCGGCCCTGCGGCTCGGCCAGCCTTGTTCCGGCTCACAGCGGCAGAAATGAACATTATTTAATTTCCCGCCAGCGGGCAGTGAAAGCCGGGCTCCCCCTCCTGCTGGACATATTTATTTAATCCTTTTTGAAAACAGTGTCTGGGGAAGGATCTGACAGGCAGCTCTAGGGACCCTCCTAATCCCCGAGGCCTGGGCTGGGCAGAGGGTGAGATGGGGTGGAGTGGGGGGTGGCTAGAGACCACCGAGGGGAGGGGTCTTCTTGAGAGGATTCTAGAGGTGCTCCAAGTTGTGGTCTCAGAGCAATCTGCCACCCCGTGACCCCTGAGGGTCTTCGTTTGGGAGGGGTCAGCAGCGGACCCTGCAATAAGTACTACAGGGTCGGTTTATCTGAGAGCAGGTTTCAAGAAGCACCCACAGGGGAAACCAAACATACACCTGCAGCCAGCCCAGCAGCTTGCAGGGCAAATGGTGAGTGACAAGGGGACATGGGTGAGCCACCGACTTCATGAGGCTGCATATTCTCCTTGTCACCTGTAACTCCTCCTCTGTCTTCAGGCCTCTGCTCAAAGGGTACCTCCTCCTGGAAGCCTTCCTTGACCACCTCAAGAAAGAGACCTTACCCATGACCATGACCTCATCGTTTAGATAGTTCTTTCCTAACATATATCATGAGCCAGGATTATCCAAGCATTTGTTTGTTCGTGGGTTTATCGCCCATCACTCCCCACGAGACTGGAAGTTTCCTGAAACAGGGGATTGTGTATATCTAAATTTCCAGTACTACCTTTGCACAAAGTAGATGTCCAACAAATACTTTTGAAATGGATAGGGGATGCCTGATTTATGTACCATGCTGGGCCCTGGAACATGTCCCCCAGAACTTGGCATGAGACTGGACTCTTTACATGTGAGGACAGCTCCTTTAACACCAAGCTTTCCAGGAAGGTATTGACATCCACATTTGACAAACAGAAAGATGAATGCAGAGAAGACACTACATCAAACTCACTGCAGGTTTACACAACACCCACATCCTGCATCCTCTCTAGAGCCCCAAAAAGCAGGTGGGACTGTTTTCTGGACCTCATTTCACAGCTGTGAGAGCTGAGGCCATCTGGATAACCCAGGTGTGGTGAAGAGAGGGGACATGGAGTCTTTGCCCTCATTGGAGCTTATAATATCTTAAGTGCTGGAGGATATCAGTAGAGAAGAATGCCTGAAAGGATTGCAACAATCAGGGGATGCTCCCTGGAAGAGGTGGCTTTTGTTTTCTCTTACAAACAGTCAAAAAAAAGAAAGAAAGAAAGAAAGAAAGAAAGAAAGAAAGAAAGAAAGAAAGAAAGAAAGAAAGAAAGAAAGAAAGATAATCAGTCCCTTGAGGTTCAGGTAAGCTGGAAATTAAAAATATTTGATGACCCTTTATCCCTGGCAGCATAGACTTTTATGCACACAATGTCTCCCAAACATAATGGTTTATATGTAAAATACTATATAATACAATGTTTTATATGCAACAATTTTTAATATGCAATGATTCCAAATTGCCCAAACTGGGAGATTAAATACAAAAAAAAAAAAAGTTAAAAATAAAATAGGTAAAGAACAGGAGAAAACAAAGTGTAACTATGAGAGGTGGTAGATGTGTTGCCTAAATTTATTGTGGTAATCATTTTGCAACATATACATATATCAAATCATCACGTTGTACACTTTAAATTTACACTGTTATATGTCAATGCTATCTCAAGAAAGCTGAAAAAAATAAAATAAAATAGTAAGTCAAACCAAAATAAATAAAAGGGGAAGAGAAGAAACCTAAGGCAAAGAGACAAAGTGGGCAGAGCATTTCACCAGGCAACCGATTTAGCACAGGGGCAATTCCGGAGCCTTCGTCTATGGGACGTGGTGGCAGCAGCGGCCCTGGGAGTGTTAACCGTCTGGAAGTTCTAATAGGTGTAATATTCTCTCATGTTACATGTGCATTAATTAAGTAACACTGCATTTAGCTCCAAATCATGCAGAAGGTGTGTGTGGTGTTTGCACAGGCATAAATATCCGCTCAGTTAGCAAGTGGCTGGCACTCTTTCTTTGCTGCCCACTGCTGTCTGGAAAAAAAAAAATAGTGGGAGAAACGGGAAGCAGTGAAGCCAGCAGTGGGCGTGGGGAATGAGGAAAGCATGTCCCACCTTCCAGGACAGAGGGAAAGTGGACTTGAAGATACAATACCTACGTAAGACAGTTAGTGAGCTGTGAAGTCGGACAGACGCAGATTTAAATCTTGACACTGTCATTGACTTTCTCTGTAACTTTAGGCAAGTGGTGTGGCCTCTCTGAGCCTCAGTTTCTTTATCCGGAAAACAAGGATTATGATAGGACCCACCTTATGAAGTGGTCGTGAGAGGTGGATAGAACGACGTACGGAACTAGCTTAGCACAGAGTGAGTCGTGATGCGTGTGGGTGCTGGTGGCCACGGTAGTGGAGGTGATTCTAATCTCCTTTCATGATTAGATCTGGGATTCTCTAAACTGGTGTCTGACCCCAGGTAAATTCTCTTTGTACAGGATGCTCCAGGCAGAGCTGGGACCATAGGAGGCAAGAACTGTACCCTGCTCCGTGCAGTACTGAGCTCTCCATGTGGGAGGAAACCAAGCAGCAGCAGCTGACCAGAAGAGGTAGCTTGCGGTGGAAGGGAGTAGAGTTGTCTCAGGGTGGGGGAATAGAGGAATCATCTAGTCCTCCTTCTCTCTCCTATAGGGCAGACCCTCTCTTGCTCCAAGCTGCAGTCTGCAAAATGGGATGATAATCTCAGGCAATCTGAGATGAGCTGATGGCATGAAACCCTATCGATCTAAGAAGGATGTTGCCATTGACAATTAGACAGGGAAACTGCAAGGCAAGGGAACACCTCAGGGTCCTTTTTGTCCCCATGGAGAGCTGTCGTGCATGTCTGGTCAGCTCTGCCTAGAGTTCAGTGGGTCGCCCTCGCCACATCTCCACCCACATTTCAAGACACGGCATTCATTGTCAGACTGCCTGCTTTCCTCCCTTTCTGTAGATAGGGAAACTGAGGCCCCAGGAATGGAAGTGACTTGCTCCAGGATACCTCGCCATTTAGTGGCAGCCTAGATCCCAGATCCTTTGACTCCTTCTCTGGACCCTCTACTCCATCCCCCTCCAAATCCCCAGGGAGACCCTCAGCCAGAGCTGCATCACCCCCCGCCAATATACACACACACCCGTGGGTGACCAGAGCCATGGGGATTTTTTTCTGTTTTATATACTCACGTTACTGTGTTTTTGCTTTTTCTTTTAAGGGCTCGGGATTCAGGAAAACCAACTCTACGTGCATAATTTGGTAATTATTTCTTGCGTTCATCCTCACGGCCGAGCCTGCATACAGATATTGGAATTTGCATAAAACAATCTTGCCACCAGTCCCACGGCTTCTCTAGAGGAAGACGCCCAGGAGGGGGAGGGGTTCAGGTTGAGCCCACCTGTCCCCCCTCTGTCCTTGGCCACAAAGAGAAATAAAGGGAGCACGAGGCGGGGGTGGGGAGCTCAGCCCTTAGCACCCACACCCAGGGGAGACAGAGAAAGGCAGGACCCAGCAGAGCCTCCATGGACAGGAAAAACACCCCATAGCAGCGTGGAACCCTCCCAATTAGTATTCAGCAAGCATCTCGCTCAAAAAGGATTAATGGAGTCTGATGCTTAATATCCTGGAGAACAATTAATTTGCCCACAGTTTTGTCATGGTTGAAAGTCAAATGCTGGAACAGATCGATGCTCGCGCGGCGAGCTGGAGCCCAGAAACCTTGGGCAGGAGCAGAATTTTAATTTTCCCGTCCTGCACCCCCCCTTCCCAGCACACCCACTTTCTAATAGTTCTAAAAGCCACTTTATCCATGTACAGGGCTGTTGTCTTCACGACAAAAGTCCATTGGGAGCCTTCGAAGGCAAAATCCTCCCCGACTTCCATTATGGGATTAAAGCCAGCCATCCCTTCTTGGGGGTCTGACCTCGTTTTATTCCAATTGTCCTCCCTAGCCCCCAGCTGCCCCCTCCTCCCCTGCAGGGCCCCTGATGTCTCGACGTTGTCACCAGGGCACTTGTTCTGAAAAGATGCCAGAGTGAGGTGGGACTTGGTGGGGTGTGTAGGGCTTTGCTTATTTATTTGCCGAGGGTTTCATCGTTTTGTTTATCCGAGACGTTGGTTTGGCAAAGAAATCGCAGGCATGGTGGTGGGCTTGGGAACACGCAGTCGATAGACTCTAAAGGAATACGGGCTTTGTTTAAAAATCATTTCCAGTCAGGCTGGGTGGACGAGGTGACTTTGGCAGTATGATCCTGGCCAGAGTTGGAGGCCAGAGGTTTGGGGCTTCGTGGGCAGACGGGGTGCCAGAGGGGTGGTGGCTTAAAGGCCATCAAGTATGATGATCCTCTTGCCTTCCGGTTGGAGACACTGATGCCCAGAGGGGCCAAGGTGGTTGTCCAAGTTCACAGGCAAAGGACCAGACACAATGTCTCCTGACATGCTGAGCATTTAATGCTGCCTGGGGCTGCCATTGAAACTCCAAACCCATGTCTTCAAAGTGTGGGCTGGGGCCAGCAGCGTCAGCCCCTCCAGTTTATTGGCAATGCAGATTCTTGGGCCAGCTTCATGGGCACGAGACCTCTGCAGTCCCTCAAGGCCTTGTGCTCAGAAAGGTCCCACGCTCTGCTGCTGATATCTTGAAATTTTTTTTGATCAATTTTTGAACAAGGGGCTCACATTGTTATTTTGCACTGGGCCCCGCAAATCAGGTAGCCAAGCCTGCTGAATTGGAATCTGAATTTTAACTCCATCTCCAAGTGATTCCTGGGCACATCAAAGTTTGAGAAGTGGCTCATTTAAAGTCTCCACTCACTAGCCCGCAGTTTGGAGGGCTGGCCAAAGCCATCATCATCTAGAAATCACAACGGAAGCAACATCCTCTCCTCCCAAGAGGAGAGCCAGTGGCTCTGAGACCCTCCAAGGGGGTCGGGCTGGGTCATGCTTGCGCTTGGCCTTCAGTGTTTGGGGCAGCAAGAAGAGGTTCTGTGAATTTGAGGGATTTAAAGTTTACCTCAATAGAAGCATTCTTTAGAGACTTCATGCTGGAGAAGTCTTTAGAGATGAAAAGTCAGTCACTCCATGGCACCCTGGCCTCCACTATGGCACCCTCAGCACTGCCTCTGACCTCTGATGATCCCTCCACGCTGACTGAATCTCTAGGCCCCACCTAGAGGCCCAGAGTCCCTGAGGACCCCCCAAAACCAACTTCAGTTCATTTACTTGTGACAACAGCTTCCCCAACCCAAGGCAAATTTTACAATCCCCATTTATCAAGCAGAAAAACAGAGGCCCAGAAAGGGGAAGGGACAGGCCCTAGGACTGACCCTGAAGCTCCATGGTTCCCCATGGTGAAGCCTATGGTGATAGGACAGTCACCGACCCATCGTGAGGGGCGTCTCCACCTGTTAGCAAGTGTGTGGGGGGTGCAGAGAGGGCCCGTCCCTCATGCTCCTTCCCCACCACCTGGGCCAAGACACCCAGGGGAGCTTGTGGGGGGTGGTCACTCAGGCTCCTCTCCTCAGAACCCCCTGCCTTGGACCACCCACAGGACCAGGAAACTGCTCATGTCGCCCCTCCCTTTTCCCCAGGTATCTGGGCCCTTCCTGGAAGGGGAGGAGGAGGAAGACTAAAGGGAGGCCAGAGGAGGGGGAAGTGAGGAGAGAAGGGAGAAGAAAAAGCAAACACAGGGGAGGACGAGGGAGAGGGAGCGAACGGAAGAAAGCGGAGGGTGTTTCAGAAACCGCGCGCTGCTGTTCCCACCACATTGCGACGTCCTCGCACGGGCTAGTCCAGCCCTGCTCCACCGAGAAGGAAACTGAGGCCACCTGGGTGGAAACCGGCCCGCTGGTCTTGGCTTCGCACCTGGCTACCCCGATGAATGCCCTCAGAAGGTGGGTTCTCCTATGATGCCAAATGTCCACTTAGTCCGTGTGGACCACATGCCAAGGTCACTGCTGAGAGCTTCCCATAACCCGTGAGGCAGGCACTGTAAGTGAACCCATTTCACAGGCACAGACTCTGTGGTGCAGGAGAGGGTGTCCCTAGCTGGGGTCTGCAGGCTGGGAAAGGCTGGCAAAGCCTGAGGTTTTTCTTCCTGGGCTATCATCCAGGCCCCTTGGGGCCGGACAAGCTGTGGGGGACAATCTAGCCTGTCTGACTATTTTTTAAGGATGAGGTGACCAAGGCCCTGAGAGGGTGAGTGACCTTCCCTAGTCACACAGCCAACCAGCTGGGACCTCCTGCTTGGCCTAAGGAGGCCAGCTCCAGAATGACACCAACATGTGTGAGTGTTGGGGAGTCTGGGAGCAGGAGTCCTTGGGATCCCCCCAGCCCAGAGGGATGGATCCAGAAGTTTCCTACAAACCTTCACCCCTGCACAAGTGCTTCCCCAGCCCACGCCCAACCTCAGGCTGAACTCTGTCACCAAGAGTAGCCCTCTGAGCCCCACGAGGTCAGCCAAGGAGGCCTCCAGCATCCAGGTCCACAGCTGGGGCTTGCTCCGTGGACACCAAACATCTGGGTGCTGGCTTCCGGAACCACAGATGGGCCATGGGGAGAGAGGCCCCTTGAGAATGCCTCAGTCTGATCTCCCGCCAGAGGCTCCACGTCCGGATCTCCCCAAACACATAAGGAAGAAAATCGAAATGAGCGCAGGAAAAAGCATGAGCAGCGAGCTTCGCTAGGGCAGGGGTCCCCAACCCCTTGGTCCTGGCCTGTCAGGAACCAGGCCACACAGCAAGAGGTGAGCAGCAAGCAAGAATGTGAAGCTTCATCCGCATTTGCAGCCGCTCCCCAGCACGAGCATCACAGCCTCAGCTCCACCTCAGATCATCAACCATTAGATTCTCATAGGAGCACCGGTCTCTGTGCCAAAAATGTTGGAGACTGTTGCTCTAGGGGGCAGAGTGGGACTGACCATGATGTCCCCACTAGAAGTATGGCCTTGGCAGGGAATGGACATGTCAGGGATCCTCAGTTTCCCTTATCTGAAATTTGGCAACAGTAAGACTGCACAGATTCAGATCATGCTAAGGATGCCTGGCACAGGCTAAGTGCTCAGTGAGTGACCACTGCCAGTTCTAACTTTTAACTAGAAATATCCTACCGCACAGGCTCCGAACTCCACTTTTAGCATAGAGAGTTTGAGGTCAAGGAGATCGGTGGAGCTCAAACTCCCAGGAATGAGTCAGGATGGTGTAGAAAATGAAAATACAAGGGCCAGGGCTCAGCTAGGCCTGGATCGAAATCCTGTCCCCACCCTTTGCAATCTTGTGTGCTCAGGCAAATTCATTATGGACCAAGCCTCAGCTTTCATTTCTAAAAAAAAAAATGGGAACAGCACCAATCTCACAAGGTTGTCTGATGATCAGACAAGGTGCTAACTGCCTGGGTAAAAGTCAAGGTCATCGTTACCATTAGAATTTTTCTCATCGCTGCTGTTTTATTTAAAACAGGCCCTCAGCTGACTCCCGGAGTATGAAGGTACAAGCTGAGCTTCTTCTTGTCCTCGGGTAAGGCCCTTCCAATTTAGCCTGGAGTCAGTTTCCTCCGCTGTAAAACGGTGAGAATGTTTTGGCCGAGGTCAGTGTGCCCAGCACCCTGCACACCCTCTTCAGATATGGCAAAGGAGCCAGAGGTGGCCTCCTGGCAAGGACCACATTCCCCAAGAAAGGTCAGAGACAGGGTTGGGCATGGCGGGGGAGGCTGGAGACACCATCCACCTTCCAGGCCTGCTCCGTGTGGTGACCTGATTATTAGCACCAAGAAGTTGTAATAATGGCACTTTTCAGTCTAGAAGCCACATCACTTTCCAGCTGTCTCCTGCTGTGGCCCTCCCGGATCCCAGCAAAGGAAGGTTTAGGGGCAAAGTAGGCACTGTCGTTTATGGCCCTGGGCACGGGGTGTCCCCATGGAGGTTGTCCAGGAAGAACATGGGAGTCTGAAGTGTAAGTTCAGATCCTGCGTTTGCCTGGCTGTGCGATCCTGCCTCTCTGAGCCTCATTTCTTCATCTATGAAATGAGAGTCACAGTAAAATCTTGCAGGCTGCGTGTTGCACACTTAGGAAATAGAAGATGTCATGATTATTATGGAATGAGCAGGCATGTGAACCACTGCTTCAGTCCCCGGACCTCTGACAACACTGGATTCATTCACTGGAGATGTATTTCTAGCACGCCTCGTTCACAGACTCAGCAGTGTTTGGGGGAGCCCCAGTGTGGGCAGCTCTGGGCAGAGAGAAGCGGAAAGAACACGGTCTCCAGCCAGACCCAGGTTCACGTCCCAGTCCTGCCGCTCCCAGCCTTGTGAACTCAACTGACCTCTCTGAGTCTCTTTCCCGAGTCTCTGTGAAATGCTCAGAGCACCCCCACTTCACAGAGTCTGGGGAACTTTAAGAACAAGTTATCATTAAGTGAACATAAGAACCACCCCGGCATACAGCAGGAGCTGAATAAATGCTGCGTTGCATGCTTTCATGCTTGAGTCAGGCATTTTTTTCTTTATTAAAACCACTTACCGTCTTCTATTTGATGAAGAAAGATGTGCTTTCCTTACAGATAATCCAGTTTCTGTTGTACCCGTTTTGCAGATGTTTTAAATAGCACCAAAGTGGAAGAGAAAAGAGACCAGAACTTGAGAGCGTCAGCCTGGGGATCCCAGCCCTTCCGTGAATTTATTCAGTGACCTTGAGCAAGGTGCATCTCCTCTCTGAGTCTCAGTTTCCAGATCTGTGAATTAAGGAGGTAAAGACCGTTAACTCCAGTCATTCCCATGCTAGAAAAATGTTCCCTGTTCCCCTGTTACTGCAGTCTGTGGGCCTCCAGACCCTGGCCAGCCATTGGGAAACCTCGGATGAATAAGACACCGAGAGATGTGGATGCCTATGTCAGCTCATTTAGAGCAAGTATAAATGAGAAGGTGTCAAGATTTACACAAGAACCAAGCAATGGCCACTACCCTGAGCAGGCTCCCTCTGCAGGTCCCAAACTCTCAGCCACCACATGGCAAGGACTCACCCCTTCAATCCTTCAAGGGGACAATGAGGACTTCCAAAGGCATTTTTTGAATTGATTCCCCAGCTGTGGTCCTTTCTGAGGACTTTCTATGAGATGAGCCTTTGGAGTCAAAGCCACAAATATGTGAGACCTATAGGCTTTCTTGGGGAGGGTGCCATGCAGAGGCCCCTGTCATTGGGGCTCAGAAATAAAAAGCAAGGGGTAGCTCGCTCCTTGAAGGACTGGATGACTGTCCGGGCACAGGAATGGCAGTGAAGGAGACTGAAAGTAACCCAGCGGAACCCCATTCCAGAAATGACAGGCGCTCTGATTATCTGTCCTTAGAGGGACACGCCCTTTATCATTCATATCTGGTCAGACCTGGAAAGGCAAATAAAGTTCATCTCACAAGCCAGTTTTGGTGATTGATTGGTAATGGCCAGGAACGCTGGGTTGAGCTAGATTTTGAAGTAGGACATGTAAACACCTTGCTCTCCCCAGGACTATCCCAATTTACACCTGCTGTGCAGACAATTATTAATCATGCCCCCTTTCACTCTCAAATGTATCCTGGTTTGCATTGTAAATCGTATGATCGCCTTATTTTGAGACCATGCCCAGCTTAGCAAAAGTAATTCTGTGATCAATTAGCAATGTCTGCAAGGAGTGGAGAATAGAGAGTAATGGCATCGATGTCATGTTCACAGAGTCAGAGTCCACTCTGGGAAATATTTCACAGAAACATGTCCTCAGAGGTAGGCACCCTACCAGCCTGACTTCACATTTACAGAGGAGAGAGCCCTGGAGATGAAGAGAGAAGATGTGTGGGAGGACAGGGGAAGGAGAGAGAGAGAGAGAGAGAGAGAGAGAGAGAGAGAGAGAGAGAGAGAGAGAGAAAGTAAGTAAAAAATTAAGTAACCTTAGTTAATGTCATTTGGCTCATGTTTAGAAAGAAAATTCTAATTCGGGACCATTCATAAGACTACATGGATGAGAATGGCTCATTTCTCCTCACAGGTGGCCACTAAGTGAGCAGGGGCTGCAGACAAGGTTTCCTCTAGGTGAGGATGGGCTATGGGGCTTCCCCCAGAAATCTCAAAGAAATCCTGAGGCCTTTTGGGGTCCCCTTGGGTGAGAGGTCACCTGTCTTCCTCAGGGAACCTGGAAGTTTCTCACCCCCAGGGCCCAAGAGACAGCACCCCAACAGCCTCTTCTCTCCTCAGACTTCAGCTTAATGCTATAGGCACCTTCTTTCCTACCACAAGCCCGTGCCAGCCCCTGTGCTGGAACCCACTGTGCATGCCATAAGAACACGCCACCAGGATCTCCTGATACAGAGAGGGTGATTAACTGGCTGCTGGCCTCACCTGCACTGTGACTCTGTAGCTACGTGTGAACAGAGGCCATGTTTCCCACAAGTTGCTCTAGCTGGGGACTGAGCCTGGCAGGGATACTGAGGCAGGCCCATTCCTGTGAACCACAGGACTCCTCTGCTTCCACTGGTCTGACTGACACTTTCTTAGAATTGTGCTGCCTTCGAGACTCTTCCTGCTTAATCCTCCTTCCTACTCCCTCTCTCGAAAGGTATACAGACCAGCATTACCACCTGGCAGCCCTCCCCACCTCCTCCCTCAGCTCTCTCCTCTCCCTAAGCCCTTCTTGGCATTGACTTCTCAGAAGGTATGATAGAATAATGGCATCCCAAAGATATCCATGCCCTGATTTTCAGGACCTGTGATTATGTGACCTTACATGGCAAAAAGGACTCTGCAAATATTATTAGTTTAAAGGATCTGAACGTGGAGAGATTATCTTGGATGCTGTCCCTGCCACCCTTGTATATTCTCCCCTTTTTCCCTTCTTCTTTGTCTGGTCACCCACATTCATGTGTTCTTCAAATACTTGCAGTGCAAGCCAGGAATGAATGAGACACAAAACCAGCCCACCAAAAGTAGGTGGGAAATTACAACTCAGAGAAAAAAAAGAGACTGTTAGAGATAGCTCCCCTAAGCAGGTGCCCCAGGCTAAGACTTAATTGATGAGTGGGAGTGATCCGGAAGACAGGAGGAGAGTGTTCCAGGCAGGGGAAGAGCATCTGTGAAGGCTCCATGGAAACAGAGGAAGTGTGGTCCTCCTCTGGGCCCACATAACCCTCTGTGCTGCCCCAATTACAGTGCTCTATTGTGTTATAATTGTTTGCATCATGGTCATCCTCATACACTGGGGACTCTGAATGCATTGACCTTCTCAGTCACCTTGGTATACTCAGTGTATGCAACAAATCTTGGCACAGACTAGTTGGTAAGTTGGTTGGGTAAGTCGAGGCATGGGGGCATGGGATGGATGGATGCATGCATGGATAAGTGGGTGTATGGGTGGGCGAATGGTTGGGTGATGGGTGGATGGGTGGACGAATGGATGGATGGATAGATGGATGGATGAAAAGTAAGTAGATGAGTGGGTAAGTGGATAGATGGGTGGGTGGGTAGAAGGGAAAGGGATGAATAGATGGAGGGATAGATGGATGGATGGATGGATGGATGGATGGATGGATGGATGGATGGTTGGATGGATGGATGGTTGGATGAGTCAGTCAATGGTTGGCTGGATAGTTAGAGAGAGTGATAGACATATGGATGTGTGGGTGGGATGAGTGGATAGAAGGATAGTGGGTAGAAATATGGGTGAGTAGATGGACAGGTAGTCAGGAGGATAGATAGGTGGATAGTTGGATGAGTAGATGGCTAAATATTGGGTGACTGAAAGAAGAAATAGGTGAGTGAGTGAGTGATTAGAAGGGACATCAAGCAAACAGCTAAATGACTGAATGAAAACCCAAAGGATTTGTCGGTGAAAGAGAACTCCTTCATCTTCTCCTCGGATCTATCCAAACAATGTCTCTGGAGCCCCAGCACTTCTCCGGGTTATTCCACAAACGGCCGAAGCATGAACGAGCCTGGTTTCCCACCCACCTTTTCACATCATCCCGTTTCCCACTCCGCTGCCCAGCAGAACAGAGAGCTCCTGGCATGCTGCCTATGCCTGAGAACCTGGGCCCCTGACAGATGTCACAACTACCTAAAACTCAATGACCTGGGATAGAGAAACATTGAGAAGGGATTCTCCCAAGCTCTTTAGAGTCAAATTCGGGTGTTCCGTAGAACCTGGAGCTGGGAAGCCCTCTGCAGAAACAGGCTGAGAACACAAGCAGCATGGCCCTTGGTCCTGGGCTGCAAACAACCAGCCCAAATAGGTTTCACCAGAGTCTGATCAGTGATGCCCTGATGCAGCTGCTCACCCAACCACTGGCTCATTCATTCAATCAGCCAGCTGTCTGTCTGCCCACCTGTTTGTCTGTCCATCTGTCCGTCCACCCATCCATCCGTCCGTCCATCCGTCCATCCATCCATCCATCCGTCTGTCTGTCCATCCATCTATTCATCCATTTCATGTTTATTTGGTGCCTGACACGTGCCAGGTAGTGTGGTGCCTGGTCCCAAGATGCCAAATCTTTAGGAGGCCGTAACCTAATTTGCCAGCTATACAAAATGGGAAAGGGAGACCCAGAGAGAGGAAGGAAGCGGGGTCTCCTGTTCTCTCATCTCCTCATCCTCGGCATCCCTCTGTCCTCCAACCTAGCAGCCGGGCATCCCAGCTCTCCTGGCTGATCAGGCCACTAACATGGCCACTGCCTGTAGCATTTACCTTCTTCACAGTCTTTCAATCCAATTCACATCAAGGTGTGAATAACTGAGCACTCCTACCCCCTGGGGTGTTTTCCCCACCTCCCCACCTCTCTGGCAAAGCCATCTTGGATTTCAGACTGAGAAAACCAATTAGGGGAGAATTTGAGACAAAATCTCAATGGGGGTGGTATGATAGATAGGGTAGTGGGCTCTGTGAAGTTCTGTTTGCATTACAGCCTGGCTCGGGAACAAAAGAACAGTGCAGAGTCAGGAGTCTGTTGTCCTGTGTTGGGCACAGACATCTCTAACTCATGCTTCTGTGGAGAGTACCCAACAGTTTGCTCAGTATAGCAAGGCAGACACCCACAGCCAATCCTGCAGGGACTGTCTCCAAGCCAGGGCTAGCAGTCGGTCTCTTTCTAATAGCACGGATCGGCAACACACGCCTGAGGCCCATTCCTCCCAGAAACGCACTACGCCTGGCAGGACAAACCTCTGAAGTCAGAAGGTAGGAAAAGAGGAGGAGGAAGGAAGGAACGAAGAAAGGGCTCTGAGCACCTGCTATGGGCAGGACTTTGTGCTAGACACCGGCACAGATGTGACCTCCTTTATCCCTCATGACACCTCCGGGGAGTTTTGACCATGAAGAGACCGGAGTCTGGAGCAGGAAGTGGCAGGGTCCAGGTGACGCAGCGGGTGAGTGACCAACCCAGGCCAGAACACCCTCATCTCCCACCCAGACAGCCTCAGCAGCAGCGTCTCGGCTTTCCCTGCACCGTCTCCCCACCCCCACAGGCGTCCATCCCCCACACAAGGATAGTGTCTCTGACGTCCTCATCCTTGGCCTTCTAATGGTTCCCTCTGTACTGAAGCCACAGGGTCTGTGTCCTGGCCCCTCCTTTCTCATGCGCTGCTTCTCTTGCCCTCCTTCTCCTTGCTCCAGCCATGTGGCTTCAGCCCTCGAATGCACCATGCTCCTCCCTGCCTCTGGGTCTTTGCACATGCTGTTCCATATTCCTAGAATGCTCTTTCCTTCCTTCCCATCTCACTGTACCCTATCGCCTAATCATCTTATGTGTCACCTCCTCCAGGCAGCCCACCCTGACCATCCGGATGCCCCGGCTCCCCAATTGGACACATGAGGAGTCGTCCGTGGTGTGCCATGCCACATCCTCTGGACCACTAATTTCAGCACGTCAGAAGTAAACATTATCTTGCAAGGGGCCAGCATCCCATAAGTGGGCGTCTCCTTGCTTTCCTGCTCCAGGGTTTTCTCAAAGCTGAAGCACGTTCTACGCACTTTCTCACAAAGTCCCCAGCACTGTTCCACCCTAGTTGCCCACAGTGGTAACGAGAAGTGATAACAACACACCCTTCACTGGAATTTTCTTCCCTCTCTGTCTCTCTCTGATTCCTCATTCCTACTTTTTGCAATCATATCCAAATAAATTTCCTGCTCCTACAATTGTGTCTCGGATCCTGCTTTGGCAGGACCCAAGCTAAGACATTTTCTGAGCCAGCTTTTTCTCCCTGGCTACACTCGTTGGTTGCTCGAAGGCAGAGCCTGGATCATTTGGGTCATTACAGCATCCTAGTGCCTAGTACTGAGCTAACAAGTATTCTTGGAAGGAAGGGAGCTAGGGAGAGAGAGAATGGGAGAGAAGGGAAGGCAAGGTGAGGCAAGGGTCTTGAACCCAGGTGTGTCTTGCTTCATATTCGGGGCATGTCATATCTGCCCCAGACACAGCCTATGTAGACAGAAGTCCCTTCGTGAACATCCTTCATCATTACTGTCAGGTCACCATCCAGCATAATTCTAGTTCCTGCTTCCCCCACCCACACACGTGCTATGAATTATCTAGTCAGAAGGTCCAGCCTGGGTATTAAAAAATAAGCCCATAATAGAAAACTCCACCAGCCATTTCTTTTCCGTTTTTGTCCCCACGAGCAGGTGCACAATGTAATGCCCCTGATTTTCGAGATCTGATTAAACTGTCATAGACACGTCACAATCGCAATAACTCCACCTCAGTGAGGCCCAAATTATTATAGACCTGTGCACACCTAGAGATGCTGTAGATAAAGGCCTGTCAGCGTTTCCATTACTGGGTCCTATTTGGGGTTTTGTTTATTTAAATTGGATTGGGTGCGCCAGGAAGCGATGGATGGGCCAGCGGCATGGATGGCGGCCGGGTGAAGAAAATGTCGCCTTCGTGCTGCCACTTGTTGATGTTATGCATGTGTTAGATGAAGAGGATGTGCTCTGGTGACTTACAGCAGACGGAAGGTGCAGGGTTTGGCCTGATGGGGCGGGCAGAGCCGCTGCAGGAAACTAGAGTAGGAGGGAGTCATGGGAAAGATGACGGGAAATATGGGGTGGGGGGAAATGTCATATCCAAGCTGGGGTGATTTTAGAGGGGACTTAGGATGAGTGGCCAAGAGGCTGTAAGGAAAGGAATCAACAGGCTTTGAAAATATATGTGAAACAACTCTCTGCTAGGCATTTTGGGTACAATATGCGTAAAGTCGAGCTGGAGCTCACCAGTGGCTTCCCATTGCTTGAATGCAAATCCATACTCTTGACCATGGCCTTTGAGAGACCATGTAATCCAGACTCATCTCTGCCACGTCCCCATCATGCTTACTCTGATCCAGCCACATGGCCACTCAAGTCCTTCAATATGCCAAGCTTTTGCCTCACAGGCTATATCCAGCCTGAAATTCCCTCTCCAGCTGACTTAGTGTAAATCACTCCTCTGATGACCATCCCTGATCACTCAGGTCAAGGCTCCATCCCCACAGCTTTCTCCCACCATTGGTCACTCTTACAAGCACCCTGTCCTTTGAAAACAGATCATTTACCCCTCTAGGTAATTATGTACTTGCGTGTTTATTTATTTGTTTACTGTCTGGAGAGGACATATGTTGTTTTTGCCTTCCTATCCTCCCTTCTTTGGAGAAGTCTCAGTCTCTGAGTTCATGTGGTTCCAGCCTCGCTGCCAATTAGACTTGGGCTTCCCCCCAACACGTGCACACTGCACCCAGGAATGGAGGTTTGACCCAGGCCTGGACAATCACAACTCCCCATTCCAGTAAGAGGTGCTGGTCCAAAGAAGGCATATGGGACCCGAGCAAGGGCGATCAGTGTCCACAGAGCAGAGGCTGTGTGGTGGCGGTTTTAAAACACGTTGGCAAATTCTTTGACACTGCTTACTTCCAACAAAAGGTGGAATCTAATTCCTCTGCCCTGGGCCGTGGATGGCCTTTTGTGACCGCCGCAGTGAACAGACCATGGTGGAAGACAGACTGCATGGCCTCTGACGGTTAGTTACAAACAGTGCCATAGCTTGCATCTGGCTCTCTCAGAACACTCATCCTTGGAATCAGCCACCATGTTGTAAGGAAGCCCAAGCCACATGGAGAAGTCACATGTCCAGTGTTCCAGTCCCAGCTGAGGTCCCAACCACAAGCCAGCATGAACTGTCACACATGTCAACAACAAAGCTGTCTGATGATTCCAACCCCCAGGCTTTGAGTCACTATAGGCGACGCCAAGTGGAGGAGGGACAAGCCGTCCTGCTGAGCTCTACCCGAATGGCAGATTTGTGAACAAAATAAATGGCAGATTTGTGAACAAAAAAAATGGTGTTTTAAGACACTCCATTTTGGGGATGTTATGTAACAACGAAGAGGGAGAACAGGGTGCTAAGCTGAGAAGACATAACGTGGGGACCCTGGGATGCCATGCTCACCACATCCTGGGCAGAGCCAGGCTAAACACTGATGTCAGATGGAGATGAGCAGTGATGGGGACAGATGGAAAGAGGCTGTGACTGCGACTGTGCCCACGGCTCTTCCTGCAGTTCCGTGGAGCCACCCCAGGGTCCTTCCCAGTGACTGGCATTAACAAGTTCCCTCTGTACTTCGGCAAGCTGGGGCGGGCTTCTTCTGTCTCTGGTGCCCACGGCGTTCTGGGCTAATTCACCATCTTCCCCCTGGACATGAGACAGGAATCGCCCATTTCTATTTTGGCTGCTGCTGTACCAACGACACCTGCACAATGCTACATGTTTTGACGTTAGAGATTGATTCTAGAAGGTATGAACCCCTTAATCCTCTCACTACCTTGGTACTAGGAAAAGTTTTGCCAGGCTCAGACAGGTGAGGGGCACCTAAGGGTGCCTGGATGATAAATCCAGGTGGCACATTTGAACCTGGATGATACCTTAAAGCTCAGGATTCCAGAGCTGGGTGAAGGCAGAACGGGCATCCTTGGGGAGACTTCCAGGGGTCCCAAAGGGGGCCCAGAATAATAGGTTTTCCTGCCTAGGCTGGCTCCCCCTAGCATTTGCTCTCAGGGACATATGGCCATTTCCTCTTACCTTTGTAATTACCTGATTTACACTAGACTGTGAGCCCATGAGGCAGGGTCACTACTCCGTGCCATTCCCCAACCTCCTGTCCCCAGTACCTGTCACAGGACCCAGGACTGGTCTGGGAAAAAATTTATTGACTAAGATGTGAAAGGTTAACTTCTTGAGCTTCTCCTGAGCTCTAGATCCTGCAAAAATATTCTCCCACTGAGTTCTCAGGCTTCATTGCACCCACTTTACAGATGAATATACAGGGATTTGGAAGAGTTGAACGCGTGTCCCCAAGGTCACTGAACTAATTAGCTAAGTAAGCTGTATAAAAAACTTCCACAGCAGAGTGGCTTCAGACAACAGCATCAAGCCTCTCAAGTCCCTACAGGCCAGCAGTCCAGATTTGCCTGGGTCCTCTGCTTCAAGGCCTCTCACAGGCTATATGCAAGGTCTTGGTCAGGGGCTCTGATCTCATTCCAAGGCTCAACTAGGGCAGGATGTGCTTTCAAGGTCATTTATTGGCTGTTTGCTAGAGGTCACCTGCCCTCAGTTCCTTGTCCCGTGGGCATCTCATCATAGCAGCTTTCTTCATCAAAGTGTGCAAGCCTTGGAGAGAGAGAGAAAAATCCAGCAAGAAGGAAGCCATCATCTTTCATAGTCTCATCTCAGAAGTGATCTCGTATCACCTTTGTCAGTTTTTCTTCTTTAGAAGTGAGTCACTGGGACAGCCCATGCCCTAGGGAAGGGAATTCCAGGGTGTGAGCACCAGGAGATTGAATCCCTCGGAGCCACATTAGAAGCCGCTTGCCACTGTCACCCAGATGTAAGGATTAGAACTCAGGCAATGTGTTTTTTCTCGATGCCACAGAATCTCTCTGAAGAAAAGATGTGTGAACAGTCCTCAAAGGATGACGATGTACCCCAGGCAGTGAGAAGGAAAAGCTATTTCTTATTTCCTTGAGCTCTCCTCACTGCATAGAAACAGTGGAAAGGGAAGAACGGGGTGAGGAGGTGGAGAAAATAGTGAACTACCGCCTCCTCCAAGCAGCCCTGAAGACCGAGCACACTGGCAGCGTTTCCCAGCTGCCCAGGCTGGCAAGGGGCTGCGGCTTGGGTTCTGGAGCGATCTAAATACCAATCAGCTGATCCGAGCCACATTTCCTCATTTCTTCCAGCATCTGCAAGCTGCTTGGGGCCAAGAATGCTCCATTTGGAGAACGGGCTCTGTCGACCTGCCAACGGCTGGCTGCTCCCGCTCCACTGGGTCCATCCCTTGGGATGGCTAACTGTATGCCTGCTCACAGCCTAGGGAACGAACGGGCGCAGACTGAATGGCACGGAAAGCAGTGTTCACTTTAGGACGCGGCAGTCTGTTCACCCTTTTGTTCCTAAGGTCTCGGGGGCAGAAGCAGAGTACATGTCAACATCGACCTGTAGGCTCGCCACACTCCCTTCTTTGGAATTTATAATTATGACTAAGGCCTCTTCCACCCCCCAGGCTTCTATTTCTTCATCTGTGAAATGACACTGACTCATGCTGTACCATCCATCTGGAGGGTCCTCTGTGAGCTTGGCCGACTTCTACTTAACCTGCAAGACCCCGGCTGGAATGCCCTTTCCCCTCTGACCTCACATAGGATGTACTAGCTCTCATATCTGGTGATTTTCCCCTAATAATAATGAAAACCAATATTTATTAAAAGCCTTCTAAGTGCCAGGTGATATTCTAAAAGCATTACAGTTTTAAATTTTTGATGGCCACATTGACCACATTGATCTATGTTGCAGATGAGGAAATGAGACTTAAAGAGATGAAATGACTTGCTCACGGTCACCCAACTAGTAAGTGGCATAGCCAAGAGTTGAACCATGTTCTGTCTTTGGTAAGGCCTGGTGCCTGCTTGGTACTTGGTTGGCACTGGGAATGGGCGTGCTCTGTGGAACCCTGAACGCGTGGGAAATGAAGCTAGATTGATTTAACTCTGAGCCTCACGGTCTCTGCCGAGTCTCCCTTCCTGCCCCTGGGTCATACAGACCTCAGTCCCAGGGACTCCGATCCAGGATCATTTTGTCACGCTTGTCCCTTTATCAGCCAGAGTCCTGGAGTGGAGGCATCCTGTGATGCGGGCGTCTCTGACACTCTAAGCCACTCCTCAGACAAACGAGGGCATATGGTGGGACCAGAGCACTGAGGAGAGAGTCCACCCAAGGGTCTGCGAGAACCAGCCCCTCATCCTGGGAGGCAGTGAGGCCAGTGTCAGAGAAAGTTTCTTTTAATTGAATGGGTAGGTTGAGGCAGAGACATGGGGACAGGGGGAGAAGGAGGAGAGAAACACTTTCATAGATGTACACAGGGACAGGTGGAGAAGAAGACAGAAATATTGAGAAGGACAGAGACTCAGAAGGGAGAGAGAAATGTTAAGGGAGAGAGAAAGGGAGAGGCAAAGAAATCAAGAGGGAGAGAAAGATAAGACATGGGAAAGATGAGGTAAGAGGTGAGAAAAGGTGACAAATACGAGAGAAAACGGGAACGGCGTGGGGGAGGACAGATAGAGAGGGCCACACGCTGCTTGGGACAAAGGACAGAAATGAAGAGAGGGACAGCAACAGGGAGACAGAGAGAGACTGAGTGACAGAGAGAAACGACAGAGGAGGGAGACAAAGAGACGCATGGGGAGAAAAACAAGGGTACAGGGACCCCGAAGCAGAGAGAGATGGAGAGAGACCAGTGCCGCAGAGGCGGGCGAGGATCTGCAGAAGGGGAGAGGGCCCGAGGGAGACAGAGTACCCAGCTGGCAGACGCCCTTCACCCCGGCTGCCTCGTCATCCTCACCGTAGCTTTCTGCACAAACACTGGCTTTGTTGTCCAAACCACTCTGGGCGGAGTCTGGGCTGTGATCTCTTTCGTGTGGCAACTGTTGCCATGTGGAGAGACACCCCATCTAAATAATTCCACATTTTCCCTCCTCCCCTGGTTCCCTCTTGGCAGGCTGGGGCCAATGCGAGCTGGGCTGCTCCTCTGTTGGAGGGGGGAAGGGAGGCGAGGAGGGGGTGCCGAACTCCCGCCTCCCCCAAGTCTGGAAAAATAAAATGTTCCTCTGCCACTTTCTATTTTTTTCTTTCCTTTATTATTTCTTTTTTTTTTTCCTATCACAGCCAACCCCATCACATGTCCCAGGCAATTTTTTTTTTTTTAAGGAAAACAAGTCTTTCGAGACAGAGGTGACCCTGGTGGTGATAAGTGAGGAGGTTCACCTGAGCTTGTGTTATCAGCTCTCCATGGCTGCCCGGGCCTCAGATTTCTCATTTCGATGAGGAGGCCGGGGAAATTGGATGCAACCTGATGGTCCTCCTCTGATGAGCTTCCTGGAGCCAGGCCTGCAAGGGCAACAGCTGGGCCTGGTCCTCAGAGGTTGGGGAAGCCGAGGAAGTGACGGGGCGGGGAAGGGAGAGGAGGGGCTGAGGGGACTGGGTTTTTCCAGAGTGACTTTCTCTCCTTGCCTCCTCCTCTTCCTGCAGCTTTCTACCTGACCTGGTCCCCACCTCCCTTGCTCCGTTTTAGGCAGGCACCGTCCTAGGTAATGAGGAAGTGCCCACTGAGGCCAGCTCAGCAGCCGGAACAGTCTGCACTGTGCACGCAGCGCCCTATGGGCTCAGAGGCCTCCCATCCGTCTCCTCTTTTCCTCCTTTTCACATCAGGATTGGCAAGCACGGGCTATGAAGGGCCAGAGAGTAAATATTGTCAGCTTTGTGGGCCACACGGTCTCTGTCACAGCTGCTCACTCTGTCACTGCAGCACGAGCACAGCAGCAGCAGACACCATGTACACACATGCACATCCGGGTTCCGACAGAACTGCATGTGCGAGAGGCAGGTGGTATTGGCCCATGGGCTGTAGTTTGCCAAGCACCGATCGAAGCTCCAGCTTAGATACCCTACCCTCCATTCATTACCAGACCTCCCCTGGGCACCTACTGTGTGCCAGGCTCTGGGCTAGAAAAGGACTAGGAGCTGAGAGCCTCGTAGGGGAGGCAGAAGTGCACCCCCACGGCCATGATGTGGGGCAGAGAGTTTGGTGGTAAACCAGAAAGCCATGGACCTGGGACTGGCTGGGAGGATAACCCAGCATTTCATACCTACTGTGAGCCAGGAAAAGAAGACTGTGTCCAGTGTGACTGGGGGAGAGGGTGCCTAGGCAGCCTGGAAGAGGCGGCTGTGGCACTGGACAGATTTTTAACAGTCAGTGGAGGGAGAGGGACCTGCCGGGAAGATGCCAGCATATGAAGGGCCTTGAATGCCATGTAGAGAAACCTGTAGGTCTTGGCTTTAGCCTGGCACCATGCAGGATCTGGACCCCGACTCTCATAAGCTTTACAACTTTGGATCATAGCAAGTGCTCAATAAATAACAATGCTATTATTGTCATTATTATCACTAAAGTGTTATCATTGCTGTTGATAGTATTTTTCTGCCAGACTAACCGCTTCAAGATAAGTAGACATTTCCCCGTTTCTGCCAACGCTGAGCGGCTCAGATAGAAGGGAAGGGAAAACTAGAGAAATTACCTTTTCCCTGTTTTATCCGTTAGGATTAAGACTGACTGAGAGAGACGTTGAAGGACAAGATAAAAGGTTGTTTCTCACTGACATAACGTGACAGAAGTCCAGAGGGAGGCAGAGTCCACACTTCACATGAAACCTTTTCCTCATGGTCCAAAATGGCTGCTTGAGTGTCAGCCATCGCGCTCACCTTCCAGACTGCAGGAAGCCGGCAAGGAGGAAGAAGAGGCAAAGGGTTGCCCACCAACTGCTTTAAAGAGGCTTTTGAGTTTTTAAAAAGATGTTCCACATCACTCTATTTGCATCTTATTTGACTAAAATTTAGTCACCTGGCCACACCTAGCAACAAGGGAGACTGAGAAAAACAGTCTCTATTTGGGGAAGCCACGTACCTTACCAAAAATAGAAGGTCCCATTAACAAGAGGGAACAAACATGTTCGGGCAGGCAACTCATAGTCTCTGCTGCTCCCATTATTTGGTGGTGGTCTCCCAAGGCAGTGGGGGCCACACCTACTGGATTATCACCTTTGGAGGACCTCAGACCTGGTAAGAAGGAACACACATTCAGGTGGCGCCTTGCAGTATGCCAAACACCCTCCCATGTCTCCATCTTTATGCTCTGAAATAGGAGATGAGAGAGTCCTGGGTCAGGGGTGAGATGAGAGAGTCCGCGTTCAGGAATCCTCTCCAAAGTCATCTAGCTGGCCAAGGACAGGGCCCAGTTCTGGGTTCTGAAAGACCAAGTTCAGGTCACTTTCCGATATAGCTTTCCCTGAGCTTCTGATATTATATTCACTCTTTTTCCGTTTCTTTCTATCTTTCGATGGATGGATGGAGGGATGGATGGATGGATGGATGGGTGGATGGATGGGTGGATGGATGATAGATAGATGGCAATAGATGATAGATAGATAGATAGATAGATAGATAGATAGATAGATAGATAGATAATAGATAGTTTTTCAAGAAGGGAGAGGAAAAGAGGGGAGAGACAGAGATAGAAAGATGCATGCGCGCGTGCATACACACACACACACACACACACACACGAACACACACAGAGACAGATATCTCCGTGTATGTCCCTTTCCATTTCTGTCTCTCTCCTCCTCTTATCTCCTCTTCTCTTAAAAAACAGCTCACAACCTCAATACCAAGGCTCACCTTCTCAGACAAGGTGTTCCTGTTGTGCTCAGGTACCACTGTCTCCTCCCTCCCCAAAGTGCCCCCACCCACTGTGTGTCTCCCCATCTTCCCTGGAGAATCCCTGATCCCATGTAGTTACAACAAGGAGATGGGCGCGGGGCGGCTCGACATCGGGCCGGGGCTCTGCTGGGAGGAGCAGGGAGCCAGATGTCTCTGCACTGGGAGGAGCTTGTCCACACCTGTCCTGAGCATCTGGTGCTGTGGCGCCCTTCCCCCAGCCATCAAGGCCTGCTCCAGAGGCAAGTGCGTTTGGGGCACCAGCCTGGGGAGAGGGGCAGGCGGCCCTGTAGACAGACATCACCGAACTTTCTCACTAGCCCAGCGGGTGCATTCTGAAAGCGCCCCATGAGGTGCTAGCAAGGGCCCAGGTGATTCAGACAGAAGTGGTAGAAGTGGGGTAGCTTTCTCACGGGTGCACAACCCAAAAGCATATGGAGGGCACACACGGACACACATACACACACGGGCAGATACATATGCTCACATGCACACGTGCGTACACTCTATATTCCAAGCAGACACACAGTTTTTCTGACCCTATTAGGAGGCAACAGTTTCCAGACCTTTCTCTCTGTGGCCTGCTCCACACTGGAGACTCCATCTAGGATGGACAAAGCAAAGAGCCCAGAACTGAGATCAGTCCCCAAGACCTGAATCCCTGATCTGACCTCAAAACTTCGGACACTCAGGTCAGGGTTTTTTTTTGGGGGGGGCGGTATTTTTACGTCATCCAGCTCAGCCTCTACCTTATAGAACCTTCTCCTTTGTCCAGCCCATGAGCTCGAATGCCCCCCCCCCCCCACCCGGGGCAGGGAGCTCATTACATTCCTGGGCATCCACCCTAGTGCCGGACTGCTCATGATATTGGAAGGATCCTTTCTGGCTATCCGTGTGGCTTAAATAACCCCCTACACCTCTCTGTGCCTCATTTTACACAACCATGAACAGGGTCACATTACCCACCACCAACCTGGTCTCAGCCACGATGAGGCTTAAACGCCACTGGGGATGTACAGCAATCCCCTGAAGAGGCGATCCTGTGAGAGTCATTATGCTTATGGCCTTTCATGCCGAGGCCAGTCGGCCCTTCCCTGTCTGGAGCATGGTGCTCCCGTTGCAGAGAAGGGAGAAGCAGGGACCTGTGGAGCTCCGGGGCCTCTCTGCCTGGCGAGAGAGTGCTGCATCCTGGGACATGGGAGCCAGAGCAAGGCCTGGGAACAGCTGCCCCGTTTCCACCTGCGAGGCTCTCCAGCCCTCACAAGGCCCTGCCGACCTCCCGCAGGTGAATGGCCCTGGCCAGTGGCCCCCAGTGTCTTAACTTCTTCGGGAGTGCTGCGACGGGTGGTCGCTAGGGCCTCACCATGATGGGCTAGCTGCCAGCACACATGGGCAACAGCACACAGGAATGCACCAGGAAAAAAAAAAAATCTCTGGGGCAAAACTCAAGAGAATTTCTGATGTTGCCATTTATTCCTGGGTTATCACCTGCAGGTCTCTATACTTCCCTGGGCCTCAATTTCCCCATCTCTCCAATGGAAAGGAACATGCCCTCCCTCAGCAGGCTTTAAGGGGTGAATCCACAAGTAGGGGTCTGGCTCAAAAACGAGAGTCATCAAACTGCGTGGTCATTAATATCAACCAAACCATTCTATAAACTAAAACGTGGAGGCCCAGAAAGGGCATGTCGCTGGCCCAAGGCCACACAGCATGCAAGGTCCAGCTCATATCATCCCATTTCAGCGCCTGTTCAGGGAAAGGGCAGAGCCTGCCTCACTGACATGGAGACCCAGGCCCGAGGAACACCCCATTTCAGTCCCTCGACAAAATATGTCAAGGCCCCTGGGCATTACATGATCCCCAACAGAAAATTCCTCCAGAGACAAGGAGAAATATTTCCCCCAAACCTATTTACTTTTCAAATTTCAGTTGCCATAACAACTCGGCACAACTATTTATGTGAAATCTTCGCCTTCCAAGTCTTACCGAGCTCCACGCTCTGTGGAGAGTTCAACTCAGCCCTTTCAATAACAACACATTTTTTCAATCAATTTTGGGTCTGGGATATTTTTTTCTATAAACACACATAAAATATGTTGTGCAAAACTTTCAAAAGCTAACAGGGAAACATCGCATTCTGCAGACCCGTTCCTCTCTCGTTGCTCCCAATACTTTCCGAAGCATGATAGCGACAAAACAATTGGCCTGCTTGGTTTTTCTAAGCCGCTCTGAATTATTTCCACTCCTGGTCGTCTGTGGAATGCCCAGAGTCGGCAGGGGTCCTAGTGAGGGGTGCAAACGCCAGCTCCAGCTCAGGCTCTGCCCCGAGGAGGCTATGTGTCCTTGGAAAACCAACCCAGATCTCTAGCCTGGGGGAGTGGGTTACTCTTGGTCCCGCTGGGGCCCCCGTTCAGAATTGGGGGTGGAAGATCTCCAAGGCACGGACCCAGTGTCTGAAGCATCCTGCGAATGCCTCAGGGTCATGGTAGCCGCAGGCTTGGATTTTTGGAGATAATCCCCGTTTCAGACTTTCTGTTCTGGGCTCCTTGTAAGCCTCCGTACAAGCTGTTCCCTTCGCCTAGAATTTCCCTTGTCAACCTGTCAAATCGACACAAGGGGTCCCGTGCTTGGTTTAGTGTTGTACTTTTGCCGTCTTGAAATTCTTAATTATTTTTGAACAAGAGGCCCCACGTTTCTCATTTTGCAACTGACCCCACAAACTGAAGCAATTCGGCCGGTCTCTATGCCAGTGCACTGTGTGTATCAAACCATGGAATCCTCGACAACCCTTTGAGGCAGGCACTGTTGTAATCTCTGTTTTAGAGGTGATGAAACTGAGTCCTCAAAGGTCAAAGGTCATTACCATCCCTATGGTCCCAATACAAGCTGTTATGCGTTAGGCCCTGTTCCAACGCTTAATGTGTTTCCTGTGTTACTTCATTTAATCCTCATGACAGCTCTGTGAGATGGGAACTATTACAATCTACGTTTTCCAGAGACACAGAGAGGTGAGGTAACTAGCTCAAGATCACACAGCAAGTAAGTGCAGGAGCCATGCTTTCCCGACAAGCCCATTCAATCTCTTTCCTACGTGCCAGCAGCAGCTTCCTCAATATATCCTGGCTTCTGGGCCCTTCTAACCCATCCTCAGCATGGTAACCGGAGCCATCCATCTCCCTTAATCTGACCTCTTGTCATACTACTTTCTGGCTGTAAATTCTCCCATGACCCCCCGTGCTCTCAAGAAGCATCTAACCTCCTTGGCCTGACCCCTGAGATTCTCAACGATATAACCTTTGCTAACCTCCACAGGTCCAGTGCCCATCTCACCCCTGGTACTTGGTGCTCCCTATCTGAGGTTAGATCTTACCACATACCAGGCTGCTTCTTGAATTATCAAGTTAAGGACCGCTGGTTCCTTACACAGAGCCTGGCACATAGGTGCTCTAGAAAAGTTTGTTGGACTGAACTGGTCTGTCCAGCTGGAGCCTGTCAGGACAGAGCCTTACTGGGTGTCGTCCTTTACCATCCCTCTCCTTCACCCAGGATACTAACTCCTCAATGTCCCTCCAGGCTAGCTCCTTCTCTCTGTCCCCTCACTGTATTCTAGTGAGGGCCACCAGGACTGCTCACACAGATGCCTGCCCCACCTTCTCCTCACCTTCTCTGCCTCCAGTCATGCTCCTTCCAGTCAATTCTCCAAACTCCAGCTGGAGAAACATTTTTAAAACACAAAACCATTTTTGCTCACTTCTTAACAGCCATCATTCTCAAAATGAAATCTAAAAAGCGAACAAGGTCAAGAGGCTTCCATCTCTGACCCTGCCGACCACACTGGCCGTGTCTCCACACCTCCAACCACCCCGTACACACCGAGCCACCTCAGGCCTCTGGCTCCATAAGCGGTTCTTCCTGGATTGGCTGCGCTGACCCTACTCTTCCCCTTCTGCCTCAGCTCTCCTTCTGGAAGCTTTCCATGAACACGACCTCTCCCCTCAAAGCAAAGCCACACTCCTCCTGAGCTCCCAACAGGTCTGCATTATTCCCCATCAAAACACTGGTCTGCATGTGTATCTCCTGTCCCTCGCATTGAAGGTGAGTTTTCTGAGAGCAGAGACCGTATTCTGTTCTTTGATGTACTTTCCATACTTGGAACACAGAAACTACTCAATAAACAGATGCGGGGATAGTGGATGGGTAAGTAGTAGATGAAAGGAGGTGGATGGATGGATGGATGGATGGATGGACGGACTGAGTGGAATAATAAATGAATAAATGGGTATGTAGATGTGAGTAAGTAGATGGGTGTCTGGCTGGCTGGCTGGTTGGCTGGCTAGATAAACTGAGAGGATGATAAATAAATGGATGGGTAGGTAGGTGACTAGATGAGTCGATAAATGTATAGATATATGAAAGAAAACCCCAGGAACCATCTTGTAATAGTTAATATTTGTATGGTAAGGTACTCAAAGTTCTGAGCACATAGTAGGCAGGCAGCAGTGTTTATCGAATTAATGGTTAGAGACTGCCAGGCAGTAGCTGGTCATCGACCCTCCCTGAGCACCGTTTTCCCTCCTGTTTGTTCCGTTCTCTCCCGTCTCCATCTTCGCCCACCTCCCAGTCCACCATTGCCTCCCACACTTGCCATGTGACTCCCTGTGGCCAAGTTCCCCAGATCCATGCCCGCACATTAGTTATTAAGTGATATAATCCAAATTTATCTAATGAATTAATAATAGGCCATAGGGGTACTTTAATAATGAAATACTCAGAGTTGCATTTTGATGATTACAGCAGGTTTTCATAATTACACCACGGCTGTGAAAATAAAAGCAAAATCAATTAGGTGGTGTGCAATGACACCCCAGGAGTGTCCCCTCAAAGCTTCAGTGGAAACACCCACCAGGATCAGGAAGATCAATTTATCTCTGAGCCAGCTGGAGTCTGGGGGTCAAGACCTACGCAAGATTATAGAGCTGGGGAGGGATTCCAGGGAAGACAAAGGGAAGGATATCATTGAAATACATCAGATGTTGAGTCAAAAAGTGCCTTAAAGGCCAACAGAACAAGCCTCTGTCTTTATAGATGAGAAGACCGAGACTCAGAGAGGAATCGTGCCAGGCTCAAAATAGAGAGTTTGGACAGCATCTCTGGACTACTCGTACAGACACCACTCACATGTCTTCTTTCTGCTGTGACAAAGCTCTTAGTGGCCTGTCTGAGCCCTGGCTATGCCTCCTGCCTCAATCCCTGCAACTCCCCCTATGTATAACCAAACCACGATCATTCATGAACTTAGACTTCTCCATACCCTTCTGCCTTTGCCTGTGCTGTGCCCTCTGCCTAGGAAGCTTTCCCTTCCCTAGTCCCCAATCTCCTGTGTCTGACTGGCAAAGTCCTCCCAGCAGGGATGGCCTCCCTCCCTCCTGCCCTCAAGGGTTCCCACTACATGACAATTGCTTATCTGTCTCCCCTAAAAGGTTAGGAGTTCATTTAAGCCCAAGAAAAGTTCATTTTGTCTCCCCAGAATGTTAACATGGGGCCTGACCAACAGTAAATGCACAATACAGGTTTATTCAAGGCCAGATGGTCGAATGAGAGGGAGAAGAGAAAGGAAAGAAGGAAAATAAACAAGGAAGGTTAATTCTGGAATTATTTCCGGAATGTGTTTAACCAAAGCTACCAAAAGGACATTGGGATAAAAGTACTAGTTTAGGGACATTTCACTGGCTATTTCAGCAACAATGAAATTAAATACATTAAAGCAAGAGATATCTTTTCAGGGAGACAACGTGTTAATGACGGTAGATCGGTAGATTCTAAACTGTTACACACACACACACACATGCACACACACACACACACACACACACACTCACACAGTCAAGAAAAGAAACCTTGGCTATTGACCCTGAGGTCCTTCCCTAAGATGTGTTCTCAAGAAGTCACTTGAGCTTGTTGCAGGCACTGTCTAAAATGAGTCCCCTGAGCCGACATGCAGCAGGGGGGGCTGGAACCGGCATGATCTGTTTCTTCAGACCCTGTAGTGATCCCACCACTGGTAATCACAGAGTCAAGGTCGAACTGCAAGCGCCAGCCAGATTTGGCCGTCTTTGCCATCTATGAGTCAACTGCGGGGTCTGGGGAAAGGCTAAGAGTAGGAAGAGTTTGGTGAGGTTAAAGCATCACCTCCTCTCCTTGCTCCCTCCCTCCCCGACTCCACTTCCAAGCGGATGCTATTGATTTTAGCTTTGACTTTAACCTGAGAGGCAGCATAACACCGAAGTTAAAAAACAGACTCTCCAGCCAGACTTTGAGAGTTCAAAGTCCAGCATACCCACTTACAAGCTGTATTCTCTTAGGCGAGTCTCTTAGCTTCTCTGTGCCTCAGCTTCATTGGGAGGATTAATGAGCTGATCTGCCTAAAACCCTGGATTAAAGGACACCTCTTATCTTAACTCCTCTGCTAAGAGCACCATGGTTTGTGGCACCCTCCTTGACTCTCAATGTGGATTGGATGGATGTCTATTAGCCCAACTCTAATGATTGGTTGAGATCAAGCCCTTGACTCAAGCCAGTCAATCACAGCTAAGGAGAGTCATCACCCACAAATATTAGCTAGTATTAGTTATGTTATTGTGACAAATGTTGGCTCCTTAAGCTGAGTCCCACTGAGGGGCAAGAGAGGCAATGTCACTATAAAGTCTGAGATCCTTAGGCAGAGGAGACCGGTGCCTCTCCCCACCACCCTCCCATCAGGGGCAGGTTAGATGCCTGCTCTCTCAGCTCCTCAAATGCCTGCTGCTCACTTCCATTCTAAGATGAAGTAAAACGAGTGATTCTGAGCTTGGGCCTTCAGCCCGGTTCAAATACCAGATGTAATCCTCCCTTCCTAGTCTAGCTGGCCCTCATCCCTCACCCCTCAGTTTCTTCACCTGGAAAATGGAGATGACCAAGGACCTGACCCTAGGAAAGTTCTGGGAATGCAATGAAGTCAGGCACACCCAGGGCTTGGCACAAAGGAGGGACTCCAGAAGAGATGCCAGCCCTTGATAACATGCCCAACTCCGCCTTCTCTTGTAACTGGCTGTTAAACATCCGTCTGCTGCCAGATCAAGGTCCTAAGATGCTTGTTTACTGATCATTGAATCCTCTGCACACTGCGCAAGGCTAGGCATGGAGTGGGAGGAAATGAATGAATGAATAGTGGGAGGGAGGGTAGAAAGAAGGGATAGAGAAAGAGAAAAAGCACAGCTCTTTATGACTCTGTTCTAGACTCAAAGAGAATTCAGAATGGGAATCAGAAGACCAGCCTTAAGCCCTTCACTCCATAGGGACAGAGCCCAGAGAGAGGCTGTGACTTCCTCGGGGTCACTCAGCAGAGCCTGGCTGAGTAGACCCCAGCAAAGAGTTCCTCCCCTAAAACCCCCAGCCTGTCTTCAGTTCCCTGGCATTTTGCCTCCTGCCCTACCCTGCCCTCTCCCCAAAATCTCAACACAGTGCCTCTTCCTGTCTGGAGAAGACAGCACCCCCAAGCCAGGTGCTCCCCTTCAGGTGTCTTCTTCCTCAAACAGGCTGGGCTCCTTTGGAAAATATCCTGGGGCCTCCAGGCCGGAAGGAGAGAGGTGACTCAGGGCCAGGTGGGGGGAAATTCAGGGGTAGGGGGGAGGCTGTGGGTGCAGGTGGGGGTAGTTCTTTGCAAGTGAGTCAGGAAAACAAGCTTCTCTCTGAATACTATCAAGAATCTCTTGGCATGAACTCAAGTATGCAGGACACAAATGTAGTTTCCTGTAACTGAACTTGCAGGATCCAAGTTGCACTAGCTAGGTTCTGATCCCGCCTGCTACTTAACTCACATGGAGGGTGACCACGGTGGCACTCAGCCTCTACTTTGCTTCTAACTCCCCTACCCACCTGGGAAGCCTAGTTTGGAGGTTGAAAGGGGTCATTGGTCACCAATTCTTTCCCATTTATTGTTTATATCCCCCAAAGTATCATTTTCTCCTCCAGGTGACAAAGGCAGAATGCTTCCCGCCCTAGTTGGGGGGAGGGAAGGGGTAGTAGGAATGTGGAAGCTTCTCTTCTTGTGTCAAAGGAACATCCCTTTCCTGACTGTCTAGAGTAGGTGCCCAGGAGCGCACCGGAGGCAAGAACCGCAGCGCGAGGTGAAAGAGGATGGAGAGCCACGCGAGGGACGGAAAGGTTCAGTACAAAGCAAGATTTGGCTGTGAGCAACTGGAGCCCCATCCTGCTGGGAACTCTGGGAGCCATGTGAAACATGCCTGGGAGGGAGGGAGCTGGGACGTTAATCCTCCAACTCTCTTAGAGTCTGCCATTGGCCAGAGGGTGCTCCCCAGGTATATTAGCTCCCTTGCATTTTGCTGGGTAGGGACTGGCAGTGAGGAGCCATGGGGTGGGCAGCAACGGTGTCAGCTACCTGCACACGACTAATAATAGTAACCCCTGGCCTGTCCACAGTGCTGCTTTATACAGTGCTCCCCTGTAACCCCCTCACATCACCTGCAAGCATCAGTACTACCCTCATATTACAAATGAGGAGGCTGAGACCTGGACAAGGGAAATGATTCGCTGATAAGAGGCCAAAAAGGTCCATTAGTCCAAGTATTTGGCCTCTAAATCCAAGAGAACCTGATGCAAATTTAGCCCAGGCCCTTGGTTCGAATCTTGATCAGCCACTTCTTGGCTTTAGGATGCTGAGCTGTAGGCTTCAGTTCCCTTCTGCCCCAGTTTTATCATCTACAAAGCAGGAACAAGATCAGCCCCCCTTGCATAGCTGATATGACAATCCCACGAGATCATGTTTGAAAAAGATTGTGGACTAGGCCCGGCACACAGTAGGTGCTCGGTAATCATTTCCTTCCAGGTCCTTTCTTGGAAGAACGGACTCCATTTGGGAACCCGAGGCTGCGTCAGAGTCTGTCCCATCCCAGGACCTTGGCTGTCACTGCCTGGGCTGTCCCAGTACCCAAAGCTCCTCCCATGGTCCCCCAGCCCTGCCTATCCCTCGTGGTTGTGACTGTGACCCACTGGCCTGTCTGCCTCCTTCAGCTCCATCATCACTATTCTGTTCATCATCACATTTCTTCCATTAGCAGAGGTTCATAACCCCCTCCAGAATGAGCTCAGAGACCAGCTCCTGCTGAGAAAAACTCAAGAGGCCAGCAGAGTAAAGAGACCCACACTCCGAATCCATGCCTGGTCAAAATGTGTAGAAGGAGTGTTGGGAAGGACCTGTTCTGGAGATGTACCCACCTAGCCCTCGGGGTCTCTGGTAGATGCCCGCAGTGATTTATTTATTATCCAGTCCTCTGAAGGATTCACTTGCCTAGCTGTGCCCTCTCTCACCACAAACAGGGTTGAGCTTTGAACTCATAAGCCAGGTTGGAGTCTTTTCAGCAGACCAATGGGGAATGGAGTGAGTGTGGAGTGAGCCTCAAATTGGAAAGTGGCTCCAGTAAAGAAAAACACATTTGAGAAGTTGCTCTAAAAAAATTCCCACAGAGCAGGACCATTCAGAATAACTTTAGCTGCTTTTCTTGCTTGCGTTGGGTTGTTTTTGCTTTGGTTTGGATTTTTGCAGCTCTATCGAGGGGTTCACAGAGGAAGCAGAGAAGATTCCTCCATTCATGGAACTTTGGGTGGATTTTCCCAGGATGAGACTCCCGCCCCAGCGCCTGCTGGATGCCAAATAGAGGCAAGGGTATTGCTGGGAGGCTAGATTCCTCGCTGACTGTGACAGGCACCTGCCGTGTGCCAGGAGCTACACCCCGGAAGGCAGACAGGAGGCTAAGAGCCTGGAGTGGACCTCCAAGTGCCTGAAGCCATGGAAGAGGAAGAGATGAAGAAAAGAGCCACAGGAGGTAAACTGAGGCTCGGGGAGGTGAGGTGACAGGCAGGAATTCAGGTTACCCAATTCTCAGCTTTTCTCTCCCATTCCTTCTTGTTCATTGCTGTTCATTTTTACCTGTTATTTATTTAAATTGTAGTAGTTGACACACTATCATGGTTCCTATTTCAAAAAATACAAAAGGATAGACATTGAAAAGTCTCCCTCCTGGCTGTACAACTCCATCAGTATATGTAACACCACTGAATTATACACTTTAAATGGGTATGGGAGTTATAGCTCAATAAGGCTGCTGAAAAAAAATTAGGGTGGTAAATACACAATAGAATATATAATGTCAAATTATAATGTACACCTGAAAATTATATAATTGTATTAACCAATGTTACCCTAATAAACTTTTTTTAAAAAGTTAGAAAAAGCTTAATACAAAGTTGAAAAAAAAGAAAGTTCCACCCTGCTATCCGCTCACCCTGGTACCTCAGCCACTATGGAAAGAAAGTTGACATTGCTGAAATAAAGGCAATGAAATTCTCTCTTTCTCTCTCTCTCTCTCTCTCTCTCTCTCTCTCTCTCTCTCTCTCTCTCTCTCTGCACCTTCTCTCTCTCAATCTCTCTCTCCTTCTCTCTCTCTCTTTCTCTCTCTCCCTCCCTCTCTCAACAACCACCTACTATGTGGCAGGCACACTAACGAACATCCATCACCTGTTTCAAACCTCAAGACCACTTAGTGCAACGGGGGTCATTAGGTCTGCTTTCCGAGTGAGGAGGAAGCTGAGCATCTTAAGAGACCCCCCTAAAGGCCCCCACCAAGCAGGTGAGCAGGCCATCTCACAGACGCCCCGGCCTTCCGGCCGGCATCCTCCTTATAGAACTATTGAAGTTCCCTGTCAGCCAGCATTAGTGGGGCCCCTCCGGGGAGACAGGCGCAGGTACCAGGGCCCCCAGAGGAACGGAGCCTGGTTTCCCCAGCCCCACCTCCCACCCCGCGACTTTGTCTTGTCTCCCCTCTCTCCCCAAACCTGCTCCCTCATTTTCCCTTCTGCTTGCACTCCTCTGGTCTCATCTCTCTGCCTGGAGCCTCTCTTCAAGTTTTTGTTTAGTAAGAGCTTTTTTTTTTTAACCTTTAAAAAAACAGCTTTATCGATAATTGAATAAATTTAAAAAATGGGAGAGAAGAGACAAATCTCCCATGTAGAAGAATTTCAAATAATTTATGTAACTCCTCTGCCCTCAAGCATAATTCCCCATTCCTTCCACGTGGGGTATGCCGAGTGACTTGCTTTCAAAGAGTACAGTTTGAAAAAGGGAGAGAGGGAAGTAATCTTACAGTAGAGAAACCTAGCGGTGTTACTTTAGCCAGGTGATCAAAGTCAACATCATCAGCGACAAGTCATGGCGATAGCAGGTAGCCTTGATGTTATGTTTTGAGATTGACGCTTCACTTCTGCAGTCTTTCCACAACCTCAGTCTGAGCAGCAGCAAAATATCAGCAAACCTAAATTGAGGGACATTCTCCTAAACACCTGACCAATACTCTCCAAAACTGTCAAAGTCATCAAAAACAGGAAAAATCTGAGAAAATGGAATAGCTCAGAGGAGCTAAAGAGACATCATGGCTAAATGTATTGTGGTATCCTAGATAGGATCCTGGAACAGGGGGGAAAAAAAGAATATTGGAAAAAATCTAAAATCTAATGAAATTAGAAAAACAAATCTGGACTTTACTCTAAAATAATGCATCAATTTAGCTCGTTGGTTGTGATAAATGTACCATATTAACATAAGGTGATTAACAGTTTTGGAAACTGAATAAGGGCATGCAGAAACTCTGCATTGTCTCTGAAACTCTTCTGTAAATCTAAAACGATTCTAAAAATAAAAATCTATTTAAATGTGGGGAAAATGCTTTATTGAGATATAAAGTCACATACCATTTACCGTGCAGAATTCAATCATTTTTAGCATATTCACAGATGTGTGCAACCATCACCCCAGTCAATTTTAGAACATTTTCATCATCCCAAGAAAAAACTTTGTACCTCGTAGCTGTCACCCTCTTAGCCTCCCACCGCCACCCACAGCCCCCTGACAACCACTAATTTACTTTCTGTCTCTATTGATTTCCCTATTCCGGACATTTCATATAAATAGAATTATATAATCTACGGTCTTCTGTGACTGGTTTCTTTCACTTAGCATGATGTTTCCAGGGTTCATCCATGTTATAACACTTGTCAGTACTTCATTCCTTTCCACGACTGAGTAATATTCCATTGTGTGGCTGGACCACATCTGGTTTATCCACTCAGCCACTGATGGGTATGTGGGTTGTTTCCTCCTTTCGGCCATTGTTAAGTAATGCTACTATCGACATTTGTGTGTGAATTTTTGTGTGGATGTGTGTTTTCATTCTTCTTGGGTAGACACCAAGGAATGGCATTGCTGGTAGCTCTAAGTATAATCATTTGAGCAACTGCTGAACTATTTTCCAAAGCATCTGCACCATTTTTTCATTCCTACTCCTTCTGATTTCAAAGATACCATTCCTTGAACCACTAGCTCACATATACCATCTCATCGAATTCTCACCACAGCTTACGGAATAGGTGGGCACGACTATTACCCCACCTTCCAGATGAGAAAACTGAGGCTTACAGAGGTGAAGCTGCTTGCCCAGCTCACTCGGCCTGTGTCTCAGGAGTCCAGCCAACTGCCTGCTCTTGAACCACACCACCAGGGAGCAGACATTTTGGAGGCTGAGATGAAAAATGGGGGTTATGGTAATTCTGTCACCAAGGGGACCCTCCCCCACTCCTGACAGGTGATCCTGGAAGAGTATTTACCCTGGGGCTCAGTTGGCTGAGCAGGAAGGCCCTCAGGGGCTGTAACTGGAGAGGCCCAGTCCTGGGGCTCTGTTGGGGCAGGAGAAAAAGCACAAAGGATCCTTTGTCCTGCCCATTGTTTGACTCACAGCCCGCCTTGCTGCGACTCTCAGACCATCGAGGAGCTTGCTGGGTCTGCAGAGCAACTGGGCCGTTCGGCTGGGGGCCCTCTGGGATGGGCCTGAGGATTCATTTACATGGTCGGAAACACTGGGGGCTTAATATATCCTCAGGGTATGGGAAACTATCCCTCTGATTTTTTTCACTTTCTTTTTATCTTGATTGTAAAGTCACCAGGCACACGCCAAAAAGGAATTAAAACAGCCTCCCATCCTGTCGTTACCTCTCTTGTATCTTTCCAGAAAGTTATCCTTGCTTACATACGTGTGCACGTGCGTGTGTGTTGCCTTTTCATGTACTAATGGCAGCTGTCACTATCCACTCCTTTTTTGACACTTTTTTACACTGCAGAGCATGCAGGGAGGAACCGTCCACATGAGCGCAAGGAGAACATCTTCTCAGTGACTGTGTGGTAATCTGTCTACAGGGGCGGCCGCCAATTGAATGAGTCTGTGTTTAAGTTTTCCCAGTCTCTGCTACTCCAGATAATACTGAAATAAATGTCTTGCACGCACGTCTTTGCACACGAGTGTGCGAATGCGCCGTGGGACCGTTCTTACGGATGCCATCGCTGGGTGATGTGAGCTGCGCTTTCGTTTGCTTTTCCTTGGGGGTGGCCCCAGCGCACGCTCCCCAGTGAGGGCTGTGACCGCCCAGGTGCCCAGAATCCCGCCAGCACAGAATGTCATCAGCCCTTTCATTTCCCTTGACTTTTTACTAAAGCGAAATATACATATGCAAGAACGCGCTTTTCATCAGAATCCAGCTCAACAGATTTTCACATAGTCAACACCCCGCAACCAGCGCCCAGATCAAGACTCAGAACGTTCTCAGCCTTTGAAGCCTGCTTGTCACACCTCTCCCAACGTCACCCTGATCCTTGGTCTGTGCTTTTTATTCATTAAAATTTCTCTTTCTTTTTCAAACTGCCTCATTTGCAATGGCCATGCCAGTGCCACGAGAAGCCTATGCCAGAAAACTTAAAAACTAAAACTTTTTTTTTTTAGGGAAAATTCATCAGCCAGAGAACAAAGATCATCAATCTATACCCCACGGGCCAAATCCAATTCGCAGCTCTCTTTTGTACGGTCCACAGACTAAAAGTTACAACCATTGTTAACCATTTTTACATGGTTGTAAAAAAAAACTAAAAGAAGAAGAATTCGAGGCATGTAAACATTTATCGAATTCAAATTTCGGTGTCCATAAATAAAATTTTATTGGGGCACAGGCACACCCTTCATGTGTGTATTGTTGCTGACTAATTTCTTGTTACAACAACACAGTCCAGTAGTTGCTACAAAGACCCTGTGACACAGAATGCCAAAAATATTTACTACCAGGCCCTTTGCAAAAAATGTTTGCTAATCCATAACCATCATCAATCATCAGATAGAGAAGGGACCCAGACACTGTCCCATTTAGGAGCAGGAGCTACAATGGGACCCCAACTCCTCTGCCTCACAGTGGGGTTGAGGAGGCCTTGGCAGGATCCCAGGTATAGCCTGAACTCAGGCAAGTGTGGCAAGGATGGATAAGAGAGAATGAATTTGAACAAGACTTGGCATCGCACCAGCCCCACGAGTAATTGATACTGTACAAGCAGAAGGAGGAGGAGGGGAAGGAACCTGGGATGAGGATCTTATTAGCCTCCATCACCCCAGGGGTCTTCTCATCCTGTGCATGGTGACAGGATCCAGAGTGCATTTAACCAAAGGAAGGAGCAAAGGGAAAGAAGATAATATTGTTGATTGCAGAAGATGACGTATGAGGGAGAAGACCCTGCATGACCAGCAGAGAGGTAGCTATCTGTGCTTGGCACGGAAACGGAAGCGCCCGGGAAATTTCAGGATCACCTTCCCCAATAGTCCATCAAATTGAACTGTGAGTTTCCCGTGTGGGGTTAATGTTGAGCAATGCCCATGGATGTCTCCAGAGGTTTCTGTCATGAGCTCTCCTGCCTTCAGGCTGGAGATGGTGCGAACAGGCTCTTGACTCAAGCCTGAAGGAGACACGTGGGTGCATTGCTCAGGAGCCCTGAGTGAGTCTCTTCATGCCTCGCAGCCTCTGTTTTCCCATCTGTGAAATGGGACCACAACCTGACCTTTTACAACTTCTAGGAAGATTAAAGAAGACATCGTACATGAGGCCAGCCCATGGGAGCCACAGCCCAAGTGCCAGCCCTCTTGTGGGTGCCCCCCAAAGTCTCCCTAGATGGATAGCCACGAGGCCTACAACTTTGCTGATTTGGAGCTTCCCCGCAAAGGGTAATTGGGCAAGAACAGAGGGAGGCATTCCAGGGTTTGGGAGATGCCGTTTATGACTCTGAGTGATGCCACCTTAAACATTTATTGTCATAAAGGAAGTTATTCAAACACAATCAATTAGGCGCCCATATTAGCATATTTTTCATTGTAATACCGCCGGAAAGAGGAGATTCTAGAGATTGTTTATTGCTGTTCTGAGCTAATATTTGTTAAAGTGATTAATATGTTGTTCAAACATCTGTGACAGGCGTGGCGGGCATTATTTATCTCCACTGGCAGGAGCGTGGAAGGATGAAGGGTGGGGGTCACGCAGAGTGGGGCGCGAGGTGGGGATCTCAGGGGCTGCTGGGTGTGGTGTCCTCTTCCCTCCCTTGCTCAGACCTTGTGCCTTCCATCGTCCCCTGAGTCTTCCACTGCCAACTTCCCCCTCTACTGACCACCAGCATCAAGGACATCTCCCACTCTCCCACTACAACAAACGAAGGCCCTGCCCCCTTCTCCACCGGCTCCTCCCTTGAACTCCCAATTTCTCCTTCCCTCTCAAGCCAACCTCTTCAAAAGAACACTTCACCCTCCCTACCTCCTTTGTTCACCTTCCAGTCCTTGCGTTTTAAAAAGTATTACAAAATATTGTAAGTATATATGGAAACTTCTAGAACAGCATCCACTGAAAGAACTTTCTGCAATAATGGAAATGTTCTCTGTCTGCATTGTCCAATACAGGAACCACTCGCTAAGTGTGGCTATATTGATCACTTGAAGTGTGGCCAGTGTGACTGAGGAACCCAACTTTTAATTTTATTTACTTTTAATTAATTTACATTTAAATTTGAGTAACCATACATGGGTAGTGGCTACCACGTCGAACCACTCAGCCATTGGTATTATCAAAAGTCTACATTTTGTCATATCTGCTTCAAATCGTTTATGTTATCAAATGTTACAAATCTATTCCCCTTTCTCTTCTGCTGAATTAATCACCATCTTAAAGTTGATACTTATCTTTTTCGTTTATATTTTAACACTTTTACTGTATATGAATGGATCTACAACAATATATGGCAATGTTTTTCACATTTTAATAATTTACATGCATGGTAACCTGTTCCGTGCATCATTCTGCAACTCGCTTTTTTTTTGCTCAGTCTTGTTTTCTCAACTGACATAGCATCGGTTCATTTTCACCACTGTGTAGTATTCCACAGTGTGAGCATACTTCCATTTATTTCTCACTCTTCTATTGAGGAATGTTTATTACTAATAACACTGTGGTTAACATTCTAGGATATATCCCTTTGGGCAGCAGGCTAACAGCTCTAGAGGATATTCACCAAGAAGCAATAGTTAGGTCAGGTTACATAGCTTTAACTTTACTAGATATTCCCACTCTTCAGCAAGGTTGTGCCAACTCACACCCCCACCAGCAGCAGAGAAAGGTCCTGATTCCTCACCTCCCCCAGCTCATTGACACTTGGTATTCTCAAGTTTTTAAATTTCTGTCAAGCAGATGAGTGGTATCTTGTCATTGTTTCCATTTGTATTTCATGATTATGAATGAGGTTAAATATTATTCATAGCTAGCAGCCACTTGGGTTTTCTCTTTTGAAAACTGTTTGGTTATGCCCATTGCCTATTTTTCTACTGGTGGTTAGTGTCATTCTTATTGATTTATAAGAGCTCTTTACATATTATGGATTCAATCCTCTTTCAGTTATATGTATTTGGATATCTTTTCCTAGTTTTTATACTCTCTTCCAACTTATTTATGATTACTTTAGTTGAAAGGCAGTTTTTAATTTTAAGGTGGTCCAACTTGTCAATCTTTTTCTTTAGATCGATATGCTATGATTAAGAAATCTTCCCTTACTCTAGTGTTATTGCTATCCTATATTTCCAACTAGAAATATTTTTTATCTTCCTCTTTGTATTTAGCTCTTTAACGTATCTTAAATTAATTTGTTTGAGTGTATGTGTCCTGTGTAGTTTAGAATCGAATGTAATATTATTTATATGACATGTCTATGCTGCAAAACAAAGTGATACACAAAACTGAGTGTTTAAAACAACCCACGTTTATTATCTCACAGTTTTTGTGGGCCAAGAGTCTAGGTACAGTTTAGCTGGATCCTCTGCTTTGTGTGTCCAAATGCTACAATCTAGGTGTTAGCTTGGGCTAGGTTCTCATCAGAGGCTTGACTGGGGAAAGATCCACATTGGAGCTCCTCAGATTGGTAGTAGAATTGATTTCCTTGAAGCTTGTTTCTTCAAAGTCAGAAATTGGGGGGATAGGGGAAGAGAGAAAAAAAAGAGAACGAGAGCAAGAGACACTGTCGGCAAGGCAGGATTTTATATAATGTAAGGTATCCCATCCTCTTTGTCATATTCTATGGGATAGAAAGAAGCAAGTCATACTCAAGGGAAGGGGACTACACAAAGGCTTGAACATCTGGAAGTTGGATCATGGGGACCACCTTAAACTGTCTTCCATATTGTGCATATGAATCATCACTTTCCAGTATTCTTTTTTTAAGACTTATAGTTTTAGAGAGGTTAGGTTCACAGCAAACCTTAGAGGAAAGTACAGAATTTCCCCTATACCCCCTGCTCCCATACAAGCTCAGCCTCCTCTTTTATCAACATCCTCCACCAAAGTGGGACATTTGTTACAATGGATGAACCCACATTGACACATCATTATCCACCAATGTCCATAGTTTACCTTAGGGTTCACCCATGGTGTCGAACATTCGATTTGTTTGGACAAATGTCTAATGACATGTATCTATCATCATGTTACTATACAGAGTACTTTCGCTCCCCTAAAAATCCTCTACACTTTGCCTGTTCATCCCGCCCTCCCCCAGTTCCTGGCAGCCACCGATCTTTTTACTGTCTCCATAGTTTTGACTTTTCCAGAATGTCATAAAGTTGGAATCACATAGAATGTAGCCTTTTCAGATTGGCTTCTTTCACTTAGTAATAACATTTACAGTTCCTCCATGTCTTTTCATGGCTTGATAGCTCATTTCTTTTTAGTGCTGAATAATCTCCACCAGCATTCATCTGTAGATTGTCCGCCCTTTCTCCACGGACTGGTAATGCTTCCTACAACATTTATGACATGTTCGTAGGCACAGAAGTCTGTTTCTGGACACTTTTTGTTATTGTTGTTGTTCCAGTGATCTTCCTGCCCCTCCTATTTCTCTGAATATGCTTTGGTTTGGGGTCACCAGTGACTTCCATGTTGCTGATAATTATCAGACCTTTCCAGACTTCAGCCCACTAGACCCCCTCAGAGGCATTGGGTACTGTGGACACCTCTTTCCCTCTCGAATCATTCTCCCCAGGCTTGAGGCCCCTCACCATGGGTTTCCTATGCCATGCACTCCTCCTACCTGACGTGGGGGTCCTGGTGTCGTTCACTCTTATGTTCACAGCCCAAGTCATTTCCTCTGTTCATGGGACTAAACCCCATCGTTGGGCGAAGGCGCTCAGTCCCCATCCCAGAATAAAGCCCCCTAGAGTTCCACGTATGAGTAGCTGGTCGCCTGTTAAACTCCACCTGGAAGAACTCCTGGCCATCTCGAACTCAACACGACCACACAGAATCATGGCTTGATTACACCACCCCCCACCAGAAAGAAAAAAAAAAAAACTCATTCTTCATCTTTCTCTAGCAAGAGATGGATCTTCTATCCCTTTGCTATCTCCTCATCCTGTTGAAATATGTCATGGGTCTGACCACCCCGCTCCATCTGCTCAGCTCCCACCCTGCCCAAGGCACTGTCACCTCTTACTCGAGTGTCTCTAGGAGACTCCCAACTTCCACTCCTGCCCTCTACAGTCCATTTTCCACACAGCAGTCAGAGTAATATTTTCAAAAACATAAATCATTTCACATCATCCCCCCACTTAAAATCCTTTCTATGGCTTCCCACTGCTCTTGGAATAGAATCCAGATTCCGCAACGTGCCCTCAATCAATAGTGGGCTGTCACCTCCTCTCCAACCCCATCCATCACCACCCGCCCCCCACTCTCTCCACCTCCCCCCCTCGTTGGACTGTGGAGATGATCTGATTATTTCTCTAAGGGGAAGGAGCATTTGGGGGTGGTCCAAGTGGTCTGAGGGGAAAGGTGCCAAATTTCCCCTCTGAGTGGCAGGGCCTGGGCAGGGCCACGAGCCCCACGGAGGTCAGGTTAAACGGCACTATTTACTTTAGCCCTCTCCAAAGTGTATTTTGGTGGCGGGAGAGAGTTATGAATAAGCTCTTAATTCCAGCGAGGGCGTGGGTCAGCTCTCCAACAGCGGCGTTTATTGACATTCGTGTCTGAGCCCTTGCCCAGCGCCTGACTCTGAGGGGCCTGTCTGTGCATGGGGCTGGTGGCCCCAGCTCACCTGGATGGGGGCCGGACCTACCTGCCAACTCTCTCCAAGGCATCAGTTTTTCCACCAGCACTGACGGGGAATGAGATGGGAGATGCACATCTGAGAGAACTGTCCTGAGCTGGGAGGGACCCAGACCCCATGCCCGGGGGGGAGGCCAGAAGCCAGACACCACCCACAGAACTAGGTGGGTGGGAGGCCGACCAGTTATTTCAAGATCTGTCACCTGGTCAGGCTGTTTGTTTATGTTTTCACTGGGCTGAGGGAATCCTTGGGGCCCAGAAGGGAGCAAGCTGGGCTCACGGGCCCACTCTCTGTGTGGCTCGAGTCCATTTGGGTTCCCCGACTAGGCCTCAGTTTCCCCATCTTCCTTATAACCTTCTGTTCTGTAGATAGAGATGAAAGCACAGAGGATAGTGGCATTTTTGAAGAGTAATATTTGAGAACATTTTCTTAAATGAAAATCAAAAGTTTAAAGATGGCAATTTCTATAGCATTCTCGAAAGAATAAAACTATAGAGTTAGAGAACAGTTTAAAGGTTGCCTGGGAACAGGACAGGGTAGAGTATGGGCCCAATTGTAAAGAGGTAGCATGAAGGCACTCCTCCATGGCGACAGAGCAGTATGAAGCTTGATCGTGGGAGTGGTCAAGGGGCATCTATAGACCGCATCAAGTTGCACAGAACCGCACACATACACCCACAAGTTTATGTGCAAACTGTTGAAAACTGAGTGAGATCCTGTGGTCTAGTTAATGGTATGGTACCAAAGTCAATTTCATGATTTGGAGATTGTGCTGCAGATTGTTTTGGAGATTGTGACTATGTAAGATGTCACCAACTTACTAGCTCTTGAGTCTACAATTGCAAAATAAAAAAGTTAAAGGCAAAGTTTACAAAGGAGGATTCATGTGCCCAAGACCACGCAGTTAGCTGAGAACTAAGTTAGAGTTCATACACGAGCGTCTTGATGGCCAAGTTCTGTCTACTCTTCTGTCACTATTACTCATCTCCTGTTATTTTGCTGCATCACCCCAACCTGTCTCCATCTTCACGTGGCTTCTCCTCTTCTCTCCCCATTTCTTCTCTATGTGCTTCTTATGCAGACACTTGTCATTGGATTTAGGACCCACCTGGATGACCCAGGATATCTCACCTCAAGATCCTTAATTACATCTGCAAATGCGCTTTTTCAAAATAAGGCCACATTCACAGGCTCTGGGGGCTAAGACGTGAAGACTTCTTTGTGGAGATTCTTTACCCCCTCCAGATCCTTTGCACTGATCATGCTGGAAGCAGGGAGAGATCATGATGTCCTCCTGCTTCGAGCCTGAGGCCTCCTCACCGTGAGCTGGCCTCCACTTTCTGTGCCCCATTGCACCCTCCGCTCCTATCCCAGGGCCTTTGCCCATGCTGTTCTCTCAGCCTGGGATGTTCCTTCCTGCACTTGTCAATGACTCCTTCCTGATAGTCTCAGTTCAGATGCAACTTCTTCAGAGATATTCCTCCGAACTCCCATGATGGGCCAAACCCTGGTTACAAATCTGCATAACACCCAGAACCCCTTCCTTGTAGAATTCATCGTGGCTTTAATTTAAACTTCATCCATGGGATTCTCTGAGATGTGCCGGGCAGGCAGGGTTGATGTCTCCATCAGGCACAGGAGGTACAGAGCCTGGGGCCCCGACTACCTTTTGAAGCCCACAAACACGTTCTCACTTCTTTTAAGTCAGAAGAAAACTATAAATGTAATCCATCTTGGAAAACAATGCAGTCAGAAAATATAAGTTTTTATGCTTGTTATAGTAGAAGGGGCCCATAAAGGCAAAGGACTAGTGGCCACGAAAGTCATCCTGCAGTTCTATGAGTAAGCACCACGCTCCCAGCATCTGGCACAGCTTGTGCACATAGTAGGCACTCAGTAAATGTCTACTACTCAAGTGGGGAGGGAGTATGAGAGGGTCCTGGCACGTCAGAGAGGAGGGGCTCCAAGATTTGGTTTCAAGTTCTATTTTCTTCCTTGTTTGCACTTGGCCTTGAGCATATCACCTCCCTTATCTGGACCTGTTTCTTCATTATTAAAATGAAAATGACCACACTCACCCTCTCCATTTATCTCTCTGATGCCTTATGCTCAAGAGAGATGAGCGGTTGTGCCAGCCTGGCATGGTGGTTGGGATCATGAGTGTGAGGCATCACAGGCATTTACCAAGTGCTGACAATGCAGCAGGCACTGTACTCAACTGTCACATCCTCGCAGTGATCCTGTGGCAGATGCTCTGTGCTCTATGTTTGTCCCCATTTTATAGGTGAGAGACTGAGGTTCAGAGAAGGAAAGAGTCTGCAAGCAATCACTCAGCTGGATGGTGGTCACTCATCTGGACAAAAGTCACTGAGCTAGCAAGCGGTCACTGAGCCAGAGAGTGGCCACAAGTGAGTTCTCAGCTGGTGAGTGGTGAGCTAAGGTTCAGGCTCACTGGAGGGGACTTACTCTGACACCAGCATGGAGAGCTAGCCAGGCTTCCTGGGGGCTGGGCCATGGTAGGTCACCTGGAAACCATGAATGTCCAGGCCCCACTGCTGAGGGGCAGTAGATGGAGAGAAAAGGGGTATAGTTATCCTCTTCGAAAACATTCATTTGGAAATAAATGCCTAGATCTTGGCTTGCCACAAACAATGGTCACGCGAGGCCCTCAGAAAAATTGTGGAAGCTTGCAGTAGGCTTTGGAGAGAGAAGATGGGAAAAACAGCCCTCAAAAAGGCAGCAGGGAGGTCTAGCAGAGGGTCGAGTGCATGGGAAGGGAGAGGAAGTAAGGCTGTCCTCTCCCCAGATTGTGCCCAAAGCCTTGCTTTGTTCTCTGCAGTGAGCTGGACACACAGGAGGGGTGGAGGCAATAAGAAAGCCATTCAGCATCGTGGCGAGAACCCATGCATGGGTCCCACAAACTCCGGCTCATCCCAGCTCTGCTCCTTACTTGCTATGTGGCCTCAAGCAAACTGTTTCCCTCTCTGAGCCTCGATTTTTTCATCTGTGAAATGAACTAAGTGTTAGACCACCTTTACTGGGTCACTGAGAAGAGTAAATCAGGCCCTAGATGGCCCAGCATATGTCCAGAAGTCAGTAAGAGGCAGATGGTTTATCAGTTTTCATGAAAAGGCAAAGCTTTTTCCTACCTGTTACCCAAGTCTGAAGACAATCAGACATCCTGGCCTATGATGAAGATGGACATCTCTGAAGGGGCTCAGGAGGGTAATGTAGGAATTTATAAAAAGGCTCTCAGAGAGGGGGGCCGAGTGACTGGGGCAGTAAGGACAGAGGTCACCTTAGTCGGGGTGGGCAGGAAAGCCTTGAATTGAGATCTGAATGACAAGAAGGAGACAGTCCGAGGGCAACATGATCCAGCAGAGGGAATAACTGGGTCAAAGGCCCTGAGGTGAGAAAGTGCTCAGTGTTTCCAAGAAACAGTAGGAAGGTCAGCGTGGCTGCAGCAGAGTGGATGGGGCAGGGCTGGTGTGGGCTGAGGTCAGAGAGTTACCCAGAGTCTGGTCTTGAGGGACTTGTAGGCTGGGGTAGGGTGGGTTCTGTTCCAAGAGCAAGGGGGTTATTGGAGAGATTGGCAGGTCTGAAATATACTTTAAAAGCTCTTTGGTCCAAAGGAGAAGAGTGTAGAAGCCACCAGAGTAGAATCCAGGAGATCAGGGTGAAGGCTGATGTCATAATGCTGGTGACAAATGAAGGTGTCTGGGACTGGAGGAAAAGGTCAGCTTTGGGAACATGACGGAAGGAACTTTGACAGGATGTGCCGGTGAATGGGTGTTCCAGTTGTCCATTGTGTGTAAGAAACCACCTAAACCTTAGTGACATAAAATAGCAATTATCTTACTGCTCGCGATTCTGTGGGTGAGAAGTTTAAGCAGTCTTAGTGGGAATGGCTTGTTTCTGCTCCACACAGTGACAAAGGGACTCACTCGTATGGCTGCATTCCACTAGGAGCTGGGCTGGGCTGGAGACTCCCAGAAGTCTTCACCCACATGCCTAAAGCTTTGGGGCTGGCTGTTGGCTGGAACACTTCAGTCCCCACCAGGTGGCCCGTCTCTCCAGCCCGGGCTTCCTTCCATAATAGCTCAGGGCAGCACAAGAATGAAAATGGAAGCTGCTACGGCCTCTTGAAGCCTAAGCCCAGATCCTCCCCACCCCGTCCTGACTGAGTCGCTTCTGCCACATTCAATTGGCTAAAGCAAGGCATAGGTCTGAGACTAGTGTCAAGGGCAGAAAAAATAGACACCACCTATTAATGGAAGGGACAACACACTTGGACCATGAACTGGCAGGGGAGGAATTCACAGAGATCTTATTCACCAACATCTAGCACAGATGGGTTGTGGGTAGACAGGAGGAGAACTCAAGACAACTCCTAGGGGTTTGGCTGAGCCACTGGGCAGATGGTGACGCCATTAATTGAAATGAGGAAGACTGGGGGACAAATAGGTGAATGGTGAGAAAGAGAACCAGGAGTTCAGCCTTCGCTCTACTTGTGCTAAGCTGGCCACCTAGACGTCTGCCATAACAACAGGGGCTGCCTGTGGAAGAGGAGGGAGCTCCTTCTAGCCCCTTCGATGTGTAGCGATGCTGAGAGGCAGGTATGATTGGCTCCCATCTAGAGACGAAAGACTCTGAGGCTCAGAGCGCTGATATGTTTTACCTACAGTCACCCAGCAATTTAGTCTCAGAGGTGGGATATGAACCTTGGTTGAGCAATGGGAATCTTCTCCCTCTTGCTCACCATGGACACAAAGAGCTGGTCCGGGAATGCCGCCTTGCTATTACAGATAAAAGCATGGCTGGTATGTGTTGGCTTAGCATGCACCAGGCCTTGCCAAGTTGTCATCCCAACAACTAACCTTATAGAGTAGGTACTATTATTGTCTGCATGTTACAAAGGAGGGAACTGGGGCTCAGAGAGGAGAAGTGATTGGCCCAAGGTCACACAGCAATAATGCTTCAGAGATAGAACTTGAACCCAGGCCGTCCTGACCCTAAAGTCCAGCTTTCAGCCATTCCCCCTGACCATCTTCTGCCATCTTTGGCACAACCATGCTCTCATTTGGGACTCATAAGGTGGCAACCCCAAAGACCTTACCCCAGGGATCTACATCAGAGGTTGGCAAACCACAGCCTGCCTCCTATTTTTGAAAATAAAGTTTTATTGGAACACAGAACCACACTCATTCTGTCTCGTGTCGTCTGTGACTGATTTCGTGTTCTGGTAGCAAAGTTGAGTAGTACCTAAAATATTTACTATCTGGCCCTTTACAGAAAAAGTGTACAGATCCTGACCTAGAGAAAAATGGTCTGACCCTGGCTGCTTATTATGGAAATGAGGAGAATGAGGCCCAAAGAAGGGAGCCCCCTTTGCTGAGGCTACAGAGAAGCAGAGGGGAGATAAAAACAGAGGCCTCGTGACTCGGTCCTTTACCCATTTAGCTAGTGGAACCCTCAAGAAACAGTATGCTGTGAGGTGGGACCCAGGACAGGTACATCTTGATGGGAAAGCAAGGGAAGCTGAGAAAGTCTCCTTGCCTGCTGAAGGAACTTCTCATTCAGCTGGGAAGGTAAAAAGCCAAGAGATCTTGGTTGCTCTGGCTGTTTGATCCAACCCCTTCCAAGGCTCTACATGTTCTAGAAAATGTAGCCTCTGACCTCCTCAGTCACCAGGACCCTCTAGTCCCCAACGGAGCCCCATCTGCAATGATTCAGAATATAATAAAAAATCGGTGAGGAACCCAATCTGAGGCTGTCAGGTGGGAAGCCTAGCCGGGGGCCTCCTTCTCCCCCAGATGGCCCAGGTCTCTTTCCCTCTCACCAAGCGCATTCCTAGCTCCAGTTGGCTCCTCCCAGCTGAAAATAAAAGTCCTTCAAACATCACAGGGGTTCCGAAGACTTTTTTCAAGTAACCCCCGCAAACAGCGGCTTTTCAAGCCACACACAGACTGAATCAAGCTCCATTTGTTTCCAGAAGGCCGAGGGGCAGCGGTTTGGAAAAAAAGAACCTTCTCTAAAACTCATGGGAGGCGAAGGCGGGGTCAGAGGGCGCATTCCGTTTGCTAAGATGCATTGACAAGCACCGGGGCCCCCTCAGCCCGGCCAGGAGCCCTGGGGAAGGGGAGGGGGCTGCAGCAGGGGCTGGGGCCTCCAAAGCAGCCAGCCTCAGAAATGTTCCCCTGACTTGGCCACAGAGAGTAGAAGGGGGAAACCTTCTCCCTCGCCGGGCCCCCACCTCCTGCAGATTTGCCAAAAAAGAATCCCGAGTCTCTGGAAGGGACAGAGCAGAGAGGTTTAACCAAGAGATGTTTTTTTTTTTTTTTTTCTTTTTGGTTGGTTTGGTTGGTTGAGTTTAGCCTGAAATTGGAAACGGGGGTTGGGGAGAAGCAATGAACAATGGAGAGAGCTGGAAGTTTTTCTTGACCATTTGCAAGAGGGAAGCAAGCATGGATTGGGAGGTCCCTGGGTAAGTCCAGGCTTGGCTGTCTGTCGAGGGCTAGGTGATCTTGGACAGCTGTCTGTACCTCTCTGAGCCTCAGTTTCCTTGGCTTCGACTGGAACCTGACTCCTGGGTTTGGACAATTCACTAAGATGATGACAAAGGGTGAGAGGCACCTGTGTGAGGATACGCAGAGCAGGTGCTCCAAAATGCTGAAGGTGGAGGTGGATGAGGGTCAGCAGGGAGGCTAACGGGGTGCTGAAAAACGGGGTGGGTGCAGATGGGCAGTGAGATGAGGCCGTAGTGTCGGCAGGGAGGGAACCTGACCTGGAAAGAGGGTCACCTCTGAGTCATGAAGCGGCACCAACTGAAAGAAACTCAAATAGAGAGTATTTTGTCAAAATCTCCTCTCCAAAGGGGGAACTGAGGCAGGGAGCACGCAGGACAAGTCGGTGACCCAACTCTTCACATCACCTTAACACTCAGCCCAGCCAGCAGTTTTCCCAATTCACCTTCTCCTGGTGGCAGTTTGGCTAAATCTCTTTAAAGGTAGGTCAGGTATATCCTTCTACTATAGAAAAGAGAGAGCCACAAAAATTAAGAAACAAGGAAAGAAAACTTGCCTTTCTCCCCACAAAGGATAAGAACTCACAGCCCATGTGTTTTGGCCTCAGCTGGGGCTAAAAGAATGTGTGGGAAATATGGCAGAAGATTATAATTCTTTACGCAAAATAAATTCATGGGAAGTATGACTGTGGGGTCATTAGGGCTGGAGCAGCCAGCAAAGCTTCAGCTCCATGTCTCTCATAGGCAGCAAGTTCCCATAAGCAACTCCTGGGTGTGCAGAGGGAAAAGCAAACAGAAGTCTGAGGAATGACTTTGAGAGAGACACCTCCTTCTACTGGGCTAACTTCATCATCCCAAACCACCCTCCAGGCGGGCACCAATAGTTTTCAGTTTTATAGGAGGGGGTGCATTGTGCCTCGAATCTCATCCTTCCAGACCCAGGATTTCAGACACACCGTGATGGAGGCCGCCCCATCAGCCTGTCCCATGCGTCTCCTGATAGTGCCAACCTCCCAAGGCAGCACCGAGATGTCAAAAGCCACTGTGATCTCCCCTTTCTCTTCTCAATGTTGGAAGACACCTGTGTCCACACCCCCTCTTGCTTACTGCCTCATGTAAAACCAGGCGACCCAGGCTTTCCTGTAACAATTAGATGTTCCAAACTCACGTCTCCTGATAACTACTTAGGAACTGAGTTTGCAGGCTTCCTCCAGGAAACCCCGCAGGACCAGTGAACTGTCTTATATTTCCTCCAGCAAGATTCTCAGGATTGGAAATGATGAAAAGGCCTCCCAGTAGGTGAGCCTGGGCTGTCATGGCGCATGTGTTACCATTGCTCCCCACACAATGCCTGGACCTGGCCTGGCTCGCTAGACATGGGTGGCCCCCAGTGCCTGTAGAGGAAGGCTCCTCGGGGTCCTTAAACTCATTACCCTCCCCGCCAACAAGCTCGTATTCCTGATCAAGCCAACCCACTCGCCTGCTGGACTAATGCCACAACCTCCGTTCTTACCTGCATGTCCCCCATTCCACCTCCAAGCTCCCCCCGCCAGGAATTGGTGCTTTCCGGATGCTCTGGATAAGATCGCTCCTTCCTCTGCAATTCTCCCCATTGGTTCTTAATAGTCCTCCGTCAATGAGGAAAGTCACAGTTCCACACACTGGGCTGGTGGGAGGGTTCCACGGCTGAAAAGTAGACCGCACTCCTGGGTAGCTCTGGGGATCAGTACTTTGTAAAGGTCCCCCAGGATATTCTGATGATGGCAGATCACCAGCAGGAGTGTGGAGGTAACACCCTGATAAATGGCTTCGCCTGCACTTGCAAAGGAAGGGCCAGACCCAGTCTCTGTACTGTAATCTCACTGAGTAGCCAGATACTTTGTGGAGTTCTGGGGGAAACAGAATCACCGGCCTCAACTGCCTTTCTGTGACAACCCAACCTTGAAACAGAGGCGGGGTGCAAGGGGTTAACTACCCACAGGTCAGGTAAAGGGACCTCTGTGTGCTACGTTCTGACCTCAGTTTCAACAGCCAGAACCCTGAAGACAAGAGACCACATGTTTACGTTGGCAGCTGGGCCAGACGGTGGGAGGAACTGATGCCCAGCAGGGCCTGGAAAAGTCGGCTCATCCTGCTGGGCCAGGCCAGCCTCACCAGGGTCCCTGCTCTGCCACCCGCCACCCCATTACCTAAGCCCCACACAGGACATGACTGCATGGTCCGGGAGTGAGGGGCAGCAGGCAGCTGAGACAGGGCGGCCATTCACAGAGCCACCCCAGCTCGGCTCAGATGCAGCCCTGAGTGGGGCCTGCGGCAGAGACTTCTCTCTCTCGCCCATTTATTCGCATGCCATGGGTGCCAGATGTGGAGAATACCTGATGGGGGCTAAGGGGCCAGGACAGACCTGGCTGACGCCCCCACAGAGCTCGCGGCCCAAAAGGAAATGTGCTGTAATGGAGGGTATGAGGCCCAGGGTGAATCAGGAGCAAGGGGAACCGCACGTCCCTCACCTGAGCCCACAGAAAGAGGGCTTCAGTGAGGGCCTCTGGGGGAGCATGAGATTAATGCCATTTCAGAGCCTGTCCAGCTTTGGGGAGCATCCCAGAAGTCAAAAAGAGACATTTGACCTGGCTCTTGTTGGATAGAGAGAAACTGACCCATCTGACAAAAAAAGAGGAAGGTACTCCAGATGGGGAAGAGCCTTTAGGTGGCTGGAGCAGACGAGAGGCATCACGTGATGTCTTTGAGGAGGAAGGAGGTGGCGGGAAAAGCTCCCCCTGCAGTAACAGTCACAGCCTTCATTTAGGCCAGGTAGCGGGGCACAGTGGCCTGAGCAGCAGAGTCGGAATCAGGCCTCCTGGGAGTGAATCTCAGTTCCACCACTTGCCGCCTGTGAGACTTCAGGCAAGCCAGTTTGCCTTGCTTCCATTTCCACATATGTGAGATGGACACAAACCAATGGGCTGCAGATAAGGTGGATTCCACTTAACCCATCGAGACCCTCACGCACGCATGGCCCTCACTCTTGTGAAGGTCTTGGCCTCCCAGGGGCACTGAGTGGGGCTTAGGAGACCAGCTCTAGCTCTGCTCCCTGGGACCACTCCCCCTGCCTCTGTGGCCCTCAGGCGCTTCATCTCTGAGATGAACTGTCTCCTCACCCCTTATCGCCCTCATTGTGCCTATGATGGTTCTCTGGGATGGGAAACCAAAGAGTGCTTTGCCGGTAGAGGAATCTCTGTCATTTACTGGGGCCCAAACTGGGGCTCTGAGTTGAAAGCAGCCTGGGTTCCAGTCTTTACGGCAAGGTGCTTCGCCTCAATTCTGTGCCTCCATTTTCCCATTCATAAAACCCAGTTCATTTAACCCATACCACAACCCCTGAGGGTTGTGGTATGGGTTAAATGAACTGGACCAGAACCACCTTGGGGCTCCTTCAGTCCCCAGACCACTGGGTTCCACCCCAAGAGGTATCAGTTTGCATTGACAAGTTCCCAGGTGATACTGCTGCTGCTGGGTTGGGGCCCACACTGAGAACGACCAGTCTAGTGCATGCAAAAGGCTGAACGTAATGCCTTGTATATGGTCCATTTCTCTCAAAATTATAGCTCTGGTCATGGTATTAAAGATATAATAATAGTAATAATATTCCTCTTCCCGTTAGATCTTATAGCCATGCACACCATGGAATTTGATTCAAACCCTGTGCCCAGCACTTTGCCAGACCCTAGCCCCCAAGCTGATGTAATAACCCTGGGTCAGCAAAAGCAGTCCCCAGCCTCCCCAGGACTCCCCAGAGTTGACTCACTAGCACCCTCAGTTATAACCTCACAGGCAAGAAGGAAGTTACTGGGGAGGTGTGAGCTGGTTTCAGGCCCCACCCTCTCCCACCTGCTTCCCCATCTCCCCATCCTTGCCTTCTACCCCTTAGTTCCCTGAAGACCTCTAAAAAGAAATCCTAGCTGTCCCTTTTATCCCTTTGTCCTTCCCAGAGTAGGGGTCTCTTTGGAGCCATCTCCCGTGCCCAGACAGGCTAAGAGACCCTTCCCCAAAACCATCGTCTGATCTCCATCTTTCCCCTATGACATGTGCCACCCAGTAAGGAGATTCAGACATTCATCCTCCACTTCTGGGCAAAGGCCAGCTTGCTGGGGCTGTACATAACATTCTGGGCCCCAGGTAACAAACTCAGGAGGAGGCTTAGGATTGAACGAGGAAGAGAAATGTGTAAAAGAATAGAGTACAAGACAGTAGGGAGTGGTGGGGACTATGGCAAATTAGAGTACAGGCCCTGCCTGTAAGAGGCTATGTGGCTTCAGTTGGTTATTGCCACATAAGAATGTGGAACCAGAATGCCCATTTCTACTTAGTTCTTTGAGAGAAGCTAGAAATTTAGGTTTGTTTATTCATTTGTTTGTTTGTTTGTTTGTTTGTTTTTAGGTAAGAGTTGCTGACTTTCCAAACCATACAAGAAACAAATTTAAAAAAATCAGTAAACTGGATTTGGACATTAAGGCTGTAGCTTATGACTCTATTCCAGGCTAGTGAGTCCTGCAGACCAGGAATCTAGCAATATGGTCCCTGATTAAAAGGGTCTCCTGGTCAATACTGCTGAGCAATAGGCATTCTTAATCCCCTCCAGGAGTCCCAGTGGGCATTAGCATATGAAAGACTCTGTAAAGGTCTGTAGGAAAGAGACCTGATTGACTTTGTGAAGCCCAGGAGGGCAGTGGTGCTCCACAGAACCTATCTTGAGACATAGCCGCTCACAGAGCTGTGACCTCTGCAAAGTGCTCACCATTTCAAAGGTTTGCGGACCCCTTGAGGTCCGTCTAAACTGTGAATTAGGAACCTTCTTTCATCTACTGACGCAACAATAGTTACAGAGACTGTTCCGGGACAGGCATGGTGCGAGCTCTGGGGACCCACTGGTGACAGAACAGACATGCGTCCCTGCCCTGCCTGGTGGAGCCCATGCCTAATAACTACATTTGCTCCCACCAGCAAATCCAGCTTTCCTGTCACATGACACTAACACACACATAAAACCTTTGTCAGCCAAAAGTGAGGGCTGATGGAAAATCGCAAAGACCTGGAGCCTAGCCCAGCGCTGTTGTGAATGCACCGTGAGACATCCGGGGAACGTTTAGTCAGCACATGTGAACTGAGCACCTATTATGCCCAGGAACCGAACTTAGTGGTGGGGACACAGTTTGAATAAGAGAGACCCCAAGACCTGGCCCCTACCATTATAAGCCTTGCGGTAGAGAGGAGGTAGAAAAAACAAAGGGAGTGAGGAGAATAATGAGAAAAAAAATTAAACGAGTTTTTAAAAATGTTTTTAAAGTTTCATGAAGGACATAAGAGACTGAAATAGAAAATATAATGAGCTGGGAAACCTACCTACTTTTGATGGGGGTGGGTGGTCAAGGAAAGTCTCTCTAAGGAGGTGGCATTTATACTGAGACCTAAAGGGCAAGGAGATAACCATGAAAGAGGTTTCCAGGTGGAGGGCTGCACATGGGCGAAGGCCCTGAGGCAGGGAAGCGATAATCACAGAGGAGAATGGCATGAGACGAAATTGGAGAGGTCAGAAGGGCTCAAATCATGTAGTAGCTGCAGGTTGTGTGTATCAGTTAGCTAATGCTGCCTGACAAACAACCCCCAAACTTGGTCGTGTATAAGAACTATGATCTATTAATATAGCTCACAGTTCTAGGGGTCAGCTAGGGACTAGAAGGTGCTCTGCTCTGTGTTTTGCTTGGCTCCACATGTCCCTCATCTTCCTCTTGAGACCAGAGGGCTAGCCTGGTATGTCCGTCTCATAGCAATGACAGAAGCACAAGAGAGTGAGTGGGAGCTGCAAGGCTTCCTGAGGCTTAGACTTGGCATTGACACTCTGTTACTTCTGCTTCATTCTGTTGCCCCAAGCAACTCACGTGGTCACATTCAGAAGCTGGAAATGACATCCCGCCAACAGTGAGAGAGCACAGGAAGGGAAAGAGAGAGAGAACGGTGATGAGGACAATGACCACGAGATGGAGAAAAGTAAAGGAATTCTAGAGCCATTTAAGGGCTGAATCGACAGGATTATTGCCAATGGACTGGATGTAAAGAGTAAGGAAAAAGATAAGACTTGAATTCGGTTTCCAAACTTCTTTCAGAACGATAGGATGGATGCATACGGGTGTGAGAGGAAGGAAAGTTTAGGCATGGGGGTTCACCCCAGCCTGCCGTGGCCCCTTATTCCTCATCTGCACCATTAGAGATGAAGGGAGCCTCCACCACCACTGCCCCTAGCTAGCCCAGGTCCCTCTTTACCCCCACCCCACCCAGAGCCCAAGCTTCCTGTGCCCGTGTACAGTGAAGACCAGACGACAGCCCCTCTGTGAAATACGACCTCCATAGCTCACAGCCAGGCTGCCACTGGGATGATGTGTTGTTACCATCCATCACCCGCCTCACGGGCACCCAGTGCCAGACTTCGGCAGCTGCCCTTCACCAGGACACTTAATTATAAAAGTCTGAAATTTTCCCCCACGGGCCTGAAAAATAAAGGCTTTGTTTATCAACAGCGAATTCGGAGGGTCCCAGGGGAGAGCCAATAGATCAGAGTGGCTGGCAGAGGCAGTTCAGATCCTGCGGCCCAGTGACGGGTGGGGGGAGTGAGGCTTCCTGGGAGCTGTCACCTCGACCCCCACCACCACCCCCAGCTTCTCTCTGGTTCTTCACAGGAATATTGGTCCCCAAAGCTCTGGATCATCTTCTCACCGGTGCTGCGTCTGAATTTGCTGAAAGCGAACTCCATTGCCACAGATGCTCTTGGCCCCTCTTTTGGGTTTGCTAGCGCATCTGAAAACTCACTAGGGCTCATGGATAGCAGGGGTGGCAGCAGGCACAGCAGGGCACCGAAAAAAACCACGCAGTGTCACTGCTTCCAAGAATCTGGGCTCATCTAGCCTAGTGGTTCTCCAAGTGCGGTCCCTGGACCAGCAGAATCAGCCCGACCCAGGAACTGGCTAGAAATGCACATTCTTGGGCCCCATCCATGATCTAAAGAGCCAGCAATTGATTGCTGGAGGTAGGCCCAGTGATCTGTTTTAACAAGCCCTCCAGGGGACTCTGACACATATTCAAGTTTGAAAGCCACCCATTAATTCACACCCAGCCTCCACTTTTGCCTCTGGGCCAGCAAGGCTCTAGAGAAGTGGGCTTATCTTGTCTCCAGGTTACCCCAAAAGCAGAGGCAGCATAGACACTGGAGACAGGTTTCCACAATCCCCACATCCTGTCTGCAATCCCAGGCTGATAGCTGAGTCTTTCTGAGCTTCCATTTTCTCTTCTACAGTATGGAGTTAAGAAGGTTAACCTTGTAACCAGTGGTCAAGGTTAAAGGAAGAAGGCCTCTGGTACCCATATGATGTTCAGTGCATGTGAGCCCTTCCCTGGGTCTCCCTACACTGGGAGAATGGCCACCCCTCTTAAATGCACAGAGAAGGCCTCTCCAGCACTCCTGGGACCTACCTGCTGCAGGAAGGTGGTTAGTCTTGGCTGACGCACAGCTCCAGGCCAAAACCTGTACCAGGCCAGGTGGTACCTGAAAGATTCCCAAGCAAGTGTCCCTTCTTTTTATGCATCCTCTAGCTTCATTCCTGGGTGGCAGAAATTAGGGGGCTCCAAGTTTGGGGGAGAGCTTCAGTGAGAGAAGAGGACTCTCAGAAGTACAGAGACAGGAAATAAGAAGGCAGCCTAGGCACATCTCAGGTACCTCCGGAGGACAGTGTCTGGAGCCCTGGCTGGCACGCTTGCCACAGACATGCAGGGCCATCGCAGGCTTATCTTCACAGTCACCATCTCTTTGGCTCCTCACCCAGTCTTGAGGTGAAGAGCAGGATCCCACAGCCCATTGGTGCCACAACCCATTGGTGCCACAGTCAGGACTTGAACCCAGGTCCGTCTGGCTCCCTGACCTCTGGGGCTCTTTCTACCAAAGGTTTGAAGATAGAGAGGAATGGTTCTCCTCCAGGGGCGGGGAGAGAGGTGCCCCTGGCACTGTCAGACTCTGGAGCAGGTGCTACGGGAGAAGGGATATAGGTAAAAGCTGAACTTGATCTTTGCCAAGTGATAAGTCCAAGAAATGTCCAAGAAATGTCCTCTTCCAGATTTAATCTCCTCAGGACATGAGGAGGCCATGGTGCAAGCCATCAAGTGTGGTGCACAGACTTCTGTGGAAACATTAAGGGGCTGACTCTCTCTCTGGGACCCAGCTGTAAACCAGAGAATTAGACTAAGTGAACCCCGCCCTCCCCCCCACCAGGCTCTGAGACTCTGCATCCATTGAGTCCTTTTGTATCTACAGAGTACCAGGTACAGGGAGCTGCCTACTAAGTGCAGAAGGGCTCAGGGAGTGATTGCCCCAGGCCTCCTAGAGGAGCCGGGTCAAACCCCAGACCACCGGACCCCCTTTCTCTCTCCTCCCCCATGCTGCCTCCTGCCAGAAGTGCGATCTGCATGGCTGCTTTGGCCCCCCTCACCAGGGAACCTCCTCTTTAGCAGCAATTGGCTTATTGAGCACGGAAAGGTCAGCTCCCTTGTCGCCCAGTGAAGAAAGTGGCTGTAAAACACTGACCTTTCACCAACTGCAGGATTTTAATGATCCGTGCTCTTGATCCACCCCTGCTCCCTATTCCCAGGCTTGGGAAAGACTCAGCCCCTCTAGAAGCAACTTGGGCAAGAGCTCAGGGACCAAATTTCTGCCGATAGCCCCACTCTAGCAAACCTTATTTATATGACAACTGTCTCCTCCACACCCAAATGGTCATATTCAACTTGACTGCTGAAAGAAAGGGGCATGGGATGCAGGCTGATGGCTAGCACAGTGGGTGGTGAGCACTTAGCCAATTTTGCAGGAAGGGGGTGAGAAGGAAGAGAGGGAGAAGGTGTTCTTGGGGACTTGATCCTTGGGATGGCCGTGCCCCTTTATCAGTTAAGACTCTTGCAATGGGCATTACAGAAACCCAAATTCAACTTGGCCTTTTCAAAAAAAGGACAGAAAAGGAATATCCTAGGGAATTGGGGAGGAGGGTGATGGAACTCATATATCCTGATTGTGGTTGACGTTACTTGACTATATGTGTTTATCAAAAGGCAAGCAACTGTACACTGAAGAATGTGAACTTGACTGTAAGGAAATTATCCCTCAGTAAACTTAACACCTCTCCTAAAAAAAAAAAAATAACATATATATTGAAGTATCCAGGGTTATGCTGCTTTCAAGCAAGGCTTGTCTTGATCCAGCAACTCAAACAGTCTCTCTATCTCTCTACTCTGTCTTCTCTGGTGCCTATTTCTCTCTCTCGGCTGTACCCAGAAGCTCCAAGGTGCCCAGAAGTTTCAGGGTCTCTTGTCCTGGTGGTAATTTGGCCACATCCTTCTCACTTAGGTAAGAGAGAGAGAGTCTTTTTTTCTGGTAAACCCAGGAAACACCTCCTTGCGTCTCATTAGCTCTCGATCGGCCACCCATGGTGAACCCCTGAACCACACACCGTGGCTTGAGGATGGAAAAGGCTGACAGATTGAGGCAGCTTCCATGGAGTGGAGGGTGGGTTCTATACCAACCTAACCCCAGGACTGAGAATGGGAGATGAGGTGTACCCCCAAAGCAACACCGAACAGGCCTGGTAGGAGAAGGGAAAGACAAATGCTCACTACATTCCCCCTTTGGAAAACTCAACCTGTTACTTATGGAAGCCCCTCCCCTTCCTGTTGGCCTCTTCCAACACTGTCATTCTGCAGGGACCCATCCCAGCCTCCTTTTTCCTACCCATTTGGAGTACACTGACCAAATTTCATTGCTAAGACTTCAGAGAAGACAGAACCCAGGCCCCGCTCAGAAAGGCTGGAGATATTCATACAGCAACACTCACTGCTGACACAGGCCGTGCCCCCACAAATACACACGCATCCTCCCAGCGGCCCCCATCTTGTTCCAGGAGAAGAAGGAGGTCGTTTGTGGATGACAGGCAAAAGAAGTTTACCAGCCCAGAGGGATTTCAGAACTTGCACCTACTCCACAACCCCACACAGTGATAAACAGAGAAACTGAGTCACAGAGCCCTGAAAGATATCTGGCAAGATTGGTGTGGAAATATGCCAGGCCTGGAATCATGGCCTCCTGGCTTCCAGTCTGCAACCCACAGCCCACTGGTTCTGTGTTTCTGAGCAAGTCCCTTCTTTCCTCTGAGCAGTGGAGTCTTTATCTGCAAAATGAGAACGAAGGTGTTCCCCCGTTGGGCGGGTCCAAACCAGACTGTAATGGGGGTACTCAACAATGACAGATCGCAACCCTAATCATTGATGTGGGTCATTCATCGCATTTCAGGAACGCAGCATGTCGGCGATCCATGCTTCTCTCTGCTATTCTTTTTATTTAAAAAAAAAAAACCAAAAACCAAAACAAACAAGCAAACAAAAAAACATCTTAACTAGTTATTCCACTGTCTTAGTTTGGATTCCCTCAGAAGTAGACCCCGAGATGAGTAGTTACTTGGTATGTGCAGAAAGTCCTTGCTGGGGAGTGGAAGAATGAGTGAAGGAAGAAGGCAGTCATAAAGGATGCGTCAGGAAGGGCAGTTACCTCCATGGGCAACTGGGGCTCAGTCCCATCGGGGAACATCGGGAAATTCTACAGAACACACACTCGAGAGTTACACAGCCTGAGAAGGAAGGCAGCTGGGGTATCAATATACCAACTCTCATCCATTAGTGGTTGAGGGTTTCCTGGGAGGGTTAATCCCCAGCCCCTTCCTGCCTACTCCTCAAGAAGGCGGAACAAGTTCTGGTAGCCAGACAAACCCTCAGACCAAGAGCTTTTAGTGCTGGCCATTGGATGGGGCTGGTGTGCACAGAAACGCTTGGTGTCAAGGGAATACAAGTGGGGCTCCAACAGCACATGTCACACCGTCTTTCTTGCTTCACATGGAGAAACACTTTATCTCCTCAAACTCCAGCTTAAAGTATAACTTCCTCTATGAAATATTCTGCAAATCCCTCAAGAAAAACTAGAATGTGCCTTCTTGCAACAACTTCATCTCGTCTCTAACATGAGCATTGCTCTCGTTCACTTGCCAGATGTTTCTTCAAAGGCAGCTGGGTGCCAGGCACTGCTCGAGCCTCAGGTCACATTGCACTATGACCATTCTTGACTTGCTTGTGAGCACTGGACCATGAGTTCTCTGCAGATGAGGCTGTGTCAGATTCATTTCTGCAACGCCAGTGCCTAGCACATAATAAACACTCGGTGTAAGTGATGGCGGATTGAAACTTCAAGGTAAAAAGTAAATCTGATGGTATGTGAAAAATACATGGCTTGGTACAAAACCTGCCGAAATAGAAAACCCTACGAAATAGTAGTTAATGTGTGAGTACAAACTGCATGAGTCCCTGTGGAACACATCACCACTTTGATCTGTAACCGCCTTGCCCCAGGCATTCAACGACAGCGTTTGCATTCCCTTGGGAGCCCCCAGCGCAGAAGCCATCTAAAATTAGACCTGCCCCTACTGATGCTCAAAAATAGAAGGACTTTGCATTCCAAGATGCCAACAGGTGCTGAGCAACAGTTCATGGACCAAAATAAATTGTTACACACTGGGACTTAAAATTAGATGAACCCTCTTGGTTCAAACTGTTGTCAGTGTCGGGTGAGTTGTCTTCAATAAAGGGTTGAGAGGAGGGAGTCCAAACTCTTCAAGGTATGAACTCAGGACTCAGAGGGCATCTGCAGTCCAGTCGGCTCTTCATATCCACTGGTTCTGCATCCGTGGATTCAACCAATTGCGGATCAAAAATACTCAGAAAGAAAAAAATGTTGCTATGCAGTTGCTGATGTGTCCTAGGTAGTTAGGCCTGTGATGGTCGCATCTGTACTGAACGCGTACAGACTTTTTTCCTTGTCATTATTCCCTAAACAATATAGCATAACCACAATTTACATAGCATTTACATGGCATTTGGTATTATAAGTAATCTACAGATGATTTAAAATATACAAGAGGATATGCGTAGGTTATATGCAAATACAATGACACTTTATATAAGGGACTTGAGCATCCATGGATTTTGATATTCGTGCAGGTCCTAGAACAAATACTCCACAGATATCATGGGACAACTGTACTGAAAATCTACTTGATGTCAGGTCCTGTGTCAACAGCCTGGCTTGAATTTTGTAGCTGGGTGTGCACAGAGCTGCTGGGAAAACAGTGCTACCCTTATTATGCCACCTTGCAAATGATGCAGCAGAATTTCATTCCAGGGACTTGCCTAAAGGTACCCTGCTGACAGAAGGCAGAGCAGGTTTTGAGACTCTGCTTCTCACTGCTGCTCCCGGTTTGACTCAGGAAGTCAGACCACCCTCATCCACTTCTGGTAGGACCCCCATCCACCAATGCTACTTCCTTGAGTAGCCTTTGTTTGGGTTACATAACCTGGCCACAGTAATTGGGTGAAGTGATGTGCAGCTGCCCAGGTTGAGCTGCTCATTGGTTGGCCAGGAACCAATGAGGTCTGGCTGGAAAAGACGAACTGGACCACTCAAGAGATCTCAGATAACTGCACGAGAGAATGCACAGTTAGCAAGTCTCCTAAAAGTAAAAAAACGAAGCAGATGCTACCAAGGAGAGAGATGGGGCAGCAGCACAGAGTGACAAGGTTACATAATGACCTTAGAGCAGCAGAGTATATCACAGCGCATCCTGAATTCATCCCTAGGAATTTCACCCCCTTTAACAGAAGAAAGTAACTGCTGATTGGAGAGGTCGCCGAGTAACGCTGAAGAGAGATGAAGACAAGGTCTGGGGTCCCAAGTTCTTCCAATCTAGTGTGTGCACATGAGTGTGGGTGCCCATTCACTTGTGTGTGCAGCTCTGTGAAGGGCTTATGCGTGCCTATGCGTGAGCGTAAGTGTGGGTGTAAGCAGATGTGGATGCCACACCAGAGGAAAGCGGCAACCGGGGATTCAGAGCAGGTGGCCCTCAAGGCAGCTGCAAAGGTGCCCCCACCCCTCTGGGAACCTCCCCACATTTCTCGGCTTTCCAACAACAGCTCCGCCAGGGCTCAGCTGGAAATTGCTGTCGACACCGAGACAGAAAGGGCCTTTCACTGCCTAGGCCCCCATGGCCTGATGGCTCTTCCCAGAGCTAACACAAGGAGTCTCTGTGAGTTCCGGGAGGAGCAGGCTCCGCTTGACAGAAAGTTTCCAAAAGAGTAGATTTTAAGTCTGACTCAGTTGAATGCCCTTGATCTCCCTCTAAAAAAGCCTAAAATAGCAAGTGAGTCCTACTCCGAGTTTCTAGTTGAGGTTAGGTAAGGCTCTGCCCTCACCAGCTACTGGCCTGTTCTCTGTGTGCTACTGGACAAAGAATCGGGCCTAGGAAGCAGCCCCAGGAGGCTTCAATCCAGAATCTCCCACTCAGTGTCCCTGAGCAAACTCAGCCCTCACTGAACCTCAGTTTCTTAATCAGTTATGTCAGAGAAATAATGGTTCCTTCTTCATAGGTCTTTCCAATCAAGATACAAAGTCATTGCTCAGTAATGGTTAGTTTCTTTGAGCACCTGGCATAATGACCTAAAATAAACTTTGTACTAAGGATCAGGAATTCTGGCTTCCACTTGTTCACCCAGCCATTGACACACTCATGACTTTGAGCAAATCCCTTTATCCTCTCTAGACCATAATTGTTCTCAGCTCTAACATAAACGTGTAGCCCCAATTCATTCATTTGTTCTTACTATATACTGGATCCTATGATCAATATGGTTGGTGCAGACGTGAATGAGACAAAGAGGGTTACTGGGGCATCTGGGAAGGCTTCCTGAAAGAGGAGGCATTTAGGCCTACTCCTTTCTTTCTCTCTCTCTTTCTTTCTTTCTTTCTTTCTTTCTTTCTTTCTTTCTTTCTTTCTTTCTTTCTTTCTTTCTTTCTTTCTTTCTTGGGAGATTGCAAGAATAAGGAACATGTCTAAAGAGAAAAGGAGTCTACTCCAGGGCGCTCCTAGGTCTGTTTGTCAACTGGCTCACTGAGTACAGGGCACACAAGTGCACATTGGCACAGGCGTGTGTAGACATGCAGGACACACACCCACCAGAAGACAGAGTTCGACAGGCTCAGAGACAACATCTCAGGAAAAGAATAGATTCGAAAGAAAACAGGAAGCAACTGCAAATGTTCAAGCCTCCCTCAGCAGCCCCATTCTTGTTCTACACTTCATGAAAATGAGATCGGACGGCGGAGGGCGGGGAGGTGCGTAATGCTCCGGCTATTTCCTGACATCCTTCCCAGTGCCCCAGAGGCCTGGGCCGAGTGCAGTTATCTCCTCCCTGGCTGGGAGGGCGCTAGTTTGGAGCCAAAAAACACCAAGATAGGGGGAAGAAGCCTAAAGAACTATACAAACAAGCCAAGCTCGTGGCTTCAGGCCAATGGGAACCAGGCCAGTAGCCCTCCCCAGCCCCTAACCCCCACCCCGACCCCAAGGCTGGCTGGTCCCCCAGCTATTGACTACAGAGATGATAGGGGTCCAACTTTGGAATCTGAGCCCTGCTTGAGTGAGGCTGGTAGTTGGTGTATGATCCGGGAAGAAGTAGGAGATGGAGGCCTCTCGTTTCTCGTCTCTCTCTCTCTCTCTCTCGCCCCCTCCCCTTCTCTCTCCCCTGTGTCTTTGGGTCTCTCCAGCTTTACCATGCAGGGGGCTCTGAATCTACCTTTATTCCTGTGTTTTAGTGTCTGCCGTTACCCCCACCTCTGCCCCACTTCCCTGTTTCTGTGTGTGTGTGTCTCTCTCCAGTGTCCAGCTCTACCTGCTGCGCTTCCCTTTTATAGTCCCCCAAAGTCGACTAATAAGCTAAAGGTACTTATAAGTCCTGCAGGAAAGAAACACACCATATGTTATTCAATCCAATGTTTCTCAAACAATTCGACTGTAGCTCCTATGTTCTTTGTATCAGGTCACTCTTTGTAGGGCAGAGGTAGGCTCTGCCCTTGACTCATAGAACCACAGAATGGCTGCACCCTATGTAGATTTCGTGACCGTCTCCCTTTAAAGACGAGGGGGTTTTCTTCATGCAAGGTGCTAAGCTAAATATTTATATACATCTTCTTATCTTATTTTCACAAGGTAAACGTAAGGAGTCTCCCCACTTTATATAGAGGAAAAAAAATGAAGCCTCAGAGAGGCCGTCACTCGCTGCAGTAGATATTTTTAGCTCCCGAGCATCCATTTATTTCTTCTCCATCCAGCAGCATCGCTCTTTTCCCTTCAAAAAAGCCTGTCCTAGTCTCAGCCATGTGGAGTTGTGGGTCTTGATTGGCTCGGGTTAGTTGCCTTTCCCGCCCTCTCATCCACAATGATAGGTTCTAGAAGATGTATGTCACCCAATCAGAGCCAATGGAACAGAGAACCTTCACAGGAGCTCTTCCTGTTCTCTGGAGTTGAAAAAGGTGACGAAGTTCCATCTTGGAGCCTCGGCGTTTCGCCGCCACGACGTGCACCAGTTAGGTGCTATGAACGATGCCCAAATGGCAGAGAAGGCTGAGGAGGCAGAGAAAGAGAGCCCTGGTGGCCTCATTTGAACATCTGGATCAATCCTTTCCTGAAGCCGATTCCAACTACTGCAGCCAAAATAGTCTTATTCCTTCCCCACCCCCATTTATTCGTTGTTGCTTATTTTGTTTTTATTCTTTTGTTCAAGCTTCTTAGAGGCTGGGTTTCTCATCAGGACTTAAACTCAGATCTACCACACTTCAGTGCCCACCCTCTTAAACACATATAAGGTGCCCTGCCCTGGGCAATGGAGTCAGAAGGGACCTTAGATATTGTTTGATCCAAGCACTTTCATTTCATAAATGAGGAAACAGAGACCAGGAAAGTTGAATGACTCTCCTGAGGTCGCACAGCAGCCTATCTAAGAGCCCACATTGCTGGCTACATACCCCCTATCTTTACACAAAGCCCCCATTCACATTTACCTGACCTTGGTCCCTTGCACAGCTCTGTGGCCCTAGAGATGTCAGCATCATTTCTGACTTTAAGTAGATGATGACTAAGGCCCACCCTGGTACCCTTGGCTGTGAACTATGTCCCAGGTCATTTGTCGCCAATAACGGTTCAAGTGCTGACACTCGAGAATGAATTAGTTCCTTTTTTATTTCATTTAGTGTGGATTCTAATGACATCATCCTCACTCACTCACCTGCCAATGGATTTTATCCAGTGAGAGAGAAAGCCCGAGTTACAGCTGACCTCCTGTGGGAATCGCAGCCCACAACCCAACCATTCCACCACTCGAGGTCTCCAAGCCTCAGTTTCCTCCTCTACGAAATGGCAACAACAACGGCACTTGCTTCCTGGTGTGTTGTCAAAATCAAATAATATCTCACATGAGAGAGCCAAATTTGTGGTGACGCAAAGGCCATTTGTGTAAATACCAATTAGATTCTTCCTCCTCTTCACACAACGGGCCCAGCCTGGTAGGGTAATACATATGGGGCTGAGATTTAGGAGATGTGGGTTGGCCCTAATTCTTCGGGGCACTAGAAAAGTTTCCATCACTCAGAGCCTCAGGTTCCCAAAGCACAAAGTAAGACCAAGATGCTCCAAGGGCCTTCTAACCCTCATAGCTGGATGGTCAGCTGGAGGAACAGCACTAACTGACGGCTGTGAGTCCCTGCACACCTGCTGGGAGCCAGGCCGATGCCAGGGCCCATCCATCCATTAGCTCACCAGCCCGAGTGAGGTGGGTACTTTCCCCGCTATTTGCACAGGAGGAAAGCATGACCAAAGGGGCCCAGAGCAGGCTCGCGTTGGCAGTGCAGCCCAACTTTCCTGGACACGTTCCTAACTGAACTCAACTCCAAGTTTCATCAGGCTCTTCAGGATGTGTTCCATGTTTCCTTGGAATAGGAGCCCCCATTTTACTGGGGGGCAAACCCCAAGTTCTGAGATCTTAAGTGACTTGCCCAAAGCCACTCAGCCATAGCTGAAGAGCTCAGAGTGAGAGCCTGGGGTGCCTGACTCCCAAGGAAAGAATCTCTCTACCACACCATGTTTCTGTTGGATTGAGAAAGACTTTTTCTGCTCTCTTCAAACAGCAAAGACATCAGAGCTGTTTTTAGAGGCAAGAAAAACTTTGCTCCGAGATCAGGAGGTGGAAAGAACTTGACTCTGAAATCCAGTCTTTCTTGTGCTTTGGTAAATAACCGCTGGTGACCTTGGCCCTAGGATGGTTCTTGGGAAAGAAGTAAAAAAATGTGAGTGTGGTGGCCAAGAACAGATTCAGCGTCTGTCTCCCAATTACTGCTGTGTAGCCTTGGGCAAGTCACTTCACCTCTCTGAGCCTCAGTATTTTCATGTGTATGATGAGAGAACAGCTGGTTGTAATGATTGAAGTTACTAAGCGGGTATTGGAAAAAGCAAAGTTGGGCTGGAGAAAATGTCAGAGAATTAAGTCCCCAGTGTGTTGCTGAGTGGGAAAATAATATTACAGGACAATGGGGTGTTACCATGTCTGTGGAAAGAGTGGCAGCTTTCCCTCCTTTTCCCTCCTCCCCCACTTATGGCAGATTGCATTAGCGTCCCCAAATCTCACCCTCACAGTATCCATACCCTTGGCCCTGTGACCTTACACTGCATTTCCCCTCTGATTCTGAGCTTGAGCATGATCAGGGTAACAAGATTGGGTGTGTAGTGTATCAGTCACCTATCAACACATAGTGCTGTGTAACAAATCACCCCACACCGTGGCAGTATAAATCAACAGCATTTATCTCACTCATGAGCCTACAGGGTGGTGATTGAGGGTATCTTGGCACCCAGCACACAGCTCAGCACCAGGGAGAACTCAAGCTGAGTGGTTATTATTTATTAATAATCATTAATAAATAATTAATAATTTATTAATGCTTTAGAGGCACTATTAGTGTTTTAGAGGATCCCAGGCTAAAACTCCAACTTAGCCACAAGCTGGTTGGGATAAACGGTGACATATTTCTGTGCCTCTGCTGACTCATCTGTAAAATGGAGATAACAAGACCTAGCATATACCAGGCACTCAGTAAATATTAGCTGTTGTCATTACAACAGTGGGGTCTCAGTCACCTCCTTTCATTCTGTTAATTAAAAAAAAAATGTGGATGGGAAAAAAAAAGATAGCCTTTGGAAGGGTTCCCCCAGGAGGCTTCAGAAAGGAAGACTTTAGAAAGAAGGTCTTTCCCCAAGGGTATCTGGGGGCAGGAACCCCACTTTCTAGGGCTTTCCACCAAGCCCTAATAGGATGTTTTGCAATTTTCCAGCTCAGAATCTCCACTATACAGGATGAACTCCTGTCAGATGTGGATGAAAGAGACTTGGGAATGGCGGCTTGATCCCAACAGAAGGAAGATGAGAAATGGGGGTGAAGATCCATTCCCTCTAATCCTCCAGTGAGTAGTGCAGATCGGATCCATGGTCTCACCCTAGAGTGGAGAAGGGGTCAGATTTTAAAACAGCCTCTGACATCCAAGAGACCTGAGTTCAAATTCTAGCTCAGCCACTTATTAAGTGATCACAGGCAAGTCACTGCCCCTCTTCGATCCTGTTTCCCCACCATGTGGGAGTGTGGCACCTGGCTGGCTGAGTTATAGCGAAGGCTAGGAAAGAAAACAAGTGCGAGGAATGTGTTAACAGTGTGCATATGTGTGCATGAGCATGCACACCACGTGCAGAGAGCTGAGTCAGAGTGAATAGTTGAGCACACGTGAGTGCCACAACCGGGCCAGGGCGAGGCTAGAAAAGTGCCCGGGGCACATGCTTTAAGGAGGCACCTAGTTCCAGCCCTGGCTGGGGTCTTTGTTGCCATCACCCCAACACCCCCTGGATTACCAGGTAAGGAAGTGGATCCAGAGCCTCCACAGCCTCAGCACCACCTGGCAAGATCCAGAGCCCCCATCTCCAGCCAGCCTTGGGCAGTCTGCCAGGCAGGAAGGAGTTAACTGGAGGCCCTTCCAAAGCAAACAGGGCCCAGAGTCTCAGCCAGCCCTGAACTCAAACCACATGGGGAGACAGATGCCCCTCCTTCTCCTTCCCCTCCCCCACCCGCTGCCTTTGTGAGGCTCCCCTCCTACTGCCCCCTGCACCCTTGTCCCTGGCCATTTCATCCTAGAGATTCTTCCTCCTCTTTCCTTCCCCCCATTTTTGTTGCATCCCCAATCTGTTCCTGCTGAGGGCAGAGGCATCAGGGCCACCAACTGACCTGCTCTTTGTGTCTCCTGGACACTTTCCACTTTCCCAGGTCCCCACTCGCCGAGGGATCCCTACCCCGTATATTCCTGTCCACACTCTGCTGTAGGAGCACCTGGCTCTGTTGACATCTTTGCAGCCTCCATCAACTCTAAACGGTGAATATGCCCTTGAAGTGCACACCATTTAACCACCCACTTACCTACCCACCCCAGGGGAATCTGCAGCAGTGGCTGGGCAGGACTGGGGTCCGCACTCCTTCTGAGGGAGACCGCAGCCCCTGTGCGGGACTGCCCACCTCCTGGAAAATGGCGTCACAGCCTTCTTCTGGGCAACCCTGAGGATAGAGCAAGACCTGGGATGGGAAAGTTCTGGGGGTGGCCCACGGGGATCTCAGCATCTTGGTCTCTCCACTTTAACGCTCTCTTGCTCAGATCACAATGTCTAAGAAGAAGGGGACTCTGGCTCTTAGGCTACCCAGTCCTCTAAAACAAGGGCAAGCTGGAACTGATTCCGGAGGTTTTAGTAACAGTGATCACACGACTATTGTATTGATTCGTACTTGCATGGCAGCCCCTGCTCTAAGCCTTGTCCGTGAATTATTTCTTTTAATCTATGTTACTCAACTATGAAAGGTGGGTAACACTCTCTCCATTTTATAGATGAGAAAAATAAGGCTCAAATAAGTGAAAAAAACGTGTCCACTTGCATTTCTCTTCAAAGAAGAGAAAGAGGAATGAAAAATCTAGCTCTCTCTCCACCACCCTCATCATTTGTTGCCAAAAACAAACACTACCCTTTTCAGAGTCAGAGAAGCTTCTAGTTAGCACCAGGGAAGGGGCGACCTGAGGGTCAGTGCAGGCAGTCTGCCCAGGTGAGGTGAGGGGCCAGAGTCATTCACTTCCTTATTCATAAATGTGTTTTTTTTTTTTTAAATGACCTGAGCCTGTGATGCTTTATACTAACTAGGCACAAGGTGGCATGTCAGTGCCACAGACACTTACAAGGTAAATCGCACCTGCCCATTTTACAGGTGAGGAAGCTGAGACCTAGATCAGAGGAGGGACTTGCTTGAGGTCACGAGGCAGTTAGCTGGATCCAGAAGGAGTCTTCAGTATCTTGACTCTCAGGCTGGGATCCCACGTTATAGCAGAGGCTGTCAAAGTCTACACCAACGAATCCTAAGAGGGTCTCAGTGTCCCCTGGGAGGTTTGTTACAACACAGGTTGCTGGGTCCACCCTCAGTTTCTGATTCAGGAGGTCTAGGTGGACTTCAGAATTTGCATTTCTAATAAGTTCCTAGGGAACGCTGATGCTGTTGTCCCAAAAACCCGACCATGAGAGTGAGTGCCTATAATGGTGGCCCATCAGGTATTATTCTGAGAAGTTCAAAAGGAGATATTTAGAGTAGGGATGGTATTACCTCCAAAATCATTTCACATAGCCAATTACAATTGGGTCCTCTTATTTTCAGCTGGGAAAATTGAGAGTGACTGTGCTAGGCCCAAGTGACATTGCCAAGGCTATGACTAAACCCCCGGGCAGAATCGGCTACATAATTTGCTGGTTCAGTGCAAAATTAAAATGTGGCACCGTTTGTTTAAAAATTTACTAAAAAATTTTAAAACAGCAACAGCAGAGCATTAAGCAAAGTATGGGGCTCTTTTGACCGCTGGGTCCTGTGCAATGGCAATAGTCTCAGGCTGCGAAGCTTGCCCCGTCCCCAGATCTGCTGGCTGCAGCCTAGACTAAGTCCTCCGTTGACAGTGCTGAGATGGGGGTCACATGGACGACCCAGGTGTCTTCAGAGGGTGCAGGTTTTGTGATCTGTCCTCCAGGTGAAAAGATGGAGGCCGCCGCCAGAACTGGATTTCAGTTTGCTTTCTTTAGGTGCAGTGACACTGCTGGAAGCCAACCCCCGACAGGAATCCACCCTCTGAAGAATTTGGTCTGCCCGGCCTGGCTTCCATGGGACCCAACCGGGCCCCCTGCCCGCCCCTCCCACCTGCCCCTCAACCCCGTCTGTATCCAACTCTTCAGCATTTTAGGAAGCTTGGTGAGCCGGGAGGAACGTCCAGCTGGGCAAAAGGGAGAGAAAATTATTTTAAAAGTCATAGAGCAAAGAGATGTAGCCCTGAGGAGTCGTTGAAGAATGGAGCAATTTTTAGAGAAAGAATTGAGGATTGAGTGATGCTTAAAATGAAACCCCTGGCCCTGTACAGCCTGGACCGGCACCGCTCAAAGCCAGTCACGAGGGGAGGGAGGAAGGGATCGCCAGCTGCCACCAGGCCTCCTCCTTTCACAGGAGACACCACTGTAGCCCAGACTCAAGCGACGGGCAGAACGTTCCAGGCTACGGTGCTAGAGCTCTCAGTGAAACCACCACATCGCTGCAAATTTCCAGGGGAGAATGTACAGAGTCACTAAGTCCTTTCCAGCGACTTCAAAGCTGCAGGACGAGCTGTCTGGCGGGATCTCGTTTGTGTCACCTGGCCCTGTCTGCATGTATCTGATACGTGTGCATTTATGACACCAGTCCCTTGACCAAGATCATCTGGAGAATGAGCGGGAGAGAGGGGGACTTTGTTTTTCGGCACTGACACTCCCTGCTGTATGAATTTTTCTAGCGATGCACATATTTTGAATGTTTATGTTAAATTTTTAAGATATCGTTCGTTAACTGCCGAACAGAGAAAAGAAATGTGGTACATGCATACAACGGAAGATTATTCTGCCATATAAAGCCATGAAGTACCGATGCATATGCCGCAATGGGGGTGAACCTCGAAACGTATGCTGAGTGAAAGAAGCAGAACCAAAAGGCCACGTGTCGTATTATTCCATTTATATGAAATAACCGGAATAGGCAGGTTGGTGACTGTCAGGGCTAAGGGGAGAGAGCAATGGGGAGTTTAATTTCCAGACTGGTTCGTGGGTGTGCAGTTTTCTTTGAGGGGGATAAAAATGTTTTGGAACAAGATAGAGGTGATGGTTGCACAACACTGTGACTGTATTAAACGCCACTGAAGTGTTCACTTTAAAATGGTTAATTTTGTGTTGTGTAAATGTCACTTCGATTTAAAGAAAGTTAACGTGAGAGTGGATCCTCGGTGTACCACTTGGGAGGCCTGCTTGGTGGTGTCTGCTGAAGCTGGACACACACCTGCCCTGTGAGCCAGCAGCTCTGCCCCTGGGCAGACACACAACGAAAAGCCGTGTGTGGGCATCAGACACCTGCAGGAAGATGCTGGCAGCGAGTTCTTTATGATAGCCCCAAACCGAAAGCTACCAGGATGCGCCTCAACAGGAGAACGGATGGAAGAGTAGACTACGGAAGATTCTCGGGATGGAAAACTCCCCAGCGATGAAAAAGGACAAATTACTGATACCCACACCATGAATGAATCTCACAGATGCAGTGTGAGCAAAAGTAACCAGCCACACAGGACACACTCGCCTCAACTCCGCTCAAGTGACGTTTAAGAACGAGAAACATTAGAAGTCAAGATAGACGTTACACCTCGAACAGAGGGGGGAGCAACTAGAAGGGAGAATGTCTCTGGGATGGAGTGGTTTTGAGTGTTCCCTGAGAGCCGGGCAACGCTCGCGCACTGAATCCTCATATGTTTTTATACTCATTTCACAGACGATGAATTTGGGGTTCAGAGAGGTGAAGTCTTATCCTCGAGGTTAAGGAGCTAAGTGGCAGGTTGAGGTTTGAACGCAGTTCTGCTTGGTTCCAGGAGCTGTGTCCCTAAGTACTGTGCAGGGACTTAATGAAAGACTTACAACTGTCTCCAGATGGGACTCGGACCCTGGGCCTATCTGAAATCAAAGCCCCAAGCTTTTAATCCTAAGTTGTATAAAATACTTAACACAGAGCAAGAGTTCAGTTCATGATGGTTATTATTATCAACAATAATCATGGTAGGACTTGTCTAGCACGAGCTGTAGGACGAAAGAGGGCACGGCCTCACTAGGAAACACATTCATGATCAGATGATATATTCAGCAGTGAGATGAGGACAGAGACCCATTGCTTAGGAGCCTCCACTCACTGTAGCCAAGGTCTTCTTGACAAACTGGACCAACCTGCATGGTCCAGTCCAGGTCTGGGTCAGAAGAAGCTAGAATGTGCTTTAGAGAGCCCTAGATGGAGCAGCGGGGAGCTGGGGCACGAACACTGTGCCACGAGCTACTCCACTATGCAATATGCATTAAAAATACATCCAGATCGATCAGAGACTGGAGGTCAGGCTCCAGAGACAATGAGCATTCCCTGCAAGCCCAGATGTCCCCAGCAATTTCTCAAATGAAAATTGAGAACACCTTCATTATTTCTCTTGGGACAGACAGAAACAGGTTTCCCAGCGCCCCCTGCCAAGGCTGGTTCCTCACATTGGCAAAGGCAAACCTAGGCTGAGCAGAGCTTGAAATTGCCCAAGTTTCATCTAATCCAATGCCTCCATTCTACAGATGGGGAAACTGAGGCCCAGAGGGGAAATGGATTTGGTCAAGATCAAAGGGTGAGAGTTAGAAGCAGAGCCAGGTTTCAAACCCATGTTCCTTGGCTCCCGGGCTAGGTTCTCACTTGGCCAAGGCAATCATTATCCTACGCGGAGGGTCTTTGAATCACTCATTCATTTCATAAATATTCATTGGTACTTACTGCACACCAGGCTACATGCTAGAAACCAGGAAGACAGCAATGAACAAATTCAAGCATGTTCTCTATCCTCAGGGAGCAAAGATGAAGACGGCACGGCTCAGGGGCCTAAAAAATATCTAGCCAGTTAGATGCTGCATGTACATAAATAATTACAAGTTGGAGAAAATAAGTGGCAGATGTTAAAACAGAGACAATGTTGTCAAGCCTGAGAAGGTTAACAAGGGCCTCTTGGAAAATGTGGCCTTTGATGTGGGTCTTGAGACCATGAGGATTTGGGTAGGAAGGTGATATGGGAAGGAAGTTATTCTAAGTAGGAGAATTGATTATGAGCCAAAGGGCAGAGGCACGACTGTGAGAATTCTGTTACAGAAATAGCAAATCGCCTCACTGGTTGGAACAACAGATAGAAGCTGGGCTATTAGCTTGGGATCGTGCCCTAGAATGAGTTCAAAGCCAGATGAGGTTATTCTTTATTTTGTGATGCAAGGAGAGAATGGTCGAATATACTGATTCCTCACCCCTACGCCAGAGCTATAAGGACAGGTCCTTAAAAAGTAAAATATGAAGTTACCATATGACGGAGCAATTCCATGCCTAGATATGTATCCTAAAGAACTGAAAGCAGGGACTTGAACAGAAAATTATACACCAATGTTCATAGAAGCTCTAATCAGAACAGTAAAAAAGTAGAAACAGCCCATGTCCATCAATGGGTGAATGAATAAACAAAATATAGTATGTCTGTGCAATGGAATATCACTCAGCCATGAAAAATAATGAAGCACTGATATAGCTACAATATCGATGAAACTTGAAAACATGTTCAGTGAAAGAAGTCAGATTGCATGATACCATTTCCATGAAATGTTCAAAATAGGCCAATCTATAGAGATAGAGAGTAAATTAGTGGTTGCCAGGGGCCGGGGTAAAAATGGGGGTTTGGGGATAATGACTAAAGGGAACAGAGTTTCTTTGGGGGGTAGTTAAAACACTCTAAAATTGATTGTGGTGATGTGAATACACTAAATGCTATCGAGCTATACCCTTTATATGGGTGATCACATGGTGTGAATTCTGTGAATTTACACGGATGAATTATGTCTCAACAATGCCGGTATGGGAAATGGCTGGGACTTGAAACCTAGACATTTGCATTTTAACAAGCACCCAAGGAGATTCTTTTGCTGGCTAAAACTTGAAAATACAAGTACAGATAAAGGGGCAGCGCTGAGGGTACAAGGCTAGGGGAATGGCACGATGTAAGAAGTATTTCCGCAAGGTGAATCTGGCAGAAGGAAGAAAAACCGAAGAGGCATCTCAGAGCGACCCCGTTGGCAGCTCGGGGAGACCTGACCTATATACTGACAAAGTTTCTCTCTGGCCAACTCTTGAGGAAGTGGCGATAAGCCTATTAAAACAGTGATATCAGAACATGACTTCATGGTCTACCCCAATTATCTAAGCACCTTTCGGAGGAGCTCCCTAGATCCTTTGCTCCCCTGTCAAACGCCCACTTCCAACATTCTTCCTACAAGCACAGGGGAAGCCCCTCCTTGCTAACATGGCCATGGGGACAAGAACGCCCACAGTCTCCCTCACTGAACAGAACATGTCATGTCAACCTCATCTAGAAAGTCTCATTCCAACTACTCTCTTGCGGCTCAAACCACTGACTGGTCTTGGGTTCTTCCAGATGTGACAGCTAAATCCACACTGCATTCTGGCTGAGCCCTCCTCTCCCCACCACTGGATTCTGAGTCTTCCATTCTTCTCTCCCTAGTGTCGGGTTGCAGGAGCACCTCTCAGAACCCTGGACTCTCTCCTGAATTTGCAGGGCAGAGCCAGCGTGAAGCCACCTTGCAAACTCGCACTTCCTGAGCCTGTCCTACATCCACATGGCCATCCAAGTTAGGGCCTCTTTGCAAGGAAGAGATGGTGGTCCCCACCTCCATAGCTCATGAAAGCCTCAAAGGGCCTCATTGCATCATTTCCCAGAAATCAGCCTTCCTGAGTTGTTCCAGAATGTGTTTGCAGGAGGGGTCGCGATTCTGACCACATCCTTACATAGGCACGGACCCTTATAATTTGCAAATCATTCATAACTTCACCTCTCTTGGCCTCGGTTTTCCTCATCTATACAGTGGGAACAGTAATAGTATCTATCTCATAAAACCCTTGGTGTGTGACCGGGCACTGTTCTAAGAGCTGAGGATACAGCTGTGAACAAAGTAGACAAACCACCCTCCCGGAGCTGACACTCCAGCAGAGGGGGCAAGCGATACGAATGATAAATAAGCAAATACTGGAGTTTGGAAGGAAGGGAGCATGAAGGGGGATCTGAGGGCTGTGGCTTTGCATTTCTTCATCTAAGGGCTGCTTACAGGGGTGTATTTGGTTTACCAAAGTGCGCCAAGCTACACTTAAGGTGCAGGTAATTTTCTAAATGCATGTTACAATCATACTCCAGTATGTTTTTTAAAAAATATATCGGAGGTTAGGAAGTGATAGGTGCCAGGGTGGGAGGCTGCCATTTTAGATAGGGGAGTGGAGGTAGGTCTCAAGGATAAGGTGACATTTGAGCTAAGACTTGAAGCAGGTGGTTACATTCTAGGGAGGGCATCCAGACTGAGGGGAGGGACAGTGCAGAGGCCAGCGGGCGGGCAGAAGGCAGCTGGTGGCAGCTATTGATTTATTGGCAGCGCGGTTTCTTCATTTTCCTTTTTGCTCTTCACATGAACATCGTGAAGGAACAGAAAGATACGCCCCTTGTTTTACAAAGAGGAAACTGAGGCCCAAAGAGGGAAACATTTTCCATAATATCAAGAGCAACTTATTGGAAGATGAGGGGCTTGAGAGTGGAGCTTCCTTCTCCATTTGTTCCAGTTGGTGAGGTGCGCTGGGGCAACTTGCTGCACCCCCTGGGTACAGCCAAGAAGAATGTTCCCCTTGCCACCTCAGGAGGTCCTCCTAGAGTCTCCGGGGAGAATGCCCCCCTCCCGCCCCCACAGACCCTCACTCCCACCCCCATGCTGCACACAGGGGATCCACCCATGATCTCAAAGACGCTGTTGCCAAAGCAGCTGAAATCATTCAGGTCTTGGCTCCCGCTGGTTGGGGAGGCTGGGCGTGGGGGCGGCGCTGGGGAAGGGGACGGGGAGAAACAAAGCCTTCCTCCTTAGAGACAGTTTGTTCTTTCAGTGCTGTTGGAAATGAGAAGCTTTTGTGCTCCAGGCTCAGAAAGGAAAGAGGAGACAGCTCAGCAGTAGAAATGTTCCCACAGACATCCACAGTCCAGGTAGGAGGACTTGCCCTACTGGGCTCCGCAGCCCTTGGGGGCAGGCAGTAGCCCAAGCTGGGGGTCAAGCTGAATTCACAGTTGAATTCACAGCTCCACCACTGACTTCCTGCAAGCAAGTTTGCTGCTATGAGCCTCAATTTCCTCATCTATAAAATGGACATGACCACGGTTTCTTCCTCGCAGGATAACTGGTGCAGTCGATGAATAACTCAAGCACTCAGCACAGTGCCGGGAGCCAGCACGTGCTCAGTATATGCAAATGATAGCCATTATACATGTACATGCATTTATGTATTTTAGTAACAGGGACACTGTGAGGTTAAAATGATCATCTCCCTTTGCAAATCAAGAGTTAAGTCCTAGAGGATTAAATGACTTGTCCAAAGTCTCAGGACCATAAAACCAGTTAAGTGACTTGGGAGGTCTAGTGTAAAATGAAATCAGGGCCCCATGTTTGAAAAATTATCATGCATTGCAAGACGGCAACAAGAGAGTATTAAATCTAGAGAGGAACCTCCCTGCACACAGGCCTCGTGTGGCTACATAGGTATCATGATCAGGGAGACACCCATGCATGGCCAGAGTGAACAAAGCCAGAATGCACATCCACTTCTCCCTGACTCCAAAACCAGTGCTCATTCTATTTCTAAATACCACAATGGCCTAGAACTTGACCCTTTTTGTCCAGCAGTGATTGAGTGGAATTCAGCAGTCCCCAACAAGCATCTTCTGTTACCTCAAAGAGAAAACACATGTGTACACATTCGAGGTGAAGGGTATCCAGTGACTGGTGAGACTCAAACCCAAACATGCCCACAGGTTACCAGCAGGAGCACACCCACCTCCCCTTCCCAAAGGGACACTATCCCAAGGTCACTAAAAGTCCTCCGTGATTGCATGGCTGCTCTCCCTCACGTTCCTTCAACTGGTCAAAGGATATTTGTTGAACACCTACTGGGTGCAAGTCCCTGTCCTAGGCCCTGTGAGAGTCCAGCACATACAGCACCTGGATTCTACCTTCAAAGAAACTTGTTAGTAGAATGGGAAACAAATGTTTGATGTCGATAGCGGGCTGCAATCCATGTAAAAATGTAGACTCAGATGAAAGACTGGAAGGAAGTGTTTCAACATGTAGATTTCTGTCCTTGGCTGGTGGAAGTGGGGAAAGTTTCTCTTCGAGGCAAAAAAAAAAAAAAAGAACCTTGGTCAGGACTGCTGAATCTGGCACAGGTACCTCTGGAGTGGCAGGTTTAAGTTTTAGTTGGCAAGAATGTTTCGATTTAGGTATTTTTTAGAGAGAGTGTTTGTATTTTTTCCAAATTTTCTATAACGCTCTTAGTTGAATAATTAAGGAAAAATGAATGTTATTTCAGTGACATCTTAAGGCGTGAGCTATGACTCAATGAAGGGGCAGGGATAGGAGCCTATGTATGCCTGACTCTCGAGTGTCACCAACTGACGATAAGGGAGTAGAATGAGATGCCTTTTAAGGTCCTTCTATGCTGAGATTCAGAGTAGTTCATGAGCTGCAGAGCAGGGGAAACTGAGGTAGTTTTTGGACATGAACTGAGCCAAATCGCCTACCTACTATGTTCCGATCCTGGGCACTCTGTGAATAACAAGCCCATGTGACCTCTGCAGGGTTAGTGGAGAAGCATAAAACAGACTATCCCAAATGATCATTTAGATAAGTCCAAGCTTGCAAGGTACTGCAAAGGAGAAATATGGAGGGCTCAAGATCTAATGCCGAGGTCAGGTGAGGCTTCCTCGTGAAAGAAGCACTTGAGAGGTTATAAGAGCCAGTGGAGGAAAGGGAGCAGAGAAGGGTACAGGAGCACCCTGAGTCAGAGATGACCACGCTGTGGGAGGGATATCCAGGGTGCTGGAGCACTGAGAGCCAGGGGACCGGAGGTGAGGGATGAGGCTGAAGAAACCGGAGGGGTGGGTCCACGTGGGAAGTTTCAAGCCACAAGCAAGAGTTTTCACTTATCACAAGGGCACCGGGGATCCATGGACAGTTCTCATCCTGGAAGGAGCATGGCCAGCTCTTAGGAAGACCAGAGCCCTTTGCCCCAAGCAACAGCTCCCGCGGGTTTTTTGCGGCCACACATGGCTAGGGGAAGAGTTCATTCATAAATGAGTTCTGGCCCAGGCGGCAGAAGCAAAGGCCCCACAGGTAAGAGTTTTTGGGGGGTCCAAGCACCCTGAACACTCCCAGCTGCTACCAGGAGGCTCTGCATTTACTAAAAAGCTATCACAGGCAAGCTCAAAGGCCAGCACTATTGAGGATATATATGCTACTCCATGATCCGAGCTAAGTCCCATCTCAGACCTTCCATCAGGCGTGGGCTTAGCATGAAACATCCCAGCACACAGCCAGCACATAGTAGGTGTTTCACAATCAGTCACAATTCACTGAGCAGTTACTACATTCCCAACATGGTTCCGATACTTTCTAGCCATTGATGTAGGTCACTGTCTCATCAATCCTTGAGGAAGACACCAGCATGCCCTTTGTGTTAGAGTGAATATACTGGTGCATAGAGATGTTTCTGTTCAAGACTCAAGTCTCGAAAAGCTGAAATTGGGCCCCAGAGTGTGTATCCATCACAAACACCTCTCTTCATAACTCCTGCTCTATCCCACCTCTTCTTTACACACACGGGGCACCCAACAGTCACTCCTTTGACTCATTCCAGAAGCCATTTGCGTACATTTTCTCATGGGCGGCAGAACAGGGTCACAGCTGAGAGCAGGCTTAAAGACCCTGCACGTGAGCTGTGGCGAGAGTGAGTTAAGGAGGCGCAGCTAGTAGGTGGCAACGTCGCCTGCTGAAGAGATGCTCACCGTGATAACTGAACCCTCACGTCACCACTGAGTTAAGGAGGGTTCCATGGCACGTATTCCACTGAACAGATGGGCCAAGGGAGGCCCAGAAAGGCTAAGGTCAAATCAGAAGACTCGCAGCAGGGTAGGAGCTGGGTCTCCCTCCCCAACCCCAGGGATCCTAAGACAACTGCTAGACTGACCCATGCTTCGCTTGTTCCACGTAAGTATCCAAAGGGCAAGAACTGTATCTGTCTTGCTCACTATTTTAGCATCCATACATGGTACATAGCAAGCTATCAATAGCATTTGCTGAATGAGTGAATGAATGAATGAGTGAAGTGAGTGAATGAATAAATAAGCTATTGTGGTGGACAGACTCTAAAAGGGCCCTTGCATGACCCTGGCCTCCTGATACTTATGCTTTTTCATAGTCTACTATGCTGGAGTATGAGCAAGACCTGTGACTTGCCTCTAAGCCATAAAATATGGCAAAGGTGATGGGATATATATCATTACCTACGTAAGATTATAGCACCCATCTTGCTGGGATCTCTTGCTCACTGATTGGCACTGAAGAGGCAGGCTGCCGTGGTGTAGGCTACCCAAATGGCAAGGGAATGTGGGCGCTTTCTAGGAGCCAAAGGTGGCCTCTGACCATCAGCCAGCAAAAACTGGAGCCCTCAGTCCTACAACCACAGGAACTGAATTCTGCCAACAACCTGAGCAATCTTGGAAGCAGAGCCCTTCCCAGTCCAACCTCAGATGAGACCGCAGCCAGAGGCTGACACTTTGATGGCTACCTTCCAAGACCCTAAGCAGGGGATTCATCTAAGTCAGGCCTGGACTCCTGACCCACAGAAACTGTGAGATAGTAAATGTATGTTTTAAGCCACTAAATGAGTGGTCATTCGTTACTCAGTGGTAGACAGCTGCTACATAATCATCAACATCCAGAGTTCCCAACTTGGCTCATTCACAAACCAATCTCCTTTTCATAATTTCATCAAGGCATATTAATATAGAAAGTTGGAAAACTCTTTGGAATTGGGAGTAGAGGGAAAAGAGGAGCTCTTAAAACTGTCCTCGGTAGCTCAAGATGTGGTTAAACATGAGGATACATTCTTCCTAGAACTGCCTTGGCAATGGGACCTAACGTAATTATCTTAAGAGAAATCATGAAAAGGAAGCATTCGAACTTGAGATTGTCTCAAGTAACCAATGCGGCCAGACTCTGCTGGACTGCGAACCAAGATTTCAGGTTCTTGTGGGTGGCATTTGCTCCATTTTCTGTGGCTCAGCCAGATAAGTAAGGTGCTGAGCCCAAGAGCCTGACTCAGACTGAGAAAAAAAAGTCTCCTGTGGCTACAACATCTCCATACGGGTTCTCTAAAGGTCAGAGTGTCCCAAGCATCAGGCCTTTGCATTGAGGAGTCATGAAATGCCAGGTCTCTTTAGGCGCCGAAACACAGACTGCAATAACTAGCACGTTCATTCTAATAGCCAATTTATTTGTGGATAAGTCCGTCTCGGCGATGGAGGCAAGATGAATACAACTGACAGTGAGCTGATAGATTTTGAGGCAGCTACTGGGTACCTCAGGGTTCTCTGGATTGATCTTTTAACTTTCATATGTTTGAAGTATTCCATGGTGAAAGTTAAATCAGAAGGGAGGCGGGGCAGCCTCACAATTAGAGCCATACGAATCAGAGTAAGTCCCGGCTCGTCCAGGAGAAAGCATCTCGGTCTCACCTGTAAGCCTCTGTGAGCCTTGGTTTTATCAGCTGTAAAAGCAAGACATGCATCCCTCTAAGACTCACTTTTCTCATCTGTAACATGCAGGTGAAGTGGCTGGCCAAGAGGCTGGCCCAGGGTGAATGCTCAACAGCCAGGATAAGATGCTCCATTTTCAAACCTTTCCTGAGAGCTCAGCTCGGGGCTGGGGCTCCACAGTCATGACCTCAATAAGTTTTTAGCTCCCTTTTACAGATGAGGCCATTGAGGCTCAAAGAGGGGTATGTCTTACCCAGAGTCCCACAGCTGGGAAGGTGCTGAGCCAGGAATTGAACCAAGACCCCTTGTCTCAGAGTCTTTTCTCTTAATTGGTATACCAAGGACTGGCTACCTAATTTGCAGGTCCCAGTGCAAAATGAAAATGTAAGGCCCCTGTTCCCAAACGGAATTTCAAGTCAGTGACAGCAGAGCATTGAACTGCCCTGCTGTGACCGCACAGGTGACAGGCCCACGAACTTGGCTCTGGCTACACAGGGGATGTGAGCTGCTGTTATTCATATTGCAATTTCATATTTGTATATACCTGGGGTCTTCGAATCAGAGAACAATGGAACAACAGAATCGTGGAGTCTCAAGGATCTTAGTGGTCCTGGAATTACAGAGCAGAATCAATCTCCTCATATCCTTGCTAGATCAGGATCCAGAAAATCAGAAAAAAAATAAGCAATTGACTGGCAAATCCAGACTGTTGGCACTGGAAAAGGTTATCGATTCAAGCCATTTTACAGATGTGGAAATCAAGTGCTTGAGAGCCGCAGTGGCTTCCCTTGGTATTCCTGACCCCAGGGTTCCCCTTCACCCTTGAGGACAATTCTCTGAGCCCTGGGCTCTTCTCATTCAGCTGACAGGCCTCCCCTATTCCCCCTGCCTCTGCACCCGCCTTCCCCACCCCAGGAAGAGTCTCTGCTTTCCATTGTCTTCCTTGCAGGCCTGCCTTCTCCCAAACCATCTGCCTCTCTTAGCTTGGTGCCCCAGGAGAGCGTTACCAGTGCCGGCTAACTCAAATTACAATTTCTTTAAAAAGAAAGAAAAGAGGAGATGAGACAGAGGCAAACACTGCCACTCTAAAGCAGCCCTCGTCAGCCTGTTACGAGCAAGGAGTTTGTTTTTTGTTAATATTTTTTCTGCATGGCATGCTGCAAACAAGAACATTGAGAGAGCCAATTGGCGGCGTATTTATTGCTGTTGGTTCTTTAGCAGCAGTGAGCCGGTAATCACGGAGAAGCCGCTGGAAGTGCAGGCTCAATTCCGCCTGGTTGAAGAGATCGGGGCTCTGCTCAGGGGCTGAATTTTGTCAAGTAGATGCAGATCGCAACCCCAGAATGTCCCAACGAATAGCATAATAAGGTCAAAGCTTCTGCGTGCTCCCTACTTTCCTGTGGGGTAATCGAGGCAGGGGCCCAGCTCCAAGCCCTGGTCACCACCAGGTACCTAGCCCAGCCAAGCTATGCTCCTCAGCACTGCATGATGCTGCCGGGTACCTGACTGGGGCTACAGTGTAAGGCCATTAAGGCTGAGAGAGGGGCTCTGACTTACTCAAAGTTCCACAGCTGGGAAGGAGCTGAGCCAGGATTTGAACCAAGTTCCCTTGCCTCCAAAATCTTTTCTCTTAATTGCTATATCCAGGACTCACTACCTAATGTACAAGGCCTAGTGCAAAATGAAAATTCAGGGTCCCTTGTAAATCATGCACCAGGACGGTAGAAGATGCCTGCTTGAACGGAGAGTTAGACAGACAAGATACCAAGGGAACCACCTAGGTTCAAACCCCAGCACTTGCTGCTCCTGGCTAGGTGATCTTGGCCAAGTTACTTCACATCTCCATCCACACCTCTATTCATCCATAAAATGAATATCATAATGAGTAACTACCTCATAGGATTATTATGAGAATTAAACTGAGTTAATCTGGGGGAAGCCCTTAGGACAGTGCCTGATTCATAGTAAGAACTAAACAAGGGACGAATTTTATTGTAGCTGGGAAGATCACAGATGCGAGCCTACAGCCCAGACTTAGAATGTTCCATGAACATTGGCAAATCGCTGCAGCCCTGGCTTCTCTATCTGCACAGAAGTGAGGTGACCACTTATGCCTGTGTCATGGGGGACCGAGGGGGTTAACTAGAAGAGGGAATGTTAAGTGTTGTAAGTAGCTCTGTACAGATGCTCTCTTTGTGGCCCTGTTTGAGCCTCTTGGGAAATAGCTCAGCACGCTGCTGGTGAGAGTACGAACTGTCACGACAACCTGGAAAACGATTTGGCGATGTGTCATCGATGGTGACCAATGCTGATCAAGAGAGCACCAAACACCAAATTCATAGAAAAAGAGATCAGATTTGTGGTTCCCGGAGGCAGGGGGTTGGGGGAGAGGCAGTTGGAGGAAGGCGGGCAAAAGGTACAAAATTCCCATTATAAGATAGATAAGTACTAAGGATGCAACATACAACATGATGCTATAGTTACCTCTGCTGTATGGTACACAGGGAAGCGGCTAAGAGAGTAGATTCTAAGAGTTCCTCATCACAAGGAAACATTTTTTTTTCCTTTCTTTTTATTGCATCTATTTGAGATGATGGATATTAACTAAACCTATTGTGGTAAACATTTTATAATACATACAAGTCAAACCATCACGCTACACCTTAAGCTTATACAGTAATGTATGGCGATTATTTATTAATAAAACTGGGGGAAAAATTAAAGTTTTTAAATTTTTAAAAAGAGAGAATGCCAAGGCAAAAACCATCCAGACTTCGACACCCATGGGCAGGAGAACGGACAAATCAGTTACAAGATAGTCAAGGGGCGGATTCCACACAGCACTGAAAATAAATGAATCACTCTACTAAGTAGTTACACCACGGAGTTTCTTTAGGGCGACAGCACAGTTCTGTGTTCCTATTGTTATGATTACAAAAAATTTCATAGACCCACACACCAGTGCATGTAAAAACCTCTGAGTAAGGCCTGTCCTGCATTAATAGCATCATACAATGTCAATTTCCTGGGTTCAATCATTGTCCTGAGGTCATATGAGATATGATGATTTGGGGGAAAACGTACACAAAAACTCTCTGCATTATTTTTTCAACATCTTGTGAGTGCTCGATTATTTCAAAATAAAAACTTAAAATGATTCATTAATCCATCACAGTGCATACAACAGCATGAAGGGCCCACAAAAACAGAATGAGGAAAGAAAGAAGAAAGTATGCAGTATGATTCCATTTAATTGCGTTAAAAAAAAATAGGCAACCCCTACAAGGTATTATTTAAGAATCTTACACATGTTGTAAGTCAATAGCAAAGAATCAAACTGAACTCTGAAGAGGGGTTCACCTGGGCAGCGGTGAGGTAAAGAGGGAGGGGTCCCCAGGGCTTGGCAGAATGGTTAACATTCCATGTCTCAAGCTCAGTGGTATTTCTGTCTTTTGTTTTATATCTCATGCTGATATTATGCATTTTATTTTATATTTATATAAAATATCACAGTAAAAATAAATTAATAAAAGAGTTTGGTCTTTTGAAAGGCCCAGGTTAAGTGCTAGCTTTGCCTCTCAGGAGCCAAGTGACCTTGATCAAGTTACCTTACCTCCTGTAGCCTCCTACCATCTCATAGTGTTCTGAAGAAGGTTAAAAACAGATATATGTTTTAGACAGCTTAGCACAGGAGGGCACCAAATGGCCACGTGCACAGCCCCAGCACCTCCAATTTAATTCTAAATTCCCAGGCCTCAGGATGTCCCGCGTGTAGCCTAATGGGCAGGAAGACGGGTATACTGGGGTGCCTTCATCTTGGAAATGCCCTCCCAGGGCCTTTGGGCATCTGGGCCTCCCTTTTTATGAGGACTCTGGGAAGGCCTGCAGGGGCCACTTCGCTCACTTGCACAGCCCTGCGAGGGCACCACCCACGTCTCTGAAGTTCGATGCTAGAAGTGTGTGCCTGCTCTCTGAACACCACACTCCCCCAGCTTGTCTCCCCTACCAGGAAGGAGGAGGCTTCCTGAGTTGCTTAGATATGGAGCAGAGACCAGGCCAGGTCTGCTAGTGGGCAGGATCACTGGAACGTTCTTCTCCATTTTCCTTCCTCGTGGAAGGACGAGGTCTTGTCCAGTATGGAGACAGCCAAGCGACCTTGCTTTCTCTCTATTCTCTTATCTACCCACATGGGCACAGACTTCGTTGGCTTTCTCTCCTGTGTCTTCCTCCTCCATAGCAAGCTAGAGTGAGGGAAGCATCAGCGTTCGACGTGGTCAGGCAACGAGTCCCTCATATCTCACGCCCAGATCCTGTGCTCCAGCTCAGCTGGAGAAAACCTCACTAACACCTACAAGAGGTTTGCTTTCCAATCCCCTTCTTCCCATCCATATATCCTTTGAAAATCTTGTCATATTTAGTGCTGTATACAATCTAATTCTCGTCTCAGGACAGATTAGTTTCTTTGTTGATTTAAAGCCCAAACACCAAATAAGGCAAATTTGACCACTATTCACCTCTCTTTACCTGCTCTTACCACATGGTCAGAGGCTCAATTTTAAAACATTACTTTCATATAGGTTTAACCTCAGTCTTTTTCCCTTGCTTCCAGCTCTCTAAATATGCGTGAATGGAAAATATAAATATATGTAAATATAATTCTGTGGTCATTTGTGTTCAGGATTTAGAATTTCCTCCTAGAGGGAAAAGGCAGGAAGGGAAAGGCTTGTAAGCACAGGCTGTGCTTCATTAAGAAGCGTGTTTGGGGTGGCGATCACTTTTCTCTAACCTAGACAAGCCGGCTGGAAGCTGACCTCGGTACATCCTGAAATTTCATCAACTCCTTTTCTCCCCCAAAGAGCCTCTCCCGACCCCTCCCCCACCAAAACAGAGCCCCTTCCTTCCTGTCTCCCCAAGGACCTCCAGGGGTCACAGGGACTGCGTGAAATACGCTCCTCCACTCTGATCGGTGGGGCTCCGGGCTTCCAGACAGCTTTAGTTGCCTGGCAGTCTGCCCGCCAGCACGTGATGGGGCCCCAGGTCACGAACAGCCAGGCCGAGCGCTGAGGCTGAGCCACTGCCTGAACTGACGGAAAGCAATCTTTGCCCTGATTTTAGCAACAGATATATTGGGTAGCACTCGGCATCATTAACGAGACTGTTTTTGTAATACTAATAAACAGAATATCAGTAAAGCTGGAAACCATGACTACCATTTATTGGGTGATTATTCGATGCTGATATTTTATAAACATTAGGGTATTCAATTCTCAAAACTACTCAATGAAGGGAGGGCTAATGGTTCCCCCCATTTGACAGATAAGGAAACTGAGGCTCAGAGGGGGTAAAAGGTAGCACATGGTAAAAGGCAGCACCTAGTGTTGTACCTGGAATCACAACTTTTACTCTTCCCCCTCCATTCAGCACAGCCTACAGATGTCAGAATGATGTTTCTTCCTGGATTCAGCTCAACAAGAAGGCTCTTCCTGAACTGGAGCCCTTGGTGGGTATCCCTAGGGCCTCCACAAGCCTTCCAGGCCCCCAGTGTCCTCATAGCCTATCCCAGCAGAGCTCTGGTAGACGACTGTTGTCTGCCAAATGCCCAGCATGTGAGTCAGCCCAGCTCTTATAATATCAGAAATATTGAAAATGGCTCACAGACTCTCCCTGCCACAGCCCCTACCATCACTGCCTTGAGGCACAGGAGGGAACCCCCAATGCCTGGCTTTGTGCAGACATTCAGGGGTGTCATGTTGGTCTGAGCTCAGGTCTGAGCGGGCCAGAGGGGAGTCCTGTGGGAGGCAGAACCTTCTGGTCCTCTCAACTTAACCTCTCGCCCAAAGTCAGCCAGTCCTGGTGGGGCTGGGATGGGGGCGGAGGGCCCGTTCAGTCTGAGCACGCGAAGCCCCCTTCAGCTGGCGGGACATCAAAACCCACACAAAATGCTTCCATGTGGTGCCAGCCCTCAGCCTGTGTCCTTCACGTTGGATTAATCCCCGGGCTGCTCGGACAGACATGTCCTCACAACTCTGCTTTCATGTTTGCCCACAATTTCAATGTCATCACACAAAATCAAGGCTAATTGTGAACAGATCTCCCCTACCCCCTTCCCCTGTCTCCCCTCCCCCCTCTGCCTTCCCCATCCACATCTGGATCCCACAACCTCTCCTGGGGGCCCAGGAGACCTGCTCAGGCTATGAACCCTTCGAATCTAACTTGATCTCCCTTCCTTTCTCCAGCCTCCTAAATATATATATATAGGAATGTTCTTTTCTTTCCTTTACCATTGACTTTGTCATTGCCAAGACTACTCTATGAATTCTCCGCCTTTCTCTAAGTAAATAGCAAAATTCCAGCTAAATCAAGGCAAACCCACCTCTTACTCAACTGGGAAAATCTCTCCCCATCTCCTGCCAGTCACATCCCGCTCTCCCAACTCTCACCATATTTCAAGTGTGCTGCAGCCTATCCTGGTGCATTAATATACTACTCACCCTACCCTCACCCCTCCCTGCATCCAGACCGTATTAGTGACACATTACCCACAGCAAAGGGGTACCTGGGGCTCCATGGAGGGAAAGATCCTTGGGTACAGACATGTAGGGGAGAAGAGTTTCTAGGCACTGGTTAATGTCAACCGTGTGTGGCCAAGAGCCCTAGAACATTCCAAAAAAGGAGTCCTTGAGTTGTAGTGACACCTATCCTCTCTCTTCAAAACACCAGGGTTTCGGAGTCTGGAGAGGGCTCAGAGACCACCTAAGCGCCCATCATGCAGAGGGAAAAGCTGAGGCCCAGAGAGAAGAGAAGGGCTCGCCCAAGGTTGAAAAGAAAAAGGGTCCTTTGGGTCCAGGAGGGTCTTTTGTCTGATGTTGTTTATTGCCAAAGATGGCAACGAGCACCACTGGGTACTAGGGAGCCAAGAGAAGGCAGCCCAACCCTGGACAAGTCCAAGAGAAGACACATAAGAATCTGCATTCAGCAAACACCACTCAACCATGAGACCAATGATTCCTGGGACATCAGATCCAGGCAACACACATGCTAAGATTTAGTGGAAGAACAGGGCAGAGGACCTGGAACCAGATGCCCAGGGCTTAACCCCACCTGCCTCGCACACTTGCCATGTGGCCAAAAGCAACAGCCTCACCTCCAAAGGAGGAGTCTGTTTCCACCACCACGTCCATAGTACCAGGCCTATCGTGTGGGTGTTTGCCAAGGGCCAGGCAGCAAAACAAGTGCTTCACTCAAATTAACCCAGTTAGCCGTAAGGCAGTTCTGCATCAGCCCATTGCCTAGGTGCAGATACCGAGACTCTGATGTACTTAAGGATGCACAAGAAGTTAGGATTCCAATTAAAAATCTAAAGTGATTAGGAAAACGAATAGAAGATGATGTGAATTATTTAACGAACCAATGAATTAATAAACGAGGGAATGATTGAATGAATGAACGAACGAATGAACGAATGAACGAACATTTGCCCTTCTCCGAGGCTGGAGGGAGAAGGGCAAATTTTTATTTTTTTGACGTTTTCCTCTTCGAGGTGGAGTGTGGTGCTAGAGAAGTACTCCCACTTCATTTCCGAGAACCACAGAAGGGAATTTAAACACAAACTCTCCCCTATCGCCCGCATCTGCCAAAAACGAGGCAAAAGCTGCTTGGACAAATGAAATTCTGACAAAGCATGTCACAGTCTTGAAGCATCTGTCACCGAGGGGGAGAGATGCACATTTGAATGCGGGAGAAGCGCCGCCAGCGCCGCCAGCTTTCGAATGACAGTTGTGCAGTCCCACAGACTTTCCCTCTGACCTTCCGCCAGCACCAAAGGGCTCTCTCCTGTAAACATCCCCAAATAGTTTATCTTAATAAAAGCGCCTGTAATGGAGACAGAGTTAATTCGAAATGGTTTTCTCTGCTGTTTGTCTTGTCGGCCAATTGCTGGGCGATGGCTGAAGTAAACACCGGCTGTTTAAGGTGGGGTCCTGCTCGTGCATGGCGGGGTCCTGCAGGCATCCGATTCATGCACGACTCTATTTAAAGAACCTATGAGAAGTCTAAGTGGGTAATTTCAGCCAGCACTGGACTTGACCTCAAACATGTTCGAGAGCCAAGCTCTCACACTCCAACCTCTTTTTCTTCAAGAGCAGAGGGTGAGTTATTAGATGACCACTTTACAGATGCAAAAACGGAGGCACAGAAAGAGAAAACCTAGCAAATCATCAGGAGGGCCAGAAACTATTTCCCTGTCCTGAGTACACATGCAATTGCCAGCTAGTTGCTTGGCCCTACAGATGCGAAGGTCACTAAAGCTTAGTAGGAACCCTCAGGCCTCCCAACACCTAATAGAGAGAAGGGGCTTTGGGGATAAAAGGCTTGAGTTCAGATCCCGTATTGGCTGCCTCTTGGCTAGATCACTTGGAGGACGTTGCTTAACTGTTCAGAGACTCAACAAGTAAAGCAATAATATTTTACAGGAAGGCTTTGAGGGTCAGATGGCTTTGCACGGGGATAGACAGGTCTCCCGCAGTGCCTTTCACGGAGGAGGCCTCGCCAAGTGCAAAGTCCCTCCCCTGATTCCTAATCCAGTGCCTTTTCACCCAAACCTCTCTGCTTCCCTGTTTTTGTCCAGGGCTGAGCCTCCCCGCTGCCTGACCCTGGACCTTGCAGATGTGGCAAACGAGGAAAGCATTAGGCTCGCTGACAATTGTCTGCAAGGCCGTGTTTATGTTTGCAATAAAAGCAAGCAGGTGCCGGCAATTTAACTAATCAGGTACCATCCTGGCCCCAGACACCCGCCCGCAGTCCCTCCTCGCTGTGCTAATCTCTGCATGGCCTTCCCCAGCCTGCAATTAGCCAGATGCCCTGTCCTGCACGCCACGCAAGTTACTGCCACAGGATGGATGAATGGACAGTCCCTCAGTGGTCCAAGACCGGCGCTGTAGGGCTGACCCACCCCATGAAAACTGGCCTCTTTCTTTCTCTGGAACCATCTTTTGGGTTTAAACCTGCTGCTAAAGAGATGCGATCTGTCTCTGGTTTCCACAGGAGAGGATAAGCAACTTCTAGAAGTTGTACAATCCCCAGACCCTCAGAAAAACCCAAGCCTGAGTAAGGCTACATCCCCCAAATGCAACTTGATCGACTTGGCCAATGGAACCTGATAGAAAGATCTCTGTACTCAGCCCCTAGCACAATGCCAGACACGCAGACCAGGGACAAAGGTGCATGAGTCCTTCTTGCCTTCATACACTCCCTGTGTGACCCCAGACACTCCCTATTAGCCAGTCTGGGCCTCAGTTTCATTATCTGTCAAGTGGGTGGATTAGACTAGAGCAGGATTTCTAAACTTCAGCACTAGTGACATTTGGGGCTAGATCATTATTTGTGGTGAGGGTCTCTGTGTTGTGGGGCATATAGCAGCATCCCTGGCCTCTACCCACTACATGCCAGTAGTTAACTGTCCCCTCCAGTTATAACAACCAATAATGTCTCAGACATTGCCAAATGTCCCCTCGTGGGACAACATCCCCCAGCTGAGACCACTGGAAAAGAGCCAGGTCTGTTCTCCCACCCAGCTGTACATCAGAATTCCTGAGGGACTTGGAAAAGGCAATGATGCTTTGCTTCCCACCTTCATGGGGGTGCGACTGATCAGGGTGGGCCCTGGGCACCAGGGCTGGATTTCATTTTTTAAGTTCCCTGGCGATTCTCATGATCAGGTAAGGTCGAGACCCACTGAGGCTAAAAGATAATGAGGATATCTCGCCCCCCTTTCTGGGCAGACACCTTCTTGCGGAAGCCCGGCCTGGCCTTTCGCAGCCCCTGAGTCCAGTCACATCTCCCCGTTTGTACTGCAGGCCTCTCAAGACCTCCCAGAGCTGCCCCCATTCCCCCCCACCACCACCACCACCATGTGTAGCTCTTTGATGTTTCTTAGCAGGCATTATTTAACCAATTCCGAGTTGACCAGAATCCAATAAAATGCAGGCCCTACAACACTTTTCACAGCTAATTGGTTTGACTGGTACATTGTAAATGTGTGAAGTGATTTCAGCGAGGGACAGTAGGGACCTCGTTAACCTTTTCATAGCACTTAGGGTTTGTGTGCCTCTTGAAAGGCCTGTCCTGGCCCTAGGGGCACTCCTCCTTGCCCATAAAGGGGACTCGAACCCTCAGAGCTACACACCCCTCTTCCAGTGTAGGGTGCCCCAGGACCAGGGTCCCCCAGCTGCCCTGGGCTCCAATCTCGAGCTCCTGAGGTGAAGTCCCACAGGCCCTTCTGACCTGGCCCTGTCCTCCTCACCGCTCTCCTCCCCACCTACCTTTCTCCCTCCTCCCTCCTCCCTGTCCACTGTGGCGGCCCGGCCACTCCCTGGACAGCCAACTTTTTTCCCTTCTTGTAACCTTCACCTACATTATTCCCTTGCATTAGAAACCTGCCCTCAGTGTCTCTGCCAGCTTAAGTTTCCTCGGTCCCTCACAACTCAACTCAAACTTCCCTTCCTCAGAGAAGCTCTTCCTGCCACCCAACTCTTAGCACAAGCAATCTCCTTCAAAAAAAATATTGGTCCCCATCCATCATTAGGGAAGTCGATCTGGGTAATTATCTGTCTCTCTGAATCTGACTAGGGGCTCCCAGAGGGCAGGCACAGGTCTGCCCAGTCACCATGCCAGATGGAAGGTCACTGTGTCAGGCCAGGAGCTGGGCACCAGAGCATAGAGCCAGAGCAGCCCAGCCTTGTGTTCAAGTCAGATGAGCCCACAGTGGATGCCAGGGAGCGCAGTGGCCGAGAGCCCAGCTCTAGTGCTCACGAGCGCAGGTCCCAACCTGACTGCTCCCTGCAAACGTGCCTAGCAATAGCGGATTCACTCCGGGACTCACGACACTTCGATTCTGGGGTCTGCCAGGTGAGCCTTAAAGCTGGAAGACAAACCTCCACGTGCGAGTGTGAGATGCCGCTGACAGGGGCTTTCTTCCATCTAAGAGCCTCGAAGACGGTTTGAATAGTGAATTATAGGCAGCTGTCCTTCTCTCAATTAATCTTTTATTTTCCGTAAAAGAAATGCAAGCGCGTAGGTTTATAAAATCTGATGGTACGAAAAAGCTTTTTAGCCACAACAGTGAGCCCCACCCTGCACCTGCTCACTCCCCATACCGCTCCCCAGAAACAGCCACGTTCAACATTTTTAGCTCTTTTATCTCTGTATTTCTGAATACTCTGTATATTATACTTTTTGCTATTTAAATTTTAACTATAAAAAATATTACATATACTTTTTTTTTTCTTTTTAAGGACAGGCTTTAAATTCTGACAGAAACTGTGTTGGAGGCCCCGCTCCAATGCTTCCTCGCTGAGTGGTCTTGGGCTGATTTCTTGACCTCTCTGAGCATTCGTTTCCTCAGCTCGGAAATGAGGCTAGGACTACCTACCTGGTTTGGCTGTTGAGATTTTAAATGGGATGATCATGTAAGCCTGGCCCTCAAGGAGGGCGTGATGAACCTCGGCAGTAGCTTAAGTTCACATCTCAGATCCCGGGCAAGCCGTGGGACCTGCTTCCTGAACTCCTTGGAAAACTAGAGGCTCAGTGTGTGACGTGCAGAAGGCCTGAAATCCACTTGACAAATACCTGCCTTTGACCTTGTCCTGAGCTTGCCCAGTCCCAGCTCAGAGAGCCCCTTCCCCAGGAAGATTCTCGTGATCTCCCAGCCTCAGCCTTTCACATCTTTGAGGACCCTCCAGCTAGGACACCGACCACCCTCACCAGATGCGAGTTCTCTCATCCAGATCTGGGTTCTCTCCAGCATCATGAGCTCTTAAGTACAGGGGCCTCTTCTATTCCCTTCTACTCCAGCCCTTACAACAGAGCAAGCACATAGTAGGGCAGCAGCCGGCGTGTGTCAACTAAGGAGGCAAGTCTCGCATGGGATCCATGCGGGGCCAAACATCTCTTTTGATATAGCCAGTCAGAACTCTGGCCACTTCTTTTTTCTCCGCCTACATTCTGTCCTCCTGCCAGCCAAGTGTTTATTGAGCACCTACTATGTACTTGGCTCTATCCTAGGGCCTGAGGACAAAGCAGTTATTTATTCATCCAGACACAAACATATTTAAGCACCTACTGTGTCCCAGGCAACGTGGTTCCAATGGTTACAAAGCAGACACGAATATTGCCCTCTCATAGTTGTATTTAATCGTGTCTGTGAAAGAAGTCTGTATGCTGGCATTAGACTCAGAATTCAAAACAGAATTTCTGAATTGAATAGAAAGACCTCATTTCTACCTTGTGCAACTTACACTCAAATGGACTGCAAGCCGGTCATTAGTTTTCATTGACTGGTGTATCAATTAGTTCCTGCCATAGTGCTGGGCCCTGGACATGTGTGATCTCTCTCTATCCTCAGAACAACCCATGAAAAAGGCTCCAGCTCCCACCCCCCATTTTATAAAGAGGAAACTGGGGCTCAAAGAAGCTGAGTTATCCAAGGTGGCCCAGGTAGAAATGAGATACAAAGTCAAGACCCTCTGAGGCTAGGCTCCTCACTGCACGTCCGTTGTGACTTTTTTCTTTCTTTAGACTTTACTTTCTGTGTTGGGAAGTTGCTGTCAGCTTCCTGGTTGCCCAGGGGAGTGAACCTCCTGGCTGTTTGGATAGATTTTTAGGTGAATAGAAGTTTGGTTTTTGCCAGGAAAGAGAGTCAGAAGCTAGGTCCTCCCACAATTACAGGGACCTCCCTAGAAAAGGAGAAGCCAGTATGTGTGACAGAGTGCAGATAAAGGGAACAGACTGGTCCGTGTACAAGTGTCAGGGAGATAGCTAAGCACTTGTCAGGATGCCAAAGTGGAATTTCAACATATGAATTGAACTAAGTAACAGAAACAACTAAATTTGCTAATGATAATAAATTATATTGATCATATAATAACACCTAGCTGAGAAGGTATTATTATCTGCCATATACAAACAGAGAAACTGAGACTCAGAGAGGCTAAATGACCAGGCAAGTAACCAAGACCCAAGTCCTGTCTGTCTAGCTCTAAAACCATGCTCTAAATATTCTGCTTGATGATAGCCATGACGTCTCGACTCCCCTTAGTGTCCTTGATTATCTGCTCACTGTGGGGTATGAGAGAGGAGACTCAAATTCAAGGTGCAGTGGATGGAGGGCATCTAAGAAGTTTACCTGGCTGGATCACAGGGCTTTTGCAGAACCAAGGCAGGGACTGGAAATAGTAGGCCCCAAGGGGCCACGAACCACAAAGAAGATTGGTTCAACTCAGGCTCTGAATGTCCCCCCTGCCACTAGCTGGGGTCCTGGGGAGGGGTACGTTGACTGGCCCTCCCTACCAGAGAGAGGCCTCTGGGGGCATTGGCCTCCCTGTTCAGCTGGCCTAACATTTTCTATTTAAATGCAAATTTTGACTTTTCACTTGGCAGCTAGCAAAAGTTTTTTGCACTGGAATGAGGGTCACGATAATAATTTATCCACAGGCTTTTTCTAACAATTATTATTTGTTCAAGGGAGAAGGCGGAGGTCCCAGCGGCTGGGAGAAGGGGCCTGGTGCCAGCACATGGGGTGGCCTGCAGGTGTTGCAGGCAGAGGCCGAAGCCCTTTCTCTGAGGCAGGGAGCTCAATGTGTAAGTCGAGTCTCCCTACCCTGGGGACCCCCAGCCCTGAGCCCTGTGCTGAAGCCTGAGTAGGCCCATTGACTCCTTAATAAGCAAAGGCTCATCTCAGGGAGCTCCCAATCTGATGACAGGATCAGAAAAGGAAAGAAGCCATTGCGATACTGGGGACTCCACTCTCAGTGCTGACATGAGGGCCCGGATGAGACTCCCAAGTCAGCCGGAAGGTATGGAAAGGCTTCCTGGAGGAGGTAACAGCTAATGGCGATCTTAAAAAATGATGACGATTCAGCCAGGCCACTCTCATATTCTGCTAGTGATACTATCCATCAATGTCCTCTACGGAGGATAACTAGAAAAAAAATCCATCAATATAATAAATTGGCACTTTCAGATCTAGGAATTTATGTTATTGAGTTTCTCTCGCACATGCAAATACATGTTTAAGGTTATTCAAAGAAACATTTAAGTAATGACAAAAACAAAAAACAAACACTAGAAACAATGTAGATACTCATCGGTAGGAGATTAGATAAATAAATGATGGTGTAGCCATGTGATGGAATACTATGCAGCTATATAAAATGAACCAAAAAGCACTTTATTTTTCCTAAGATGGACAGTCTCCAAGTTGTGGTGAGTGAATAAGATGGATTGAGTATGACAGAATTTGTGTAAGAGGCACCAGGTGGATAATCTTTTTCAGTATTTGTTTACATTTACATAAAATGTCTCCAAAAGGACTCATGGAAATTGAACACAGGGTTGGCTGCCGAGGAACAGGGCGTCGAAGGCTAGAAACCGGGAGTAGGGGAGGAGCTTTTCACATGCCTTTCTGTACCTCGATGAATTTTGATCCATCTGAATGTGATACTGATTCAGAACCTGAATTAAAAAACAACTCGCAGGGCTGACTAGGCTGTCGGGAAGACAGCAAGAGTCCTGGGCAGAAAGAATAGCAAGTACTCGCTCTCTGGGATGACGGAGACCTTGGCGTGGCCCCGACAGGGGCTGGGGAGGGCAGGAGCGAGGCAAGAGAGAGCGGCCAGGCTCGCTGGGGTGAACACTGGTCAGCCACGCCGCGGAGTCTCTCCTTGTCCTGAAGACGAAGGAGACCACTGGAGGGTTTTACACGCAAAAGAGACTGCAGGTTTACCATTTGGAAAGATCACTCTGGAGAAAGGATTTGGAGAGGGCTGGAGGAGGCAGGCCAGCCAGCATGGAAACTGCTGCAAGGACCCACATTGTGTTTGAACCCTCACCGGTGATACATGCCCATTTTATAGATGAGAAAATGGAAACAAGAGAAGGTCAGTCAATTCCCCGAAGTCACATAGGCTGCCAGGGGCATAGCCAGTCTGTTCAACATCACAGCTCTCAGTCCCAGGATCCCCTAGGAGAGAACACTTTGCTGGAAGGCAGCAGGGAGCTTGGCCCCTGGCATTTCTCTGTGGGTCCCTGAGCAGCCCACTGGCTCTCTCTGAGCTCCCCTGTTCTCAGCTCTGGATGCAGAGAACTGCACCTTCTCAGCTGATGTCATGGGTTGTTGTGACCAGCAAAGGACCAATGGCAGGAAAAGGGCTTTGTAAACTGTAAAGTGCTGTAACCCAGGGTCAGCCTCCACTCCTTTGAGTGTACCCTTCAATATTCAGAAACAGGAACCTCCTTGGGGAGAGAGTGTCACATCCACCTCGAGTCAGTGGCTTCTCCCCAGTCCTCAACCAGACACCCCTGTAGCTTCAGGATGACATCCCTCTGGGTATCCTAGCCGAGCCCCTACCTGACCCAGCAGAGGCTAAGGCTGGCGGCTTGGGTCTCTCTTTGTCCAGGTTCTCAAGAAAGCTGTCCCCTAGACAAGGACTTGAGGGCAGGTGGTTTATTAGGAGGGAGTCCCAGGAAAGGGCAATGAGGAAGTGAAAAGTCCAGGAAAGAGTGTGATGTTGGAGATTACTGTGTGGACATCTGGGGCTCCATCCTGCTGGGGATCTTCTGAGGAACCACATAAAACATGCCTCAGGACTGTCCCTCCAAAGCAAGGGATGCTGGGACACATCCATGACCCCCGTTACCTATTGATGGCATCCCATGTGACATCCCATAGTGCCAGCAGACGAAGGAGCGATGCCAGGACTCGGGCAGGGTGCTGGCATCATGCCTGGAACTGTCCACGCAGCTGTCCTGAAACCAGAGGTGGGTCAAGGGCATGTGACACAAGGCGCAGAAAGTACTTGCTTCACTGGGTGGAGCCTCCTCCTAATACAACCTTCCCTTTCATGCCCCATGGCATCCCCAACCCCTGTTTTCCAAGTTCCCTGGACTCGGCTAAAGGGCGGTGACAACCAGGAGAAATCACCCCAATGAAGGCAAAGCTTAAAGCAACCAATCCCAGAAGAATCTATTCTCAGGGTAGAAAGGCCATTAAGCCAAAATGTGAACCCTCAAGGAGGTGGGGGCTGGGGCGAGTCAATCAGGGTGGGCTCTGGCCCTTCACTCCAGCTTCCACGGTGGGCTGCTCACGTGTGCCTCCTTGTACTTCCCCCATCTGCACGTACGCAGTACAGACACCTGTTCTTGGAACCCATTCAGGCCAAGTCCACATTTCTACCAAATGCCGCCCCCTCGCCTACATCCCGTCACCTGCACGGTTAAAATAAGCAGCAGCACCAGTCACCTTAGCTCACACTCCTGCTTCTAGATTCCTAGGATGAGAAATCAGATCTGTGACTGCTGCTCTTCAGACACAAGGAGCCTCCACAGGGTCCTGCGTGATTTAGCCCCTGCCCATCTCTCATCCACATTCCATTCCACCTTCCTTATTCGCCGCACCCCAGCCACACAAGCCTCCTTTCTGGACCTGACACAGGGCTCCGTATTTCCCACCTCAGGGCCTTAGTGCTCGCAATTCCCTCCCTCTGGAATTCTCCTCCTGCAGCTTTCCTCACCACCACTGTGTTCTCGGCCTTGGGTCTCAGATGACATGTCATTTGCTCAGACTGACCGTTTATACCAGTTAGCTACTGCTGCATAACAAAACATCTCAAAACCTCATGGCTTAAAATAGCAGTCATATGCTTAGCTCGCAAGTCTGAAGGTTGGGTGGGCAGTTCTACTGATATGGACTGATTGAATGACCATGAGCGCTGCGTTTGAGGTCTAGCTGGCAGAGCAGCTGGGTTCTGTCTGGTCTAGGCCGACTTCGAGTGGAATGACTCATCTCTGCTCCGCGTGCCTCTCATCTTCTAGCAGAAGAGCCTGAGCTTATTCGTAAGGTGGTAGCAGGGTTCCAAGAGAATGAGCAGAAATATGCAAAGTCCCTTGAGGCTTCAGTTGGGAGCTGGCCTTATAACATTTACATCACATCCTATTGTCCGAAGCAACTCACGTGGCCAAATCCAGATTCAAGTGATAGAAAATAGACCCCACTTCTTGACGGCGTGAGCTGCCAGAGCAAGTTGCAAAGCGGGAGTGGCTTCAGGGAGGAGTGAAAGACTGGGCACATTTTTACCATCAGCGTACCCCTACCTTCACCACCCTATTTAGGGGAACACCCCCAAAGAGTATCGCTTCGCCTTGTGGTTTCCCTTGCTACCCTTACTCCGATGTGTTATCTAGTATTTTTAGTTGTTAACTTATTCTCGTCTGTGTGTTCCCCATGAGAATGTAAGCTCTTGGGGGGCATGACTCAGGAACAAGTACAGTGCCTGACACCGAGTAGAGCCTCCTCTGACCCATTTCTACCAGCACCAACACTGCTCCCCATCTGGGATGAACAAACTGAGCAGATTCATGCAAGCTTGGAGCAGGGGAGGATGGGAGCTGTACCAGTCTGGACATTTCCTCTGGAAAACAGGTGTGTGGAGATCAGCCCTGCCTGGACCACCCTGCTCGGCCTCAGAGCCCCCCAGCCCTCCAAGAGTGTACCAAATCCTCCCCACATTCCTGGGGCTCCCTCGGCTCTGAGAAGGCTGTCTTGCCTCATAATTGCATCTGAATGCAAATAGCTCTGCCAATGTGAATATATTAAAATCCGCGTTGTCAGCGATCGAGACAGAGGGGAGGGGAGGGGAGAGGAGAGGGCCGTGTGGAACCTGAAACGCAAATGACTGTCTGGATTATCTATCACTCCATCCCCAGGAGGCTGGGGCGGGGGTACCGCATTGTGTACTGGGAGGGTTTCCTGCTTAGCTTTCCCGAAAATGCTCGCCACGAGAGCTGAACTCATTCTGGAGCCGAGGCCCCAGGAGAAGGTAGTGGATCCAAGACAGTGTAGGTGACATCTTTCAAAGGGGGTTGCCTGCCAAGGAGGGCTGATTTTGGGGAATGGATAAAAGAGGGCAGGACACTGAACTCCAGAGTGCTCGCTCACCACCTCACTCACTCATTTATTCTTTCATCCACTCGGCTTTTACTCTAATTTATTTTTGTGCTAAATCCTTTCCTTGAAACATATCTGAGGCTCCCTACAGGGGGGCCAAAAATCAAGACCTCCCGCCTAAGGATTTCAAAGTCCTCCATCATCTGCTGCCCACTTCCCTTGCCTCACCAGTGCCCCGACCTGTCCCTTGATAGCACAGCACTTCATTCAGGCTTTCACTACTGTTGCCTCCTCCAGGGAGTCCTCTCGATTGTCTCTCCAACAAGGGCATCACCCAAACCCCTTACCTTGCTCCACATAGTCCCTGACATCATCGCTTATATTAATTTACTTTTTCTTATCTCAGTCTCCGCCTTCAGAATGTCAGCTCATCTTTTCCATAGCTGGGTCCCGAACCTTTGCACATTGCCTGGCACATGACAATAAATGTTTGTTGAGCTACTGAATGAGTGATCAGGACCAGAGGTGACTGTTACTCGTCATTGTTGTGCAGTGTCTGTTGGTTTTAAGAAAGGAGGAAAGAATAATGTGATAACCCTGTGGTTCTAAACCAGGAGGTCAGTAGACACAAGATCCAAAATGAGATACAAAGACTGTGCCACTATAGGCCTAGAGGCCACATATGACTCCATTTATGCATCTGGGGTCACCATGAGAGCCAGGTGGGCAAAGTCCCTGCCCTCAGAAGCTCACAGACCAGCATGAGAGGCAGATGATGATCCATCGAACAAATACATGATATAGTATAAAGTAGGGATACATTCATGAGGAGAAAAATAAAGCTGGGGAAGGAGTGAAGGAATGATGGGGTGAGGGGACTGTGTCATGGGAGACCTCTCGGAGGAGGTGGAGTTAGGGCAAAAGCCTGCACGGAGAGGTGCAGCCCTGTGAGGACCTGGAGGAAGGGTGTCCAGGCAGAGGGAACAATCAATGCAAAAGGAATCACAGTTGGCATATATCAGAGACAGAAAAAGTTCCAGGGTGGTAGGAATGAAGCAAATAGTGTGGGGACAGGCAGGAGATGCTGTAACAGGGGCTGGTTACTGTTCTGAGTACTTCATAATGGGAGCCACTGGGGAGTCCGAGCAGACGAGGGGGAGATCGGACAAACAGACTCAGGGCGTCCTTCTGCTTTCTGAAGAGGAAGGGGCCCAGAGGGGAAGCAGGTGCCAAATAGGAAAGGTGACGAAGGAGATGAGAGCTCCGGATGTCTTAAAGGCAGAATTGTCAGGACTCGCCAAGGACTGGGTGTGGGGTAAAGAGAAGAAGAGAATTCCAGAATGCCTTCTGGGTGTGGAGCCTGAGTGCTGGAGAAAAGATGATGCCAACAGGTGTGTCATTGGGGGCCAGAACAGGCCTGGCAAGTACAGACCCAGTGATCACTCCGGGGAAGCTGGCTGGCTCGGCAGGCAGGTACAGGTCCCCCAAGCCCATACTGTCCATCTCTACAGCCTCCATAACATCCTCACCAAGTTGTCATCCAGCCCTGCAATGACAGAGACCTCACCACCCAGCCAGGGTGTGGGTTTCGTTGTCACAAACATATCCTTTAAATGAAACTCCTCTGTTCTTCTGAGCTCTCCTTCTACCCCACCCCAGCACGACACCCCTCTTGGATTTCTAAAATCCGTGAAAGAAAACAAGGAAGGGAGGGAAGGAGAGACGGAGGGAGGAAAAGGGGCAGGGCAGGACTCTGGCTTGCAGATCTCACTTTCTCCTCTGTCCCGGTCAGCTTGGACTGTCACCACAAACACCATAGACCTGGAAGTCCGAGATCGGAGTGCTCGCGTAGTTGAGTTCTGGTGAGGACTCTCTTCCCGGCTTACAGACGGCCGCCTGCTCACTGTTTCCTCTGTGGTGGGGGGGGGGGGTGGGGAGGAGAAGCGCTAACTGGTATCTCCTTTTCTAAGGACGCTAATCCCATCGGACTATAGCCCCACCCCCATGACCTCGTCACCTCCCAAAGGCCCTCAATGCCATTGCCTTGGAGGTTAGGACTTCAACATAGGAATTTAGGAGAACACAAACATTTAGTCTGTAACATCCTCCTAGCAGCTGTAGTACTATGATGTCACTATCGCCATGTGATAATCGAGGAGACTGTGGGTCCGAGAGGTGAACAGACTTGCCCAAATTCCCCCAGGAAGTGAATGGCAGAGATAGGATTCAAGGCCAGGTCTGGGCCCCACCTTTAGCATAGCCTCATGATCCCACACAGTATCTGATGAGAACTCACCAGGGAGCCCATTTGGTCCAGCCCCCCGTATCCCAGAAAGCATGGCAATGTTAAAACACAACCCATTCTTGTGAAGATGGGGCTAGGTGGTTCTCAGATCCCTCTGCCTTAGGGACACGTAGAGAAAATTATTTAGGGCATACAGTGTCCTGGGATTCAGTGGGGCCCTTGCTGACCTTTCCTGACACCTGGTCCAACAGGGGTAAAATCCCTGGTTTGCTGATCTTTGCCCGGGTTGAAAGCTCCCTACGTGAGCATGTTGCCTGGCTTGTCCATATCTGACCCCAGAACCCAGTCCAGCCCCTGGGCACACAGTAGGTGTTCAATAAATGATGTTTTGGTACATGTAAGAATCACAGGGACAAGTCATGCACTGCACCTCTCCCCTCCTCCCGGGAAAGAGAAAAGATCATCGAGTTTTTTAAAAACATATAATAATAAAAATCAATCAATCCATCCATCCCAGCATTTCCATTGCAGGGGTCAAGAAACCGGCGGGTGCTCCAAGGTGAGCCCGGACGGGGACGCGTCAGCCCCAGTGTGAGCCACTGATAAGAGGGGCTCGGCTGGGGAATCCAGACAGCTTGTCTATCAGCCTATTAAACACCATTCTTACAAGTTTTTTTTTTCTCCCCCCTTTTCATTAATACGCAGGGTGAATAGAACATTGAATAAAAATCAGCCTTTTCTGCACAATTGCAGGATTGAAAGGTAACTGTCAACAGAAGGATTTGGGTGACAAAGGGAACGGTTTCAGCGCTTAGCAAATGATTTTCGGCTTGTCATTTCAATGGGCTGTGTTTTTCAGAGATTGTGGGGTGGGTTTTCCTTTTTCTTTTCTTTTTTTTTTCTTTCTTTTCTTCTTTTTTTTTCTTTCTTTTTTTTTTTTTGAATAGCATTTATTACCATGCTTTTTAAAAAAAAAATTTGTGTTGTCTCTTTGCAGCCGCCCTTCCTTCACAGATGCTGTGCCCACCGCCCCCCCCCCCGGGGTCTCCTGGATGCAGCTTTATCCAAAAACAAAATAAGATAAAATAAGACACACAACACATCGAGGAGGCCAAGGAGAGATGTTTTGTGAGGAGCAGATAGCTGCAAGATGAAGAACAGAGGTCAAAGGGCCAGTGGGGAGAGGAGGGCAGAGAGAGACGGCGTATGGCTGAGGGGCTTAAACACTGACCTGGGCCCAGCTGGCCAGCGCCATCCTCAGACCTCACAGATGGCCGCCTTTCTCTCTCAAGGCGGAAATCAGAAACTCGCCCTTAGCGAGAGGGTACATTTCCTCTGTCCCGCTGAAGAGTCAGTGTCCAGCAGTTCCCTCACTGGCCAGAGCCCACCATCATACGCAGGGCAGCTTACGAGAGCTCTAGGTCTCGAAAGAAAGTGTGTCACATGGTGTGGTCTGATGGCCATCGAGTAAAGTTCTATTGTGACAATTTATTTCTTGTAGACATCTTGAAGCCAGCTCTCTATATAGGCAAGAATTCAACATACCACATCTGCTAGGATATCAAAATAGCACTTCACCGAGTAAAAGTAGACACCTTTTTAAAGACTTTCTTCTCTCTCTTTTCAGAGGAGCATGTGACCAGGAGTCAGGGTGAAGCCTGAGGGATGTCTCTGCAGCTGGGCAAGTTCAGTTCAATCACTGGGCCTCAATTTCTCTCATCTGTGAAATAGGCCAGTGGGACCCACTAGTGGTTCAAAACTTTTTTTAAACCACAGGTCAGGAGATCATTAGCTATTAGAGATATGGAAGTTAAAACCACGTGAGATGTGAGCACTCACCTATCAGAATGACTAAAATTAAAAATGCTGGTGAAGATGAAGAGAAACTGAATTACTCATATATGGTTGATGGGAATGTAAAATAGAGAAACGAGCTGACAGTTTCTTTAAAAAGTAAACACTCTACCGGGTGACCCCGTAATTGCACTCCTAGGCGTTTATCGCAGAGAAATGAAGACTATGTTCACATGAAAACCTGTACATGAATGTTTACAGCAGCTTATTCCTAATAGCCAAAAACTGGAAACAGCCCAGATGTCCTTCCGACAATAGGTGAGGGATCCCTGTGGGGATGGGCATGCTCTGTATCTTGGCTGTCTCTACGTCAGCATCCAGGTTGCGATGTCGTGCGATGTCACCTTTGGGGAAAATTGGGTGGGCACACAGGATCTCTGTATTCTTTCCTCCAATTACATGTGAATACGCAATCATCTCAAAATAAAAAGTTTAATTAAAATAAAAACCACAGAGCCCCTTTTACACATAGAATGTCACGCAGTCCAAGATGTGTGTTGGGTGTACTTGGAGATGCTCTTATTGAATTGGGGCCCTGGCCTGCAGCCTCCCCTGTGTCTTCCAGGAGCATCCGCAGTTAGGAAACTCATCCACTAGCTGCAGGACCCCTAGGGTTTCCCCAGCGCTGGAATCCAAATGTTCTGGACGGTGTCACTGGTGGGCATGCCAACATTGGGGTTCCAAACTTCAGCTGTTTGGGCTCCAGAAAGCCGGAACCTTGTTGTCCTTTCGGCTGGTGTGGCCACTCAGCATCTGAGCCCTGTGAGGGAGGGAGCGGCCAAAGCATGTCAGGTAGGGCAGGGGCTATGCCATGGTCCCAGGAGGCTGGGCTCTGTCTCCGGCCCTGGATGTGATTTGGCCACACCCCGCCATGTCCATGCCACGTCCATCACATCTTATAAAGCCCATAACACCTCTGACATGGTCCCTGCCATACCCTGTGGTAGCTGAGTGTCATTCACGGGGTGTGTCCAGCCTGCCCTCCTCCTGTATCTCAGCCCAGAGGGCCAGACCTCTCCTCCCCAGTCCGGCTGCGTCACCTCACATGGGGGCTGTGTTGAGACTGGCAGAGTGTGGGAACCACCAGAACAGGGGGCAGGAGGAGCCCCCGTCTCCTCCTCTGGGCTCCACCCCAGGCTCGCTGCACAGCTGAGCACCAGCCGCATCCCTTCTTCTCTTTGACCTTTCATGCTGTCACCTGCATCTGGGAATGCACTGTCACATTGCCAGTTTTTACTGATCACAGCTTCTGTGTGGGACACTGCTCCGGATGCTGGAGGGGCCCTGTGAACATGGCAGGCTTGGCTCACTCCCCAGTGGGGGTGTTAGATATTAAGCCAGTTAACACGTAAATGAGAAAATGTCACAATAAAACCAGCTGATGGAGCAAGAAGAGCAGGAGGCGGTCACGTGAGGGTCGAAGGGAAAGACATGCCAAGGGAGAGGAGAGCATGTGCAAAGGCCCTGGGATCCAGACAAGCTCAGCGTGTTCATGCAACAGACACAAGGAGTGTGTCGCTGGGATGGAGAGAGTGAGGGCAGCGACGCAGGGCCCGAGGTCGAATGGTGGGAAGGGGCCTGGCTGATCCTGCGGGGCCTGGGGGGCCGAGGGTGGGGAGGAAGGAGTCCAGTGCTCCTTTTCAGAGATGGGGTGGCAGGGGGAAGCATTGGAGGGCCTGAGCTCACAAGTGCTTTGGAAGCATCGCTCTCTGTGGTGGATTGTCGGAAGGCAGGGACAGGGTGGAGAAACTGTCCTGAGACCTCCCAAGTGAGCTTGTACAGGTCCCGTGGGCATAGGAGGTATTGTTAACACATACAACCTCTAACCAGCCTCTGACCAACTCAGACTCACAAATGTGTTTGTCCAGCCCTGCTGCCACCAATGGCCTGGACCTCCTGAGGACAGTCATGACAGTGGCCCCACAGGTTATCTTCAGTGGTTACGGTTTTGGTGAACCAGCCTCAGGGTGGGATTAGGGCTCATCTTTCCACACTTGGGCCCCCCCCCACCCCATGAGGGCTCAGAGCCTCCTGAGGTGCTGCCAGTTCCCAGCAGTGCCATTTCCCTGCCCTTCCCCATCATGCTCTGAACCATACAGATGAGCAACTAGGACTACAATTCCCAAGCTCCCTTGTCAACCTACTTCCAGGAGGGAATAAACAAGGGGAGGGGCCAGTGAGACACTTGAGGGCAGGAGATGGGGAGAAGCTGGACTACTTCTCCCCCTCCCTGGCTGCCCCTGAAGTTTCTCCGACAGTGGCTGCACCTCTCTGTGGCTCCTGTCAGGCAGCCCTGGCTTTCGGGCTCTGACAGTGCCCCTGCTCCCTCTGTCATCTTGTCTTGGGGTAGAAAACAATGGCTTCCTGTAGTTGTTCATCTCTGGGCTGCCAACCCTCCCCCGTTTGCCCTTCCAGCCATTCCAGCGCCTGGAAAGAGTTCCTTGTATTCAATTCCCTCCGTTGACATACCCGGCAAGGGCTCCATTTTTCTGACTGGACCCCGGGGGCCTCTCTGGACACTGGTCACCTCAGGCCCTGTCACCCAGAGCACCTGGTCAGCCTTTTCCCATAAGAAGCCCCTCCTGAGGCAAAAGCCACCTTCCCAGTCCAGCTGTGTTTTCTCCTCACAGCCCACCACAGAGTTCTAGGAGCTTCAACCTCTCACCCTGGAGGCCACAAGAATCCTGGAGGCCCAGACTCCTAATTTAGAGGGAAAAGCAAAGTGTGGTCCTCCTAGGCTGTGGAATATGCCTCACTTTCCCCACCCACAAGAGGAAGACAGACTGGGTAATCTTCTAAGCCCTTTGCTGAAATCCCAAGAATCTCTAATTCATCAGCAGTAATAAGGTCTATCATTGATTGAGCACCTACTGTATTCCCCAGATGGTAAGTGCCCGCTGTGTATGGTTTCACTCAATCCTCACAACCTCCTAATGAGCCAGGTGTGGTTAGCATCCCCATTGCACAGATGAGAACACTGAGGCACAGAGAAGCTGAGTCACTTGCCCAAGGTAATATGGGGCGTGGCTGGAATTTGATCTAATGTTCATATGACTCCTAGTCTGCCCCCTAGTCACTCTCCTCCACAGCCGCTACATAATAAACAAAACCACACAAATTATTAGTGATACATATTTGCTCACTCAAAGAAAATTGATCGAGGGACTGCTAGGTGCCAAACTGGCACTGGATATTGAGCAATGAACACTACAGATAAAACTTTCTGCTTCCATGAAATTTGTATTCTAGGTGGGGAAGGCAGACAATAAATCAGTTATATAGCAGAAGTTAAAAAGTGCTATGAAGCAAAATAAAGCTGGGAAGGGTGGTAGCAAGTACTGGAGCCTAGGGACAAGGGGGTAGCGGTTTAAAAGAGAATGGCCAAAGGAGGCAGAAAAGGTTGTGGAAAATCGGGAAGGAGATGAGGAACACAGCTGTACAGATGTCCAGAGAAGGAACAATCCAGGCAGGGGGAAGGAACAGCAAATGCAGGGCCTGAGACAGAGGGCTTGGGTGAGGGTGGAGACCAGCGAGGAGGAGGCCCTTGTGCTAGGCTGGAATGTGGGCCGGGGGAATGAGGGCCACGGGGAGCATGCCAGCCTTGACTTTAGGTAAGATGCAGCCTTTGAAAGTGCGCAGTAGATGATGCCATGAGTCTACCCATATTTTAGGACCCCTCTCCCTTGGCTGTTGTTGGGAGTCAAGGATGGAGGTCTGGAGGCCTGCGAAGAGGCCCCTCGAGTCATCCAGGTGAGGGACAGTGGCAGCTCTGCCAGGGCTGTCACAGGGCCTCTCCACTCAGCCTTGCCCTCCTTTGTCCCTCTCCACAAATTCCCACCCCAGCTGCCACACCATCCCCTAGGCTTCCCCGTACCCTGCTCTCCCTATGTGAGCAGACTGACGTCTCATCCAGACCTTTTAGCTCAGTGCTGGGCACAGTGAGCACTCAAAAAAGGTTATTGCTTGTTCAGTGTTATACAAGACCTATGAACTTGGTAACAGAGGGATGAATAGAGACTTGTCCCAAAAAGCTCTGGAGTCAGAGAGATCTGGGTTCTAATCCCTGCTCCACGACACCCTCATGTGAAAGCCTGGCTTCTCTGGGCCTCAGTTTCCCTACCTGTGAAGTGAAGAGAGTCCCTCAAGCCACATCCTTCACTCCGAGCTCAGCTTTGACTCCTTCTTGGAGACAGCCCAACTCAATGCACTTACTCTTGAACATCTTTCTAATAGGCCCTCCAAAATGCACACAGCACCCCTTCTTCACCCTCATTTCCAGTATGTGGGCCACCACGGGGCTCAGGAGCACTACAGCTGAGGCTCTGACATGAACCGGGCCTCGCTCTCCTCTGCATGGGCACCACACCACAGGCCCACAGGTGTCTTTGGTGATTCACAGGAATGATGAACATAAAGGGCCTGATACTGGGTCTAGGGTGGGGAAGCACGTAATGAGGACAGGGCTATGCAAAGACAAGGGCAGGGATTGGAGTGTTGTGGCCACAACCACCAGAGGGTAGAAGAGGCAAAGAAGGATTCTCCCCTAGAGCCTTTGGAGGAAGCACGCGTGGTCTAACTGACACCTCCATTTTGGACTTCTGGCCACAAGACCTGTGAGACAATACATTTCTATTGTTTTAAGCCACCAAGTTCATGGTCATTTGTTACAATAGCAACGGAATGCAGAATAGCTTCCCTTAATATTGTCGTATCACTACGATTATGAATTATAGCTGCCTATATGTCTGTCCTTTCCTATAGATTGTAAATTTCTTTTATGCAAGAACCAGGCCTACAGATAAATAGAGTCCCATAGCCATTCAGCATTAGAGAAAGTCAGTCCCAGGTGGCTCAGGCTGGAAGAGACTTCAGAAGCATCAGGGACAGTCACCTTAATTCCGGTCCAAAGACTGGTAGAGCCTTACCCAAGCGCCACTGGCAGAACTTGAACCCAGAGCCTTGGGCCCCATCAGTGTTCTTCTAAGCCTGTTTTAGAATACCTACCTCACCCACAGAACATGTCCCTCTTTAATCTAGCAATTGAGGCTCTGCCTGAGTGAAGAGTCAGCAGGGGGGAGGGGGAGAGAGAGAGAGGTGTGTGAATATGTGCTGGTAGGTAGATACCTAAGGATCTCTGTGGACTTCTAGTTCATTTAGTCAAGTCTTTAAGGAAGGCTGCATTTTATTAGTATTAGAGAATCAAGTGCTATGAATCATGGGCCTCAGGAAGAATTTTCTTAGTGCCCTGCATGCATTGACAGGTGGGCTGGAATTACAGATTGATGAACAGTTTGCCTGTGGATTTCTGGAAAGAAGTGAGCTCCTTATGCCAGCCTCCGCCAACCCCAATCACCCCTATACACCATCTTTCAGGTGGAGACTCTGATGCCCAGCTCTGGTCTCCATGCTGGGTGGGAGACATCTGTAGCCCGTCACTTCCTGCCTCCTCCTGGTGAACTTGGACTAAGGTCTCCAACATGGTCCAAGTGTCCAGTCATAATGACTATGATCAGATCTCAGATGTGGCTGCTCTAAGAACATCCCTGGGGTCCCCTCTGGTCCCTAGGACATCATTAATAATGATTAAGCATGCTAATTGCTGGTACATGTTTGACTAACACTGTATGTATGTATGTATGTATGTATGTATGTATGTATGCATTCATACATGCATGCATGCATGCATAGTTGGATGGGTGGATGGGTGGATGGACGGATGGACGGATGGATGAGTGGATAAGGGAATGGATGTATGAAAAATGAATGAATGGATAAATGGATAGATAAATGGATGCATGGATGAATTTTTTTGAAGTTGAACAAACCCAGATTCAAATTCTTATTCCTCCACTAACTTATCTGTATAATTTTCTCAAGTTACTTCCTGTCTCTGAGTCTCAGTTTCCTCAGTTGTAAAATGGGGGCGATGTTGCTTAGCTTGCTGTGAGTTCTAAAAATATCATGGATGTAAATGGACTGGTCCAATCTTCATCACTCTTTCTCAGAGTCTCCTGGAGGTGGCATACCTGGCACGCATAGATCCTCAGGGAGCCTTAGGGGGGACCTGACTTATAGGCCCCAGATCACCTGGCTCTCTTTGGGGTTCTGAATGCCCTTGCTCCAGTGAAATTAAAGGGAATTTTTGATGTCAACTCCCACTGGGAAGTGAGAGGAACCAGGCTGAGGCATGAGCCCTATTCACCTGAGGGCCGAGGAAGATACTCACCCCAAGGCTTGTCCTCCTCAGAAGTACAAAGACCTGGAGGGTGCACAGCACGCACCTCCCAGCTGATCTCCATGAAGGTGGGACCTTAGGAGGAAGTAGAAGTAGCAACCCTCACCCACCGCCCTCAGAACCGGAGAAGGGGGCACTGCTAAGTCAGAAACAAATCCGTGCACTGTATTCCTGTAGGAAACTAGGCACAAGTCTCCAGCCACCCCACAGACCAGTGAAGCGGGTATTTAGGAATCTGGGGAATTTTCCAAGTGACCTTCAAATCCACTCTGCTTGTATAAAATTCAGGAAATGGTGCAGGCTATGGAGTCAGGCAGAACCTGCGCTGGCTCGATCCAGTCAATTCCACTCCCTCAGTTATGATATTAGTAGAGTGGGGAGCAATACCATCCTCATAGGCCAGATGTGCCACTCCAAAAGATCGTGTAAACTCTATTATATCAAAGAGAGATGAGCCATGAAGAGCAGCCCACTGTGCTAGAATGGAAATTCTCAACTGTCACCCAGGCCAGAAGCCTCTCAGTGAGCATATTGTTTTCCAGGGCTGGGCATCACCTAGAGAGGGGCCCTGCCTGGCTAAGACCACTCTAGTGGCCATAGTGTGAACAGCTGAGAGCATGTGAGTGAGCTCGGATGAATGAAAAGAAAGATATGGAATCGTTGTTCTCAGCTCTTCACCTGCTCTTAGCAAGCTGTCAGGGGCTCTGCTAGGGAGCCGAAGTGACCCCATTCCAAATTCCCCAAAGGTTGCTCTATTAATGGTTCCAGCTCCTCCTATCCAATCCTTCCTTCCAAAATAAAGCAGCAGAAAATTTTCTTCTCTCTGCAGATGCGTCCTCTCACAGGGGCCCCAGGAAAGGGCTCTCAGAATAATTGAATAATCCCAGACGAGTGTGAACAGCAGTGGAGGAGCCGTGTGGAGGAGGAACCCAAGGTGAAATTTATTTCTGTCAACTGGTGGTCTATTTCTCTGATACTATTTCCTTGTATACAGATAAGGAGTTATCTTAAATGACCATGTCTTTTTCAATTTGTACTTAACAGTCAATCCCATTTTCCTTATATGATACTATCGCAGCTGGATGAAAAATGCATTCAATAATCCCTAAGGATCTTCATATATCAATATCAAATGGTCTGAAATTGACCTGTTATAAAATCCAGTCCTTCAAGCTAGCAAGAGACTAAATCAAAAAGAAGCAAATTTTAGCACTTACAGTGTTTTGCGTAAGTTGAATGTACCAGCACCGAAGCTCATGCTTTCCAGGGCCTTAATGAGAACAAAACTCAACATCCATTTTAAATGGAAAAAGGAAAAATTACCGGAAAGATGTATCTGGATTATTGATACCTCTGCCTAATGAATGGGAGTTCTCAGACAAGTGACCTGGCAGGAGTATTAAGGAACCAAAAGGGGAGTTAACCAGTTCCACCCAACGAGAGCTTTTAGGAAGCTGATGTTTGTGTCCCAAGCTGGAGAATGTCATGGAGTTCCCAGGAGAGGAACTTGGGCTCAGGAGAGAAGGCTCAGACACACACTTGATGAAATTGTGTGTCCTGTGCTTTGATCAATTCTCAGCTGTAAGTATGTGATAAGCATTCTGTTAAAGTTCCTCTGATGGTTACATAATATAAGAGACGTTCGGTAGCTGTTCACAGCTCTTCATCTGCTCTTAGCAAGTCATCAGGAGCTCTACTAAGGAGAGCAATGTTCTTCCTGCATTCTACAGTCTCCCAGATTCACCCCACTAATAATTATGATGGAAGAAAATTCTAAATTTAATCTTAATGAATCCTCAGAATGGCCCTGACATTGGAGATGAAGAAACTGATGTTCAGGGCAGTAAAGGGACTTGCCAAAGGCCACACATCTAGTGGCAATAATGGAGTTCAAACCCTGACTCTCCTAACCCAGAGATTATACCCTTAACCACAGCATATTTTACCCCAGTAGGCTCTTTATTAATATTTGCTGGTTAGAGGAGGGTGAGGAAAGGGTAAGAAGATGGTGATACAGATGATGCCACACACAAGCTGGGCTCTGGGGTCAAAGAGAGGAGGGTAAGGTCCCCATAATTGAAGCAATCAGCACAGGCTTCCTGGAAGAAGTGGGTTAACCAGTGTCTGAAAGGAGGTAGGAACTGGAACTAGTTCTGTTTTATAGCCTTATGCTAATGCCCTTGCTACCCTTTAGGCAACATGTGGGATTCATGGGGAACCAGAATGGAGAAGACACAGGTCCTACCCTCAAGGAGACCAAGGTCAGGAATCGGGTCAACACAGAGGAGGAAGAACAACAATCTCCAAGTTAAATTGTCCCTCTATAGACGAATGCGGCTTGGGGGAAAAAAATCCAATAGGCTGGGTCCAAATGCCAGTGTGACTACCCTTGAGCTGGTGACCTTGGGCAATTGACTTCACCTCTCCAAACCTCACAAGTGGGAACCTGAAAAATGAGGCAATAAAACCAATCTTGGTTTTACAAAACATGAATATCATGCAGGAGAAACTCCCAGCACATAGTAGGTACTCGCAAATCATTGGCTCCTTTTCCATCCTGTATGGAATGTGAACTCTGTGAGGTCAGGATGGCTGGCATCCGTCTTGTTCACTGCTAGGTCCCCGGTGTCGGACACAATCAGTGCTCAGTGAATATTTGTCTAATGGATGGACAGATGGACAGATAGATGGCTGTAGAGGGACTCAAACTCCAGACATCACACTGGGGACTAACGTCCTGCAGCCTACTCCTCCTCCCAGGGAAAATGTCATTCTATACTTTCACCCAGGGAATCAAGCCCTAGGAGTCATTTTCTTCCCAGCCTTAGATCCTCTCCCAGCTCCTTCCAACTGTTTCACCATAAAGAGGCCAGGACACCATAAATCCCCAAGGGGATCTCCAAAGCGAATGAATGTATATGTGAGTATATCTTAGCAACATTAAATCCAAGAAATTAAAAGAACAGCCGGGTAGCAAACCTAAACACATTCCTAGCCAATGCTGGGGGATTTGATGAGCCTAACTCTCGTCAGGGGGTGGGTGATGGGGACAGCGGGGGAGCAGGAGCTGCCCCAAAACCTTTATCCAACACACATCCTCTGAGTATATAAGAAGCACAGCCAACCCCTATGGGCATCACTGTGCACCAAGCACTGTGGTGAGCAGTTTGTGAGCATTTGCTTACTCAGTCACCGCAGCATTCCACCTTGGCAAGGACTATTCTTACTTCTCAAAAGGAGGAACTGAGAGTTAAGGAAACTGAGGAGACACAGATATAAAATGAAGTTGAGCCCTCACAGAGTCTGCCATCCTGCAAAATGTGCAATGGCTACAGTTCTGCAAATCTATTGATGCATTGTGGTATATTTGTATGTTCATCATAAATGCTTTGAAGTTGCCAGAGCAGAAGCAAGGAAGGCTTCCTGGAGGAGGTAGCATCTAAGGTCTAAGTAATAACAGCAGCAATGGCCACATTTACTAAAAGTTTCCCAGGAATCAGGTAAAGTGATAATACTTCACCTGCCAAAGAACAATGTTCTGGTCCAAAGAATGGTCTTTTGTGAACTCTAACCTCTAACCATAACAGCCTCCAAAAGCTCCCCATCAGACTCAGAAGACAATCCAAATTCCATTGTAGTCGGGCTGTGATCAGTTCCCTGACTATCTCACACTCTCTGCCCTTTGCCTACTCCACCCTGGCCACACTGGCCTTCTATCTGTGCCTTGAATGTGCCCAGCTCTTGCCTGCCCCAGGACCTTTGTACATGCTGCTCTCCCTGCCTGGAATGGCATTCTTCTACTTTTTATGCAACCAGTCTCCTCTCATCGTCGGATCTCAAACCAAAAGTCTTCTCTTCAGAGAGATCTTTCCCAACCAGCCCTCCAGTGTAAAGGGGCTGCCCCTTCATTTGCCCTCTAAACTCCTTGTTTATTCTCTCTGGGACACTTAAAACTTACAGATATTTTATTTATTTGCCTCTTGGCTTGTTTGATCTGTCTCCTCCTCTGGACTACAGATTGCATAGGGGCAAGGATTAACACGCCTGTCCAGTCACTGCTGTCTTCCTTGTCATGTAGTAGATGCTCAATAAGACACCGAATGAATGAATGAATGAATGAACCAATGACTTCCAAATATGAAAGACTATTATTGGGCAGAGAAATCAAACATCAGACATCCCTTGTGTGGTTCTGAGAGACTGGATCAGAAAAAACGAGGGGGCGTAGGCACAGGATCACTACAAGTGTGACCTGTCCTATGAGAGAGAGTATCAGAGATGGCTCTCTAGAGACATAGCCCAGCTGGGCCCTGAAGCGTGGCCAGGAGTGTGCTGGGCACAGAGTCTTTCTTCCACACAATGAGTTTTTCAGAGTGGCCCGGGAAAACCCTATATCAGCATTTCTGAGAAGAGGTAGGCAAGTATTAAAAATACAGATACCTGGGCCACCCCCGCCCCCAGTCTGCTGAATCAGAATTTCCAGGGCCAGGGCCTGGGTATCTGCATTCTCACCAGCTGCACTGGGAGGTTCTGAGCATATCTGAGTTTGAGGAAGGCTGCATTTTCCAAAGTCCACCAGAAATTCGGAGCCTAACTGAGCCAAGTGGCTGACAACTGAGCTGATGTTCTGGCACCCCTCACTCTCGGGGCTCCTCAGGACATCTCCCTTCTTCCCTCAACTCAGTAACATCTCACTTCCTGAAAAGACCCTGACAACCCCTCCCTGTTTGGTTCTAACGGGCTGGGGCTCTCCCTGGGTCTCCATGCTGCACCCTCAAGAACTTGCTAGATCAGGGAGGAAGATCTGCAAACATCATTCATCTGTTTGGTGGTAGGAGAGCTTTTCCTTTTTAAAGAGAAAAAAAATTCCCTGATGATTGACTGCGATTTTGCATCTTCCAGCCATTTGTTGCCATGTAATATAGACATTTGCCTGTCAACAAAAACGCTGTCAGTTTTACAAACACACTTATTCCACTGGCTTCGTCGGGGGGAGTGTTTTGACTGGCTTCACTTGTTGAGTGTCTGTGCACTGCTCTGCCCCAACCAGCTGCAATACAGACTCAGGCTGCCCGAAGTTTTCTCTTCTCAGCAGATCTCCTTCCCTTCAGACCAGCAGAATCCAACCAGTACAAACATGATACTGGGTCCATAAGAAACAAGTGGGAGAGAAAGAATCTGGTCCTGGAATCAGACTGGATGTTCTCTCAGCCTTGGGCAAGGCACTTACCTTCGCTAGGCCTCAATTTCTTCCTCTGTAAAATGGGTATCAGCCTCAAACCTTTTTCACGAAGATCAAATGAGATTATGTATATGAAGGAGGTAGTGCTGTGCGGTAGCCAGCCTCCAAGACGGTCCCAAATAATCCTTGGCTTCCGCTGTTTATGATTTTGTGTAGGAACCTCCCACACTGACTCATGTGACCAACGGAAGATGACAGGCACGGTGCCGTATGACTTCTGAGGCTAGGTCTTAAAAGCCACTATAGCTTTCACTTTGCTCTCTCATTCATTCCAGGGCAAACCAGCCACCATATCATGAGGATGCTCAAGCAGCCCTTAGGATAAACCCATGTGGAAACCCAGAGGAACTGAGGCCTCTGACCAATAGCCAGCCATGAGTGAGCCATCTCAGAATTAGATCCACCAGTCCCAGTCAAGATTTCAGATTACTACAGCCCCAGACATTCGACTACAAGAGCAAGAGAAGTTCTGAGTCAGAACCACTGAACTCAGCTACTCCCAAATTCCTGGTCCATAGAAACTATGAAAGAGAATAAATGATTATGGTGTTTTAAGTTGCTAAATCTTGGAGTGATTTGTTACACAGCAATAGATAACTTATAACACAGTAACTGGCACATATATATACCTAAAGATAAATATTGCAAAGATTTATTGTTACTCTGCTCAGTGATTTACATACATGTCTCACTCTATCCTTACTCCACACCTGTGAGGTACATACCAGTATGAGACTTGTTTCATAGCAGAAGCTCAGAGATGAAGCAACCTGTCCAGTGTCACACAGCCTGAAAGTGGCAGAGCTAGGATTTGAACCCAGGCCTATCTGACTCTAGAGCCAAATTCTTAATCACTGCACCACACTACATTCCAAATAGCGATATGAATTATTGTTATTATCACTAGTATTGACTTTTGAAGGGGTGTTTTCCCCAGTAGGAGGACTAAGATAAAAAGCAAATTTTCTTGGAGCAGCAACCCCCTGAATCATCTGTGGCAAATGGGACCAACCTCAGACTCCCCTGCCCTCAGGACACAGTTGGATGGCCTCGGGTGACCATTTGCAGAAGGCACAGAGATGAGTGGGGAGTCCCAGGGCGGCCCAGTAGGAACAGCCCCATTCGTTGCCTGCATGGCCTGCCTGCCAGGGCTGCAGGGGTTAAAGAGAACCTCTCAGCTGCAAGAAAATCTCTCCAACGGTATTAGAGCAGGGGAAAAAGGCAAAATGATTGTAAATTCCGCCAGGGGAATTCTGCCATGAATCCGGCTCACCTTTCGCGGGCCCCCCTGCCGCCCCCCGCCCCGCCTGAGAGGATAACTGACCTTTGGAGGGAAATAATGAAAAGAAGAAATTCCTTGGAGAAAATAATGTGTCCGGGCCTCAGTAATGAGATCGGTTCCTTTTATGTTGCCATGGCGACGGCAGTCATTTTATAATACAAAATACATGAATGGGCACAGGCAGGCGCAGCCTCACCAACCAAGGGGGGCCACAGGGCAGTGGGGAGGGGGTGAGCCTCTTGCAGGCTGTGGTCTGGGGGTCAGGCAAAAGGCTGGGGTCAGGGGCCGACGTGCCTCATTTCCCCAGAGAAGCAGGCCTGGCTAGGGGGTCGTCTCAGGCTAGGGCCTGGGAACTCAGAGAGAAGCTAGGGGCCTGATAGGTGACATCAGCCTCCAAGATTGCTGGAAATGAAGGGGGGGGGGGGCGGTCAGCCAAAGCTCTGGCATATTAATAATAGTGACAACAAGCTCCGCTTCTCTGTGGGCATGCGTAACCTTGGACAGCCCTTACCTAGCTCCATTTTACAGATTGAGAAACTGAGGCTCAGGGAGGTGAAGTGACTTGCTGAAAGTGACACAACAGGGATTCCAGCCCGGGTCTGGCTGGGGGCACACACGTTTTGGGGTAAGACTGACGACTCAGCGTCAGCTGGGAAGGGCCACAGGGGAACTTTCCAGGGTGTTGGGAAATGCTATTATGTGGTGGATGTGTCTGTATGTAAACATGCACTGAGCTGCTCACTTAAACCTGGTGAGTTAAACGTTGTAAGTTAAACCTTAATTTTTAAAACGTGTTTGTGTGGGGTTTCGTGTGTGTGTGCGTCTATCACAAAATGAAGATCAAGCGAGGAGGTGTCCAGTGTCAGTCAGAGCAAAACGCCAGACCCCATCCCTAGCCCCGGCATCACATGTAACCTTAGCAGGTGGCTTGTTCCTCTGGGCACCCGGTCCTTGCCTGTTAGGTGATACAGTGATGTGCTCACCTCCTAGGGTTGTTGGAAGATGTTACACACCAGACAGACTCAGCTCGCAACCTGGGGTACATGAAAAGCTCAAAAAATGCTGTGAAATGTCATCGCCCTCTCCTGATGTGTTTCTCAGTATTATCACAATGGTGATTATGATGGGAAAAACAGGTGGGATCAGAAGAGCTCCAAAAAAAAAAAAAAAAAAAAAGAACCAGAAGAGAGGAGAAAAGGGGAAAGAGGAGAGGCAGGGGAGAAGGGAAAGGATGCAGGAAGTTTTGGTGAGAGAAGAGACCTCAGACAAAGGAAAGAGGCTGCAGAAGCAAGGCACCTGGGAAGGGGATTTAGGGCTGGGAGTCAGACAACTGTTCACTGTTGTGCTGTGTGGCCTTGGGGAAAGCATTGTCCCTCTCTGAGCCGTGGCTTTCGTGTCTGTAAAAGGATTAACCAGAGGCCAAGGGAGCACGCAGTAGGTACATAGGCTGCTGAAGAAGGAAGGAGGGAGGAGAGGAAAGGCCAGGGGTCCGCCCTTACCCTCACCCGGAAGCGGCTATGCCCCTGTCTGTACCTGGCCCTTGAAAGCCAACTCAGAGCTCAGCCACCAGCCATGAGAACCAGAGGCCAATTCCAGCGGAGACCCTTGGAGGGAAACACAGCGACAGCCCTTAAAATAACAGCCCCAGTCAGCTTTTTATAGGCCTGAGCCTGGGCGAGTGGCACAGAGACGAGCTACAGGGATTTTTGTCTGAGAAGAGAAATTCAGAAAGGCAAGCTCAGTTTCTGCAGCGAACCTGAGGTCTGTTCCAGAGGGAAGACGTGGAAAAACATTGCACATCGCCCAGCGAGCTGTTCTGAAGCCCGAGCCAAGATGTGGGTCAGCCTGCCCTGGGCTCTGACCTGCCTTCTGAATCTGGGCTACCTCGGGTGTGTCTCTCTGTCTCTCTGGAAAAGGGGCTGAACGTCCAAGGCCGCTAATGCCAGCCAAGAGCTTCCTGGGCCAGCCCCGCCGAGTACCACACACTGTTTTTTCTTTTAAGCCTCATGATATATGGTCACCCCATTTTACAGATGGGTAAAGTGAGGCTCAGAGAGATCGCACGATGTGCCCAAGGTCACGCAGCTGGTGAAGGACTTGGTCAGGATTTGAGCTCGCATCTGCCTCACTTGAGAGAAGAGGGCCACATGGCCATGTCAGGACACGGCATTGCGGTGCTTGTTCCCAAGTCTCTGAAATTCCAAACCTGGGCTGGAGAGCCTGGGGTGAAACGGCAAAGGCCAGGGTCTGGGGAGAGGCCATTGCTACACTGAGAGCATTGGTACTGGGGCAATCGGGATGCTTCTCAGAGACATTCTGTCTTGCTGGTCAGTTATCCCTGAGAAAAACGTCTTGGGGCAAAAAGGAAATGTCAGAACAGGCCTGCGAGCAAGAAGACAGAACGATCTTTTCATTCCTGTGTTCTATTACATGTTGCCACTGAAGGAGCTGGTTAAGTCGAATATAAAATGTAATCCTGCCAAGTGTGTTGGACCTTCGTTGGTTTCTGAGCCCAGTTCTGCCACTGGTTCACAGCGTGGTCACAGTCTTCAGTTTTTCCATCTGCAAACTGAGAACTAAGAGATCTTTGAGATTCGTTTTAATTCTAAGTGTCAACAGCCCCAAGACACCCTCGAGAGGCCAAGCTGACCATGCTGTCCCCGATGCACGAATGTGGAAACTGAGACTCGGAGAAGGCAGAGGGTCAGCCCCGAGTCTCACAGTGGCTTCAGGGTGAACTCAGACTTAGCGATCCCACGTGGAGCACAAAACTTAGCCCGCCTGGCCTGATGCTTCTGTATGATGAACGTCCAGTGACTTCGCAGGGCAATGGGTCCCTTTCGAGTGTCTGGCTCCTCTCAGCATGTCGCCGTGTCGTGGAGACATCTGGGGGCGATCTGGCAAACCCCCAGCCTCTGGGTCTTTGAGACATCCTGAGGCATCAAGCACATCTGGCGGGAGCCACAGTAAACATCTGCGAGAAGGAAGAGAGAGGTGGAAGGAAGCCGATGCTCCCAGGGTCCGAGGGACAAGTCCTGGCCCTGCTCCAGACAGCCAGGTCAGTGCTGTGGTTTGGCGTCTCAGAATGTGCACACGACTTAGTATGTGCACGTGCGTGGACATATATGCACATGTGTGTGCATTCATTTGTGTGTCCATTGTGCTTGTGTGTGTGTATGTGTTGTGCCTGAGTGTATATATGTGGGCATGTGTATATTGTATATAAATGTGGTGTGTCTGTGCGTGCATGTGTGTAGAGATGTGTGTTTGTGTGTTTGCATGTATTGTGTCTGTGTGAGTTTGCGTGTGTACGTGTGGGTGTGCAAGTGTGTCCAGGTGTGCATAAAGGTGATATAATGGTAAAGACTGGGCTCAAATTCCAGTTACGCCACTCCCTAGCTGTGTGACCTTAGGCCAGTCACTATCTCCCTCTGAACCTCAGTTCCTTTGACTGAGATGAGGAGCAGCTGACAATAACACTTACCTCACCAGCTCCCGAGGCTTTGCTGAGATAACGCCTGAAGAAGGCAGATTGACACTGGCCCACAGCAAGAGCCACATAACTGGCCACAGGCGTTCTTATTCTCCTGCCCACTGTGTGTCTGGGTGCTGTGAAGATCCAGTCATCGGGGCCGGCCGGGCTGCTCATGGGCCTGCCTACAGCCCCCCGTAAATCCAGGAATCGCCTGCCACAGGAATGCCATATTTCTATCATCTCCCAGACGGTGTCAGCCCTTTCAGAGCTGTTTCCCTTTGGCTCGCGGCCAGGTTTAAGAGTTTTACAAAAATTCCCAAGACCTTTTGCCGTCTGGACTTGAGAAGACAGGGCTGCTGGGTCTGGGGAGAAAATGAGAGGCTACTGAAGGCAGGAAGCAAGCTACATTCCTGAGCCCAAGGAGGTAAGGCTGGCGGAAGGCTTGGAAGGGCCGGGACATTCTTCTCGGAGTTAAAAATATGCAGCACGTCAGCTGCCACACAGGCCTCTACCACCTAAATCTATTCCAGAAAGCAGGAAGGTACAGCACATCTACATTTCAAGCCAGGAAGCAAAGAATATTGGTTGACCCAAAACGTCAAGGCTCCCCAGCTGGCCTGTGTCCACCCCACCATCACCCCAGGCAGTAGTATCCCTCTTACTGGGTCCACACGTCCTTAGCCACGTTTTCTACTGCACGACACCGAAATCCGGAGTTTGAATCCCAGCTCTGCCCCTTACTTGCTGTGCATCTTCTGAAGAGTTTCTTTACCTCTCTGAGCCTCGGTTCCCTCCACTTGAAAATGGGAACAAGAAGGCATGTGGGAAATGATGGCTCTGAGGATTAACGGAGATGGTGTGTCTGAGAATTCCACCTGCTCTCATCCTGGAGTCAGGCAGGACCCCTCCCTGAGGGCGCTTTGCCTCCCCAGATGCACAGGAGAGGTGGGGGATGCCCCAAGCCTGGGAGTCCTCAGGTCTGCGTTGTGCTTGCTGTATCAGCATAAGCAAATCCCTGAACTTTTCCGTGCCTCCTCCCATGAAATAAGACGGTTGAGCTGGATGAGTCCCAACATGAGTTTTAAACATCCCTGTGGCCAAGAGATGGAGACAGGTGGCACATTGGCAAAAAGAAAAAGAAAAAAAGAAAAAGAAAGAAAAGGAAAAAAGCCACACATTTTTTTGGGGTAATTCTCAAATATTTATTTTAGTGTGTACTAAATATATCACCACTTCCAACCTGAGAAGGCATGGATATTGTTGCTAAGGCCGAGGCTAAAATCTTGTTTAAGTGAGTTACTATAAAGTTGATTGGAAGAATGACTTTGGCTAAACAATGGGGTAAAAATGGCCGAGAGGGTCCAGGAAGGACCAAGGCTGGGACGACAGCCCCCAGATAGTCTGTGGAGGAGCTCCGTTCAGATTCTGGCTTCAAAATTAGAAAACAGTTATGGCATCTCTGGGCCTCGGTTTGCTCCTCAGTGAAATGAGGGTGATAAAATGTCTCTCTCCCTCCCAGGCTGTGGGGAAAATTTAATGAGAATGAGGCTTGTAAAGTGATCCGCATGATGCCTGACATATAATAGGCACCCAGTGTAACAATTGCTACTGCAAAAACTCAAATCATAGACAAATAACTAATAACAATGTTCCATAATACTATTAACTGTAGTATTATCATTTTCCAGACATTGTTCCAATCATTTTACATGAATATAGTGGTGACCATTTATTAAATATCTACCGTATGACGGGACCCTCTACATGTTTTTTTCTTATTTAACTCTCACACTAGCTCTGTGGTTCACACTTTCAACAGGTGCTTATCGAGAACTTCCTTGATCCCAGACACAGGAGATGCCGGAGTGAGCGAGATGGGCAAAGTCCTGCATTGAGGCTGATGCTGTTCCATATACCCATGTCACAGCCGAGAGGCTCAGAGCAGAGGCAGAGCTCTAGGACAAGGCAGGGCTAGGATGTGAACCCAAGTCTGTCTGAGTCCAGCACTCAGGATCTCCCCATAGCCATGGAGAGTGACGGAGTCTCCACCCTGTGGGCAGCTGTGAAGGAGACTGGGGACCCGCCCATGTGAACGCAGGGCTGAAGTCGTACTGATTATCAACCTTGATGCTCCTGACATTGTCCCTGCTGGAGGACGTGGCTGTTCAAGAGACTGAGACAGCCCCAACTGCCCTCATCTGCAAACAGACAGAGAGGGTCACTACTCAACCCCTGCCCATGCAAGGGACATCCCCATGGGATGGAAAGACTCAGTGCAGCTGAACTTGATAGAAATGCTGAGGTTCTGACTCCTTCGAAGGGTCTTAGGCCCCGATTCTGTTCATAACTCTGGGTCCTACCATTCATAGGGAGCCAGTCTGTCACTTACAGAGAACTCAGGGTTGGATTGAATGAGATGGAGCTAGATATGGGGAATGAGGAGAGAGGGTAACTGCTGAAAAAGGGGACCCCACGAGGGCTTCTACAAACTGAGCAGGAGACTCGGCATTCCTAACTCGGCTCCAACTTTCTACCTCTTTGACTTTTGCCATGGGAACTGAGCCTTGATTTCTTCATCTGTAAAATGGGGATAATCTTATCAGCCACGCAGCTCCGTGTGTGAGATGCACACATTTACACATCACAGACAGCAACATGGAGGTGGTCTGGCGTCCTGCCTGTTCCCTGATGCAGACTATCTGAAAGGCAGCTCAGCTCTGGGTTCTGTTCCAACAGCAATGGGCTAAGCAGTAAGTATGGTGTAACCGCTCCTCCTCCAAGAAGCCTCCCTTGACTGCTTCCTGTTTAGCTGATTTCTCCTGCTTTGAATCTACTGCAAGGCTTACATAAGAATCACATTCTATCCCAGGGTCACATCCTCAGGATGTGGTGGCCTTTAGTGGTGCCAAGTGCCCTTGCTCGCTTTACAGATAAGGAAACTGAGGCCCGTGGGTCTCCCCATCGCCCTGCTCCTCCTGGCTCTGCTTTCCCAGACTTCAGACAGCACTGCGCAGTGTGTGCTTGCGTGCATGCTTGCCTCGGTGTGTATCGTGTGTATGTGTCTGAGGGTCCACGTGCCTGCGTGCTGCGGCGGGTACCACACGTGTGGATCACAGAGTGGATACGCACGTGTGTCTGAATGTGTATCATGCACATGTCTGTGCAAGGGAGGTCGCACAGGTGGACATGGAGGTCTTTGAACAATCTCTGATAAGGTTCTCGTGGCTCTTGACTTCCCATCGCAAAGAAAAGAGAATCTGAACTTCACCCGATGGCCTGGATGGTGGGCTGCCTCGTCCCCCTCGGGGGCCTCATCTCCACCCGTTCATCCTACCATCTCTCCGCAACTCACGACCTTTGCTCTTGAGGTTCCCTCTTCTGGAAACTTCTTCCCCTAGATCTTTCCATGACTGGCTCCTTCTCATTCCTTCTGATTTCAATATGGCCTTTGGGGGTATAAAGGACATCTCCTGGTCCTGTTCCCCAGGTAATGAAACCCCTCTCCCTCCACAACCACCACACACCCTCAGCATCGCCCACGGTTATTTCCACCACAGCCCTTCCCCAATCGGAAGGATTTTGTTCTTGTGGTACATTTTGGTCCCACTAAGGAGTTTGCCACCCCCCACCCCCACCCCCGTTAGACTAGACGTTCTGGGAGGACGTGGCCTTCATCTGTCTTCCTCAGAGCTGGCAATTGCAGCCTAGCACAACCTGCTTAAATACACTCATTGGGCTGAACTGGATCAAAGTGCGGTATGTGTGTATGTGTGTGTGTGTGTACATGTGTGCGCATGTTTAGGGCAGATGTGAGTGCTCATGTGTTAGTATAAACGAATGCATCTGTTTCTGAGTCCATCTTGACATGGATGAGTGTTCATACCATGTATGTCTGAGAAAATAAGCATGCGTGTCCGGGGAAGAAGCCCTGGAACGAAGTCCACTGGCGAAAGTGTGGGAGGGGCCTCCCCTGTGTAGGTTCCTTGGTTCCATCCTGTGTGCACAAACCCAGATGCAAGGGAGGAAATGCACTCACCATCGTTGGCCATCAAATGTGCTGGTACACAGTCTCGTTTCGCCTCCCCTCCTCCAAGTGAGGTGAGTCCCACTAGTCACTCCCATCTTAGAGGTGAGAGCCCAGGGCTCACAGGGGAAGTGATTTACCTGGCTCCTGCCCCCACAGTGAGCGAGCAGGAGTTGGGATCCAAAACTGTGCCTCTGGGTCCTGCTGCCTCGCCAGAACCTTCCAAGGAGAATAGAGGACAAACAGAAAGCGGCGGGAGGGAGAGAATTCCTCCTGCTCGGCCCCCGCGCCAGCACTTGGCGGCCCGTCCCCGCACGTGACAACAGCGTGAACGCGGAGAAGGGAGCAACAGCTGGTCCCTACCCCAATCCAGATGTTGGAGAGACAGTCTCTCCCAAAATACTCTCATCGTGAAGTCACAAACCCTCCAGTATAAACAAAACATGCTGCTCACGTCTCCGCCAAGAGTCCACCTGCCCCCAAAAGCCCTCCGGTCCCTAGCCTTGCCTTAGAGTCCCTCTGAGTGGACTCAGGGCTAAAAGTCTCTGGGAAGCCCCGTTCAAATGCAAAGCCATTTGCCTTCATGGGACCAATTACTCTAAACAAGACAGGAACCCGAGGGAATGAGACAAAGGAGAGGCATGCTTTGCTAGGACAAGGGACCTGGTAAGGTAATTCTGAATCTTGCCTGTTCTGCCTCTCCTTGACAGCCCCTAACTCTGCTTTGTCTTTATTAAAGAATTTTCTAGATCCCCACCTGTATCCTGGCCAGCCTGACTCTTGCTCGCATTGTTCCACCTAAGATTTCATCCTTAGGTGAAAGAAGATTGTTACCACAAATAAAAGGAAAATCAGAGAAAAAGAAAGAATGCCCTAGAATCACTGGTTTGACCTAACCTTAGACAGGAAGATAAGGTGCAGAGAAGGGAGGTGACCTATCTAAAGCTAGACAGCGAATGTTTAGTTGAGTGGGTGGGGTTCGGGCCCCCCACCTCCCAGTCCAGGGCTCCTTGTAAATCATCCTGTCCCTCCGAGGGTGGAGTGAGGGGACGCTAGGCCCTGACCGCAGGGTCCAGAAGGGAGAGGGACTTCAGGAGGACAAGGCCTCCTGGACACCAGCCTCACATTAGGTAGGGTCAAGCGACCGACTGGAGAGAAGTGACAGGGACGTTGGGGGCATCTCAGAGAATAAGTGGCCTATCGGTCACCACGGACTCCCAGCCTTCGGCCAGGAATCAGAGAGAAATCTGTGAGAGTGCGATGTTGGAACAGGCACAGTGGGCTCTACTCTGGATGCAGAGAAGTTCCAGACACCCTGGAGCTGGACATCTCTACCAGTAGGATTAGGGCGGCAGCCAATGGGGCAGGATTTGAACCCAGACAGCCTGGCTGCAGAACCTGGGTTTTTACTCCACCCCACACAGGCGGGGAGAAGATCCCCTGGCTGGAGCTAAAGGAAAAAAACCAGGATCTCGTGGGCTCAGGGTGCTTGCAAACACCCACGTCAATGGTTTTCCACCCAACGGGCCCACCCAGACAGGAGACAGGAGCAGCTGCTGCATCCTGAGCATGGAGAGGGCCAAGAGTCGGTGGGCTAGGAGTGGGGCACGAATCCAGTGTTACCCCAGCAACCCCAGACAGCAGCCTCATAAACAGGACGGGCCCAGGAGGAGGCAGGCGGGAAGGGCCCCTCCTAGCCTGAGGATGGGAGCCTGCCTGGCAGAACCCTACAGGTTTGAGGGACCAGAAGCCAGTGTGATGCTGGGAGCCAGGAAGCCTGAGCGCAAATGGGCTCAGAGCCATCAGGCTTGGGACAATTCCTTGGGAGGAGATCCTGGCCAGACTCTAGCCCATAGCCAAGGACACCCAGAGCTGGGAAAGGCCTTAAAATTCCCGGACCCAACCCTCTCACTGATGCCAGGAGCCGTGTCAATGAGTTGTCTAGGATCTGCTTGCACACCTCCAATGACAGGGAGCTCACTCTCCATTTGAAGTACAGACAAATTGTTTAATATTGAGCTTAATCAGCTCCTACTCATTCATCCACCCCTTGGTGGACTTAAGACTAAAAAAAAAGCTGAAAAATGCCCAAGTACCATTTATAAAGTTTTTATTTTTTATGCCTTTGTTGAAAAATATAAATTCCATGAAAGTTACCTGAATGTTTTTAGCGCTTTGTCCCTAGTTCCTAGCATAGTGCCTGACACATTGTAGACCCTCGATAAATATTTATCAAGTGATTGAATACAGAATGAGGCTGGGCTGAACGTGCAGGATTGTGTTCCTCCCTAGGTGTTTAAGCCAAAGTTCCCAAGCTAGGCTAGTACCGGAAAGGGTATTTATGCAGAATAACTAGCAGTAGTCAAAGAAGGGATGCCTGGGTGTTGAGTTCTAGGGAAGACAAAGTCAGAGGTCAGAATAATGAGAGCAAGTGGAGGCAAGGAGAACTGAGTGCATGGTCCAGGAGAAAGGCCGGGGGTGAAGCGAGGAGTCATGACTCATTGTTACATCCCATAGAGGTGACCTTGAGAGTTTTACAGATCCAGGGTCTAAACCCTGCAGGGTAGGCCAGAAAGACTCTCTGTGGGTCAGGTCGGTGATGATAATATCCTTCGCAAGAACAGAGCAAATCGCGGTTCCTCGCAGCATCCTTGCAAAGGCAGATATAAACCCAGTTTGCAGATGGGGACCCTGAGGCCAGAAAGTAGCAGAGACAGAACTAGAATGCGGGTCTTCTCATTCTACAACCACATTTCCCCCTACTGCATACCTCTGGAAGACAGAGGAGTCAGAAGAGGCCTCAAGCTGCCTAGCTGTTTGGGGAAGATCACTTGGAGTGGCTGAGCAGGTAGGTGGAGGCTGGAATATGAAGGGGAGGAGTTTGGACTTGCTCCTGCAGAAGCGGGACACCACCGGGCAGGCCTTAAAGAAGTAGCAAGAGCAGTGGAGAAAGTGGCCAAGACCTGGGCCGCTCTTATTTCCTCTCCGTGTGACCTCAGACTAGTGCCCTATCTTTCTTGACACCCCATTTCCTCACTCGTGACATGGTAAGAATAGCTACCTGCGGGTTTGCCATGGGTGTAATGAGATGTTTGTAAGGTACAGTCCCTTGCACACAGTAAGTTCTCAAGAAATGTTGGTTACTCTTATCAGCTCTGGAGAAGAGGCATCTCTCCAGCCTCTCATCAGACAGCTGGGCCCTCCACCGGGAGCCACATCTCCAACTTTCAACAGCCGTCCCTCTGCCATGGGGCACGGGCACGCCGTTGGGGATGCGGCTGCTTGATGCCACACCCCTCAAGTCTCCGGCCAGTGCCAACGGTACAACGTGAACAAATCACTCTGTTCATTAGTATCTATGACTGCTCATCAATTCTCCTCTCGGAGACACATTTTCCCAGCTCCCTTCCAACGGCTTGCCCTGCTACCATTTCCTCAGTGTTGGGTGGGCAGAGGGATAAAACTGGTAATTTACTGATTTTTTATTTGTCCATACCTAGGACTGGAGAAAGATGGAAGCCTCCAGAAATCCTGGCGTATTCTTAAAATTTATTCATCTACTCATCCATCCATCCATCCATCCATCCATCCATCCATCCATTCATCCATCCATACATCCATCCACCCATCTATTCACTCATCCATTCACCTACCTAGTCATCCATCCATCCATCCATCCATCCATCCATCCATCCACTCATTTATCTACCATTCTCCCATATACTCACTTTTTCATCCATCAGCCTATCCCTCATTCTCTCACCTACCCTGCATCCATTTATCTTCCATTCACCTACACACTGACCCTCCAATCCATCCCTTCATTTATCTACCCACCCAACCATCAACCTACCCATCCTCTCATTTCTTCTTTCATTCAACTAGTATCCACTGAACTCCTCCTCTGTGTTTCCCACTACTAGAGGATCCAGGGCTGAACCAGATAGCTCTGTTTCAACCCTCACGGAGTTCACAGTCTGGTAGATATCAATTGAATAATCAACCAAATCAATGCATCTTTCTCTCTAACCCATTTCCCACTCTGCAGTCAGAAAGAGCCTTGAAAAATCAAATCCCTGACCCCCACCAGACTGGGGAGAAAATATCCTCTCGATCATCACTGCTGGAGAAGTGAAGTGTTACAGCCTCTTAGAAAAGCGATTGTACTACATCCCTGAAAATGTAAAATCCACCTTAGGGCCCAGCAAATTCCCCTCCTGGGAGTCTCTCCCCCAGAAACAAACGCGTAACGCTTAAGGCTGTGTGCTGGAGAATGTTCCCTGCAGCATCATTTGAAGTGGCAAAAAATTAGAAAGGCAAAACCAAAGCAATGCCCTGAGTCAGGGAACGGCAGGCAGGAGGTGCCTCCATGCCAGGGAATACTACACGGCCCTCGGCCAGAGGGAGCGAAGCTACGCCCCTCAGCTCAAGAGATCAGCAGGAGACGTTTGCGTGGGGGAAAAAAGCAAGGTGGATGAAGTGTATGTGGTATGAACCTGTTGCTATGTAAGGAAATCAATCACAAAACTTCACAAACGTATTTGTGTGTGTCCGTTCCTGATGCGATGAACATGGGAACAGATGTGACGATTACGGGAGAATAAGACTCAGTTGTCGATTTGGGTGACCTGGCTGGGAGAATGGTCTGAGTTTGGAGGAGAGGGTGGAGAAAGCCGAGGGAAAAGCAAGGCAGAAAAGAAAACTGTCAGCACTAAAGAAACATGGGTGACGCGACATTGACGCAGGTACGTAAAATTACACCACTGGGTAGGATATAAAGGAATTAAACCAAAAAAAAAAAAAAATTGAAGAGAAAGCAAAGTCGAAGTTGACCATGCCGCCTGGGTCCCACCCGCCCCTGTTGTTGATCGTCCAGCCTCGCTGCCTGCACTGCTGCCCCTCCACTCCTGTCACCCAGGACGTGTCATGCTTTCCTGACCACGGCCATATTCGTCCCACCTCCAGGCCTTTACACAGGCTGTTCCCTCTGCCCGGGATGTCCTTTCTTGCTGCGGCATCCTCTTTTGAGGATCCCTAAGAGACATTTCTCAAGCTTCAAGGCCAGGCACAAGCTAACACTATGAGCTCCTGTTGTTCACCAGGTAGGGGGTGGGCTTTGCAAGCCGACACGCAGCCTCGACCCTCACACAGCCCTGGGTTTGCTCTTCCTGGCTCTGCTGCACGTCGTTGGCACCAAGTGCGGTCACCTCCATCCACAGGTGTCTCCCCCGTTAAACTCTCAGCGGCATTTGATCCATTCTAGTTTACAGAGGAGGAAACTGAGGCTCGGAGTGGCAGAAAACGGTGCCCAATGTCACATAGCTGGTGAGGCAGGATTGGAATACAAGATTCTGACCCATAGGCTCTGCCTTCTTCCTCCCCATTTGGAGAAGGAAGACAAAACATGAACTTGGTTCAGGCAAAGGCATTTGAAAGTTAATCTCTCGCATCTCAGACACATGCTCTGAAGTGGGGGCCCAGGAGTTGCAGAAGCCGCCACAGGCCCCAGACACAGACAGGATCCCTCATGCTTCCCAGCTAGGAAAGGCCCTCAGCCAGGCCCCTAGCCTGCGGTCATCACAATCTCACCTAATATTTACCTGCCTCATTAAACACCCTCTTCCCTTCCCCTCCCTGCCTCCCATCCTGAAAAGTGCAAACATCATGGCCTTGGGGGCAGGTCCATAAATCACCGGGGTCTGGCAGAAGCACTACTGTGTCCACATCACCCCTGGCAGGGCGGCAGAGGCCAGGCCCTGCCAGGTTTTAATTAGATGCTCCTGGTATTGGGCTCTGCCTGGCTGTTTACAGCAGGAGAGTTTCCTGAGAGCTTGAGGACAAAGGTTGCCTCAACAAGGCCTTATCATTCAGAGCCCCAGTGTGTGAGTCCCCCACCCCACCCCCAGCCTAGGAAGAGGGAGGGCCTTGCCTGAGGCCATGCAGCAGTCTAATCAACTTGCTTCAAGAGCTAGGGCGTTCATGAGTCTTACTGTACTCTTAGCATCCAACACAGTGCTGGTGACAAACTAGGAATAACACGTAGAGATTTCATGAAGGTTTGTAGGGAGAGGAAGTAGGAAAGAGGGAAGGAGAAAGAAGAGAGAAGCAATGAACCCTCACATTATAAGATACGGGAGACTGAAGCCCAGAGAAAGAAAAAGATTTGCCTAAGATCACACAGCAAGACAGCAGCCAAGTCACCAATATCAGGGTGTCTCCACACAATCCCACGTGTCCACCCACTCTCCCACCACAGAGGCCTTGAGCTGGGTGCTGGCAGGCATGTTCAGAGCTGGGGAAGGCACCATGGCAGACAGCTGGCCAGAAGCTGGACTAATGAAAGCTCAGGCTTCCCAACTCTTCCTCCCATGAGCTACGAAGTCCCGGGAGGAAAGCGGTTGGGGAAATCAGCCCTCTTGTCACAGACAATTGAATTCCAACCAATCAAACTGTCAGGATGGCACTCATAGACCCAAAGCCTGGAGCTTATGACTCTGTAGTCAAAATATATCCCTGACACCTTTCCCGTATGAATTATGGGGCAATGTCGCAGGCAAGAGGCTCTCACTGACCTACTTCCCTCTCGTTACAGATCAGGAGGTTGCAGGTAGTGGCCAAGGGGGTTTTAACTCGCTATGGAAGGATTTCTGTTCATCGGCTGCAGGAGGGCTGGACGTTGGGCCGGTGCCTGTACTGTGTCTGTTTTTGAGGCCCTGACAACCTAGACAAATGTGCCTAGAACCCAGCATCCATGTCTCAGAAACAGCCACGGCCCAGAGTCTACTGGCATGTATATCAAATAAAAGAAGTTGTGAGTTGGGAGATGGATGGGACCTGTCAGGAGAATGGAGGATGCCTGAGACCCCTAGAGGCCCCTGGGCGGGGAAGGGGCTATAGCATTTGCCCCAAGGTCAGTGGCATTGAGGGGGCCTGTCATGGGGCAAATCACATGTGGTTGTGGAGATAAAGCACTTATTGGTTTCTGTATCCGCCTATTCATCATGTCATTCATTCATTCATTCATTCATTCAGCCTGTCACTCATTCATTCATTCATTCATTCAATCAGTCATCTCCTCATTCCCCATGAGACACAGCTAAGACTCAGACGCTGGAGTCCCTCAGGCGTCAGGGCTGAGCTCCCTGCTGCCAGGCAACCTCGGGCCACCACTTCACCTGTCCTGCCTCACCTTCCTTACCTGTAAAATAGGACAATAAGAGTCCCCACCTCATGGAGTTGGTGGGAGCATCTAATGAGATGGTGAAAGCATAATGTGTACTTGAAGCAACTGGTGTTGCCGGGACTGTTCTCAGGAGTCCCGTAATTCAGAGAGCGCCGTCCTGGGGGCAGAGGGCTCAAGACATCAATTTGCTGAGCATCAATTCGTTTGCTAATCTCTTATTAAGGGCATGACTGGATGAGTAATTACTACATACTGGGCGATGGAGATTGGGAAAGACAGGCAAATAAACAGGCACTTGTAGAGGTGAGTATATTCATGAAGGACCTCCTTGAGGACATGACTCCTAAGCTGGGTTTTGCAGAATGAATAGGAGTTTTCCAGAGAGATGTAGAGAAGAGTATTCTAAGCAGTGGGAACAGTGTGGTTAGAACTCTGCAGGTCTGAAAGGCCTATTGGGCTTAGGCACTCTAAGTAGTTCTAGATAGCCAGAGCATGGGGTACATATGGGGTCAGAGAAGAGGAAACTGTTCAGACCTGGTCGGGAAAGGCATGAAAAACAAAGCTGAGAAGCAGCGACATCACCCAGAATCACAGCCTCTGGCAATCTAGCCATTGATTCTAAGAGTAACTATATCCTAAGCCCGACTATGGACTGGCACTTTATTGATGTGGCCTCCCTTAACTATACAGCCACTCTGAGAGCGGGCTCTCATGTCATGCTTGGGACAGATGGGAAAACTGGGGGCCAGAAAGTTAAATATCTACCCAAAGGGAGGGAAAGAGCCAAGATTCGAACCCAGGTTTCTCTGTTTCCTCAATCAGTCCCTCTCTATACCTGCAGGCCTGGGCCAGAGTCAGTGTGTGTGGCACAAAATTGTACATGTATATGAGTGTGTGCATGGATTAGAGGGGAATGCGTGTGTTAAAAATTTATGCATGAGCACCCATTAGTGAGTGAGTGGGGGTGTGCCTGCAGTGTGGACACACATATATGAGGGTCCAGGTACGTTTGAGTATATGTGTGCATGTGTGCATGTGGGGGCATGACCATGGGCACGTGCATGTGTGCACAAGTGTGTGCATGCACTGTAGCTGGATGTGAGCATGAGCACACATATGTGTGACTGTGCATTCCTTCACATGTGTGCGCGCAGACACGCCTGCAGTGTTCACACATGCATGTTCAGGCATGAATGTGTGCTACAGAGGGTCCGCGCACATGTGCATGTGTTCCCAGGAGGGTGTGCGTCTCCCTATGTGAGCACCTCTCCCCACGCCTGGACGTCCTCAACCACAGTCCCCAGAGGCCAAAAAAATGGCACCGCCCTTTTCTGCCAGTGCTTCTCAAGCAATCGGCCCAACTCCATCAATACTGGGAGGATCGAGATATTTTCATGTAGTGATTTTCACATAAAGAAAAAACAACAGCCTCATAAATCAGGCCAAAGCTGCGGTCATCAGAGCCTCAGGATTAAACACAGAAAGTGGCGTGTTTCACCATAAATCTGATTTGGGACAGGGTGGGTGAGGCCGTGCTGCATAAGTGCGGCCTGAGCCGGTCGCTCTCATCTCTGTCCGTGTCAGACCTGGGGCAGCAGTGCTGCTCGGCAGGTCCCTAAAGGCAAAAACCGGAGGCCTAGTGAAGAGAGCTGGCCGACAGGCAACCACAGGACCAAGGACGGCAGAGACTGAACAGAGGGAAAGCCCCGTGTTCCCGCCCCAGCTTTTCTCTCTGCTGTGCATCTTGGGCCGGTCGTTTGACCTCTCTGAGCCTTAGTCTCTTTATTCTGTAAAGTGGGGCTATTGGTTTCGCCCCCCCTGGGATGTTATGGGGTTAGATGAGATAATATAGCAAGGGTGTGGCTCCAGGCGGGGCACAGAGTAGAAAAGCAGCTCTCGTTCCCTGCTCCTGGAGGGAGCTGTTCTTGGTGCTACTGGCTCAGAGCTGGAGGGAAAGCCCCACCTTGAAGAGCGCAGCCACCTAGACAGCTCACGTTCTCTGAACAGATGCTGCCTCCCTGGAACACACAGGTCCCTCAGGGAAGGTGAGAGGGATGTGCCACCATTTCGACAGCCTGGTCAGCTTTGAGCCAACACTGCTAAGTGGGCCTGCCAACAGGGCAGGCTTAGCAGTCATGCTCTTGCCTCCGTATGCTCCTGAACCCATCACGACTAGAGGAGAACCTTGCACAGCGTAAACAGCGTCGGAATCCCAGGCCCTTCTCTTCAGCTCCTTAAACCTCATTTTCCCCATCCGCAAAATGGGGATCGTAAAAGTATTGCCTCCTAGGGCTGCTGTCTGGATTTAGTAAAATAATCCATGAAAAATGCCGGGCACGAAGCCTGCCATATGCACGGTGCTCAGAGAATGCCTGGCTGTTGTTACGATTATTGAGTTATTATTATTATTTAATAATTATTATAAATTATTATTATAATATTTGTCTTTCATGGATATAATTCCATTCACTCATCCTTTGAATTAAATGCCAGCCTTTCCCACCTTTTTCCCTTGTACTTCTGACCCCCTCTTGTCCCTTACTTATTGGTGGCTTGCAGCTTCTGTGGCCTCACTGGGCAAGAGGCTGGGTCTGGAGACAAATGTTGACTGAGGTCACTTGCAGGCATTGGCCATAGTAGCATTCAAACTCTGAGAACTCAAGCTGCACCTAGAGTGAAGTCCCACAAAGGGCAGGGGACAGTGGTGAGGAGAGTTCTTTCTGAACCAACCAAACGACAGCTATTATCATGGAAAACTGGAAGCCAGAGTACTCAGGCCATTGGGGAAGCATGAGGGCAAGCTCTAGAGGCCGACCCACATTCAGACTCCAGTCTGCCCTCTCTGAGCCTCAGTTTCCTCCTCTGTAAAATGGAGCTAGAAAACTTCAGTCACAGCACTGCTTGTGAGTCATCCTGTATGTACATGCTGATTGGGGTAGAGGTGGTCAGTTGACCATTTAACACACACACCCCAGTTCCCAAGCTCAGAGGGCCTCAAATGCCAAAGAGATTTGGACAACACCTCCCAGTGAGCTCAGACGCTCAAGCATAGAGACATGTGAACAGAGTGGAAGGCAGAATGCTTTGGTTTTGCCTGGTAGCCAAACCACACCACCCATGGTACCCTGCAAATTAATATTTTTAATGCAGTAATTCCACCCGCCCCATCCCCCCTCACACACATACACACACACACACACACACACACACACACACACACACAACTCAATCTCCCTGCTTTGTGGCTTCTCTGCATTAAACGCTGCACTTTGGTCAAGGTGAGCCTAGAAAAGGCACCTGGGCATAAAGCACTTAGTTCTGTGCCTGCACATAGTAGGCATGTGATACACTTTCCCGGCCGCCATTGTGGCTGTTGGTTATCCTGCTGTTATTGTTACTATTGTCCTCAAGAGAGAAAAGGCTGAGGAAGGTGATCCAGGAGATGGAGCAGTATGGGTAAAAGCTCCTGAAGAATAATGTAATATGGCTTATGTGGTGGATTTTGGGGAAGTAAACATCAAAGGCCCTCAGAACTGGTAAGAATTTTCATATCCTTAGATTCAAAGTCCCCAATGCAATGAGAAAAGATTGGATCCCCCTGGGAACCAGGGCAGCATCCCCGTAAATCACATCCAGTTAAGCGGAGCCGGCGGAGTCAAGAATTCTTTCTCCATCCTCCCAATTTCCACCAAGTGACCTCCAGGCCCCCTCCTCAAAATAGTGCTCAGACGCAGGGCCTGGGAATGGCAAGGCCCAGCCAGCTCTGGAATGCAGACTGTAGGGACCGTAGATCCCTCTGGAGCTGAGTGTCTGGTCCTCCTCACCTCTGCCCCGTACAGAAGTACCAGAAGCCTCAGGCGGAGCCGTCCAGGGAGACTGATTTCCCATCCATAGTCTGTCCTGTTCTCAGCAACCAACCCTTAATGGGTCCTGCTTCTCTCCTGCTCAAGCACTTCCCATGGCTGCCCACTGCCTTCCAGACCATTGTGAAAACCATCACAATGGCCTTTCACCAGCCTTTCTGCCTCATTTGCTCAAGCTTCCACCTTCTCACCACACTCAAATCTCCTAATTTAGCTGTCCCACATTCTCCAGGTTTCTCCAAAGGCCTTACAGTCTCTATACCTCCAGACCATCTGCACATGCTGCGTCCTCTTCCTAGAATTCCATTTGCTTCCTCCTTCCCCCTGAAGAGCTCCTACAGTCCTTCACTTTGAATGGTGCCTTCTCAGTGAAACTGACCTGGAGTCGGCTTCCTTCCTCTGTGTCCGCACTTAGTTTATACAACTGTAGACCTGTGTCATCACCCATGGAGACCCGGGACGTCACATTTAAAAGAACCTTTAGGAATAATCCAGTCTTAGTCCTAGTTCTTTTTAGTAATAGAATCTTTTGTTCAAACAAAATTTTTAAATGGAATTTCAAAGTACAAAATGGATAAACATAGGTCAGCTCCAGTTGAAGTGGGATGAGACCATATTAGTTACAACTCTGAGTTGTAAGTTATAGAAGCTCAACTATAACTGCTGAAGCAAAAAAAAAAAAAAAAAAAAAAAAAGGAATGTAGAAGCTCATATAACTGAAAAGTCCAAACATCAGGTATAGCCTGACTTGAGAGTTGAAAAATGATATTGGGGTTCTACTTTGCATTGGCTTCATTCTCAGATAAGTTCTTTCCAACTCATAACCAAGATGGCCCCCAAAGCCCAACCTCTAGACTCCCATCCCCCTGGCTTAGCCACACCAAAAGAAAGAGACTCGGGGTAGATAGTTCTAGAAATGGTACAAGGAAAAAGGTTGATTGGCTCTGATTAGCCAGACTTGAGTCATGTGATTGCTCCAAACCAATCACTGTAGCAAGGGCAATATGCTGAACTCATCAGCCAATCATGACTCAGAGATACCTTCTGGAGCCAGGAAGTGGGTTAATCCCTCCAGAACTACATAGGCTAATAACAATGAGGGAAGAGAGATTCTCTAAGGTAAAATCAGGTTGCTAGCACCCAGAAAAGGAATCTGGACAGGATCCCTAAAACTGATATCCACTCCCCTGAAACTGCACCCCATATGCCTTTCTTTTAGCCCCCAAGACATTTTCTGAAGCCTTGACCCTGATTTGAAAAAGACGCCTCTAGTCACATTTTATAGAAGAAAAATGAAGACTCAGAGATGGAACATGCCTCCCCATAAGTCACACAGCACCTGCATTACCACATTCCCAATTCCTGGCAAGTGCCTGTGCCTCCTTGATGAGTCTCCTCCCCACTGGGTCCGCAGCATCTCCATTACCGGGTTTGCCTGAAAGGATTTGTCAGTTGTCGGCTTGCTTGTCTAACTAAATTAATGTTTTACATTTCTCCTCCAGTTTGCAAACTTTTAAAAAATTAATCCCATCATTTCAACAAGTGTAACAACTAAATTATCATCTTTACATGATTAAGGAGCCTGCCGCGTCTTCTCTTGGCAAACACTGCATGCACATAATTTTACTAAATGTAATAAACCAACCATAGAACTATTAATTTTTCCATGGTATTCATAACAATTAGAAACGCATGAACCTTAAAATGATAAAAACTGAATGGAATATTGAAATCGCAGGAAATCCCCAATCCTCCCTCCGCAGGCTAAAGACGATGTCATGAGATGCAGATTAGGGTCGAGAGACAGAAATTAGATGTCACTTGCCTTTTAGCTCCATCACAGTACACCCAGAATGAGACAGGCCAGGTTGGGAACACGTGACTAACTCAACGAACAGTTTCTCAAAATCTAGACATCTATGAGAAACGTGACATCAGAAAAAAAAATTCTCTGTGTTCTCAAAGTTTTAACAGCCTCTAAGAGTATTTAGTCTTGGAATAGTAAATACGTGGCAAAGGTACCACCCTCTGACTTCCCATACCCATAGGAGACATTCTTAATTGATCACTGTACCCTTTCCTGCCTAAGTCTAGACAGCGTGCCGATCTTAACACAGCCTTCCGAGGCAGGCATTACCAATCAATCACAAGATGATCTTATTGACCATTCTAAATGTAGCCCAAATTTGCTGGTTGATAGGGAGAGAAACTAGGTTGCACAGAGGGAAATGACTTGCTTAAGGTCAAACAGAGATTCAGAACAGAGTCTAAGGTTAGAAGCTGGGATGCTGTGGCTTTATTGCCACAGGCCAGGAGGCTGAGCTCTCACGACAGTCTACTACTCATCTCTTGTTTCCCTAAAGAAAGAGAAAGCTTTCTCTGTAGACCCCTAGCAGATTGAATACCCTATCATCCTCAATCCTTTTCCTTCTCCCACCATTTTATGTAACTTATATTACCCCTTTTGTTTCTTGCATAATTGAGAAATTTTCCTAGAGAATAATTTGGCAGTTTGTATCATAAGCCTTAAACATCAAATATCCCCTTGTTCAGAATCCCAAGAACTTAAAAGAACAAATGCCCCCTCCCAAACATATTTATCGTGGTATTGTTGTAAATGGAATAAAATTGAAAATAACCTGATAATTGAAATTTTATTTTAAAAACATTTAAAAATGAGATATTAACACAAAAAAAACTGATCACGGTATTTTTTTTTTTTTAGTGAGAAATGCAACATTTCAAATTGTGTATGTAGTTGGGTGTCATTTCTACAAGAAATAAACACTGACAGACAGATACATACCTAGGGTTGCCATACACAGTTGCCCAGGCTGTGCACTGGACAACTACAGTCACTCAATACATTATGAATGGTGCCCACTTGAATTGGGCAATGCATTATCCCTGCAAATAGCTTTTAAAGAATGAAAGGTTATTTACCAAAATAATAATAGAAGCTACTAAGAAAGTTGATTTTTTTTCCTCGTCTAGATTTTCTAGTATTTCTCTAATGAACATGGCTCACCTGTGTAAAACATAAAATAACCCTTTCAAAGCACTTCCCTGCTTGTAATCTACTTATTATATATCTTGGTAAGGTGTGTGTGTGTGTGTGTGTGTGTGTGTGTGTGTGTGTGTGTTTTACAATATTAAATAAGCATTGATGGAGGATCTATGAAGGGTAGGCATTGTGCAAAGATTGCAGTCTTTGTCTTCATGAGTTTCAAATCTAATGAGAGGGACAGACATCAAGCAAGTGCCTTGCAAACTACCATGGGCCAGAGCTGTGAGGGAGCAGTAGAGTGTCCTGCCCTAGTGTGCAGTGGGGGAGGCTCTAAGACAGCATTCTCGGGGGTGCTCTGTGGTGAGTATTACAGAGCAGCCTTGCCTTTCCACTGAACCAAGCATCTGCGGGGAGATACTGTGCCTTGTTGACATTCTTAGATCACAGAGTTGAGATGCCCAGATACTCGCCAATAGAGGCTGGAGCCAGCCAGCTTCTAAAGTGCATTGGCAAGCAGAACACTGAGCCGAGTGTCACAAGCTGTGACACTCAGAGTTGAATACCTCAGAACAGTGAAGTCAGCAGACCTCATTTTGAATCTAGACAACTGAACATCAGTTTCCTCATCTGTGAAATGGGCAGAACCAAGGGTTCCCAACTCCTGCGGATTAAATGAAATAAGATTAGCAACATGCAGTGCCAGGCTTGGAGGAAATGGTCTATCAATGGTAGTGTTTATTATTTATTGTTACTGTTACTATGTCTGGACCTCAGCTGACGAAGGGTCCAGAAACAGCCCCACCCAGCTTCTGGACAGGACTGGGATGGGATCAGAAAGAAAGTGCTTTTCCAACCTGGCGACCTCCCATTACCTCTGGCCATGGGCAGCAGGGCCAGCCCAGAGGGCTGGGGCAGCTGCTGGCAGAAGAAATGACCTAGATATTTGCAAGGTTCACCTCTCTTTGCTTCCTATTTTTTACCCGTCCAGTCTCCAAACGTTCGTCCCCAGACATTTTCCCCCACAGATGGCAGCTCATTTCCTCTGAGGAAATTGCAGTCCGTTCATCGGTGACCCCCACCCTTCAAGTAAAATTGAGGTGATCTGAGCAGGTCTGAGAATTGGCATTTCCCTGCTTGGCCCCAAATGCTTCCTTGTCGGCCAAGAACCTCCATTTTCTTCTGAATGCATCACGAGCTCATTCCTGAAGGAAGGGAGCTGGACTCAAGAGTCGGGAGTCCTGGCTTTCAACCCTAGCTCTACTGTATGACCATGAGTAAGTTCCCCCACACTGGGGGCCCTGGCCTAGGTTTCCCCACCTATAAATGGCAGATTGAGTTCAATATTTCTACAGGTCCTTCTTTCTCTGAGTCTGACTTTCTGACAATGCACCTGTCTTGGCTCCAGACAAACTCAGTGTTGGATGTCTCCCTCTGCCAAGACTGGGGGGTGATTTCTTTTTCAAGCCTCTATGCCTCTGCACAAGCCATTACACCTTCCAAAAAAATGCCTTGTCCCTTCAAAATTTCCTTCCTTGTCCTACAAATAAGACTCAAACTTCCCTTGCCTGAGAATCTTCCCTTAACAACCATAAACTTCCAGTTCCCAAAGGCTAGGGAGGCCACCTCCACACAGCTGGGCCCCGTGACACCCCTGGGTTGCATCTCCAGAACGCTGGGACCCACCATATGCCTGGGCAAGCCCCCAATGCTTGAGACCACTTCTCCTGAGGACTTGGCTAACCAATAGTGATTCAGGCACCCAGCCCCCATGATGTGCTAAGGGGTATGCTAGGTGCTGGGTGCAAAAAAAGAAAAAAGGAATAAAGCCCAGGCCTGTATCCAGGAGCGCACAGCCTGAGGCAGGCAGACGGGAAAGCGGATCGTTTCAGTATGTCGTGGCTTTCTGGGCCGAAAGGGCAGTGGGTGCAGACAGAGCTACAAGGAAGAAAAAGAGTCACCGGAAAACTAAAGGTGATTGATTGGGCAGTGAGGGTGGGACTTGGACCCGTGAGGGGTGGGACTGGAGATGGTGGGGTCTGATGGGTGGGCGGGGACTGGACGAGTGGGCGGGGATGATGCAGGGTCCAAATCTTGTATATCCTAGAAACCAGCAGAAAGGTGTTAAGCAGGGAGTGAATTGCATTTTGGAGAGGTGCCTGTGGCTGCTGTGCAGAAGATGAACTATAGGGGCAAGAATGGTCTGGGGAAGGCAACTGCAGTCATTAAAGAGAGAGAAGATGGTGGTTTCAGTGGGTGGCAGCAGTGCAGGTGGAGAGGCAGATAGATTCAAGAGAGATTTGGAAGGTATTTTCTCAAGGCCTTGTAGATAGTTGTGTCTTGGGGTGAAAGGGAGAGAGAAATGAGGGGGCCCGGAAGAAAGACAGAGATGGCCCTGTTCTTCATGAGACAAGTGACCCCAGAGGAGGGGGGGTGGAGGAGGGGACGGAGGGTTCCATTTGGAACATGCTGAGCTCGAGACATCAATCGTCCACAGTCAAACACACAGCAGATGGTCCAGAACAAAAACGAATACACTGACAATGACGTTGGTCAGATGACTCAGTAATGAAGGCCCGCAAAATGGACATTTACGGCGAAAAGGGGTCGAGGGTATTAAATGCCAATTCTAAAAGCTGACATCGAAATCCAAAAGACTGGCCAGGATACCCTCACTTAACCAGAGACCTCTGCTAACCGGAAGGCCACATTCCAACCTTAGCAGCCTGAGAACCAGGAGACTTAGGTTTGGTCTCTGCCTCTGGCTGATCGTGTTACTTTGGGCAAATCCTTTTAGCTCTCCAAGCCTCGTGGGGTTGTTATGAGGGTTAGAACAAGACAGAGAGAGAGAGAGGAATTTTCTCAGTGAGATAATGGGAAATAGCGGGCAAATCGTGCTGAGTATTGTTATCAATTTTATCAGTCGTACCCCAGGTGCCAGGCGAGTGCCTGCCCAGCCTGTGCTGCGGCCCAGCAGCCCCCAGTGCCCCACTTCCTTGGCCGCATTCCAGGAAGAATCTGCTCGGCCTCCCCGATTACGATCCCCAGGGATGTCCAAGTCTCCGTTTCTGAGGAATTGGAGGAAAATCAATGTGAACCATGTAGTCAAAACATTGTCGGCAGGCGTCATGCCGGCCGGGAGTGAACATTACCGGGGACTCAATCGTGCCCCTTATCTAGCAGTTTGTTCTCAAAAGTGAGCTCTACCCTTGCTACGAACCCAATAAGTCTTTCAGTTTGACTCGAAACTCCACATTTTTCCTCTTTAGAAAAATGTCACCGACATTCCTCTGTTTCATTACTCTTGGTTGCTACAGCTCTGGCCGGAGGAAAATTGCTAGCAGAGGGAGGCTGCCTGCACCCACCACGTGGCCACATCAGGCCCCAGCTGGCCGTGGGGCCTGGCTGTGGGTCAGGCTGTGCTGGACGCAGCCTTCATTCACCTTGACTGTGAGCCCTCCTGGGCTGGCACCGCCCCAGCTCACAGGCTGCAGACACCAGAATCTGCTGTCTTCCTACCTCCCCATGGTAGACCCAGCCAGAGCCCCCAGATCTTTCTGCCTTTGGGCCAGCTGGACGTCAGCTGCCCCTCTGCCAGGCCCTGACCACGTCTCACCAAGTCTATGTGTCTCTCTCCTGGTTTCTCTCTACCTCTGCCTTTTATGCCTCCATCGCTCTCTCTCCCATTCTTTTGCATTTTCCTATCGTTTTCTGCCTCTATCTCTTTTTTCGTCCATCTCTCCATTTATGTAACCACTAAACATATATTGAGCACCTACTATTTGCCAGGCACTTCCTAGAAGCTGAGGATACAACAGGGAGTAAGACAAGGTCCCTGTGCTCAGGAGACAGACAGTAAACAAAGAAACAAGTAGACATATGTAGGACATTATATATTCCAAAGATGGCCGCAATATATCTCTTCATGCTCAAAAGATGAGCATTTGTCCCCTTCTCCTTGAAAGTGGGCAGGCCCTGGTGATGGCCTGACCCACAGAATACAGCTGCAATGCTGTCGCGGTGCTTTCGAGGCTGCGTCCTAACAACATCATGTGCCCCCACCATGTTCTTTGGGAGACTTGCTCTTGGATCCCAGCCTCTGTGCTCTGAGGAAGCCCAGGCGGCTTGTGGAGAGACCCACATGGAGAGGATGAGAAGATCCCGGACAACAGCCAACGTGTCAGCCATGCGAGTGAGCTATCTTGGAAATGGATCTTCCAGTGCCCGATTAAAGCAGAGAGGAGCCATCCCTGCTGAGCCCTGCCCAACGGACAGATTCAGTGAGCCAAGGGAATGATTGTTGTTGCGTTAAGCCCTTAAGTTATAGGGTAGTTTGTTACACAGTAACAGGTAACTAGAACACCATAGGAGATAACAAGAGTGGTGATGCGCGCTAGAAATAAAACAAGCCGGGTGAGGACATAGCAGGAGTCAAGGTGGTGGATGGAGCATGGCAGAGATGGGCTCCAACCCAGCCCACCTGATCCCAGTGCCCAACGTGTGTTTGCCAACCCAGTAGACGTGCCGGAAACGTGTCTATTAAAGAAAGAGCCTTAGAGGAGGGGCCAGTCTCACTCCCACAGTGAGAATTCCAAGCTCAAGGCCCCTCAGCCTCTGCTTGCATACTTCCAGTGATGGAGAGATCCCTCCCCCGCCAGGCCTTCTGGAACAGACAGCTCTGGCTGTGAGAACCAGCTTGCTTCCACTGAGGGAGGCCTCCTCCCTGCACTGCCCTCTGGGGCCACGTGGACACATGACAAGGACACATGTCCCCTGACCACCTCTAGCTTCTCCTGCATCCAGGGTGGTCCTTACAGATAGGCACCGGTCAGACGACTGGGACACTATGAATGTGTCTAGAAAAGGATAGAGTCACAGCCAGGAAAGACATCTGTCACCATGCAAGAGCAGGGACAATGGAGGACACTTGGCAGGACACTCAGGACTTCTGAGCCTAAATCACCAAGCGCCTGAAATTGTAGCAAATTCATACCAACATACTCGACAAGCTTTTTTGAGAAAAAAACAAGTCCCCCAAGAGGGACTTAACCTCCACCCACCTCACTCTAAAACGTGAATGACTCCTGAAATAAAAGCATAGATTTGGAGTCATGAAGACAAGTTTGAGTCCTTTCTACATGCCTCTTACTTACTGTGTGACCTTGGGCAAGTCACTGCCCCTCTCTGAGCCCCAAAGTCAAATCAGGGTTGTATTTGTGGCCTTTAGACGCTTTTCCAAACTTCTCTGGTATGTGTGCCTCCTGCATGATTTCAGCCCTATCCATACTTCCTCTCTGTGACGATCTACTTAATATTGTTCTCTAAATTGACCTTCTTTTACTTAAATAAACTTTTTTTTTTAAGTTTTTATCATCTCCTTAAATGGAAACCAGCGATATATGGCATAAATACAAAGGAACCATAAAAACATAGGAAAAAAAAACAGCGCCGCTAACTTAGCTAACTTAGAGATGAACATTTTTCCCTCTCTGCCCTCCCCTCCTCCAAGACTTTACAAATGGGGAATTGCAAGCCTGAGAGAGAAGTGTTAAAGACACATTAGCACCCAGCTGAGATGTTCTTCCTCCTGTTACCTTGAGGTTGAAGGAGAATTAAAAGGGAGTCACTTCCTCATTGCCTGATTTGGGCTGTTTAATGTCCTTTGTACCAACAGCAGCACCTTTTCTGGCCCCAAGCAAGTGGTCCAGCCCTTGGGAAGTCCTGAAGTCCTGAGCTACAGGTGACTAAGGCAGGAAGGAGTTGATGTAACAGGTTCCAACAAAGGCTTTTGGCCCAAGCCACCCCCTACCCCCAACTGAACAGTTAAGGCAGGGACAAGAGATCCCCAAAATGCAGAAAGTGAAAAAGAGAGGCCTCTGAACTGGCTTCTTGGGAACAGTGGGACTGTGTGCCCTGTGGACCACCAGAGGCCTCACAGACATAGGACGCTGGCCAGCATGACTGCAGCACGGCCCAAAGGAACATGGGGGCCTCAGGGAGGGGCAGGCCTGGGGGTCGAGCAGAGCTGCCCCACTCTTGCAGAGGAACCCCAGGGGACACATGCGCGCGCACACACACACACACACACACACACACACACACACACTGGGCCTCGGTTTTTTCAGCTCCTTTTTAATATGTCATATTGTCCCTGAGCTAGTGGCCTCACCTCTTTGTGTCTCACTTCTCCTCCCCCTTTGCTTCTGTTTCCCTTCTGCGCCTCAGTTTCCCCTCTATACAGAACCAACTTCTCCATCAGGCACGGTAGTCACAGAGCTTAGGGCCCGTAATAGTTTTATGGGTTTCGAGAATATTTTCATTTGTTTTAAAATCAGAAAAAAAAAAAAAAGAGAGAACCTTTCGGAGACAATATCCTAATACGTAAAATTAATATTTTCACCTTTATACCAACGGAGTCATAAAATATAATCTTGAATATTTTTTAATGCAGAAAAGGGTCCACAAAGGCCATAATGTGGCCTCTGCCAAGCGGGAGCGATGAAAGTACCTGCGTGAAAAGCCTTTGGCCCAAGACCTGGCACCTAGTGTGTGTTCAACCAAGGCTTTTATTGCTGTTCTTGTCAGTGTTGATCTGACAGGGCCGAGAGCACTGATTTAGAAGTCAGGACATGGAAATTGTTCTGGGCTTTATCCTCTCCCTGTGACCTTCAGAAACTGTCCCCTGGCTAGCCTCAGTTTCCCCAGCCGGACAGTAAGAGACCTGCTGTTTGGATCCTCTTTTTGCCTGGGGAAGCGAGGAGCCCCGCTCCGCCCCCAGGAGGCAGCCCAGCCAGCAGCAGGACGGCCCACTCTTCTTTAAGTTCCTCTCATCTCCTAGTCAGGTAAATATTAGAGGTTCAGACAATAATGATTGTGGCTTCCTTCTTTTTGTTTATTTCTTTAATTCCCGGATGTTTCATCTGGCCCAGGCTGCCAGAGTTTTCACATGGCCATCTCTGATTCCCACTTTTGGCACCAGAGTTCCCTCTAGGCACTGGTAAAATTTCTCCCAGAGTGTTCCTGGACACAGCTTGGGCCAGAGAAGTCTACTGATGGAGCCAGAGTTTGCAAGGCATAATCACACCTACTGTTTCCGGAGCTTCTACTCTGTGCCTGATGCTGTTCCAGGCCCTGGGACTCTACCGAAAAAGATAAGAGGTATCTTTGAGGAGCTTCCGCCATTCACAATGCACAGGGAAAGACAGATACAGAATAAACAAGTGCCTAGGGGCCCGGGGTATGATGGGAGGGGAGCTGTGGAAAGGAGGGGGAGGGGCAAGAAAACTCTTAAGAAGTCAAGTTCAGATGAGTCAGCAAAAGTCCCCACTAAAGATAAGCAATGTCTAAGCTGAGCCCTGACAAATGGATAGGTGTCAATTAGGAGAGGGGAAGGAAGGGTGTTCTAGGAAGGTGGAACAGAATGTGCAAAGATTAAGACCAGCCCAGTGGGGAAGGTCGTCCTCGTTTTCCAGATGAGGAAACTGAGGCTCAGAGAGGTAATACCAGAGGCAGTACTTGAACCCAGACCTGCCCGATTCCAGAGTTCATCCATAACCACTAGGCTATGCTCTTCCCCATCCCCCAACAACCTCCCTTGCTCCCTGGCTTCACTGGAAGAAAAGGTCAGAACCCAGATCCCCCAATGGGAGTAGTTGTAGGGCCTCCAAAGAGGCTGCTGCCTCTGTGTAAAAGGACCTGCCAGGGCCTCAAATTCCAGCATCAGAGCTGCACTGAGTCACCTATAAAATATGACTCCCTGCATGGGCCCCGGGCCCAGTGCTTTCTTCAGAGGGAACCCAGCTGGGGAAACTAAGGCTCGGGTGGCTGACATGTTTTGTCCAAGGTCATCAAGTTCCAGGGACAGAGACGTGTAGCTCCCGAAGCTGAGCCCCTGAGCCCCTGAGCCCTGTCTGTGGGCCAGAGACCTCCTCCCTTCAGCTCAGCCCCAGCCCCCTCCAGCCCCTTCCCCAGGACAATGGGGCCTTTCACAACCAGACAAAGGGAAAAAGTTTAAAAGGCGAGAATTATGTTTCCACCGTGGCAAAGGGGGTGGGGCGGGGAGTTGGAGGTGGGGGGCGGGCTGGGGAGGAGCAGCCGGTGCAGCAGAAACGGACCGGTGTGTATTTATTCATGTCTGACACAACACAATTTGATTTTCCACATAAAAGATCAAATAATATTTCAGTTACAGTTAATTACACACCCCAAAAGCACATCAAAAGGACGGTTCGCGTCCGCCCAGCCTGGCTTCTCTGAGCTGCGTGCGCCCGGATTTCACGCCCAGCTTCTCGGCGTCTGTGGCCCGGGAGCTCTGAGGCTCACACTCAAATGGGCCTTTGAGGCTGGGCCAGGGGGCCAAGGTGCCTCCTCGGCCCTCAGGCCCCGTGCTGGGCTCCCAGAATGGTCCCATTCCAATTGATGCTCTGTCTCCCCACCAAAATAGTAGCCCTGGTGTCTCACTAGGGCTCATTCTCCCCCTGAGAAAAAACACCCCCCCCCACTACCCCAGCAGGCAAGGAAGAGAGCAGAGTGAGTACCGTTATCCCCATTTTGTAGATGAGGGTAACAGAAGCTCAGAAGGTAAAGTGATTTGCACACACTCACACAGCCTAGAAGTGGTTGAGCAGAGATTTTAACTGATCTGGATGATTCCAAAGAACCAGCCTTTTCTGGTGTTCATGCCTGTTAAAAAGGATCCTGGGTCGTTTTTATGTTGTCGGAGGTGAAGGCCTGCAAATCACATGTGAGGTTGTTTCTGTATTTTGTTTGTTGAATGAATAAGTGATTGGATAAAGGAGAAAGAATGAGAAAATAAGTGTGAAAGGAAGGAAGGGAAGGTGAGGAGAAGGGAGAAAGGGAGGAAGGAATTTGGTTTCACCTTAATCATAGTAGAGGCGTCCTGTTCTCACAGGAGCTCTGCTGACTGACGAGCTAAGTGCAAATAACTCTGGGGACACAGGAACTGGGCCAAAGTGGAGGGATACCTCTGAAGTGTGACCCTGGGGCATGATCTGCCCCCTAAGAGCCTTAGCCACCCTGCAATGCTTCTCTGAAAACTCACTTGTGCACACGTGAGAGACAGAGTGGTTGAGAAATTTATGGAAAGGCTGATTCTGAGAATCACAGAATCTTAGAATAAGAATATTCATGTAACAAACTCATAGAACCTGAAAGTAATGGAATCTTAAAATCATCAAATCAGAAAATTCAAGAGGAAAAGAGACTCCTGTTGGTGTCCTTCCGGTGCTGTAATGAGGCCCAGAGAGGGTGTGTGCTCTGCCTAAGATTGCACAGCATGTAGGGTTGGGCTTCCTAGCATCATGGGGGCAGTCTGAGTGGTGGTCAGTGTGCCCTGCCTCCCAGGTTTCAACACAGCTGGTACTGTCTCTCCCATCCCCGCAATGGCACTTTTCATGGTGGGGGGCGGGGGGTAAGCAATTAGGATAAGTTAGACTCAGAGTTTGTCAAAAGTAGGGTCACCATGCACACACATACCCCTGTGTCACTGTGCACCATGCCAAAAATCCCCCATCAGAGCTGCCTTTGAAGTACCTGGTAAGAGTCTATCACCAGCTGCTCCCAGTGGGGAGAGCTCACTGAGGAACGGGGTACAGAGACAAGGGCTGGGAACTTCAAGAAAAGTGGGACCTACATCTGCAGTTTTGCCGAAAGGAGAGAAGACTCTCAAATGCAGCTCCTTCTTCTCCATCCCCAGGCCCTGAAACATCTGTAGGCCTGAAGCCGGAGGCTGGGTTTAATCAAGGGGTCATCACGTGCTGGCAGGGTCATGCAGGGCCTGTCACTTCCTCTCTCTGAGCCTCTGCTTCCCTTCTGTGGGCACAGGACCCCGGGAGGCTCAGAAGAAGCGGCCTCACTGGCAAAGGTTCCCAGCTGTGTGCACTGGGGGGGAAATTGGGGGTGCAGAACGACTCGCAGGGGCAGGGGGGATAGGGATGGCAGGAACTATTCTGGGCACTTCTCCTCCCGCACCCATGCACCCCAAGGCTCAGACAGCAAACGACTATCCTGTTTGCCAGGCAAAGATGTTTCCTGTACAGTCAGGCTCAACCCACCAAGTGCCACCGCAAGCCCTTCCCAGAAGCCTCCACTCCTTGGCCGCCGTGGGGCAAAGCCCCACACACCCCACCTGGCTTGCACTGCACTCCACAACCACCCCAGTTTCCTACTCTCACCAGCCTTAGTTTCCTGCTGCCCAAACAAGAGTCAAAACACCCAGACGTCACAAGACTGAGACAGCCAATAAATTAAAACCACTGTATGTGAGGCCTGGCACGTGGTAGGTGCCTGATGCAAATCCGTGGCATGACGGGAAGATACTTCTCACAGTTTCTGGCACAGAAGAGCCCTAGACAAAGGAAAGTAGTAGAGCGATGGTGAATGATGATTGCCTCGTCGTCATTATTTATGCTCCCATCTTGGTACTCAGCACACTGTTCTGCACACAGTGGGTGCCTTAAGGGTGGGTGCTGACCTTTGCCCTTACCACCATCACTTTATTTCCTTGAGGGCAGGGCTGTGTTTTATCTACCTTTGTGCTTTGCATATAATCTGTGCTTCACAAATATTTATTGTATGTATGAGTGGATGGATGGATGGACGGATGGATGGATGGACTGAAGGACTGACAGACAGATGGATGGATGAGTAGGAGAGTGGACGGATGGACGGATAGCTGGAAATAACAATGGAGGGATGAGTGATTGGTTGAGTGGATGAATAAAAAGAGAGAAACTAAGGCTGAAAAGATACTCTTGCTATGGGACTCTGGAGTCCTAGATTCATGCCGTTTGCCACCTCGACTTAATCCGTTGTGTAGCCTTGGTCAAGTGGGTCACCCACTCTGAACCTATTTTCTCTTTGTCAAATGAGCATCATGACTCTGCCCTATCGGCTCCCTCAAAGCCTAGAAGATTCCTTGTGAAGTTATGGGAATTACTTCCTAAACTATAAAGTGCTCTGCCCTGGTCAGGCGGTGGCTAGTCCAAAGTCTCTTGGGGAGGCATGCAGAATGGATGAGCCCTGGGATGGAGCAACCTGGCAATTGATGGAGATGTCGAGGGTTGACACCCTGGCGAGCTCTAATCTTGTGTGGCTGCCCCTCTAGTAAAATTTTATGGCCTTTGAGAGCAGGCAGAGAGCTGCCAGCAGGGACTCGCTGGAAATTTATGGCCGGCCCCCTCCCTCCTGGCTCTTTCTGTCTCAACTCAAAGCTGGCCATGGGGACCTGAGCCCCTCATGGAACAGGATAGGAGAATCTGAATTAAGAGAAGCTAAATGTTGTGGTTAAAGACGGGAAGGAGGTGAGCTGAAGACCTGGATCTGAGAAGTGTTTCCTTAGCAAGGTTGTGCAAGAGGCTGAGTGACCCTCTGCATCGGCTTACAAAATCGCCTGTCATCTAAGGTGCCTTTGGGGAAAATGTGAATGTAGCCACAGCAGCCACAGTTGCTGCTTTTAGTCCCTGAGCGCACCTGTTCTCTCTCATCACAGGGCCTTTGCACGTGCTGTTTCCTCCACTAGGTGCATCTTCCCCACAAACTACGATTTTCATACTCAACCAGGATGCACATGTGGATCTGACACATGCAGATATGTGTGTGCATGATGCGTATGTGAATGGGCGTGTTCATGGCTGACATGTACCCGGCACACATGTGGGCATATGAAGACCATGGACATAATCTCATAGACAAGAGAACCAGGGTACTGTTGTAGGGAAACATGCATGGGTCATAAGTGCTAAGTGTGGCCGTATGTGGATGGAAGAAGGGATGGGGCTATTCCTGGGGCCTTGTGGGTCCAAGGCATTGCATGGCCTATTCGTGAAGTAGCCCATGAACTCGACATGGGAGTACTTGCATTATCCCCATTTGATACAGGCAGAAACTGAGGCACCTAGGATCTCACTGGAGAAATTGAATCCTGACCCAAGAAGGGTTGTAATTATCTGGGGAGTTAACAGAGATTGGCCGTCCGGAAGCATTAAGCGTGTTCAAGGGGCACTGAGAGCAAGCGCAGCATGGAGGGACCCCTTGGACCAGGTGACAATGAGAATGACAGAGGGGTCCCAGGGGACAGGAAGAGAGAGGAAAGTCAGAGACTAAGAGAGCCTGGGAGGACTGGCAGGTGAGCTGTGGGGCGGCCCAGCCCTGGGGCCAGGCTAGAAACCATGGCCTCCGACCCAGTTGACTTCCTAGGGCGGCACTTTGGTGGTGGTCAGCCCTTCTCTGGCTGATTTATGGGCGCCCCCCGCCCGCTGCACGCCAGTAACCAGCCGCTGCTGCCAGACCTATTATTGATGAACTTTCAGAGCCCCGCTAATTAACTGCGTATACCCATGGCAGAGCTGCGGTAGTGGTGGCTGAAATACAGGCCTGGCTGCCTCAGCCAATGTCAAGGCTGCCACGCCCCCTGATGGGTCTGAGCGGAGAAAGTGAACAGGGGACCACAGGGCAGAATCTCAGCTGTCTCAGTCCCAGCCCCCAGGGTGAAGGCTTACTGGGCTCTTGCTGGGACCACAAGCAACCTGCTGTGTGACCCTGGGCCAGCCCTACCCTCTCTGAGCCTCAGGTGCAGATCACTGAGAATACTTTGGCTGGAGACTGAACTGGACTGGATAACTCCTCTGCCAGCCTTGGGAGACAGCTAGTGGCATGAACTTCCCCAAACTGGTCCATCAATGGGACCTGGGTTCCAGTCCCTGCTTGGCCACTTCCTGGCTATATGGCCTAGGGCAGGAGTTTGACCTCTCCCCAGAACCTTCCTTTCTTCATCTGGAAAATTGAAATAAAATCAGGCCGATGGAGTTGTGAGAATTCGAGCTGCTCCCTGGACTGTGCACGGCGTCCTGTACGAAGCAGGTGTATTGTGGGGAGGAGGGACCTCTGAACAGTGGCCTTCTGGGCCCCCTGCTTGATATCGTCCCAAGATTTGTGAGAGGCCCATCACCTGTTCTCCTACTTCAGGATTGAGCCTAAGCCTGGTGGGCACCCAGAGGAGGGCATCCGGTCTCTCAGGGCTGTTTACTGAGCAGCTGGTGTCACCCCAACAGCAGGCACCACCAGTCACAATCCAGGCAGAAGTACCCTCGATTTAGGGGACCTCGATTTAGGTAGGAGGTCGAGGAAGGATTTCAGGAAACAGCTGAAGTTAAAGACTGGAAGCATCAGGCAAAAAGCGGTGGGCGGAATGTTCCAGGTAGAGGAAACAGCTAGAGCAAAGAGGTAGGAAGGTGGTGGGCAGGTCTGGAAGACGAGCCAGGCGGAGATGCACACATGACCGTTGGAGCCAGTGAGCGGAAGGGAGCCAGATACGAGAGTCCGTATGGGGTTGGGACTGGAAACCAGGACTGGGGCATGAGGAGAGGTACCGAGCGCCGCTTCCAGGAGTCTCTGTCCCACTCCTGACCAGGATGGCTCAGCAGCTGTCCACTGCCTTCCGGGCTCCCTTCCCCAGCTTTGCTTCTTTGAAATTCATCTATTCCCCTCCCTTCCCCCACCTTTCCCAAGTTCCTGAACCAGGAGGGAGACACTAGGTCCTAGCAGAGCCAGGACCCTGAATTTTTCTCTCATTTTGCAAATGAGGAAACCAAGGCTCAGAGAGGGCAAGCGACCTATCCAAAGACACACAGCTGAAACCACTCCATGAGCACCACCCATTCTCGGTAGGTGCAAGACAGGGAGGAACCCCCCCCACCCCCCCACCCCATGGACCCTCGCCTAATGGCTACTGGGGAGTGGGGTAATCTTTCTCTCATTTCTCAGACAAGGCACCAGGCCCAAAAGAGCCCAGAGAATTGGACTAGAGACTGGTTTGAGAGGAAAGAGAGGGTGAATTTCAGTTGTTTTTTTTTTTTAGTTGTCTTAAGAGGTTCTCTTTTTCTTATATGTTACTCAATTCATACCCTATTGTGTGAGTGTGTGTGTGTGTGTGTGTGTGTGTGTGTGTGTTATGGATTTTTTTCCCTTTGAGTCCTGCCCCACCACCTCCAAAAAAAAAAAAAAAAAATTGGGTCATTTGTGTAGCTATGGTTTGTATCTTTTTTACAGCCGTTTTCCTATTTTATCTTTTGGGGTAAAGAATCCAGGATTTGAAGGGAAATGAGAGTGAAGCAGAGACAGAAAGAGAGGAGACATGGAACCGGAGGGAAGCAGAGAGACGGAGAGTGAGAGAGATCATGGCAAAGACCTTGAGAGACAGACGGGCAGAGCCAGCGGCGGGCGGAGAGGTACAGACAGGTACGGTGAGCATGGCCGCCCCCGGGGGCTGAGCGCGTGGACAGGGAGGACGCTCAGATTTTAATCCCTGAGAGCAGAGAGGCCAGGGCCTGGCTGCCTCACCAGGGACATGAGGACCTAAGTGGCTATTGGTCACCAAGGCCCGGAGGCTATTCCCTGGATTTTATCATAAAATGGATTTTGTCATAAAACGCCCCTGTCTCCTCCCTCCATAGCGCTAAGTCACTTTAGAGACAGAGGAAAATGGAGCCCAGAATTAGAGCAGGGATTTCCTTTCCAGATGCTTCCTCTGTGCAAACTAACATCTCCAGCCCCTTACAATCGCAGGATGCCATGGAGTGGGCAAGGACTCAGAAGAAAACATTCCCCAAGTTCCTGGGTGCTGAGGAATCACTGCACTGCTAGTCCTGCTGGGGTCAAGGGTACAGGCATCCTCAGATCAGGGCGAGATTCTTCAGAAAAGCACAGAGCAGTGACAGGGCAGGGACAGAACCAGCCGCTATGGAACTGGGGGGCTGTGAGGTAGGGACCCAGAAGTGCTGTGTGATCCTCCACAAGTCGCTTCCTCTCTCTGGGCTTCCCCTGCGTTCCCTGAGCCCTCTGTGAGCCAGGGAAAGCCTTTCGAATGGGAGTGGTATTATTATTCCTGGGGATAGCATTGCTGTTGTTCGAAAAGAACACTGAAAGCACAGTGGTTAACGTCACAGATTTGGAGCCGCGCAGACCTGGGTTCAAATCCTGACTCTGCCACTTTCCAACTGTGTGACCTAGGGCAAGCGCCTTTCCTTTTCAGAGCCTCGGTTTTTTTATCTGTAAAATGAGTGGCAACAGGGGGTTCCTTTAAAGAGTTAGTAAGTTCGGGCATGTGTGGCAGCTCGTACACAAATGGGTTGACAGTCGACACTCAGTGCTACCATGCTCCTTTCCCTCTGTCTTTCGGAAAAGCAGGCCCATCTGGCCTCCTGCCAATGACAGCAGCCCCAGGGCTCCCAGCTCTCTCTCATCCCTCCCCAAAACACCTGTGCAGACCCCCTTTCCGGCCTCATGGAATGAAAATTATGTAAAGAGGCGCATGCTTCTCCCTTGCAGACAAAGACCAGAAAATAAAAATTCCAAATTGTCCCAGGAGGCAGCTGGAGGCTCAGGAAAGACTGTAGCCAAGACCCCCCGCGGGCATGAGGGTTCACCTTCTGGGGATCCCAGTCCATCTGCACAGCTGCTCAGGTCCGTATCCCCATTTTCCAGAAGAGAAAACTGAGGTCCCAAGACAGAAGCCAGTGACCCCCAGTCCAGCCCTCTGGACTCCGAGTTGCCTCCTGGAGTGTGATGCAAAGATGCAGAGGGATGACAAGGGGTGACCGGGAGGGACTAAAAAAGCATTTAGCTCCTTCCAGCCTTGTAAGTCCTGGGCAGGAAAGCAGAAGCTACAGAATGGGCTGGGGGCTGTTTATAGACAGCCGGACAGATGCCGTGGGATGCCAGGGAGACCCAAGTGCTCATGGTTCTCTTCCAACTCTCCTGATTATGGCATGGAAAACCTCACCTGGGCACCACTGTGTCTTAAACATCTAACAGAGAGGGAGCTGATGTGGGTTCCGGGGCCCAGAGCAAAGCCACCACAGTGAGCTACGCTGTAAAGATACTTGCATTTCTAATTCAATGGTTACTTTTAATTGATAGCAAGTTTTCAATTCAAAATCATGAAGAAATCATGCAGATGAGGTATGGTTGAAGGCAACATGGGAAGGAGGGATGGAAGCTTGGGAAGTGGGTTTCTTCCAGCTCAGCGTGCAGGTAGCTTTCAGGCCTCACCTTCGCCCAGGTGGATGCCGCACACCAGCCATCGGCTAACATTGAGTAGGTACCCACCGTGCGCCCAGTGCTGGGCTGCCAGCTTGCAATACTCTGCAATCAGGCAGGTATGTCCCTGCACTCTGCAGCTTACAGTCTACTGTGGAAAATTGATACATGAGACAATCAAGGGACAGGGGCAGGGTGGGGGAATGCAGATTAGAGAGCGGATGGGGAAGGCTTCCCAGGGGAGGTACCGTGTTTAAGCAGGCAATGTTGAGAGCAGAGGGGACAGTAGGTGCAAAGGCCCTGAGGCAGGAAAAGGCCACCCCCTTGGAAGAATTGAAGGCGGCAGAGGATGAGGCAGTGGGGAATGAGGCAGGCAGACCCCAGCCCACTCAGGACCTTGATGGTCCTGGAGAGGATTTGGGGTTTTGCTCTGGGTGCAACAGGGAGCACTGGGTTGTTTTTATTTTATTTTGTTTTGTTTTTAAGCAGGTGAGTGAGTTGCTCCAATCTGAGTTTTAAGAAAACCCCTTCCCCGGCCACTGCTTGGACTATGGACTGAAGGGATCCCAATGAAGATAGTGGCTTTGACTGGGATGTGGAATGCAGGGTGCAGAAGAGGGGTCAGATCTGAGCATTTTGTGGGAGGAGGGAGTGGCGGGGCTAGGTGACTTGTTTATGCATTTAACAGATATTTACAAGGCACCTGCTGTGTGCCAGACACCAGGATGGGCACCAGGGCAACATCAGTGAATGACAGCTTCATGAGGCTCACTGTTCAGGGGATGCACACGTCATACTATATGCCCAAATCTGTGAGCAACCCATGTGTGTACCTGCACACCTGCACAAGGCCACTCTCATCCTTTCCTGGGTGCACACACACACACACACACACACACACACAAGCACTCACATGTACACCCCCGGCCCCATTCACCTATAAACACTTGTATTCATCGGCTTCACTTATAAAAATCACCTTGGTGATTACACTTCATCAGGCTGACGTTGCCAGAGAATAATTGAGATCCCCTCTCTCCTGCTTTACCTGGTGATTCATTGAGAATGCTCTCTGCCCTCATCTCAGCCCCACTGAATGCTACGAGCACTAAGAATACTTTCTTTTATTGTCGTGAATGACATTTGAATTCATTTTCCTGCCTATTATGTGCGGAGACGGCGGAGACTGAGTGGTTATTACCTGCCTGCCGTTATGTAACGTGACAGAAATACGACATGGCTCACTGCTGTGGGAAGACCTCTGGGGCCGCCCCAACCCTGCCGGTCTCCTGGACAAAAGGCAAGAACACCGTTCTGTAAGCCAGGTCCTTGCTCAAAAACTGAATTGCCATGTGATTTTGGGCAACTCACTTTATTGCCTGGGGCCTCGGTTTCCTCATCTGCTAAATGGAGGTGAAAAGGATGAACTGGGTGACTTTTTAGGGACCTTTCCAACTCTCCTGCATGTGATTTGGGGCTGAGCCAAGGCGGTCAGTCTCTTCGTAGGTCTCCTCTTTCCAGGGGGTGAAGGTTGTCTCTGTCTAAGTTTGAAAAAGTGAGTCCTCCCTTACGAGGCTCACCATTCATTTATTCATTTAGCAAGTGAGGTTCTGGTCTACCTCCTGCCAGCCCTGTTCCAGGGACTGCGGAGAGGATGGTGAGCAGGACAAATTTCCTGCATAATGGAACTTACGTTACAGTGACAAGATTTTAGCAAAAAATACAGAAGGGTCACAATTTACAATGGTTCATCTCATGATTTGTAGACTCTATGATGGTGCAAAAGCCATACACATTCAGTAGACACTATACTTCAAATTTTGAATTTTGATCTTTTCCCAGACTAGCGATGCGAGGTACAATACTCTCTTGTGTTGCTGGGTGATAATGAGATGATGTTGCCCAACTGTAGGCTAATATAGGGTGCCAGGCACATTTCAGGTCGACTGGGCCAAGCTATATAATAATCAGGAGCTTGGGTGTATTAAATGCATTCTGACACAATATTTTCAATTTAATATGGGTTTATCAGGATGTAATCTCATTGTACGTCAAAGAGCATCTGTAGTTGTGAATGAATGAATGAATGCATTCGAGTGAGTGAGTCTGGAATGGAAATGATGGTTGCAAAGTGTTAGTAGAGAATGGACCTCAAACCCTGACAGTGAGCAGCAGATGCAAAGGCCTCGAGGCAGGAAAAGGCTGCCCCCTTGGAAGAACAGAAGGGAGAAGTAGAGATGAGGAGTGGAAGTGGGAGACGAGGTAGCCCAGAGGGAGAAGGAAGAAGACCCGGCCTGAGCCCTGGGAGTTCTAGTATATGAGACAGAAGGAAGCTCACGGAGAAGCCTGAAAAGAAGCTAGGATGGGAAAGCAGGGCCCAGAGGCAGAGAGCAGGTCTCTGGTGGGGGACGAGGGGACGGTGAGGGGAGTAGCAGATAGGAGGGCCTTGGCTTGGCAGTGGGGCCAGGGCTCTGTCCTGCCTGTGTCCCCAGTGGACATAGGGCCTGCCCTTCATCAGCCCCCATAGATATTGGCAGAACAAATCTATCAGTGGATTCCCCACCTTCACTATGGCATCTGAGCCTCAGAGCCACTACTACCTGGGTCAGGCACAGAGCAAAGACATCATCTTAAATCACGATTATCATTTTACAAACTGCAGACATCATTGTGGCTGTGGTACACTGAGCACCTACTATGTGCCTGGCAGGGTGCTGAGGCTTTATGATCGCTCCTGTTTTAGAGATGAGGATACCAAGGAGCAGAGATGAAAGCCATTGCAGCCCCGATGATGGGGAATCCCAACCCTCTGTTGTCACCAGGAAAATGAAGCAGCTTCCTGCTTTCAACCCCACTGAGGAGAAGGAGGGCCCCAGCATACCTGAACCCCAGTGGGCAAGGGTGGTTATCATCCCAAGGACTGCAGTCCCTTCCTGGGTCCCCACCTTGGCCACAGACTTGGGGTTAGGGCCCAGTGATTGGTCCACCTTCCCCCACGCCCCCACTATTTACATCATTACACCTCCAAGAAGGAATTTACTGTCTTAATCCTGAAATAGCAGAGAAGACATTCCTGGCAGATAAGTCATCTGCACAGCCCTAGAGAGCTCGGCCCACTTTTACAGAAATAAAATAAATGACCCAAGAGGGCCCTCCTTCCAGATGGGAAAGCCCCGGCCTTGGGACTTCAGAGGAGCGTGGCCCGTATGTGAACATCTGGCCTTCCTCCATTCCATTGGGAAGGCACCCACCTGGAACGAGATGACACCCCTTGTTTCGGGGAGTGGCCCTTACCTCTCAAGCTGGGATGCTAGCCTCAGGACAAAGCTGTGCGCCTGCAGCAAGTGGAGTCCCCTTTCTGGGCCTCCCGTTTTCCTCACTGTCAAATGAGGAGCTTATTTTTAGACCTGGCTCCCCCGAACATTAAGATTCTATAAAACGTTGGGAAACTGAGGCCCAAAGACGAAAGGAGCTGGTCCACACAGCAAGGCCGAGGGCAGAGCTGGCACTCAGACTAGATCTGAATCTCAGACAGAGGAGCCAGAGTTCCCAACTGGTGTTTTTCAAACTGTCCTCCGTGGAGCCCTTGGAGTTCCATGAAGCCCCTCAAGCACCTCTGTGAATTACGGATGGGAGACAGTGGAGTGGGGGTAACCAGGCCCCCACCCCTCCGCAGCCAGGGCAGCCCTTCTCATCTGTCTCATCTCTGGGGTTCTTGAATATTTTGCTTGAACCAACAGAGCCAGGGCTAAAAAGAAAAAAATGAGAAAACCATTGAAATCCGCAGGACAAAACCAGGCAGAGTGAAGAGAGAAGATGAAAGGATATGAACATTTCTTCAAGGAAACGCGGTGGACTGGCACCTTCTCCAAGTCTGGTGTTTTAATGCATTAAGGATGAACTTCCTGGTTCCTGGAGAGAAAATGGGAGTAGCTATTTTGCTCCATTATATGGGCGTCGCCCCGAGAACACAGGCTACCCAACCCCGATGCTGCAGAAACTTGACAAGCAAGTTTGGGTGCTGCCTCCTGTCTCGATTTGGTGGTGGCAGGGGGGCCCAGCACAGAAGGGATTGGCCAAAGGCTCCCACTTACACCCTGGCAGGCAGGGGCGGGCACCATCCCAAGCACACTTGCTGATTCCGGGACCCACAGTATGCCCAGGATTCCAGGACTGCTGTTGACGCCAGGAGGGGTAACCAGGTGTCCTGCCCACAGGCTACCCCCCGCCCCCTGGGAGTGCCTGGCAGCTTCTTGTCTGTGGGGCTAACTGAGCACATCTGTGATTTTCCAGAGGGCAGCCTGGTATTCTTGGGCCTGGTCACACGCACAGAGGTGACCTCCAGTTTTCTTCAAGTTTATCGCTTTGACCCCAAATCACAGTCTTCCCATTCCAACAGAATGCTTGGGCCTGAATTCAAACAGCAGCAGTGTAATAAATGATGTCACTCTGTGTGACCCAGGACACACAGGCTTGTTGAGGGTCAGCCTGGAGACTTGTCACAAGGCCTTGGTGTAGGCACAAGGAGGTTTCCTGGGGCCCCATTCTGTTAAAAAACGGGCTGGTTTCTAACATCGAGTGTCATACAAATGGCCCTTAAGGATTTTCTCCAAGGACTCCGTAATGGCACTCACACGTAGTCTAGTTAAACATGAGTTTAATGAGATATCATTGTGATTTTTTACCTTAGTATATTCATATCCTAAGACAAGGAAAAAAATGTACAGAAAAAGAAGAGAATAAAAAAAGCGATTACAGGGATATTTTTCCATTTTTTAACAATTTCCAGTGTGTCTGGTGTAGCTGATTTTACTCACAAATAGAGAAAGCCTCCTTGACATGGGGCAGGGGCAGGGAGCACTTCCCTCTCTCCCTCAGCCCCCCACCCACCAAACCTCCCCACCTCCCTTCCCCTTTATGCCCTGATGTCTGAAATGCCTTTAACCAACACTGTTTGTCTGCTTGTTAAATGCTCTCAGCTGTCATCAGGTTTAACTTCATCTTCTCCTGTGGGTCCTGGTGAGCCCTCAAGGGCATCAGGACATCCGGGGTCTTTGCCTGCACCCATCTTTTGGAGAATCAGGGGTGAGTGGCAGATAGTGGCTGTATAGGCGAGGCCACCGCCATTCACTTGGACCCTGGATACTCCATCCAGACTGGGGTGGTCAGGGGTGGCCAGGCTCCTCGGTGCTCAGAGTCCAGGATTTCCACAGTGAAACAAGAAAATCTCCCACTCCGTTATGGATTAAGATTCCAGATCTGACATCTTGGTCCTGGAGCTTTGAACTGGCTGCCAGAGCATAAGCCCAGAGTGGGACGGCATGGACCTGCAGTTCCTGGGGCTTGAAATCACATGTTCTCAGGAGCCGTGATCTCAGAGTTCTGAAAGATATGAACTCTTCAAATTAGAGAACTTCCAATCCACATGGTAGAGACCTTTTCACCAAAGGTTTAGAGGCCTGCATCATCACCATCCCACATGCATTTCACGTTTTCACAGAGAAATCACTAAACAGGCTTCCAGCTGGTCTGAATGAGGTGCTTGGGGAAGGAGGCTGCAGCTGTGCCCTCAGAAACCCATTGAAGTTTTACACTAACCGCAGCCAAGGGAGACATCTGGCTTCTCTGCCCTGGGTAAACTTCACATCAGCCCCCTGTGGAGGGAGGACCATCTCCATTCTACAGGTGAGAACACAGAGGCCCAGAGATGTTAATCCATTCACCCAAGGCCACTGTATTAGTTTCATGTTGCTGCTGTAACAAATCATCACAAATTTAGTGGCCGAAAACAACACAAATGTATTACCATTCTGGAGGGCAGAATTCCAAAATTGGTTTGATGGGGCTAAAAAGAAGGTGTGTCAGCAGAGCTGAGTTCCTTCTGGAATCTCTGGAGGAGAAGCTGTTTTCTTGCCTTTTCCAGCCTCTAGAGGTCTCCTGCATTCCTTGGCTCATGGCTTCCTCCTCTATCCCCAAAGCGTGTCACTCTGAACTCTGCTTCCATTGTGACATCTTCTCTGACCTAGCCTTCCACCTTTACTCACGAGGACCCTTGTGTTTACTCTGCCTCCACCCCACACAGGATAATCCAGGATATGCCTCCTATCTCAAGATCCTAACTTCAAAGTCTCTTTTTCGTGTAAGGTGATATAACTCAGTTTCCAGGAGTTAGGAGGTAGATATCTTATGGAGGTGGTATAAGGAGACATTCTGCCCACCACAACCACACAGGAAGAAAGTGCCAGAACCAGTTTGAACCAAGCCTGACTGGCTCCAAAATTTGTTTCCACGACCCCCAGATGCTCCCAAGGTGAATGAAATGGTGAATAGTGTTGCCAGATAAAATACAGAACGAATCGCTTTTTTTGTATAAGTATGTCCCAAATATTGCATGGGTTATATTATGTTAATTATTGTATATCTGAAATTAAAATTCAACTGGGCATCCTATGTTTTTATTTGCTAAATCCGCCAACTCTAAAAGCCCAAAAATATCTCAGGAAGAAAAAGGAACAGCTGTATGCAAAGGTCTGTGTCCAAGTCTTAGATCCAGCCGAGAGTCAAATGAGACTTCATTTCTCCTCTCTGGGCCCGCGTGTCCACCTGTAAAATGGGGCTGTAATGGTGACCCTCCCTTCTCCCCAAGCAGATGCTCTTGATAGCACAAAAGGGAAATTATTTGCACACTATAGAGTGCTGTGCCCACCAAAGGAGCCTGCTTCATCACCAGCGTGCCCCTCCCCACGCCATCCACAGGGTAGGGATTGAAGAAGCTATTCCCAGGGCCCGGTCCAGATGGGGTTTAAACTCCAGTCAGACAGCAGCTAATTTCCCTAGCTCATTATCCAAACCAAATTAGGAGCAGCCCAAGCTGCACCACTCATGCCTTAATTGGGGCTCACAGACGCCCCCACCCTGTGCCTTCTTTCTTTCCCATTCCCCTGTCCCCAGTCAGGCTGTGCCTTGAGGGAGCCAGAGGCTGCCCAGGCCCTGCCACCTGGGCCCATGCAGACGCCCCAGTGTAATCAATTAGAGCCAGGCCAGGCCAGGCTCTTAATGGGGTGCCGTTGGGCAGCTGGGCCCAGCATCGATCCTGGCCCCTGATGAGCCCCAGAGAGGAGAGGCAGCCAAGCCAGCCATGCAGATGGCAGTCTCCAGGGCCCGCGGCCCCACCCCCGCTCAGGGCTGCCCGCCAGTGGATGGATGGAGGCCTGCAGGACAGAGGCCTGTGCACCTGGTGGGCCCCGCATGAGCCTAGAGGCTGGACTTTGTGTTCGGTCCCCCCCAAAAAAAGAGACAGAAATTTTCAGGAAATACTGCCCAGCTGGAGTTCAAGTGCCCCCCAACTGGAGCATCTTTCATCTCTCCAAACCACCCGGATGCCCCCTCTGGTCCCTATTCTGACCAGGTCCGGCCCCCCAGGGGCAGCCACTCCAGAGACTCTGAATACAGCTCAGTAGAGGAGGGGCCATGAGCTTTCTTGGAAGAATGTTCTCCTGGGGCCTCCCCAGGCTCCCTTCCCCATCACAAAGGTTGGTCAGGCTAGTGGGGGGATGGGAAGGGGCTGGCAGGCAGCCACAGGATTCCCATCTGGGGATCATGAGGAGGCCAGGGCAGGGGCAGGATCTTCACTCTGCCTTGTTTGCTGCCTGAGCCCTGCACCCAACCCTCGCCATCCCAGGCAGCAGGGATGGAAGCTTTGGAACTAAAAAGGGTGGCCTGGCCCTCCATGTGGGGTGTGGAGACTGACCAGAGCCTCCTGCATGTGTGGGGGTTGGAGTGTAAAGCTATGTGTGCAAATGTTTGAGGTACAGGAGTACACTGCCCGAGGGCAGACATTTCTCTGGGTCTGAGTTTTTCTAAATCGCACATGTGGAACACACCGTAGTTTTAAGAAGTATTTGCAGAATGGGTATTGGGCGGGATCTGTGTTTCTGAGCTTGTAAGAGCGGGCCTGTGAAGCAGTGTGTACAGTGTTTGAGAGAGTGTGCGTAAGAAAGAGTGTGTGAGTATGCAAGTGTGTGACTGTGTATGACAGCGGTCCCCAACCTTTTTGGCACCAGGGACCGGTGCTCCTATGAGAATCTAATGCCTAATGATCTACGATGGAGCTGAGACGGTTATGCTAGCACTGAGGAGCGGCTGTAATACAGATGAAGCTTCGATCACTGGCCTGCCACTTACCTCCTGCTGTGCAGCTAGGTTCCTAACAGGCCACAAATCCCCCCACTACCCCCCACCCATCACCACCCCCCCAACCCACGTCCTCAGCCCAGGGGTTGGGGACCCCTGGTGTATGAGATTGTGTGTTTGCGTGGCATTTTTTCTCTCTATGGGCAAGCATGTGTTTCTAAGAAATGACCTCAAGACTTTGTTTCCTGCCTCGGAGACCAGGCCCATGAGCATCCAATCTGTGCAGGCCTCAGAGCTCAGTCGCCTGCTGTGGGAACCTCCTTTCCCCAGGCCTAGTGAAATATAAATTTGGAAAAACAAAGTGATGTACAAAGAATAAAATAAAAGTCACATATAGTGACACCACCTATAACTCTGCCTGAGTCCGAACCCTCATCCTGTGCTTCCTTGAGCCCTCACAGTCCTGTGTGGCAGTTGATGACAAGGGCTCATCTTACAGATGAACAGGGTGAGCCTGGGAGAAGCCAGGAGTCAGAGCTGAACTGCCAAGCAGGGACCAGATTAAAACCAGGCCTTGAGAAGAATACCACCTTGCAGACAGAAAAAGAACAAGTTCTCTAAGGAAATGGTGCCCTTTGGGGCTGAATTTCACATGTCAGGTGCCCAGCGGCACAATGTTTGTGGAGTCAAATAGAACTCAACCTAAGAGACTCTAGCAGCCTGAACGTCTCACACCTGTTACCAACATGCTGTGTGACCTCAGGCAAGTTCGTCGCTTCTCTGGCCCCAATTTCTCTCAGCACCCCCAACAGCTTAGACCCCAGAAAGGATCCATCCCATTCTCCCTCCTGACACAGAACTCATTCCTTCCCCCAATAACCAGTGAGAGGTCTGCCCAGCCGCCGCTTACACTTCTCGTCAGATGGGAGGCTCGCTCTCTCCCAAAGTACCAGGCTGTACTGTTGGCCAGTCAAGCCACACAGGAGAGGTACATGAACTGGGAAGCCAGACCACTTGGGTTCAAAATTTGCCTCTCATCGTACCAGTTGTGTCACTACCTAGCAGTGCCTCAGTTTTCCCATCTATAAAATGAGGATGTCTACCACACAGGACTTTTGGTAATTACGGAAGCACTATTCTGCCTTAATACTTGCCATTAACACTATTTGAGCTGCTGTTCACCCCTCCTACTCCCCCATCCCCCGAAACAGGAAGCTTTAGAACCATGGAAGAGAGGAATAGTAACTGGCACAGCGCCAGTGCCATCGAAGTGTTCCTTATCATAATCGTTATCATCACTCATAGAACGACACTCTTCTCCCTGTTAAGATGTGAGCACCTCCTTGTCACTTCCGCCCACTAGTCCTCAGGCAGGAATTATCTCGCCCACTTTACAGATGCTGAAACTGAGGCCCAGAAAGAGAGAAAGACACTTGCAGAGGTCGCCCTACGGACTCCTGAGCAGAGAGGCTACCGCCATCCTGAGGGCAGGTCCTTCGCCATGCCATCCGCTCCTGGTCGGTCTGAGGCTGAGCCCGGTGGGCTGGGAGAACAGAGAGAGGGGTGGGGCCAAAGCCCCCCTTGCCCCTGTCAAGGCCATGGTGCCGGGTGAATGGGCTGCAGTCCAGCCACCGGGCGCAGGCTGGCTAATTGCCGACGCGCGGCCGCTGCCCTGGACCGTGACACAGGCCCCTGACAGACGTGATTTATGAGGGCCCTCGGCAAAGCGGAACCCACTCAATTGCCTATTACCTCACTTAGCAGACACCTTGTCACCGCCCGAGAGCTGGGTGTTAAAAATATAAACCAGGCAGCCAGCAGTCCCTGAGCTCACAGGCCCTCCACCTGCTCCAAGCCAGATAACAGCCCCCCCAACCAGCCAGCTAGCTGATCTCCAGAAGATGCTGAGGTCAAATTAGTGATGTTGATGTCATTAGGCCTCAAGGTCTGGGCTGGGTGGACAGCCAGAACAGGGACAAAGTCCCAACATTCAGACCAGTCTGTCTGTCATCAGTGCCCACTGAAGAGATGAGGACAATTGAGGCCCAGTGAGATGGAGCTGTTTGTCCATGGCAGTGGAGAGCCAGGAATTGGATCTCAAGTAGGAAGATAGTAGCTTCAAGTAGAACCTGGGATCTGGCCAATAATCAGGGACCCTTACAGCTAAGGCATTGAGGCCGAGATGTGAAGGAGAAGGAGAAGCAGGAATTAGCTAGAGGGGAGGGAGTTACAGGAAGGAGGAACAGCTCATGCACAGGCTTAGGGCCTGGACGAAGTGCCAAGAACTCAAAGAAATGCAACAGGACTGGAGCGAAGGAAAAAGGAGAGTGTGGCAAGAGAAGGTGGCCTTTTCCAAGACTTCCCGCCATTGGAAGGCAAAGCCAGGGAGGGATTCAGTTGAGTGGGTCCTTTATCCAGTCACCTGTTTGGTTATTCAACCAAAAGGTTGCTGATGACCTGCTCTGTGCCAGGCCTGGGCTGGGTGCTGGGGAGACAGAAACGAAAATGGGAACGACATGAGATGGGTGAAGGAAGCCGAGAGCTCACGGGGTAGAGCATGCGGAGGAGGCATCAGGAAAGACTGACTAAAGGATGGGGTGGCGGAGGGGGGCAGGGAGTGTCCCAAACCATCTAGAAAATCCTTTCTCATGCCTCTAAACAGAGCTTATGTGTCAAAGAAAGTATCAGTCCTAGAGTTTTCCCATGTCGGTGACTAGGAAAGTCCAGAATTCTCCAGCGAGCTAGATATTCACTCATTCATTCGTTCATTCATTCATTCCACCTAGCATTCGCTCAGACAAGCGGAGGTCACTTAGACCAGCCCTGCCCTCTGAGACCCCAGCGCTACCGCGAGGGAAACAGAGGTGTGAATAAACAAGCACAAATCAACAGCGAGCGTGGCAGAAGGTGGACACCCAGTACTAGTTGGCAACAGAATCAGCTGGGAGCTTTGCAAAATACAGACTTCGGACCCTGCCTCAGGCCACTGACTGCCTCTGGGGGTCAGGGCAGAGAATGTGTATCCTAAAACCACTCGGAGGTCAGAGATGGCTCAACCTGGTACTTATTTGCTGACCGTCTTTTCAGAATCCCCTGTGCCAGGAGCATTGAGCTCCCGAGGGACTGGCCGAATCGGGTGGCGTCCAGGGACAGGCTGCTGCTGACTTCAGGTCTTATTTTAGCCTTTGGTGTGTCCCTGGGAGACCCAGGGATTTGCATGTCTAGATGGAGGGTCAGACTGGCCCCGGCCAGCCCTGCAGACAGAGAACCTGGGTGCTGGAAGTTGATCCCACCCACCACCCACCACCCACCCTGGAGAAGCTGGAACCACTGGGCCCTGCACTGGATGGAGACAGAGGGGCCTGTGTGGGCTGTGTCAGACCTGCTGTCTGGTGGCTCTGGTTGCAAAAAAAATAGTAAGGCAAGAGGTATTGTCCCATTTTACAGATGCAGAAACTGAGGCTTGGAGAAGCCAAGGCCATTGTCATAGCCTGACTCACCTCCAAGTCCTCATGACCATGAACTAGATTTTTGCTAGAGTAGCCTTAGTGCTTAACCTATGTCATGCCAAGCTGATGATTAATATTGTTAGTAATAGCCAACACTTAACATAGAACAAGAACATTTGTCCTAAGCATGTATGTATATTAGCATTAACTCATTCTCATCCTCATGAACACCTACAAAGCAGGTCCTAATCATACCCTTCTTTGATAGATGAAGTAGAGATGCCACACCACTTGGGAGTTGGGCAGAGGATCCATAGAGCCCTGAGTCTCCAGTGAGCCTTTTCCTCCCCAGACTACCTCCCACAACCACCACCCCTGCCCCAACCCCAATGCCTGCTCTAATGCCTACCCCCAAGCTGGGATCAGTTAGCAAAACGCATAGCCCCCTCAGGGCTTGATTCACGCCTGCCAGGTGGAAGCAGCAGTCCGGCGTTGACAAGCAAAGCCAAAAGCCTGGGTTCGAGTCCCAGCCCTGCCCTGGGCTGGCTGTGGCTCCTGAGAAAGGCCAGTGGCCTTTCTGAGCCTCAGTTATTCCTTTGGTGAAGTGGGAGCATTTCTCTTCTCCCAGCATGGAGGGTCAAGATGGCAGGAATACACTTCCCTGCCTACAGGTGAGGAGGCCGAGGCCGGGAGGCTGGTGCCTGAGGCACCCTCCCCACAACAGGCAGAGACCAAGTGGGCTCTTGTAAATCATAGGCCACTATCACAATGACCATTCGGGGGGAGCTGAGGAGCAGTGAGGCGCCGGCTGGCATTGCCGAGGGGGCGGGGGGTGCAACAGGCTTCTCTGCCTCCTGGGCTGGAGAAGTAGAGAAAGCATGAAAGCGCGGGCGCCCGAGTTTAATCCAGGCTCCTGCTAACCAGCTGGGTGACCCAGGGGTCAGTGACTAGAACTTTCTGGGTGCCACCACTGGTGGTGGAGGCGGGAATCAGCGGAAGGTGCCCATAAGCCTGGGCATTGGAAATCGCAGGGTTGGCATTCACGGGAATAGCCCAAAGGGCATTCCGGGTGGAGGAACCAGCCCAGGCAAGAGGTTGGAGAGCACGGAGCATGCGTGGAAAAGAGCCTTTTGGATGGCTAGAGCTAAGGATGCATGAAGGTCTGGAAAGAGGTGTGTGAAAGGTGGCTTTTCATTCCGCGTGCGCGTGCGCGGGTGTGTGTGTGTGTGTGTGTGTGTGTGTGTGTGTGTGTGTGTGTGTGTGTGTGTGTGTGTATTTTCTCTGCCACAGATCCCCCATTAACGCTCCGGTATTTGTTTGCTCAGTTCCAGCTCTCCCCACCCCCTGCTGCCTCACTGCCCCCGTTTGCCAGTCTGCTCTCCTCCCGCCCCCACCGGGGGCTCCATGGGTCACTGAAACCGAAACAAGCCCCTGCTCTGATCGTTAAACCAGATGCCCAGGCCCCATCCCGCCTGGGCCCCATCCCAGGTCAAAATGAGCAGTGGAGCTGCTAGGGAGGCCCCACCCGGCTGCATCAGACCGTGGGGGGCCTGGGGTCCCTAGGGGGACAGGGCCAGACTAGGGGAAACCCAATCCCTGACACATGGAGATCATTTGCAGGAGGAATAAAATCCGTGACTGGCTCCAAAGGGACACATAGAGTAGGAAGCGGGGTGGGTCAGGGAGCACTCAGAGCCAATGGGAGAGGGGGCTGAGGCAAACTCTGAGCCTGTCCCAGACCAGGTTCTGAGGCTCGCTCAACCACTGCTGTGCTGGGAGACCAAGGCAAGGCTCTCACCCTCTCTGGGCCTTCAGGTCCAACTCAGGAACATGGTGAAGACCGAAAGAGACGATTCTAAGCAAGTATCTGACTCTATGCCCAGCACACATTCCGCTCTCGGCAAATGGAGTGGATGTATACAGGTGAGGCAACTGAGGCCCAAAGAGGTTCTGTGACTTGCCAAAAGGCACACAGCGAGTCAGCGCTATCAGAGTTGAAGTGTCTCAAAGGCTCTGGGTAAATTATAGGTCCACAGGGATAGGTCAGAGGCAGCTAGCCGTCATTTGCCAAAGTGGGCACACTGTGACCTTTGTCTACCCAAAGGCAACTTCCCCTTCTTCCCATTTCACTAGGAGCCTGCGAACCTCCAGCATGGCACCCACCCATTTTGTTGTGTTTTTTACAGCTTTATTGCAATATAATTCACGTACCGCACAGTTCTGCCATTTAAAGCCCAAACTCATTGGGTTTTGGTATATTATATGATTAAGTTCTTAAATCGTGGTAAAATATATATAACATAAAAGTTGCCATTTTAAACCTTTTAAGTGGACAATTCAGTAGCATTAAGTACATTCATAATGTCATAATGACGTGCAACCATCACCACTATCTATTTCCAGAACTTCTTCATCACCCAAAGAGAAATTCTGCACCATTAACCAATGACTCCACATCCTCCCTTCTCCCAGCTCCTGGTAATCTTTATTCTACTTTCTGTTTCTATGAATTTGCCTATTGTAAATATTTGATATAAGTGGAACCACATAATTTTTGTCCTTTCAGTTGTGGCTGCTTTCACACAATGTTATCAAGGTTCAACTATGTCGTAGCATAGGTCAATACTTCATCCTTTTGTATGGCTGAATAATATTCCATTGTACGGATAGACCACATTTTGTTTGTCCATTCATCTGTGATGGGCACTGAGGCTATTCCCACCATCTGGCTGCTGTAGATAGTGCAGCTATGAACACGGGTATTCACGTGTCTGTTCAAGTCTCTGTTTACAGTTCCTTTGGGTATATACCTAGGAGCGGAATTGCTACAGCATAGGGTCACTCCGTCTTTAGCTTTTGGAGGAACTGCCAAACTGTGGCTGCGCCAAGAGTCTACAGCCCTCTGGCTTGGAGCCCATTCTGCATGAAATGCCTGGGACCCAGTGCTGGTCCCCATCTGCCTAGACCTTCCCAGGTGAGCCCTTGCTACACTCTGCCTCACTTCCTCAAACCTAGAGAGATTACCTCCAATTCTTGGGACTGTACACGGCTCCCCATTGTTCTCAGGATAAAATCTTCCTCCTACACGGCGCCCTGTAAGCTGGATGCAGGTCCCCACCGAGGTCTCACTGCTGCCTCTGCCCACACACTAGAGCACTTACCTCGTGTGCCAGGCTTTTTGCTGACTCATCTTTTCCCCTCACTTGGCAGAGACCTCTTTGAGGTTAGAGACTGTTTCGTTTGTATCCATGTGGTCCTGGACGTAGGAGGTGCTCACTAAATAAGTGTATTTCATAGGTAAAGAAACCAGGGCTCAGAGAGTAGAATTAACTTGTCTGAAGAAACAGCTGAGAAGCAAGGATCACCTGAAACAGGTCTGTTTAATTAAAGAAGACAGTGGGTGTCAAGTGCCTGGCACGTAATTGAGGACCAGTTTTCTGCCAGCTCCTAAGTGCCCGTGGGTCCCCTCCAAGCCCTACCTTTAACTTGCTGTGTGACTTTGAGTTAGGCTGTTGCTCTTTCTGGGCCTCATTTCCCATCTGTGATCTGGGGACTGGAATTTGAAGCTTCTCCAGCCACCACCGCACCCCCTACCCCAAGCGAATTCCACCCCATGGCTGGCCTCTCCTGCCTACAGGTAATTAGAGGAAAGCAGTGGGGGTCGAAGGCAGGGGGAAGCCCCAGCAGGCAGCTCCTTCCTCTGAGAGGGGCCCCTCAACGCTGCCTGCCCTGCCCCTGCTGCGTTAACAAAAGGCCTTGTAGACCTTCAAAGCAAGGCGCCAGGCGGAAGGCCAGCGTGGGCGGCCGCAGAGATGGCCACGGGGCTCGTGGTGGGGATGGCCAGCGACTGGAGGTTGTCCCCATCCATCAGTCACCGGTGACAGCTCCCAGGGCCCTGCAGCCCCCCGCGGCCAGGCCAGCTGACTGTCCGGCTGCGGCAGGCCATCCCTACCCTCCCTGGTGGCTCCAGACTGATGACCTGAATAACGGAACTGCTTTGAGTGTCCAGCAGCAGTGACAGACACATCTCTGATCCATGCCTCTCACACTCTTCTGCCGAGCTTTACTTTTTCAGTCATGTCCCCAGCCACTGGCCCCAGTGTGGAGAGAGAGATGTGACACATGTCATCTTCATTCTGATGGGGCAGTGGAGCCCAGAGCAGGGTGGGCAGGGGCCTAGGAGTCCAGGAGATAATGGGAGCTTGGCCTTTCCTGCTGCAAACCTTCGGTGCGATCCTGAGCAAGTCTTGGTTCCTCTCTGGGCCTCTGTTTCCCCTTTGTGAAATAGTGACATCTCTGAACTCTGATGTGTGAAGTCTGTAATACTCAAGTGTTTGAGGAGACAAGTGAAGGCAGTGGTGACATTAGCTGGGCAGGCCTGGTTTCAAATCCCCCCTCTACTTGCCCTTGATGGGTAACCCTGGGCAAGCTACTTAATGCCTCTGAGCCACCTCCTCCTCGCCTGTAAAATGAAGACTATGGTCCCACTTCAAGAGATAACTGTGAAGATAAGATGAGATCATATCTGTAAAGCACTTAGCCTAGGGCCTGGCATGGAGCAAGCCCTCTGTTGAAGCATTTCTTAGTAAGCATCTACTACACACCACTGCAGGGCTAAGCTCTAAGGATATAGAGATGAACAGTGTCAAGGACCTGCCCCAATGGAACATCTCTTAAGTGACTAGTTAATTACACATGTAGTGAATACTGGGAGGGAAAAAGAGTACAGGGTCCGGGAGGGGTCCTGAGAGGTAGTATCGAAGAGGAGACTGGAACTGTATTCTATGCAGAGGGAACAGCTGCTGTGAATGTGCAGAGTTAGAGCCAAGCTGGGGGTGTTTTAGGGATGTGATGGAGGCCACTGTGGCTGAAGCAGAGTGATTCAGGGATGGGGACCATGCAGGGCAGGGCAGCATGCAGCTGGGTAGCACAGGGGAAGCTTCTTAAGCTCGCTGGTCTCTGTTACATGAGATCCATCTGGAATCTGCCTCACAGAGTGTGAAGATGGGCTTGGATGTGCCGGGAATGGCTCTGGATGAAGTAAGCCCTTGAGACCCGGGAGCTTTTTTTTTTTTTATCATCCTCATCCTCATCATTGTGTAGCATGTTTGAGCAGTTTGACAGATCTTATTGGCTTTCTATCACCAGGTGCTTTTCTTTTAGAAAACACTAGAGGCCAGAGGGTGTCAACTGGTACCAGAACGTTCCTCCAGCTTGGGTGGTAAAAGAAAAAAAAAAAATTGGAAACAACCTAAATATCCATCACCAGGAGGATGACTCAATGAGTAGTGACATATTCATACTGCGGAATACTCTCTCGCAGTGACAGTGTAGCAACTGGAGCGTCGCGTATCAACAAGGATCAGTCTCAAACGAGGACGGTGAGCCAAGAAAGCAGTCATGGAATATGCATATGGGGTGCTCGCATTTATAGAAAGTTTTAGAACGTGCCAAGCCGTACCATATACTATTTGGATGCGCATGGAGGTATTGGGAGTGAAGACCAGGCTGGGGTATAATATGAACCCGTTCAGGACAGCAGGCATCTGGCCACCCGATGCTCTCTGTCAGCCTGCTCTGCTTTATTTTTATCATCATCTGACATAGTATCTATGTTAACCTATTTTTTTTTTTTATCATTGGGTCTTCTTCTATAGAATGTAAGCTCTGTGAGGTCAGGAATCTTGGCCCGATTAGTTCTGTGCAGTATTCCCAGTGCCTAGAATAGCCTCTGGAACATTATGGGCACTCAATAAATATTTATTGAATGGAAGAAAGGAAGAGAGGGAGGGAGGGACAGAGTGGGGAAGGGAAGAGAGGAAGGAAAAGATGCAAGAGAGGAACGAATTAGCATTTCAGAGAGAAACACAATAGAACACCACGGACCCCAGATGAAATCAGAGGACTAGCCAGAGAGAATAGAAAAAGGCCACCCCCTTTCCCCCGCTTCCGACCCTGGAGACCCCATTGCCCCGTCCCATGGCTCCAGGACCCAGCACCCTTCCTAGAGCTGGGAGGGGCAGCCTGTGGTGCAAGAGCAGCCCTTGCTCGCTTGGTTGAGACAGAAGACAGTAGGCAGGGTCTGTGAAGGCTGCAGTGAGTCTGCCCATCTAGTATAAAAGAGGTTTTTCATCTCTGAGTCAGGGTAGCCCAAGAACACAAACAAAATAAGAATGGGCCCAGAATAATTATGCTCTTTTCCATCACGAGTCTCTCTCTGGTGCCATACACTCCCCTGATGGCTTGAGGTCAAGATCCTCTCCTGATACCTGCCAAGCCGGACACCCTCTGCCCTCATGCCCAGGCTTTGTGGATTCCTCCACACAATTTCTTCCAGGCGTGTCTACTTCTCTCCAACCCCAGACCTCTTCTCTCCTGGACACCGCGGCAGCCTCCTTACTCATCGCCCTATGACCATTCCGACCCCTCCAAACCCTCTGCTCACGGCTGACCAGGTCTCAGGACACAGTCCCTGCCACGGCCGGAGGCCCTGCCTCCTGCTCCCCAGTGTCGCCCCCCACGATTTCCCACTCACGCTCTGCGCCAGCCCCTCCTCAAGTGCCCTCCTCACTCTCCCCACTCTGGGCTTCTGCGCATGCTATTCCCTCACTCCTCCTTCCCTTTACCACTCCTTTCCCAACTCCCAGCCATCAATCCTGGGTGGCTTCTCCTTGTCCGTCAGTAACTCAGCTTATACGCTCTCCCACCATCACCACCGCCACCACAGGAAGCCTTCCTGGACTTCCCTCGCTGGGCCAGGTGCATCCTCAGGCCTCTCAGAGCACCCCAGGCTTCCCGAGACAAAGCCTGCTGCACATGTGAGCTGCAGGAGGGCAGGAACCATGTTTTATTCATAACTTCATACCCACTGCTTGGCCCAAGGCAAGCACTGATTAAAGACCTATTGAATGAATGAATGAACCACACCTGTCACACCAGGATCCTTTGCAAGGTCTAGACACAGAAACTCAAAGCTATCTGAATCCATGGGCTCCATGAGATCTGCACGGTCCACAGTCCCTTCTTTCAGGGAATAAAGATGTAGGGAGTTTATGGCCTGTTCTGAGCCCTCGTCTAACCCCACCTGTAATTCCCCCAACAAGTAAAGTGAGCTTGATATAGCTGATAAAACTGTGTTAAAATCCCCCTCAGCCTGATTTTCCTACAGGAAGATGGTAGGACTCTAAATCTCAGTGGGCATGAAATACAGCAGGGGGTGAGTGAGAGCCAAGCTACTGGGAGGAATCAGGGAAGAGGGAACGGCAGGCCCATAAATTGCCCAGGAGCCACTACCCCAGAGAGCTAAGCCCGGGGGAGACCTCCTCAGCGATCCCACCCGGTCCAGGCTTAGTGTGGGTGGCCCAGGAGGGGCTGGGCCTAGGGACCTACCCCTAGCAGCCTGAAACAGCTATCCAAATGGGCATGAAACAGAAAGGTCGGGAAGAATTATTAACCCTTCTAAGCCTTCAGCCCACCTTAATCACTTACTTTAATTAATCCCTTCGACGGCCCCAGAAGGGAAGTGTGTTCATCATGCTCCTGTTCCAAGATGGGCGAACTGGGCTCAGAGAGGTTAGATGATGTGCCTGGTGTCAGACAGCTAATTAGGGCCCTGGAGAGGCAGGCTGAGGCCAGGCCTGCGGGTTTTAGCAATACATGGAGGGGATGTTTCAATGATACCTTTTTCTTTTCCATCCTCTCCATATCTTTACAACTACCTGTCTCTGGCAGCTCCAACACCTGCCAATTCCCCTTCACAGCGAAGAGGGTGCGGAGCTCTCGAGGCAAGGAACAGTGTCAAGTCAGGTTCTCATGCCAGCGTTTTATTTCCATTGTGTTTATTGTTGAAGACACCGTCTATTGGCGGCCATTGATATTGGTTCCCATTATCTTCAATAATACAAAGCTTTCTGTTAAAAATATATTAACGTGTTTAAAGCGAGTCACCTTAAAGGAAAAGTATTAAGTAAATAATACAGGTGGTACTGAGTTATGCCCCCAAGCCACAGCACCTACCTCCTAATCCACCACATCAGTGCCTTGTGGGTCGTCATCCACTCCTCCCTGGGCGAAGTCCAGAGGGCAGGATTTTTTGCCTGCTTAGTGTGTAGATTTATCCCAAGTGGCTCAGGACAGCACTTGGCACATAGTTGGTGCTCAAAACATCTTTGTCAAATGAAGGGGCTGACAACACAAGGCCAGGATATTGAAAGCTTGTGGAGCCAGCCCCAAGCGGTCCTTTCTCTGTGAGTCTAGAACCCTACGATCCCCATATTCTACTGCTTCAAGGTTCAATGAACCCTGATTCCAGAGTCTCGGGGTGCTTAGATCCCAGGATTCCTGACTCTCTGGTTCTCTGATGCCATCGTTCTCTATTCCTAAGGCCACCTGCGGCTCAGATGTGATGTGCCATTCCGAGATTCTAAGATTGTCGCTGTCCTGTGATTCTATGAGGCGGCCAGGACCAAGACTGCAGAAACAGATCCTCTGATGCCGAGAGAGTGAGAGGAAAGGAGGGAAAGAGGAGGGGTGAATATGGAGAAGGAGAGGGAGGAGAGGGAGAGAATGGAGGGAAAAAAGAGACAAAGAAAAACAGAATAGGAATTGGGAAGTTAGAGAAGAAATGGGAAGGGAAGGAAGGGAAGGGAAGGGAAGGGAAGGGAAGAGAAGGGAGAAGGGAAGGGGGAAAGGAAGGAAAAGAAAGAAAGAGAGAAGGGAGTAAGGGAGAAGAGACAGAAAGGAGAGCGGTAAAGAGATCTAGAGGAAGAGAGAGATCCCACATCTACCCACCTCCTCATGAACCCTCCCCTCCCATTCCTTCACCAGGGCGAGGAGACAGGCTGCCCTTATGCCCACCCCTGCCAGGCTGGTTGTGGGCCACCTGCGCAGCAGCACCTCTCTCTCCTTCCACAAGCGTTGTGTGATGGGAATGAACACTCCTAGAAATAAACTTGCTGAGCGAAGAGGTGGTGGAAGCTCTAAAACGGCAGGCTAAAGAAAGAGTATATGCCTGTTTTCCAAACCCAGGCACTGAAGCCAGTGCTTCTGAGAAAGATGTTGGCTGAGTCCTTTCTCTGTGCCAGGCACACCTTCAGAACCATGCGTGCATCATCCCATGTGATCCTCACAGCAGCCTTATAAGGTAGACGTATTTGTCCCATTCTAGAGAAAAGAGAACTGAGGTACAGTGAGATTCTATATATTGGTTGGGTCAGTAAAAAAATGCTTAATAAAGATTGGATAGATAGATGATTGATAGATCGATAGATAGATAGATACATACATACATACATACATGATAGATACATAGATGATGAGATTGATAGATACGTAGATACATAGATGATAGATACATAGATGATGATGACTGATAGCTAGATAGCTAGCTAGCTAGCTAGCTAGATAGATGATAGATAGATAGATAGATAGATTGATGAAAAGATGGGTGGATAGACAAATAGAAAAGAAGGAGATAGAGAGGATAGTTTAAAGAATGACTAGATGGCAAACAGCCCATTCTAGTAAAGGATACCTCTGTCTTTCCAAATCATTCCAACCACCCTCCACCTTCTTCATTCTAATCCTGTCCCAGACATGCCCCTATAACTTAATATCAAGATAATGATTACAAGAAAGAACCATATGGAGATAAGAACAAAGCTGCAAATCTTGGTGAGACTGGCCAGACAAGAAGAAACCAGCCCCAAGAACATAAAGATAAATGAACAGCTTAAACAGCGGCCTGAAGTGGGAACCTTGTTGAACTTGGCATGTTTAAAGAGCAGAACCGAGAGCAGTGGGGCTGAGGCATTATGAGTCAGGAGAGGAGGAGGGCGTTACAGGTGGAGTCTGCATTTTATTTTAAAAGCCGTGGGTTCTGACAGAGGACGCAACCACTTAACATTTTTCCACGATTACTGTTGGTCCTGGTGGAGAAGAGGGTGTGAGAGCGAGAGGGAGCCAGATGAGAGATGGCGGCAAGGTGGGGAGAGGGCAGAAGGTGTTTCGGATACATTTGGTGGTGGAATTGTCACATCTTGGAGACGGACAGCATGTGGAGAGTGAGCAAATGGGAGAAAGCAAGGGTGACTCCCAGGTGTCTGCGTTTAGGTTTGAGATCATGGTGGGAACACATATTGAGCTGGAAAAGGCTGGTTGAGAATTTAGGTGGGGAGAGCAAGAGTTCTTCTATTTCTTTACTCATACAGAAACACATATGGAGTACCTACGATGTGCCTGGCACTCACAAGGAATGTACCAACTCCCCCACCTCCCGGCCACCCAGCACAGCATGTACCCGACCAGGTTCCCCAGAAGCTCATCAAATCCCCTGAGAGTGACAGGACCATGTGTTCTGGGGTGTCAGGTTCTTCCCCTCCTCCCCCTGAGACCAGCTGGCTCCCAGGGAGCAGGCGGCCTCCTCAAGTGGCCATGTGCCCCCTGAGTGCTAATCCCTCACCCTCCTCCTCCTGGACAGGCACACACAGGACTTGCACAATGGTGGCTTGTGTCACTCCCAGGGTCCATGCCCTCACAGCAGAGAGAACAGCTACCAGCTGACCCTCGCTGGTTGTGTGCTCTCGGGCAGGCCTCACTGCAAAAATTATCACCCCTGGAAAGTGTCATCCATTTGACCACCACTTGCATGGCTATTTCTATGTGCCAAGCTCTAAGAGGCCAAAAAAAAAAAAAAACAACCCTCAGAGACCCCTACCACCACCCCATTCTCCTCTTCCTTGCAACAAATGAATCAATAAAGCTTTCTAGAGGTAGGGCTTCTGAAAGACGTAGTCAATAACAAATCACAACACCCTCTCATCCATTTCATCTTCACACTACCCTCAAGGACAACCAGAAGAACTAAGAGCCCATTGGATAGGTGAAGAAATTGAGGTTCACAAAACCAAAGGGTCTTGAACAGGTTACATAGAGACTCTGAGGTCAACCAGGTCTCAAACCTGCAACTTATGACTTCTAGCTAAATGCTCCTGTCCTGACATCAGCTTTATCTGACCAAGAGGCAAGTCTTGGCCAGGTGGCTCTTGGAAGGTAGAAATGATGAAGAAACGGGATGTGTTCAGGAGGAATCTGAAGGAGACTTGAGGGTCTCTTGTCCCCACTGGTCCTAGTCCTGATCATTCCAATTCTATCCCTTCAAAAAAGGTTCTGAGAGCTCCCCAGATCCCACACAGGAGCCAGGGTTGTAAAGTTAAATCAGTCAGCGTTACACAAGGCTTTGCATGTTGCTATATTTAAAATTGCAATGTGAACCTGGGGACAGAGTGAAAACACTTGGGGAAGGGAGGGGCTGTGGCCAGATGGAGAACTTCAGACATCTCCTTAGGCCCTCTGAGTAGGGCAGAGAGAGGTAGTTCCCAGGTATACCCAGAGAGAGGCTCCAGAAGCCAGCCTTGCAGATAGCAAGAGAGTTACCAGCCCGCCCAGAGGATTTTGCCAGCCCACCCCAGTCATGTGAGCCACTCTCTAGTTCCTGACTGGAGGACATTGTTGGGGGGGAGGGGGTGCTGGAGAGAGAAAGAGAAGATCTTCTTCAGCAGTCTTTGAGGCAAATACTAGTACTTCCTGAAGAAGGAGCAAGTTTTATTTTTCTACAAATTCTTTACACAAACTAAGGTATTAATCAAGTTAATGAACACTGACATAAAATGATCAGAGCAAGCACAAATCTCTACCTTACAAGTGTCTCCAGTCTACTGGATTTGACTTTCTCACCATGAATGCACATTTCACATGCAATGCACACAGGTACAGGCATGCCCATGTGTGCCCGCAGATGTGTGTAATGGCACTTGCCTAGGTGGGCATGAGTGAATATGCATGTGTGATGAGAACAATATATGTGTCCACTCATATAAGATTCTGGACCCTAACTTGCTGCGCGCACACACACACACACACGCGCACGCACGCACACACACACGCACACTCCACTGTCATCGGCTAACTCATAGAGAGCTTACTATGGTGGCCAAATACCATTCTCTATAGTTATATATGTGTTATTCAATTCTCACAACAAGGCTAAGTATTATTATCATTCCCATTTTACAGATAAAACGGCTGAGGCTCAGTGGCTTGCCTGAGGTCACCCATCTGGAAACTAGCAGAGCTGAGATTTGAACCCAGGAAGACTGGCTACAGAATCCATGTTCTTCACCACCACAGAGATGTAAGGGCCCTAGCACAGGCGTTAACACACATGCACTGCAGCATGTTTTTCCTGCTCATGAGACAGACACACTTGCAAACATACAATGCAATCAACTAAGTGAGAACGGGAGGGAGAAACACCGCCGGGTGTGTGGACCACAGTGCCTTTGCATCACATTCACGCATCCAGGAACCTGGAGGAGGAGAGAAATTTAGAGGTGTACCGAGAAGTAGAGTCAGGGATGGGGGATCATAAGGTCAGGGACAAAACAAACACAAGATCAAACATTTGTGTCCTTCCCCACCCTCAAGGCACCCCAACTTCTTGCTTGCCATGTACCAAGCTCACTCCACTGAGATAGAGCAGGGCCCAGCCCTTTGGCCCTTGGCACTGCCAGAGTGCTGTTCTGTCCCACTAACACACTGAGGGGAGCTGATGGCTGCTCTTTGGGCAAGGATGAGGCTCACTCCTCCCTGATGGGAACGGTGGAGCATGAGCAAAGCCCTCTAGGAGGTTAGAGATTTGCCTCTCTGAAGCTTGAAGAAAGCACAGGCCGAGGCCTCAGTTTGGACCTCTGTGTCCTTGTCTGTTAAATGGAAAATTACAAGAAAACCTGGGCCACTGGGTGCTTACGAGACTAAAATGAGGAAACCCAGGTACACACTTGGCCAGGGCTGGTGTCTCACTTACATATGCCACTAATAGTCATATTATCATCGTCATCACCATACACTTTGGCTTTTGTTGCTATTCTCTGAACAGCAAAAGGAAGGGGTAATTCAAGAGAATCGGCCCTCAGAGGTCCTACCACCTGGGGGAAACTGAGGCACAGAGAGAGGAAGGGGCAGGGCAGAGCTGGGGTGGACACTACCAGCTCCACAGAAGAGGGCATGCGGGGCAGCGCCTCCTGCTTGTACCTCGCAGTCCCTTCAGGTCTGCAGCAGCCGGGATAAACACAGGGGCCAGAGCTGGGGCCTGCTACGCGCTGGTGTGAGAGTCCCACTTCCCAAGTAGAGAAACAGAGGCACCAGCCTCAAAGTCACCTGCCTAGGACACCAGAGCCAAATAAATGATGAGGCTGGGACTCCAGCCAGTTTTGGCAAGTCTGAGATCTTCTACTCCAGCCGGCCCTGAGGCCTATCCCTCCATCGCCTGCTTCCCCCAGGGTCTAAACTCCAGACAGTGGCATTTTCTTCCTGTTGCCCAGATGGTGCCTGTCTCTTTGTCTTGAGGGCTTTTCCTCTCTTCCCTTTTCTTTTCCCTTGCTTTCTTCATCCCCTCCTCCCCAATTCAAGGATGAAGGAGCAACTCCCTGGATGACATATGAAAACAAAAGGGGCTGCTGTCAGCCGGTCCTGTGGCAGACAGCCACCCAAAGCTGGGGGATATGGAAATGAGCTGGTAGGTATGCAAATGAGGCTCGTGGGTGATTTGCATGGAGCAGGCCTGGGAGGGGCCAAGGTGGAGCAGGTGGGAGAGGCTACTGGGAATTCTCTGTCAGCCCCAGGTGCCTTGGCTCCTCTAGGCAAGCTTCCCACAGGGAAGGCCTTCCTGAATGCTCCAGCCTTGCAGCAGGAGATACCTGGACAGCTGTTGAGGTTTAATCATTCCTGTTTATGTAAATAAAATTAATCTATTTGTTACTTCATGGTGCAAACACATGCTGGTTGGACTTTTTATCAAATTTGGAGGGTAAGTTTGGGATGACTTAAGATATTCCAGTGGGACAACTGAGTAAGAGAGACTACCATAGTAAGGTAGACTGCCATAAATGAAAATTATACAGAGGTGTCCCATCCTAGCCCTGAGCAAAGTGCCAAAAGAAGGCTTTGATGTGCTCTGGGAATGCTGTGGTGCAGGGTGCAGGGTTAGGGTGCAGGGTGCAGGGTGCAAGGAAAGGGTGTTGCAGCAGAAAAAACTCTCCTCAGCAGTGCCAGTTCGGGATGGATGAGCAGTTGGTAGAAGGTAGTTTGGAATAGAAGGATGGGTGGATGAATGGAAGTAGAGAAGAGAGGGAGAGGGGAAAGGAGGAAGGGAAGAAGGAAGGAAGAAAGAGAAGGAGGGAGCAAGGAAGGTGTATAAATAGATGGAGGATGGATGAATGGATGGATGGATGGATGGATGGATGGACGGACGGACGGATGATATGATGGAAGGATGAGTGGATAGAAAGCAAGAAGGAAAGAAAAAAGGAATGAGAAAAGAAGGAAGTGGGAAAGAGAACGGAAGGTGTATTACTCAGCTCAGGCTGCCATGACAAAATACCATCATGGATGGTTTAAACAACAGATTTATTTTCTCACAGTTCTGGAAGCTAGAAATCTAAGATCAAGGTTCTGGCTGATTCGGTTTCTGGTGAGGGCTCTCTTCCTGGCTTGTAGATGGCTGTCTTCTCGCTGTGTCCTCACATGGCCTTTTCTCTGTGGGCACATGGGGCAAAAGGAAGAAAAGGAGCTCTCGTGTCTCTTCTTATAAGGACACCAATTCTATTGACATCATTTAACCTTAATTATTTACTCATAGGCCTTGTCTCCAAATAGAGCCACACTGGAGGTTAAGGCTGGAATGTATGAATTTGGGGGTGGGGCGGGACACAAACATTCAGTGCATAGGTACATGAGTGGATTGGTAGATGAGAAAGCCTAACATCCTTCGCTTATTCCTCCCTTAATTCAATAAGCCTTTCTGAAACATTTGCACTGAGGGCCATCCTGGGTGCTGGGGCTATCATGAGAAAGGAGGCAGGCATGGTCCCCACCTTCACAAAGCTCACAGAATATTTGAGCTCTCCGTAAGCAGAAGGGCTAGCAGAGAAGGCCCTGGCTTCGGGGTTGGAATTCTGCCTTCAGATCCAGCCTGTGCCCTTTACTGGCTGAAGGTCCTCAGGCAATGACACCTCGCCACACACAGTGTTTGGAGGAAAGCATGTATTTTGGAGCAACCACTGCAGGAAGGCTGTGCTTCTTCCCCAGGTCTAGATGCCATTGTAGACATGCTATATGGCCCCGGACACAGCTCATCTCTGGATTTCCATTTCCTCCTCCATAAAAGAGAGGCTGGACCATGTCTGAGTTCTTCTAGCTACTCACACTTTTCTTCCTCCGGTCATGCCCCCTTTATCTCTAGAGAACTCAATAGAGAATCTAGGAACTTTATTAGCCCACTGCATAATTTGCTCAGCATGTGTCCCATGATTACATTACAGCTATCAGCCAATACCAAATATGGCAGCCATCAGCAACAGCCATTATCAAATATGGCCACCATCAATGAGAAAAAGTTATTTTAATCCTCCGCCTTTCAAGGAGAGCCAAAGGGTTCCTGTGGTGGGTTTAGCAGTTCCTGAAAGAGCTCCCTCCTCCATACCTCCAGTGAGTACCCCTGAGCTCATGGCCTGCACACACAGATGCTCATTTAACATATGAACACAAATTAACCCTGCTAGCATCTATTTATAGGGTGCATTAATATCCTGGTTGCCACATTGCCAGGCTTCAGTACTCTACTTGAAAATCAATTTTTCCCAACTTTCTGCAAAATGAACCATCCAAGAGATCAGGGAGCACTGGACAGAGAGTCAGGCACCCTAAGATACAGTCCCGGCTTTGCAACTGGGCTGCACGCAATCACCATCCAGGGCTCAAATGCTCTAACTGTGCAGTCAACACAACTGGGCACACTGTGTCAGGCTCAGTTTTATCACTGAATCAAGGGGCTACAGATCTTTTGAAGATCGACTGAGGCAACATCAAACAAATTCCAAATACTAACTCAGGGTGGGGTTAGTATCTCCCAGGTTGAGCAGTACCTCATCTCTGACTCAGAGATTCCAGTATTTATCCTAACAGTGTAAGACTGTAGGGGCTAATGTTCTACCCTTTGCCAAATTACTGTTTCATCAAAACCATTTATCTGGAGTCAGAATAAACCAAAAATCAGTTTCTCTTCTCATTCTACTACAGTGGCCAAGGCAGGCAGTGAGGCCTGGAGAGGCCCAGGCGGTAGAGGGAAATGAGAAAACATGTGGCCGCCCATTTGTTAGGCCTACTGGGCAGAGAAAGGAGGACCAGCGATAGAACCTTCTTACTGGCTCAAGCAAGGGGAGGATGGGACCAAGATGGGGCTGGAGAGTGGCCTGCTCTGCCCACCTGGGTTTCTGCCCTTTGGAGGTTGACCCACTAGGATCCCCACTCTGGAGAACTTCCAGAGGTTCATCACCAACAAATTCTGAGGATGAAGAGAAGAAGGAGCTTCCCCAGGGGTCAGCAGGAGAAGAAATCAATCATGATATCACTCCTATTGTTATAACAGCTAATGTGATAATGGCTAGGGTGTAGTTAGGCTCACTTTGGACCCAGATCTGGGTTCGAACAATGACCTTAAAGGTTGATTTGCCTCTGTGAAGATCAGTTTTCTCAGCTGTGAAATGGGTCTAAGGATAATTCCCAACGGTAAGATGTGTTGCACAATCCCTTGGGTCCCAAAACAGCCTGAAGAACATTGTATCATTTGCCCTGCAGAACCCCAGCAGAAAGATTCTCATTCAGTTATTCCCACTTCAAGATGAGGGGCCTGCGTGGTGAGACAATAAATAATGTGTCCAGGATCACACAGGGCAGAGCTGGAATTCAAACTCAATTAGTCTGACTCTGAGCCCCAGCTTTTTACCATTATATCCCCAGCCACCCGCCAAGTACTCCCCTGGGTCCCAAGTGAGAGCATGTAGCACAGGCCTTGGAGACAAACATCTAGGAGTCCCAGAACTGAGCTCTGCTGGGCAGCTTGTGGCCGGTTCCTCAACGTCTCTGGGCCTCCTCAGCCTCACCAGGAAAATGGAGGAAGGTGTTTCGCCTTGCAGGCTGGGAATGAGAGGTAGACAAGCCACAGGGAAGTGCCCAGGTCACAACTGGCAAAGAGCGGCTTTCTTTCCAGCCTCACATCCCTGCCCGCAGACCCTTCTCCCTCCACTGACCACCCCAAACTCTCCCCCACCTGCCCTCTGGGCCACTCATTCAGCCCACAGCCAAAGCCACTACCAAAACAACAAAACTACCTACTTACCAATCGCTTATGATGTGCAAAGCCCTCTCCGTATGTTAACTCAGGACAACTTAGCCCAACCGTACAGATGGGGAGGCAGAACCCCAGTGGAGGTGACAGTACTCCCTGCAGAACTAGTGAGCGGCAGGCCCAGGAGGTGACTGACCCAGGTCTGGCACCCACATGTGCCACACAGCCTCCATGCCTGACAGCCACTGGCTTTTAAGTGACCCCCATGTGCCACACACAGTTACCCTCTTGAGGCAGAGGAAGGTCGGAACCGATTCTTAGAGATTGCTCCACAGAGAGCCTAAATTACGGCCTTGGAAACTGAGGCTTCAAGATGCTCTAAGACATTTCGCTTCAGCCCCATTCTTATCAAGCTCCTCCTTTTCTGTGTCAGGCCCTGGGGACCAGTGAGGCTGGATCACTGGAGGATCCTCATTTCCAAGGTCAGATGGGGAGGGAGCCGAGGCAGTCCAAGCCGCCTTAGCCTCCAGCCAGGAAGCACACGGTTTGTGTTTTGGGTTTTGGGTGGCCAGAATCCAGCTGATCCACATTCCACTCCCGCCCCTACCCCAGGTGTGGACGGACACAGTCGCATCTCCATTTCTTCCTTTGTCTTCGCCTTTGCCCAGCCTCTTTGCCATCAATCCCCCTGCCAGCTGTGGGATGGCCAGGCCATCTCCTCACAACGGACGTGCCTAATGGAGACAGTTACACTTCTGGGTGTAATTACTGCCTGGCCGTCTCCACTGGGCCCTTCAAATGGATTTCCTGGTGATTTAAGGCCCTTCTTCGTATTCTATCAATAAGTGAAATTCTCAGGCCCACGTTTCAATGCAAGCAGTCCTTAGCATCTGGAAGGCGAAAAAAATACCTCATTCCTAAACTGTAATGTCTTGTCGAATAGGATTCTGTGACTTACGGTTCTCTCCTCTTCGCTGCACTTGAATATTAAATGTTGTATTAATAGCTCACTCTTAATTATCCATGAGTAATGTACTACGGCTCAGAAATTAATGAAGGGAAGGACCCAACCAAGAATATTTCCCGCTCCTCTGGGTGCCGCAGGGCTGATGGGAGGGAGAGATTTGCATATGATTTGCATGAGATGCTGCGGGTTGGTGGCCCGGGTTGGGAGGGCGAAAGGATGATATGTGGGCTCAAATGTGGGGGTCTTTTATGAACCCAGCCACTTTCTAGCACTTTCCAAAGGAAGAACTCATTTCTGCTTCTCACTCTTACCACACAGCTTTAGCTCATACTGATCCCCTGCTAGGAATGCCTGATCCACTTACCTCTATAAGTAGGGCAAAAAGTATCACAATAGGTACTTTTTAAGAAGGCCAACTTAACACTCAGACACATACGCAAATGTGTTCACCTTCTAACACATGTGTACAAATACAAGTACCCATGCATGCATATTCACAGACGCATATTCACTACTTTTAAAAACACATATTTCAGAAAGCAGCCTGGCAGTTCTTCGAAAAGTTAAACCTAGAGTTACTATATGACCCAGCAATTTCTCTACAAGGAATATACCCAAGAGAAATGAAAACACACAAACATACAGAAATGTACACGAATGTTTATCGTAGCATTATTCATATAGTCAAAAGGTGGAAATGATCAAAATGTCCATCAACTAATGAATGGCAAACAAAACGTGGTCCACCCATATGATGGAATATTATTTAGCCATGAAAAAGAGTGATGTACTAACTCCTACTACAACTTCGATGAACCTTGAAAACATGCTCGGTGAAAGAAGCCAGTCACAAAAGGTCACATGTTATATTGTTTCATTATATGAAGTGTGCACAGTAGGCAAAACTGTAGAGATAAAAAGTCGATTAGTGGTTGCCAGAGGCTGAGGGGATGAAGAAATTGGGGCAAGGGAGAGGGGAAGCTAAGGGTATAGGGTCTGTTTTTGAGGGGATGAAAATGTTCATTGTGAACATACTAAAAACCATTGACTCGTATACTTCAAATGGATGAATTGTATGGTATGTGAATTATATCTTCGTAAAGAAGTTCCCCAAAAAACACCCACATATTTACACACTGGCGGGAACAACCATCTCCCTTCCTCTGACCAATGGCGGGCATCCCCCTAGGAACTGAGAAGCAGAGCCTAGGATGGGACACAAGGGGTCTGCAGAGACCTGCCCTACAGGCCAGCTGCACCCTGATAGTCTGCGTGACTGAGTCTAATGTCTAAGCACATGGAGCAGGTGTGGGCTGGTGGGGCTGAGGGGAGGCACGCGCTTCAGGTCCTGTCCCGACCCGAGTGCCCAGGGAGTTCTGGTCATTGGGCCCCCTCCTGCCATGACAATGAGGTCAGAGGGTCACTGAGAGGCTAAGGAAAGCAGAACATGGCCAGCCTGGCTCATCTGGCTGATGCCCCAGAACGAGAGGTGACACCAGAGCCTTGCGGGGCGGGCAGGCCCCAGGCCAGGCCAGGGAAGGGATTTGCTGTTCCCTTCTCCCCGCAGTGGGGGTATGCGGTCCCCAACCCCCACAGGTGCGTGGGGGGCGTGGGGTCTTGGCTGTGGCTGAGCTGATGGACCCACCCATGGTGCAGTCCCCAAGGGAAGGATGCCAGATGGGTGGGAGTGGGGGAGGGTAACTTCAGAGAAGTGTGCCAGGAAGCTGGACTGGCAGGGCCTCGGCAGGCCTCCAGCCACAGCCCCACAGCAGCCAGTGACCTTTTCAGAACATGGATCCAGTCACGTCCCTCCCCTGCTGAAAACCCTCTGCTCACTTCTTACCAGTCCCAGCTCTCTGACCCCGTCTCCTCCCTCTCCTTCGCTCGCTCACACCAAGACTGTCTCCTGGCTTTCGCCCTTGCCAGCCCCTCCGGCCTGCTCATCACTCCTCCCTCAGCCCAGAGGTCGCCTGCCAGAGAGACCTTCGCTCCCTCCACTCTGCTCTTCTCTACCTCCACTGTCTTCCTCTCCCCATTGCTCCAATTGCAAACCACAACTGTTTGATCAAGTCTCTGATGACCAGGATTCTGCAGCTTCCCTGGTGGAACAGAAGCTTCAGGAGAGCAGGGTCCACATCTGTCTGGTTTAGCGCCGATTCCACAGGGCCGAGCACAGTGCCTGGCATACAGATGGCTCCTACTAATGACTGTCCCATGAATGCACAAGACAGGTGGCCTGGGTCCCAGCCTCGGGTCTATCTCTGGTTTGCTGGGGACATTTAACAGATCGCACCTCCTCTCTTAGATGATGGGTTGAATATTTGAAACAAAGAATTCTTTTTGATCAAAATTGTAGGTGTTGCCCAATATCTCAAGCAGCATGACACAAGGCAGGGCTCAGAGTGGGGATCTGGGACCACAAGTGCCCAGCTTCTCTTTGCCACCCTTCCCTACAAAACTGTGGAATTCCTCACACCCCAGAGACCTATTGATCTGGGATCTCCACACATCGCAACATCCCACTGCTGTGTTTTGTCCACACAGATTTTCATTGATGTGACGTAAAACTAGCAGGTTACGAGATCGTCCACCTGGTATGATGCCAACCAAATAAAGAGAAACACAGAGGGCAAAACTCCTGGGAGGAAATACACCCGAATGTCGCCCTCGATTGTTCTGATGGTGGAAGTATGTGGTGAGGGGGAGGGGGTTCTGCTTCCTCCTACTTTGATATCATTTTTCAAATTTTTTACAATGAATAGTTCTTTGTTCATCAGAGTTAAAAAAGGTAATTTTTAAAAATACTTCAAAAATTAACTGAGAACATAGAGCTGGATAACTTCTCAGGGTTCCTCCAGGTCCGTAAAATCCAGCAAGAAGCTTGAGCAAAAGAGGGCAGGAGGGACCCTGATTTTTTCCCAAATGAAAGAAGAAGGAAATGTGAATGGGGGAATTTCAGAGTATAGCAGGCTGGTAAGGGAACACCAACACCTGAGCCTTTACTGTTTTTTATTTGAGGTCTCCAGACCATCCCCGACTCCTCTTGGCCACAGGCTTCTGGTTCCATTCATTCCTTCATTCATTTATTCACTCATTCTCCCACTTAACTCATATTCATTGAGCTCCTCTCAACCTTAACGTTGTCATCTCTGAAATGGGCACAGTTCTAGTATCCATCTCTAAGATTCATTGTGAATTAAAGGAGACCCCAGATGGATGTATTTAATAAGGTACCTGACACAGAAGAAATTCAGATGTGTTAATATGAAAAAGGCAAAAAAGAAACACATAGCCCCACCATCAGGGACAAAACCAAACAACATTGCAGGTTAGTTTCTTCCAGACATTTTTCTCTGCACAGATTAAGTGGACAGAGAGAGACAGACAGAGACAGAGAAACAGAGACAGAGATGGAGACAGAGACAGAGATAGATAGAGAGAAATTTTTTACAGGAATTAGAATCATATTATAATTTTATTTGGTAATGTAATGTTTTCTTGATTAAATAGCCTGAACATTTTAATGTCAGTAAATCCTCTTCTAAAACCTGATTTTTCATGGCTGAACTTGATTTACCACATAGCCATACCTTAATTTATTCAAGTAATATTAAGTAAAATTAGTGTACAATAAGCACAGTAAATAAACAGCAACATAAGTAACAATGGTTTCTTTAGTAATGGTATCTAGTTTATTTCCATTTGATCACTATAAACAATGCTGTTGTAATGGACATCCTTGTTGATATAGCTTTCTCCATGAGGAACACATGCTTTAGGATTTTCAAAAGAATTAATCCCCAAAACTGAGATCATAAATAAGTTTCCATGAGTGTTGTTGTCTCTGTGATAAGCTTCTAGAAAAGGAGAGTAACATTCTTGGGGTATTTTTTAAGCATTCAGCCCACTCACTGAATCTCCACCATAATCCTATGAGAGAAGTACTATTATACCTATTTTCCAGTTAAGGAAACTGAGACCCACAAAATCATAATAGCACCTTGTACTCGTAAAGCCTTTTCACCTTTTAGTTACTTTAATGGATATGCAAAATTTTAGCAAACTGTATTCCTGCTGGTTATATGTGAAAAAGTCTATTTACCCATACCATCACCAACACTGGCTATTAGGATTTGTCCCAGTCAATTATGGCTGCATTACAAACTACCGAAAACTTCAATGACTTAAAACAGTAAGCATTTGTTATTTCTCGCATGTCTATAGGTGAGTTAGGAGGTTCTTCTGGGCTCATCCAGGTTTGCTATGCATCTCTAGTTGTTTTTGATGATCTCGATAGGGTGCTCTCATATGTCTGGAGCTTGGCTCTGCTCCATGTGGTCTCTCATTCTCCAGCAGGCTAGTCTGAGCTCATTCACCTGGTGGCGGCAGGATTCCTTGCGAGAAAGCGGAAGCTACAAGGTTTCGTAAGACATCCATTTGAAACTGACACAGCATCACATCACATCTGCCACATTATCTATCGGCCAAAAAAGTCACGTAACTGAGCCCTGATTTAGGGGTGGGAAATAGATTTTATCTCTTGATGGAAAGATCTGCAAAGCCACATTGCAAAGCGTATAGATACATGGAAGGCCAGGAAATTGAGAACATTTTTACAATCAATTTATCATATGTTTGTAAATTTTTTAAATTAAATTTTTAAAAATTTTTACCAATTTTGTAACTTTAAAAAACCGTGTTTTAATGTATATTTTTGGGTCACCTACTACAGAGATCACCTTTTTTTTTCTTTCATCTGTTTATTGGCCATTCGTCAAATTCGCTCCTTGCATCCAAAAACCAGTCTTCGGATCCACCCTGACCCATAGTCCCCTGGGATGTCCGCTCATGGTTTTTGCCCCTCCTGGATGCCGGCCGTCATCCCCACACATTAAATCCCCCTTCCCATAATGAATAGCCCAGGAGCCCGCAGGAGAGAGAGCCATGCCCGCCTACCACCCGCACTCCCCCCTGGGCAAGCCTGGTGATGACACCATCCATCACTGCCACACTCAGTGGCTGGGCGCCCCAGGCCCGGCCAAGGAGGAGAGGAAACGCTGCCCACAGCTCAGTGGAGCTCTTAATGATTACGTCAAGTGGCAAGCCATTTATTAGTCTCCTTAGCGGCCAAAAAAAATAAGGCCCGAGAAACCGGCAAGCACATTGGGGGCTGTGGTTTCATTTTTTATGACTGTTTCAAGCCTCAGACACCGAGGGGGAGGTGGTGGGGGTGGGCAAAATTTGTGGGAGGCGGGGGGGGGGGGGGGGGGGGGTTGGGGGTGCAGACAGGAGTTCTGGGCTCTGTGCTTATCTACCGAGAGACTGTGTGCACAGAGAGTTCGTGTGGCCTGTCCAAGGTCACACAGCTCCCAGGCCAGGTCTCACCAGCCCCCCACCCCACCCCCTCAACGAGGGCTCCATTGCCTCTCTCTTTATTGTACATCTGCATTCCATGTTTCTTATGTAAACAACCTCAACCTTTCTTTGGAGTTTGGTAAGTAGAAATTAAACATGAGTAGACACATGGTGGGGAAAAATATAGGCGCTCCAGCATCGAAAATATACCCGAGTTCTAGTCCCCAGAATATCCCTCCCCGGAGCCTCTGTTTTGTCATCTGTGCAATGGGCATCGTCAGGGTCAGCTGTATGGATGTGTGATCTCTGCAGTCGCACAGAGACCAAAGCCTCCTCACCAGATTTAACGTTTCGCTGTTGCCTTCTTGAAACTCTCAATAATTTTATCTTTGAACCTGTGGTTTGTGAGTGAAGTCCAACTGGAAAAATGGAGCGGACAAGACACTCATAAGGAAAGAAGAAGCAAGTGGAAGAGCCAAGATTTGACCCCACAGATCAGCTCCAGCACCCACACCCTTAACCATAATAGGGCTTGTCCTCCATACCTTCGCACAAGTCAGGACTTCTCCAGGAATGTCATTCCTGAGAGACTTAACTTGCCCCTAGTACTCCAAAAGTATTTGCCAAGTTAATAAGCGAGTGAGTGAGTGAACGAGCGAGTGAATGATTTTGCTCTTGTTTTGCTGTGTGGCTTTTGGTAAATCACTACCCCTCTCTGGGATTCTCTTATTACCCAAAGAGAGTGAGCTCAGACCCACTCACTGAGCAAAGCAAGGCCTCAGACTTACTGGGATTAGCTGCATCTGCTGTGATGGAGCAAGACAGAGGTAGGTGCCCCTGGGACCAATATTATATCTGGGCCATGACTAAGCAAGCTGAGCCCTCCCCCATCTGTCTGTCCACCATGAGGAGAGGACAGGGGGCCACGTCCCTGAGCTCCAGCCCATATGACACCTCCTCCCAAAGACAGAGCTGGGTGGCTCACGCTGCCTGCTTCTCCTCCATTCAACTATCCCATCCCAGGATTATGGCCCCTCCTGGACTCACACCCTTCCTTCCTGGGCAGGAAGAGCCAGGAGGAGCCCTGGGCTAATCCTAGCTCACCCTTGGCTGTGACCTTGGGAAAATCCTTTGTGCAGCCAGCAAGCAGATCTCCATTGTCCCAATAATCCTACTAACTGGTACCCGGTTCTAGGCTGACTGGGTGTTCATTATCAGCTTGAACTTACCCCACAACACTGTAATGTATGTACTCACCTTCGACCCATTTCACAGAGGGGGAAACTGAGACAGAGAGAGGACTGAGACCAGCCTAAGGTCACACAGCCCCTGTGCTTGAACCACTGGGCTTTCCTGCCCACCTTCTGCTGTCACTGGGGGTCAGTGGTGACCAAAAGCAAACCAGCACCTGCCCTCACAGGCTGCCATGACCAAGTGCATGCATGCAAGTGACCCCTCACTCTTCCTCACCAAGGCAAAAGGAATAGTTTGGGTCCCAGCTGCTTGCAGATTGAAACAAACAGGTACTCATCTCCCTGCCTACCACCCTGGGCAAGTACCTGACTTCATCCCCACTTAAGGGTCAAGCTGTGTGACCTTTGGCAAGTCACTTTACCTCTCTGGGCTACCTCTTCCTCCTTCATCAATACACCTTGCAGACATAGTTAACCCTGTGGCATTTTTGCCTGGAGCTTCAAAACCACCCATGGAGGTTGGCAAATGAGTCCCATTTTCCAGACACAGGAACTGAGGCTCAGAGAAAGGGAAGTTGCTCCCCAAGGTCAGGAAGGGCATTAAGGGCCTAACAGAGGATGTTGGTGTCCATGGGGCATAGGTGCTTCCTGCCCAGAGCTGAGGCTGGGCCCAACCAGAAGGGAGGGCCAGTAACCCTTTCCTGGCCGTGCTCCTCCCTGCCTCCATCCTCACCCTCCCCCTTCCTGAGGCCTCCAAACAAAGCTGCCTTTATGCAGACTGTAGCTGCATTCCTCAGTGACACATGAGGACAAAGGCGGGGGCCACCGGCAGTGACAGGAAAGCCCTACCACCCCAAACCAGTTTACAGCCTTCCCACGCCCCACCCCCACCCTCAGGGCCTCAGGGGCCTCCAGACCAGGCCAGGGGAGCTCAGGGAGGGAACTGTCTATCCCGCCTCTCCTGCCCCCATTGGAGTTGGGCTGTTCGTCCTGGGGAGGAGGCGGGCTCCCACAGCTGGGGCCTGCGCCCCTACGCACTAGGGGCTCTGGACAAGTCTTCATCTCCCTGGCCTTTGTCTCCTTGTCTGTAAAATGGGCATGGATGCCTGGGGGTTTGGGTCTCAGCGAGGTAATGCACATGGGGAAGGTGATTATTATCATTGTTATTGCTAGTGCTGCGTTCCCATTTCCAGCTATTTCTTAGCTGTTTCGGTTGCTTAGAGTGCCACTCTCAGAGCTTTGTACCTGCTGTTCCTTCCACCTAGAACCCTTCCACCCCTCAATTCCTCCACTACTTAACTCCTGAAGCTGTTTCCTTAAACTTTCCCTCCTCCAGGCAGCCTGCCCTGACAGCCACCACCCCAGGCTGCTTTAGGGACTCCTCGTGGGCTCCCACCTGCCATGTGCATTCCCATCACAGGCCCCAACACCCTGAGCTATTGTCACCCCCAATAGATTCAGAGACCTTAAAGGAAAAAATCATAGTTGTTTTGCTCCCTGCTGCATTCCTAGAAACTAGCTTGGCCAGCATTTGTGGGATGCATAGGTGGGTAGGTGGGTGGGTGGATGGATGGATGGATGGATGGACGGACAGATGGATGGATGGATGGATGGATAAATGGGTGGGTGAGTGGAGCAGCAGGTAAGTGTGCGAAACCTTGTTTCCTAGACCTGCTAGACACAGAAAGGAAGGAAGAAAGTAAAGTGGTGGGACGAAGCCCTGGGGAGGGGAGGGAGGGGCGGGGACAGCTGTCCGTGCAGTCTACCAAACCGCTGAGGGGTCTCTGAAGCCAGAGCTGCCCCCCTGGTCCCACCCATACCCGTTTTCGCCTCACCAGTGGTGGAGGCTGAGGCTGCAGGCTTTCCATGAAAATACTGAATGCGAAACCCTCTCCCTCTCTCCTCACCTCCAGCCCAGCTCTCCCAGGAGAACGAGCCATGTTCTAATGACAAGACCCCTCCAAGGAGATCGGAATAGTTTGGTGTCTGAACATTACTAACGACCCACTCATCTCATTTTCATTTCAGTTCCTTCCTGGAGCACCTACTGTGTACCAAGCAAAACAGGAAGTGCACAAAAGGGGAAACTGAGTCCAGTGTCCCCAGGAACTCACAACCCAGACATGAAACATGAATGAGAAAAGCCTTTGAGATGATCTGGCCAGACCAGAGAGGAGCAGATATTTGCCCAAGTTTACACAGCAGAGCAAGAATCCGGACTGAGGGTTCTAGACTCCTAGCCTAGTGTTCCCTATAGCACATGTCCAGGTGCAGAGGGAGGCCAGGTGACAGAGGCCAAGAAAACTGGGGGTGGGAGGAGTGAAGAGAAAAAGAAAGAAGTTCTGAGCACCTACTGTGTGTCAGAACAACACGAGGCATTTCTCTCTCATCCAAAATGTTGGGAATCCTCTCAACCACCCTTCAAAGCTGGCTTTATCATTCCCATTTAGTAGATGAGGAAGCTGAGGCATGGGGGGACGGGGGCAGGACTTGGATTCAAGCCCAACTCTTTCATTACAGAGCCTGGTCTTTTAACAACAAAAAGTTGCCCATGGATTCATTCCTATAGACGGAGAGACAAAGGCCCTGGAACTATAAGCCCTGGCACATGGTAGGTGCTTCGTAAATGGTGGTTAAAGAAGGAGGAGGCGGGGAGGGAGAGATGGCTGCCCAGGAGCCACTCACAGTTTAAAAGCAGAGGTAAGTTTCTTCACAAAGGACAAATATCCAGATAAGCCTAGGGCTACCTCAATACAGAAAGCAAGGCATGTCCTCCTTGGACTCACAGAGTGACCCTGGTGTCACCCTCAAGTGTGAGCACTCTGCCTGAGCCACCACACCCAGCCAACCCTGGCCTTGGCATCAAGGCCCCCCACAGCAGTACCCCGAGCCCCAGGGCAATCTGCAGTCCGGCTCCAGCTTGGATGGGCGGCTCCAGGGAGGCTGGTGGCCTTTCAGCTGGACATAAAGGCTGTGTCTAAAAACAAACAAACGACTTCCGGGGCAGAGGGCAGAGAAGTGGTTCCAGCAGGGTGTTTGGGCAGCACGTCGGCCATTCAATCAGACCCGCTGGGCTGTGAGGGAAACAGCAGAGAATCAATCATGGGCCGTGTGTGTTTGCAAAAGGACGTGTGTGGCTGTGACAGCAGCGGGAGCTCCAGGGGAGGCCCCCCGGGGACGCGTGTCCACCACCTGGGCTCCCATACCCGCTGAACCCCTGGAGGGGCTCAAATACAGATTTCCAGGCCCCAGCTCACAACGCTGTAGCCAAATTGCCAGAGTTGGGGCCCAGGAGGCTATAGTCTCTTTGAGGGTCTTCCAGACACTTCCAGTGAGCAACCAGGCTTGGAAACCCCTGTGCTGCTCACATAGCCCCTGAAAATTCCTGAGAATGGAATGTGAGGGGGCGAGGAGCTTGCGGCTTTGCAATCTGAAGACCTGGCTCTGCGTGTTTCTGTAATATTCTGCTGTAAACAAGAAGGCACTGCCCAGCTACAAACTCAGTCCACCAGGCTCCCTATTCTCTCTCTCTCTCTCTCTCCCCCTCTCCCCGCCCCTCATTGAATCTGCCTCTAACACAAAGTAAGGTGCTCAATAAATATTGTGAAATGAATGAATGAAATATGTCTCAGTTTTTCTCTTTGTCGCTTTTTCTGTTTTCCCATCTATTCTCAGTCTATTCCCATCTCAGTCTGTCTCCGTTTCTCTCTCTCTCCTCTCTGCCTCAAGCACAGCATCTGGCACCAAGTTAGGACTCGATAAATATTTGCTGAATGGATGCGAGTCTCTCTGTGTGGTAGCCTTTCTCTGCTTTCTCTCTTGCGCCTTTGTCCGTCCTCATTCTCTCTCCCCCTTGCATTTTTGCTCTCTGTGTCTCTGGCCCCCTGGGTCCGCCTGCCCTAGGTGGAATCACCCATTCTCCAACCAGAGCTGGGCTGCTTTATGAGTTCAGAAAGGAATGTCAGCCCTGAAGAGAAAGGTGACCTGCTAGAGGAACTCCCTATCCCTGATCCCACCCTGAAGCCTCAAGCACTTTGCCTGCACTTCGGGCTTCCCTCTGTTGTCTTTATTCCAAGCAATCCGTCCCCCCTGGGCCTGGCCATCACAGCCCTCTTTTTGCAGCCCTGGCCCCTACCTCTGTGCAACATCTGCAAAAAGAAAACCAGGGAAGGAAACATTGGCCCTGAGTCACCCAGATTATCTATGGCAACGCTTAGGACCTGGGTCGCGGTGTGTTTTAACTCCCAAAGGGCAGCTTAGAACCCCAGACTCTCAAAGTGGCAGAGGGTGCCCATTTTGCCCAAGTCCATGCCCCTCACTTACAGATGAGGACCCTGAGTTTCAGACAGATGAGGTCACCTGCCTGGGGTCGCATGAGGACCACAATTCAGATTTTTCTGATGTTCCAGATGGCACAGAGGGTGTTGCAGTGATAGGTGAAGAACAGTCAGTTAATCAAGAGTTAAGTCCTTGAATGTGCCGGCCTCGCATCCTACAGGAATTTAACTTCACTTGGTTAAATTTGGGTAAGGTCAGTTTAACGAACACATTCGCTCCTCCCCCCACACACAAAGGCGGAGATCGTATGATAGGGGAATTCTGCACATCCCTGGCTTTGAAGGGCTCCTGCTCCTAGCCAAGTCCTCCCTTCTGGTCTTACACATCTCTGAGTGTGAGTACCCAACTGCTCTGGGTTCCTGGGAGAGTCACAACGTGTGACCCCCTAAACACAAACCTTTGGTTCATCTGGAGTCTGACAGGAGAAATAGTGATCTGTCCCCACGTAGGAGGAAAAACTAGCCGTGCTAGATTTATTGAGAGAGGGAAGTTGGCTCCAATGTGATGGCTTCCCAAGGAATTTTCAAGGGCGTTTTGATTATAGTACATGCTTTTCCCTTACACACCTGTCTCCCACATAAGATGCAACCCCACTGGCCTTCCAACAATTAGAAAAGAAACAAAACATCTGGCATTTTTTAATCTCTCCCAAGGTATAACCTACATACAGAAAAATGAACACGTCCTAAGTGTACAGCTCAGTGAAAGTTCACCGAGTGGACATACCCATCTAACCAGCCTCCAAAAGTGCCCACCCCATGCCCACTCCTAGTCACTACCCCCAAGGGTAACCACTAACCTGAGTGACCTCACCGCAGGTTACTTTCACTCCTTTCTGGACTTTTTTGCATAAATGGGACCATACAGTATGCCCTCTGCTATGTGGAGCTTCTTCTACTTCCTGTAGTATCAGTATCACCCACGTTGTGTGTGGCAGCAGTTCATTCATTCTCCTGGCTGTGTGACTATACCACAATGCATCCATTTCAGTTAGCTGTTGCTGGGGAACGAAACTCCCCAAAGCTTAGTGCCCTAAAACGACAGCCATTCATCGATGTTCTGTGGGAACATTGGGGTTGGGATCAGCGGGGTGGTTCTTCTGGGCTGGGCTAGGCTGATCGCGTGGGCTCCTCATGCGCCTGCCTCTGTGGCTGGGGCTGCCTGTTCTAGGATGACAGCGGGCAAAGCGCGTGGCTGCTCCCCACATCTCCCATCCTCCAATCGGCTAGCCTGGACGGTTCACATGGTGACTGCAGAGTTCCAAGAAGCAAGGAGAAGCATTCATGGCCTCTCGAAACCTGATCTTGTAACTAACACACATCGTTTCTGCTGCTAAAAGTCACAAGACAGGCCCATATTCAAAAGAAGAAGAATACTCTGCCTCTTGATGGGATGGGCTACAAAGAATTGTGGCTGCTTTTTTGCAATCCACCAAGAGAGGCTTTTGGTAGTCTCCAGTTTTCAGCCAAGATGAATAATCCTGCTGTGAACATTCTAGTGCATGTCTTCCAATAGCCACAGGGCACATTTCTAACGGGGATGTTCCCAGGAGTGACGTTGCCGAGTTATAGAGAAAGCTTTTATTCAGCCTCCAGAGGCTCAGAGGGCCTAACTCTTCATCAGGAGGAACAGAAGCTGCTCTGGGATTCGTTCTCCAAAGGAAATCCGCCAAAGCGGCATGTGCACTCTCTGAAGCCCCTCTCACCTCCATACTAAGCCCTCTTTCATGCAAGGACCACCATCAACCTCTGTACCGGGTAGAACAGTGTCCCCTCAAAGTTCATGTCCACCTAGAACCTCTGAATGTAACTCTATTTGGAAATAGGGTCTTTTCAGATGTAATCAAGTTGAGATGAGGTCACATGGGGTAGAATGGGCTTTTATTTGGCAATCGGTGTCTTTGTAAAAAAAAAAGAGAGAGAGAGAGAGAGAAAGAGATTTGGATACAGACACAGAAACATACTCAGGGTGTTATGATGATGGAAGCAGAGATGGAATGATTTGTCTACCAGGCAAGGAACGACAAGGATTGCCGGCACCCACCAGAAGCTGGAAGAAGCAAAGAAAGATTCTCCTCTAGAGTCTTCAGAGGGAGCAAAGCCCTGTAGACACCTTAATTTCAGACTTCTAGCCTCCAGAATTGTGAGAGAAGACATTTCTGTTGTTTTATGCCTCCCAGTTTGTGGTACTTGGTAGTAGCGGCCATAGGAAACAAATATACCTTCCTAACACCTCCTTCTTGCTCTGTCTTCTGGTCCAGAGTGAGAGCAAAGGACAAGTTCCCTTCTGCCCCTTGTACTTGACCTTTTCATGCTGTTCGGTCCCCAGGGTCACACGTGTAAGCATGTTACTCGGAAGATTTATCCCAAAGCACGCACAGGGCGCGGGCCCCGTGCAGACACTTGTCGCTGGTTTGCAGTGATTTACTCACAGATTACCCTCCGATGGAGGGAGCCCCAGACGACAAACCTCTCTCATATATCAAAAAGGAAATCCTGAAGACATCCCTATAAACGCAGCAGGGAGGAGAACCTGCCGAAGACGCCATAAAGTTACACGATGTGCTGGAGTCAGATGGGCCATCTGCTTTGCTCCCTGATCCAGATGCACACAGCGCCTCCTTGCCGCCTTATGGCTCACTTCCGAGACTCTGTGCATACCCCGGACACCCTCCTTCTCTCATCTTCTCTCTGTGGTATCGACAGCAGTTCAGCCCAGGAGGAACACATTGGGGCATGGATCCAAATTATAGAGCAGAGCCATGTTCAAAGGTTGGCCATGCCACCTTGTGAGGCCTCTGAGTTTCAGCTACTGTGTCTATAAAATGAGAGAGCTCTCTAGCTCACAGAGTTGAGGGAAGATTTGAATGAGAAAGTGTCCTACCCAATTCAATACATGGTAATCCTCTCCCACGCCCTACTGCTAGATGCCATTATCAGGACTCCCAGTTGCAAGTGTTAGAAACCCAACTCATAGTCACTTAAGAAGCAAGCAAACAAGAAAATAATTTGCTGTCTCACACACCGAAAAAATTGCTGAAGCACACCTTCAGGCATGGCTAGATCCAGGGTCTTGAGAATGCCGGCAAGAAGCTGCCTGTCTTTTTCAAATCAACTTTTCCCTTAATTAACTTTGTCCTCAGGCAGGCTAGAAGGTCATTCTGTAAGCCCTGGACTGGCTGAGAAAACTGACTAGCAGTAAAGATGGCAGGAAGTGGGCACGGATGCCCAGACTCAGGTAGTAGGATATTTGTGAGAGGTCAGCCTCTGCTTTTTATTTTTCAGTAACCACTAAAAATGTCAGTGTATCGGCTATAATTTTATTCTTTTAATTTTTATTTTTCAATTAGAATTGACATTCAACACTATTTTATATTAGTTTCGAGGGTACAGCATAGTGGTTAGACATTTATATAATTTACAAAATGACCCCCCGTATTACGCTAATACCCTCCTTCCACTGTACATAGTTATTATGATATCATTGACTATCCTCCCTAAGCTGTACTTCACATCTCTGTGACTAGTTTGTAACTGCCAATTTGTACTTCTCAATCTCTTCGCCTTTTTCTCCCAGCCTCCCAACCTCCCTCCCAGTTGACGATGACCAGTTTGTTCTCTGTATCTATGAGTCTGCTTCCATTTTGTTTGTTTATTTCATTCTTTAGACTCCACATTTAAGCGAAATCATTTAGCATTTGTGATTGTCTGACTTATCCCACTTAGCATAATACCTTCTATGTCATGTCATTTCATTAATGGCTGAGTAATATTCCATTCTGTCTACGTACCACATCTTCTTTATCCAGTCATCTACCGATGGGCACTTACCTTGCTTCCATTCCTTGGCTATTGTAAATAATGCTACAGTGGACACAGGGGTGCATATATCTTTTCGGAGTCTCTGCTTTTTTCACCCTCACCAATCTTTGCATCCTCTCAAAAGAGAATCTGCTCATCTACAGACCCAGGTCTTCTGCTTACTGGCGAGGTTTCTACTTCCTTCCACGCAGTGCTGCCCTATTGCCCAGACCTGCTCTCCACCCTCAGCCCAGGAGCTACCATGCTTTCTTCCAGGATGACAATAACCACCTTTGACTAAATAGTCTTCCAAATTGTCTATCATATTCTGAATTTTGTGCCCTGTGTCCTTCAAGACCCATACTATTGAGGCTCAAAACTCAGATTCTAGGGACTTAAAACAGACTTTTGAGATCCAAAAACCACAAACTTGACACTTTCTTATTCTTTTTCTATTACAATCATCCCTTGGGCTTGAAAATAGATGGCCCTGTGGCTGTTTGAAATGGAGGAAGGATGGGGCGGGGGGTGCAGGGGAAACATCGGTTAATATATTGAAGCATCACCCTGATACCCTTAGAGCACAGGTACCACACAGAGCTGGGACTTGCCCCGAGCCAATCTGTTTGCCCCCCACCTCCTCCTGAGGAGGAGACTCCACCTCCTCTGTTCTCCAATCAGCTGAAATGCCTCTTTCTCCATGATGCCCTCCTCGGTCCACTCAAAGGACAATGGGTCCTCTATTTTCTTCCTTCTCTATGCTTTGGGCAATCTAGCTTTGCAAATTAATATTATAGCATATAATAACATGCTATTGGAGAAACGAGCATATCTTATCTCTTCTAAAAGACCATGGGCTCCTTGCCAGCGGGGGCCTGTTTTATTCTCCTTTAAGTCCCTGAAGCCTGGCACACAGTAGCTGCCCTGGTCCCATGAGACAGAACAGGGTGACTTCTTTATTTACCCCATGAAAGAAAGCCCCCAGGAGGCAATTTAAGGAAAGACTTTTTGGACCATCAGAACCATACAGAGATGCAATGATCTGCCTTGTTAGGTAATGGGCTCCCCATCGCTGGAGGTAAATAAACAGGCAAGTTGGTGGAAACGCTTGAGAGAGGACTCAAATATCAGATGGATAGTCAGTCACCTAGAATCTGAGCACCAGGAGAATTGACAAGCATCTATTTTTGCTCGTCATTTTATCTTCAACGTTTAGCATAACATATGGCTTAGAAGACATTCAAAATACTCTTGGCAAGCAACCAAATTCCTTTCTATGCTGTCTGTTCTGCTGACCTCTCGCCTCATTCTCCAAACCCATCTCCTCCTACTCCCCACTTCCTTCTATCTACCTTGGTCTTTCTTTTCCTACCTCAGGGCCTTTGCTCATGCTGCTCTCCCCGCCAGGAATGACCTTCCTGTGGACCTCGGCATTGCCAGCCTTCAAATCTCGGGACAGATGTTTCAGTCCCTTCTCAAGGAAACTTTCCCTAATTATCTAATTAAATAACTCTCCTGCCTCCATCCTTCTCTCACCATTATCCTACTTTCTCTTTCTTTATTGTCTTACCACTATCTGAAATAATCCTATGCGCTTATTCTCTGTCTCTCCAACTAGAATGGAAGCTCCCCAGGGGCAGAGACACTGTCTACCTTGTTCGCTACAAAATCTCAATGTTTAGTCCAGTGTCTGGCACATAGCAGATGCCCAATAAGTATTTACAAAATGAGCTATATTAGTTAGGATAACATTAGATGCTGTAACAGTTCAGTGGCTTAACACAATAACTCTTCCTCTGAAGGCCACATGGTGTTCTTGATCAGTACGCAGCCATCCGAGGACCCAGGCTCCAGAGGCCATCCAAGGACCCGGGTTCTTTCCATTTTGTAACTCTTCCCTCCGCAAGGACCTCAGAGTCTCCTGCAGTCAATTGGTAAATGGGGGGCGGGGGGGGGGGCAGAGAGCTTATGGGCCATGCCTAAATGAGGTTTATGGTGCCCACATTCTGTTAGCCAGAATTCAACCACATAGCCACACGGTAACGTAAAGGAGGCTGGAAATGTGGTCTACTTTGTGTGCCTTGGAAGAACGGGAAATGGGTTTAGTGAATGATTCGCCAGCCTCTGCCACAAGAGTGAATGAATAAGGGAATGAAATGATCTTTCACATATCTTCCAGTTCAAGATCCCGTATACAATTCCAAGCCCTGCTGGTCCAGAAAATCTGAAACCAATTGCTGCCTATGACAGACAACAAAGGCTCCAGGCTGAAATGTGCAACTTACGGAACAGGCAGACAGAGCTGCTGGGGCCTGCTAACCCTAGGTCAAAGCAGACCCAGAGATCTTTACTTTTCAGAACAAGGGAGAATTGAATCCATTTGCTCCAGATGACATTGTACTGGCTCCACCTGGGATACAGCAGGCTTGAGAGGATGGGGGTGGGGCACCCTAGGATCCCTCCAGGGCTCCCAGTGGTGTTTGGCTCCACAGTAATCGGGAAGCATTAGTTGAGTGCCTATTTCTGTGCTTTTTACTTTCTCTTGGGGTTAGTAAAAGGGAGTGTTGGGAGCAGTGCCTGGCACACAGTAAGCACTAAATAAATTGTTAGCATGACCTTCTTCACCCTTCCTGGTCATGCCGTGCATTGGTTCACCCATCTAGGAGCTACTGCACATCCTTGCCATTCTCTGGGTTCTGGGAACACAGAGGTGAACAAGAAAGATGGAGCCTAAGAGGGCAATGTGGAGAGAGAGAAGAGACATTAGCCTTGCTTTCGGGGACCATCTAGTCAGGAGGGAGACTGACATTACCCAGGAATGGCACCAACAGAAGAAAAACTGCCACGTGGTACATGCTACATAAAAGGTGCTGGAGCTCGTGGAGAGAACTCCAGGGGCTTGACCGGGCCTGTGGAGGGGAGAGGTGAGGAAGACACCCTCTGCCTCCCCACATTTCACACACCCTCAGTCTGCCCTGGGGTACACCTGCAGTGGGGACATCTCCCTGGACAGACCCTTCTTCCTGGCTGGTGCCCAGAACCTGCCTGAAGCCAGGGGTTTCAGCCTATTCCAGCACCCACAGTCTGGTCCTCTCCCTGCTCCCCGCCCCCCCACCACCGAATGCTGCAGCAGTGGCCCTGGAATGGGGTACTCACTGAATTGGGAGGACTGCAGCTCAGCTCAGTGGCTGCAGGTTATAGGACGGAATGGAAGGCACAGCTGGCCTCAGTGCTTCCTGTTTCTGGACCCCAAGATAGCAGAGCCCAGACCCACACAAAAAAGTACCTGATGGCCCCACGTTTTATTCGCGCTGTATGTACAGCTAGCTGAGTCTCCTCCCAGTGTAGCTCTGTGCACATCCCAGAGGGGCTGTCTCAGCCAGTGAGGCCTTGGGGCCTCCCAAAGGGTCTAAATCCCAAACCCAGGGTCCCTCGAGCCTCTCTCTACATTTACTCCGGAAGTGCTGATATGAGGACTAAGAAGGGCAGGTCTCTTAAATCTGGTGTTTTCAAGACCAAGAAGGCAACGCCACGGAGCATGCCAAAAGTGGCAAGTCTTTCACCTTTGTCAAGTGCTTATTGGATAGAAAGTCAGCCAACTGTATGTTCAACTATTAAAAGAAAGAGCTTACTAAGTGGACATGTATAAAGTTCCGGGAAAAGATTATCAACGACTTTGCTTAAACACAGTCTACTCAGGGATTTTATAATACAGTTTAGCGTTCTGGGAATAAAATCCTTACTTCTTTATAACATGAGCTTATTGCTCAATTTTCACATATTTGAATTTCAGATCATGCATGCAAATCTGTAACCCATGAAATTGGGGGTTGGGGGAAGCAGTGTCCCCAGCACAGGGCCTCCCCAGAGTTTACACTGAGGCTGCCCACAGGCTTAGGGACCCAGCAAGTCTATGAGGAGCCAGGAGTGCGACCAGGTCCCTGCCACCAGCCCCCAGAAAATGATCTCCTGGGAAAAGGCCACCAGATCTGGAGGCCCTGAGTCTACCCCCAGGAACAAAGTCTGGGCAGCCTCTCCCTCCAGTCTGCATCCAGCCTTGGGAGCAGGCGCCCCTCCGCAAGCCCCCTGAGAAATGGGGGAAGGGGACGCCAGGTGAAGTGTGGCAGAAACCTGTGCATCTTCCTCAGGAGGCCAAGGGCACCCAGGACGTGGAAATTAAAAAGGAGGAGGGGAGGCCCAGCACATTAACCTCCTTAATCTTTCATTTCTGACACAGATTGTGGTCCCTCATTTCAAAGAATTTCAAGCTAATGTCTGCAGGGCAGAAAAATCTATTTCCCAATATGTGGCTGCAGCTTTCTCACCAATCGACTGCCCTTCCTGGTACAATCAGCCGAGCATTGATTTTCTCTCTCTCTCTCTCTCTCTCTCTCTTTCTCTCTCTCACACACACACTCACTCTCTCTCTCTCTCTCTCTCTCTCTCTCTCTCTCTCTCTCTCTCTCTCTCTCTCTCCCCCTACCCTTTCTTCCCTCTCTCTCTTAATGCTATAGCATCATCCAAAAATCTATCAATACAAACAACATCTTTGAAGAAAATTCTGACAATACCAAGCTGCTTCTTCGTTAACCCCAAAGTTGCTGGCCTGAAACCAGGGGCCACTTCTGGGAGACCCAACCCTAGGGAGACATTGGTGTCCCTTCTCAGAATGTTAGTCTCTTTCAGGATAGGTGGATGTTGGACTCTTTACTGTCCCTGTTCTAACCCTTTACCGCTGGAACCACATTGAGCAATTTAAATGTAAATTAATTGACATCGGATAAAATTTTTAAATTCAGTTTCTCAGTCAAACAAGCCACATTTCAAGTGTTCAGTAACCACATGTGGCCTGGGGCTACCATATTGGATAGCACAGGTCTAGAATAATCCGTCAAAAAAAGTTCTGTTTTAGAACAGAGCTTGACACACTTCTGTAAAAACTCAGGTATTTTTTAATTTGTGGACCGTACAGTCTCTGTCACAGCTACTCTTGCTCTTGTAGCAGAGAAGCAGCCATAGACATGATATAAACAAATGGGCATGGACATGTTTCAATAAAACTTTATTAAAAGGCTACTGGTAGGATTTGGCCCACGGGCCATAGTTTGCCAACTCCTGTTGTTGAGACTTCTTTAGGAGATTAGAAATATTTAGAACACTAGAAAAGAATGTGTAGGAGCTGTCAGGGCTGGAAATGTTTTATATCATGTTACGGGTGATGGTCATATGAGTGTAACACATAATATTTGTGCATTTTAACGTATGGAAATTGTCTCTCGATTTAAAAAAAAATAGGCGATTAGACTGTCTTAAGGAGCTGGAATGCCTTTGAGAGTCAGACTATAGGATTCCTGAGCACAGTAGTACCCCATGGGGACCTCAGTGGGGCTTCAGAGGCCTACAAATGGGTAGGTGCTGAGGAGCCTCTCACCCACAACCCCATTCTCCCAGATCTGTATTATTTGTTAGGGTTCTAGGGTTCTGTATTAACAATAGCAACCAAAAAGTCAAAGCTGTCTGTTTCTGGCTTTTAGGAATATGAGAATCCTTGAGAGACAGGTCATGAGGCCAGACTAAGAGCCAGAACCCATGGAGGGCAGTACTGGGCAAGGCAGGGAGGGAATGGGGGTCGGGGCGGGGCTGGGCTGGGCATGGAGCGCTCAGGGACACAGACTCCCACTTTGAGCAGGGAGGCCTTCCTCGTGTATATTTTGCATATTGGAGTCCTTGTGGAAGACTCCAGTTTCTTCTCAAGAGTTTGCAAACTACTGCCTTTTTGTCTTGGAAGTCAGAGTATTTTAGCCCAAAGCAAGCAGCAGAGTGGAAAGCTAAAAGCTCAGACTCTGGAGCCAGCAGGGACAGTCCGAGTCCCAGGTCTAGCTGTGTGACTTTGGGGAAGTCGTTTCCCTCCCTGTCCCTCAGTTTCCTTCTCTGTAAAACTGGGTTAATGATAGGATCCCACTCTTAGGTTGTTATGAGAATAAAATGCATTCATGTTTGAATAGCACTTTGAACCATGCTAAGCATCTCGAGTTTGCAAAAGATAAAGGACTTTGGGGTCTGTCTAGGACCACTCCCCTCATTCATTCTTCAGTGATCTTTACTGATAGAAATGCCAGGCCTTGGTAAAGAGGGCAGCCTGGCTAAGTCGCAACAAATGACCCTCTTTCCTTATCTTCATGTCCCACCCATCCTTTTCTCGCCTTCCAGCTGCCCAATCGCCAGGTCCCTGAAGCCAGTCCCAACAAAGACTAGTGACTCATCAGGACACCCAGGCCTCAGTCCAGGAACCAGCTCTGCTCCAGGAGCTACTAGTGACACTTTCAATGTTCCCAAGTGAATTGAGGCAGCGAGAGGCCACTCTGTCCCAGACCTTGACCTGGCTCCCCTCAGCCTCTCAGTGCACATGGCCAGGGTCCCTCTCTCAGGATGCTGGATCCTACTCCCTATCTCCCCAAGATTGGAGAAGGTCCTACCCTGGGCTTACAGATGGCCTGAGGCTCTGTCTCTACAGACGTTCACCTGCCCATCTATCCTGGTGGCCTCTTGCCCCTGAGGATCTCTCACCCTCGGCCAGTCACTCACTCGACAACTATTTATAGAACACCTACTTACTGTGTGTCGATCTGAGTCCCACAGGGAAGAAGAGAAACACTGCCCTCATGGAGCTCACATCTAGTTGGGATGATAAGCAATAAACCAGAAAAGATCATTTCACCTGGAGATCGCTTCAAAAAAGAAAATAACTGGACAGATTGGGAGAGGACGTAGTCAGGGAAGGCTTCCTGGAGGACGTGACAACAACACAGAAACTCAATAAAGGGGAAGGAGCCAGACATGCAGATCTGGGCGAGGGGCATACCAGGCAGAGGGAAAGGCCCTGAGACCAGTCAGTGCCCAACAGCCTCAGCATGGCTCTTTCCTGCCTACTCAGTTGAAACCTGGCCTTGATCTGGAGCTACTTTCATTGGCGAAGGCTGCCGATTACTGAGGGCTGCTGCTGCCTGGTCTGGCTTTAAATCCTGATTCAGTCCTCTCCCAGCTGAGCGACCTCAGGTAAGACCCTTCTGGGCCTCAATTTCCTCATTGGAAAACGGAGAGACCGATGCATCTGCCAGGGGCTGACCGTGAGGGTCAGAGCAAGGGTGTAAAGGGCTTAGCATGGTGCCCGCCCTGTAGTGAGTGCTCAGCCAACATTAGCCAAAACAGAAAACTGGCACCCCTGACTCCAGGCAAAGCCTAATTATAGATGCCCAGAGGTCACTTTTCAGGTCCTTGTGACTCTGGACAGGGCCAAGGAAGCTTGGATCACCTACCAAAAGGAGGCTCTCCCTGTGGTCACATGGCCCCTGTCTGGCTCAGTCCCTGTCTGCTCCTAGCTCCACAGGACACAGCCAACAAGCGGCAGCACCAGGCAGTTGATGGGGTGAGGAATAAGGAGTCAGGCTGCTCTGACCAGTGAGAGGCTGCAGGGGAGTGCCTCAGTTTCTCTGTCTGCTAAACGTAGATATCACTGGGACTTGCCTCTCAGGGCTCTGTGAGAATTCAGAGAAGTGCCTAGTACCTAGCAGGGCTCTGTTTAATCTCCACAGTCTACAGCTACACACACAAACGTGAAGCTAGTTGTCATGTAGATAAACTTCGCCTTGTAGTTTTCCTTTCTTTTATTCCGCACATATCCCCGAGCCTCTTAGTGTGCCTGGCTCCATGGTAAGTGCTGGATGTGAAAAAATGTCCACGGCAGCCACCCAAGGGCTTACAGAGCCAATGACAAGGGCCAGCAAGGTTGCAGGGGCATGTTTAACCTGTTCAAAGAACAAACCAGAGGTTCCAGAAAGAACAACTGTTCTTTGTTCTTCCCTGGTTTGTTTATTCAGCTTTGTAGGAGCCAGGCTTTGTCCAGCAGGCCTTGGTGTCTGAAACCTGCTGGGGAGGGTAGAGGGTCCCCTTTCCCATCTCCAAATGTGAGACCCTCTGCTGTGATCCCAGCCTCCCAAGATGATCAGATTCACCTCGAGATCAGAGCTCATGTCCAGGATTCGCCCCTGCTGTGCTGTAATAACTTGGGCAAGGCACGTAGTAGCTATATTATGCCTCAGGTTCCTCATCTGTG